>NC_091437.1:63903326-64598826 GCF_964237555.1 Oryctolagus cuniculus | reverse complement strand
GTAGTATCCGGGTGAAATTTAACCAAACATCACCGTGAAAGTGGTTTTGGAGAAAAGCACAATCTTCCTGTTCGGCAAATGCATCCAATGGCATGTTTACAGAAAGAAATATCATGTTTTCTCAGGTTTCTGAAGCTTTACTCCTAGAAAACTCGAATGTGTGGAGGATTTGACTCCAGGTGGAACCAATTAGCGTTTGCCAGCTGAAAACAAAAGACTTACATGCTAAAATGCATTCACAACCGTAAAGTCCATAGAGAATGTCCAGAAAACACAAACACACACAGAGGCTGTAGCAAGATCTGGGATTGAGATAGCCACAACACACCAGATAGTTTTGTTTTCATCCAGGAGTATCTGGACAAATTGTTGTGGATTTCGGGTGAAATGTAACCAAAAATCACCGTGAAAGTGGTTTTGGAGAAAAGCACAATCTTCCTGTTCGGCAAATGCATCCAATGTCATGTTTCCAGAAAGAAATATCATGTTTTCTCAGGTTTCTGAAGCTGTCTTCCTAGAAAACTCGAATGTGTGGAGTATTTGACTCCAGGTGGAACCAATTAGCGTTTGCCAGCTGAAAACAAAAAACTTACATGCTAAAATGCATTCAAAACCGTACAGTCCGTAGAGAATATCCAGAAAACACAAACACACACTGAGGCTGTAGCAAGATCTGGGATTGAGATAGCCACAACACACCAGATAGTTTTGTTTTTATCCAGAGTATCTGGACAAAATGTTGTAGTACCCGGGTGAAATTTAAAGAAAAAATCACCGTGAAAGTGGTTTTGGAGAAAAGCAAAATCTTCCTGTTCGGCAAATCCATCCAGTGTCATGTTTACAGAAAGAAATATCATGTTTTCTCAGGTTTCTGAAGCTTTCTTCCTAGAAAACTCGAATGTGTGGAGGATTTGACTCCAGGTGGAACCAATTAGCGTTGGCCAGCTGAAAACAAAAAAACTTACATGCTAAAATGCATTCAAAACCGTAAAGTCCATAGAGAATGTCCAGAAAACCCAAACACACACAGAGCCTGTTTCAAGATCTGGGATTGAGATAGCCACAACACACCAGATAGTTTTGTTTTCATCCAGGAGTATCTGGACAAACAGTTGTGGATCTAGGGTGAAATGTAACCAAAAATCACCGTGAAAGTGGTTTTGGAGAAAAGGACTATCTTCCTGTTTGGCAAATGCATCCAATGTCATGTTTACAGAAAAAAATATCATGTTTTCTCAGGTTTCTGAAGCTTTCTTCCTAGAAAACTCGAATGTGTGGAGTATTTGACTCCAGGTGGAAGCAATCAGCGTTTGCCAGCTTAAAACAAAAAACTTACATGCTAAAATGCATTCACAACCGTAAAGTCCATAGAGAATGTCCAGAAAACACAAACACACACAGAGGCTGTAGCAAGATCTGGGATTGAGATAGCCCCAACACACCAGATAGTTTTGTTTTCATCCAGGAGTATCTGGACAAACTGTTGTGGATTTCATGTGAAATTTAACCAAAAATAACTGTAAAAGTGGTTTTGGAGAAAAGCACAATCTTCCTGTTCGGCAAATGCATCCAATGGCATGTTTACAGAAAGAAATATCATGTTTTCTCAGGTTTCTGAAGCTTTCATCCTAGAAAACTCGAATGTGTGGAGGATTTGACTCCAGGTGGAACCGATTAGCGTTTGCCAGCTGAAAACAAAAAACTTCCATGCTAAAATGCATTCAAAACCGTAAAGTCCATACAGAATGTCCAGAAAACACAAACACACACAGAGGCTGTAGCAAGATCTGGGATTGAGATAGCCACAACACACCAGATAGTTTTGTTTTCATCCAGGAGTATCTGGACAAATTGTTGTGGATTTCGGGTGAAATGTAACCAAAAATCACCGTGAAAGTGGTTTTGGAGAAAAGCACAATCTTCCTGTTCGGCAAATGCATCCAATGTCATGTTTACAGAAAGAAATATCATGTTTTCTCAGGTTTCTGAAGCTGTCTTCCTAGAAAACTCGAATGTGTGGAGTATTTGACTCCAGGTGGAACCAATTAGCGTTTGCCAGCTGAAAACAAAAAACTTACATGCTAAAATGCATTCAAAACCGTACAGTTCGTAGAGAATATCCAGAAAACACAAACACACACTGAGGCTGTAGCAAGATCTGGGATTGAGATAGCCACAACACACCAGATAGTTTTGTTTTCATCCAGGAGTATCTGGACAACTTGTGTATTTCGGGTGAAATTTAACCAAAAATGACCGTGAAAGTGGTTTTGGAGAAAAGGAAAATCTTCCTGTTCGGCAAATGCATCCAATGGCATGTTTACAGAAAGAAATATCATGTTTTCTCAGGTTTCTGAAGCTTTATTCCTAGAAAACTCGAATGTGTGGAGGATTTGACTCCAGGTGGAACCAATTAGCGTTTGCCAGCTGAAAACAAAAGACTTACATGCTAAAATGCATTCACAACCGTAAAGTCCATAGAGAATGTCCAGAAAACACAAACACACACAGAGGCTGTAGCAAGATCTGGGATTGAGATAGCCACAACACACCAGATAGTTTTGTTTTCATCCAGGAGTATCTGGACAAATTGTTGTGGATTTCGGGTGAAATGTAACCAAAAATCACCGTGAAAGTGGTTTTGGAGAAAAGCACAATCTTCCTGTTCGGCAAATGCATCCAATGTCATGTTTCCAGAAAGAAATATCATGTTTTCTCAGGTTTCTGAAGCTGTCTTCCTAGAAAACTCGAATGTGTGGAGTATTTGACTCCAGGTGGAACCAATTAGCGTTTGCCAGCTGAAAACAAAAAACTTACATGCTAAAATGCATTCAAAACCGTACAGTTCGTAGAGAATATCCAGAAAACACAAACACACACTGAGGCTGTAGCAAGATCTGGGATTGAGATAGCCACAACACACCAGATAGTTTTGTTTTTATCCAGAGTATCTGGACAAAATGTTGTAGTATCCGGGTGAAATTTAAAGAAAAAATCACCGTGAAAGTGGTTTTGGAGAAAAGCAAAATCTTCCTGTTCGGCAAATCCATCCAGTGTCATGTTTACAGAAAGAAATATCATGTTTTCTCAGGTTTCTGAAGCTTTCTTCCTAGAAAACTCGAATGTGTGGAGGATTTGACTCCAGGTGGAACCAATTAGCGTTGGCCAGCTGAAAACAAAAAAACTTACATGCTAAAATGCATTCAAAACCGTAAAGTCCATAGAGAATGTCCAGAAAACCCAAACACACACAGAGGCTGTAGCAAGATCTGGGATTGAGATAGCCACAACACACCAGATAGTTTTGTTTTCATCCAGGAGTATCTGGACAAACAGTTGTGGATCTAGGGTGAAATGTAACCAAAAATCACCGTGAAAGTGGTTTTGGAGAAAAGGACTATCTTCCTGTTTGGCAAATGCATCCAATGTCATGTTTACAGAAAGAAATATCATGTTTTCTCAGGTTTCTGAAGCTTTCTTCCTAGAAAACTCGAATGTGTGGAGTATTTGACTCCAGGTGGAAGCAATCAGCGTTTGCCAGCTTAAAACAAAAAACTTACATGCTAAAATGCATTCACAACCGTAAAGTCCATAGAGAATGTCCAGAAAACACAAACACACACAGAGGCTGTAGTAAGATCTGGTATTGAGATAGCCCCAACACACCAGATAGTTTTGTTTTCATCCAGGAGTATCTGGACAAAATGTTGTGGATTTCATGTGAAATTTAACCAAAAATAACTGTAAAAGTGGTTTTGGAGAAAAGCACAATCTTCCTGTTCGGCAAATTCATCCAATGGCATGTTTACAGAAAGAAATATCATGTTTTCTCAGGTTTCTTAAGCTTTCATCCTAGAAAACTCGAATGTGTGGAGGATTTGACTCCAGGTGGAACCAATTAGCGTTTGCCAGCTGAAAACAAAAAACTTACATGCTAAAATGCATTCAAAACCATAAAGTCCATAGAGAATGTCCAGAAAACACAAACACACACAGAGGCTGTAGCAAGATCTGGGATTGAGATAGCCACAACACACCAGATAGTTTTGTTTTCATCCAGGAGTATCTGGACAAACTGTTGTGGATTTTGGGTGAAATTTAACCGAAAATCACCGTGAAAGTGGTTTTGGAGAAAAGCACAATCTTCCTGTTAGGCAAATGCATCCAATGTCATGTGTACAGAAAGAAATATCATGTTTTCTCAGGTTTCTGAAGCTTTCTTCCTAGAAAACTCGAATGTGTGGAGGATTTGACTCCAGGTGGAACCAATTAGCGTTTGCCAGCTGAAAACAAAAAACTTACATGCTAAAATGCATTCAAAACCGTAAAGTCCATAGGGAATGTCCAGAAAACACAAACACACACAGGCTGTTGCATGATCTGGGATTGAGATAGCCACAACACACCAGATAGTTTTGTTTTCATCCAGGAGTATCTGGACAACTTGTTGTGGATTTCGGGTGAAATTTTACCAAAAATCACCGTGAAAGTGGTTTTGGAGAAAAGGAAAATCTTCCTGTTCGGCAAATGCATCCAATGTCATGTGTACAGAAAGAAATATCATGTTTTCTCACGTTTCTGAAGCTTTCTTCCTAGAAAACTCGAATGTGTGGAGGATTTGACTCCAGGTGGAACCAATTAGCGATTGCCAGCTGAAAACAAAAAAATTACATGCTAAAATGTATTCAAAACCGTAAAGTCCATAGAGAATGTCCAGAAAACACAAACACACACAGAGGCTGTAGCAAGATCTGGGATTGAGATAGCCACAACACATCAGATAGTTTTGCTTTCATCCAGGAGTATCTGGACAAACTGTTGTGGATTTCGGGTGAAATTTAACGAAAAATCACCGTGAAAGTGGTTTTGGAGAAAAGCACAATCTTCCTGTTCGGCAAATGCATCCAATGTCATGTTTACAGAAAGAAATATCATGTTTTCTCAGGTTTCTGAAGCTTTCTTCCTAGAAAACTCGAATGTGTGGAGGATTTGACTCCAGGTGGAACCAATTAGCGTTTGCCAGCTGAAAACAAAAGACTTACATGCTAAAATGCATTCAAAACCGTAAAGTCCATAGAGAATGTCCAGAAAACACAAACACACACAGAGGCTGTAGCAAGATCTGGGATTGAGATAGCCACAACACACCAGATAGTTTTGTTTTCATCCAGGAGTATCTGGACCCATTGCTGTGGATTTTGGGTGAAATGTAACCAAAATGACCGTGAAAGTGGTTTTGGAGAAAAGGACAATCTTCCTGCTTGGCAAATGCATCCAATGTCATGTTTACAGAAAGAAATATCATGTTTTCTCAGGTTTCTGAAGCTTTCTTCCTAGAAAACTCGAATGTGTGGAGGATTTGACTCCAGGTGGAACCAGTCAGCGTTTGCCAGCTGAAAACAAAAAACTTACATGCTAAAATGCATTTAAAACCGTAAAGTCCATAGAGAATGTCCAGAAAACACAAACACACACAGAGGCTGTAGCAAGATCTATGATTCAGATAGCTACAACACACCAGATAGTTTTGTTTTCATCCAGGAGTATCTGGACAACTTGTGTATTTCGGGTGAAATTTAACCAAAAATGACCGTGAAAGTGGTTTTGGAGAAAAGGAAAATCTTCCTATTCGGCAAATGCATCCAATGGCATGTTTACAGAAAGAAATATCATGTTTTCTCAGGTTTCTGAAGCTTTCTTCCTAGAAAACTCGAATGTGTGGAGGATTTGACTCCAGGTGGAACCAATTAGCATTTGCCAGCTGAAAACAAAAGACTTACATGCTAAAATGCATTCACAACCGTAAAGTCCATAGAGAATGTCCAGAAAACACAAACACACACAGAGGCTGTAGCAACATCTGGGATTGAGATAGCCACAACACACCAGATACTTTTGTTTTCATCTAGGAGTATCTGGACCCATTGCTGTGGATTTTGGGTGAAATGTAACCAAAAATCACCGTGAAAGTGGTTTTGGAGAAAAGCACAATCTTCCTGTTCGGCAAATGCATCCAATGTCATGTTTACAGAAAGAAATATCATGTTTTCTCAGGTTTCTGAAGCTTTCTTCCTAGAAAACTCGAATGTGTGGAGGAGTTGACTCCAGGTGGAACCAATTAGCTTTGGCAGCTGAAAACAAACAACTTACATGCTACAATGCATTCAAAACCATACAGTCCGTAGAGAATATCCAGAAAACACAAACACACACTGAGGCTGTAGCAAGATCTGGGATTGAGATAGCCACAACACACCAGATAGTTTTGTTTTTATCCAGAGTATCTGGACAAAATGTTGTAGTATCCGGGTGAAATTTAAAGAAAAAATCACCGTGAAAGTGGTTTTGGAGAAAAGCAAAATCTTCCTGTTCGGCAAATCCATCCAGTGTCATGTTTACAGAAAGAAATATCATGTTTTCTCAGGTTTCTGAAGCTTTCTTCCTAGAAAACTCGAATGTGTGGAGGATTTGACTCCAGGTGGAACCAATTAGCGTTTGCCAGCAGAAAACAAAAAAACTTACATGCTAAAATGCATTCAAAACCGTAAAGTCCATAGAGAATGTCCAGAAAACACAAACACACACAGAGGCTGTAGCAAGATCTGGGATTGAGATAGCCACAACACACCAGATAGTTTTGTTTTCATCCAGGAGTATCTGGACAAACAGTTGTGGATCTAGGGTGAAATGTAACCAAAAATCACCGTGAAAGTGGTTTTGGAGAAAAGGACAATCTTCCTGTTGGGCAAATGCATCCAATGTCATGTTTACAGAAAGAAATATCATGTTTTCTCAGGTTTCTGAAGCTTTCTTTCTAGAAAACTCGAAGGTGTGGAGGATTTGACTCCAAGTGGAACCAATTAGCGTTTGCCAGCTGAAAACAAACAACTTACATGCTACAATGCATTCAAAACCATACAGTCCGTAGAGAATATCCAGAAAACACAAAGACACACTGAGGCTGTAGCAAGATCTGGGATTGAGATAGCCACAACACACCAGATAGTTTTGTTTTTATCCAGAGTATCTGGACAAAATGTTGTAGTATCCGGGTGAAATTTAAAGAAAAAATCACCGTGAAAGTGGTTTTGGAGAAAAGCACAATCTTCCTGTTTGGCAAATCCATCCAATGGAATGTTTACAGAAAGAAATATCATGTTTTCTCAGGTTTCTGAAGCTTTCTTCCTAGAAAACTCGAATGTGTGGAGGAATTGACTCCAGGTGGAACCAATTAGTGTTTGCCAGTTGAAAACAAAAAAACTTACATGCTACAATACATACCAAACCGTAAAGTCCATAGAGAATGTCCAGAAAACACAAACACACACAGAGGCTGTAGCAACATCTGGGATTGAGATAGCCACAACACACCAGATAGTTTTGTTTTCATGCAGGAGTATCTGGACAACTTGTTGTGGATTTCGTGTGAAATTTAACCAAAAATCACCGTGAAAGTGGTTTTGTACAAACGCCCAATCTTCCTGTTCGGCAAATGCATCCAATGTCATGTTTACAGAAAGAAATATCATGTTTTCTCAGGTTTCTGAAGCTTTCTTCCTAGAAAACTCGAATGTGTGGAGGAGTTGACTCCAGGAGGAACCAATTAGCGTTTGCCAGCAGAAAACAAAAAGGTTCCTGCTAAAATGCATTCAAAACCGTAAAGTCCATAGAGAATGTCCAGAAAACACAAACACACAGAGAGGCTGTAGCAAGATCTGGGATTGAGATAGCCACAACACACCAGATAGTTTTGTTTTCATCCAGGAGTATCTGGACAAACTGTTGTGGATTTCATGTGAAATTTAACCAAAAATCACCGTGAAAGTGGTTTTGGAGAAAAGGACAATCTTCCTGTTCGGCAAATGCATCCAATGTCATGTTTACAGAAAGAAATATCATGTTTTCTCAGGTTTCTGAAGCTTTCTTCCTAGAAAACTCGAATGTGTGGAGGATTTGACTCCAGGTGGAACCAATTAGCGTTTGCCAGCTGAAAACAAAAAACTTACATGCTAAAATGCATTCAAAACCGTAAAGTCCATAGAGAATGTCCAGAAAACACAAACACACACAGAGGCTGTAGCAACATCTGGGATTGAGATAGCCACAACACACCAGATACTTTTGTTTTCATCCAGGAGTATCTGGACAACCTGTTGTGGATTTCGGGTGAAATGTAACCAAAAATCACCGTGAAAGTGGTTTTGGAGAAAAGCACAATCTTCCTGTTCGGCAAATGCATCCAATGTCATGTTTACAGAAAGAAATATCATGTTTTCTCAGGTTTCTGAAGCTTTCTTCCTAGAAAACTCGAATGTGTGCAGGATTTGACTCCAGGTGGAACCAATTAGCGTTTGCCAGCTGAAAACAAAAAACTTACATGCTGAAATGCATTCAAAACTGTAAAGTCCATAGAGAATGTCCAGAAAACACAAACACACACAGAGGCTGTAGCAAGATCTGGGATTGAGATAGCCACAACACACCAGATAGTTTTGTTTTCATCCAGGAGTATATGGACAACTTGTTGTGGATTTTGGGTGAAATTTAACCAAAAATCACCGTCAAAGTGGTTTTGGAGAAAAGCACAATCTTCCTGTTCGGCAAATGCATCCAATGTCATGTTTCCAGGAAGAAATATCATGTTTTCTCAGGTTTCTGAAGCTTTCTTCCTAGAAAACTCGAATGTGTGGAGGAGTTGACTCCAGGTGGAACCAATTAGCTTTGGCAGCTGAAAACAAACAACTTACATGCTACAATGCATTCAAAACCATACAGTCCGTAGAGAATATCCAGAAAACACAAACACACACTGAGGCTGTAGCAAGATCTGGGATTGAGATAGCCACAACACACCAGATAGTTTTGTTTTTATCCAGAGTATCTGGACAAAATGTTGTAGTATCCGGGTGAAATTTAAAGAAAAAATCACCGTGAAAGTGGTTTTGGAGAAAAGCAAAATCTTCCTGTTCGGCAAATCCATCCAGTGTCATGTTTACAGAAAGAAATATCATGTTTTCTCAGGTTTCTGAAGCTTTCTTCCTAGAAAACTCGAAGGTGTGGAGGATTTGACTCCAGGTGGAAGCAATTAGCGTTTGCCAGCTGAAAACAAAAAACTTACATGCTACAATGCATTCAAAACCGTAAAGTCCATAGAGAATGTCCAGAAAACACAAACACACACAGAGGCTGTAGCAAGATCTGGGATTGAGATAGCCACAACACACCTGATAGTTTTGTTTTCATCCAGGAGTATCTGGACAAACAGTTGTGGATCTAGGGTGAAATGTAACCAAAAATCACCGTGAAAGTGGTTTTGGAGAAAAGGACAATCTTCCTGTTGGGCAAATGCATCCAATGTCATGTTTACAGAAAGAAATATCATGTTTTCTCAGGTTTCTGAAGCTTTCTTTCTAGGAAACTCGAAGGTGTGGAGGATTTGACTCCAAGTGGAACCAATTAGCGTTTGCCAGCTGAAAACAAACAACTTACATGCTACAATGCATTCAAAACCATACAGTCCGTAGAGAATATCCAGAAAACACAAAGACACACTGAGGCTGTAGCAAGATCTGGGATTGAGATAGCCACAACACACCAGATAGTTTTGTTTTTATCCAGAGTATCTGGACAAAATGTTGTAGTATCCGGGTGAAATTTAAAGAAAAAATCACCGTGAAAGTGGTTTTGGAGAAAAGCACAATCTTCCTGTTTGGCAAATCCATCCAATGGAATGTTTACAGAAAGAAATATCATGTTTTCTCAGGTTTCTGAAGCTTTCTTCCTAGAAAACTCGAATGTGTGGAGGAATTGACTCCAGGTGGAACCAATTAGTGTTTGCCAGTTGAAAACAAAAAAACTTACATGCTACAATACATACCAAACCGTAAAGTCCATAGAGAATGTCCAGAAAACACAAACACACACAGAGGCTGTAGCAACATCTGGGATTGAGATAGCCACAACACACCAGATAGTTTTGTTTTCATCCAGGAGTATCTGGACAACTTGTTGTGGATTTCGTGTGAAATTTAACCAAAAATCACCGTGAAAGTGGTTTTGTACAAACGCCCAATCTTCCTGTTCGGCAAATGCATCCAATGTCATGTTTACAGAAAGAAATATCATGTTTTCTCAGGTTTCTGAAGCTTTCTTCCTAGAAAACTCGAATGTGTGGAGGAGTTGACTCCAGGAGGAACCAATTAGCGTTTGCCAGCAGAAAACAAAAAGGTTCCAGCTAAAATGCATTCAAAACCGTAAAGTCCATAGAGAATGTCCAGAAAACACAAACACACAGAGAGGCTGTAGCAAGATCTGGGATTGAGATAGCCACAACACACCAGATAGTTTTGTTTTCATCCAGGAGTATCTGGACAAACTGTTGTGGATTTCATGTGAAATTTAACCAAAAATCACCGTGAAAGTGGTTTTGGAGAAAAGCACAATCTTCCTGTTCGGCAAATGCATCCAATGTCATGTTTACAGAAAGAAATATCATGTTTTCTCAGGTTTCTGAAGCTTTCTTCCTAGAAAACTTGAATGTGTGGAGGATTTGACTCCAGGTGGAACCAATTAGCGTTTGCCAGCTGAAAACAAAAAACTTACATGCTAAAATGCATTCAAAACCGTAAAGTCCATAGAGAATGTCCAGAAAACACAAACACACACAGAGGCTGTAGCAACATCTGGGATTGAGATAGCCACAACACACCAGATACTTTTGTTTTCATCCAGGAGTATCTGGACAACCTGTTGTGGATTTCGGGTGAAATGTAACCAAAAATCACCGTGAAAGTGGTTTTGGAGAAAAGCACAATCTTCCTGTTCGGCAAATGCATCCAATGTCATGTTTACAGAAAGAAATATCATGTTTTCTCAGGTTTCTGAAGCTTTCTTCCTAGAAAACTCGAATGTGTGCAGGATTTGACTCCAGGTGGAACCAATTAGCGTTTGCCAGCTGAAAACAAAAAACTTACATGCTGAAATGCATTCAAAACTGTAAAGTCCATAGAGAATGTCCAGAAAACACAAACACACACAGAGGCTGTAGCAAGATCTGGGATTGAGATAGCCACAACACACCAGATAGTTTTGTTTTCATCCAGGAGTATATGGACAACTTGTTGTGGATTTTGGGTGAAATTTAACCAAAAATCACCGTCAAAGTGGTTTTGGAGAAAAGCACAATCTTCCTGTTCGGCAAATGCATCCAATGTCATGTTTACAGAAAGAAATATCATGTTTTCTCAGGTTTCTGAAGCTTTCTTCCTAGAAAACTCGAATGTTTGGAGGAGTTGACTCCAGGGGGAACCAATTAGCGTTTGCCAGCTGAAAACAAAAAACTTCCATACTAAAATGCATTCAAAAGCGTAAAGTGCATAGAGAATGTCCAGAAAACCCAAACACACATAGAGGCTGTAGCAAGATCTGGGATTGAGATAGCCACAACACACCAGATAGTTTTGTTTTTATCCAGAGTATCTGGACAAAATGTTGCAGTATGCGTGTGAAATTTTAAGAAAAAATCACCGTGAAACTGGTTTTTGAGAAAAGCACAATCTTCCTGTTCAGCAAATCCATCCAGTGTCATGTTTACAGAAAGAAATATCATGTTTTCTCAGGATTCTGAAGCTTTCTTCCTAGAAAACTCGAATGTGTGGAGGATTTGACTCCAGGTGCAACCAATTAGCGTTTGCCAGCTGAAAACAAAAATCTTCCATGCTAAAATGCATTCAAAACCGTAAAGTCCATAGAGAATGTCCAGAAAACACAAACACACACAGAGGCTGTAGCAAGATCTGAGATTGAGATAGCCACAACACACCAGATAGCTTTGTTTTCATCCAGGTGTATCTGGACAAACTGTTGTGGATTTCGGGTGAAATTTAACCAAAAATCACCGTGAAAGTGGTTTTGGACAAATGCACAATCTTCCTGTTTGGCAAATGCATCCAATGTCATGTTTACAGAAAGAAATATCATGTTTTCTCAGGTTTCTGAAGCTTTCTTCCTAGAAAACTCGAATGTTTGGAGGAGTTGACTCCAGGTGGAACCAATTAGCGTTTGCCAGCTGAAAACAAAAAACTTACATGCTGAAATGCATTCAAAACTGTAAAGTCCATAGAGAATGTCCAGAAAACACAAACACACACAGAGGCTGTAGCAAGATCTGGGATAGAGATAGCCACAACACACCAGATAGTTTTGTTTTCATCCAGGAGTATCTGGACAACTTGTTGTGGATTTCGGTGAAATTTAACCAAAAATCACCGTGAAAGTGGTTTTGGAGAAAAGCACAATCTTCCTGTTCAGCAAATGCATCCAATGTCATGTTTACAGAAAGAAATATCATGTTTTCTCAGGTTTCTGAAGCTTTCTTCCTAGAAAACTCGAATGTGTGGAGGATTTGACTCCAGGTGCAACCAATTAGCGTTTGCCAGCTGAAAAGAAAAGACTTACATGCTAAAATGCATTCAAAACCGTAAAGTCCATAGAGAATGTCCAGAAAACACAAACACACACAGAGGCTGTAGCAAGATCTGGGATTGAGATAGCCACAACACACCAGATAGTTTTGTTTTCATCCAGGAGTATCTGGACAACCTGTTGTGGATTTCGGGTGAAATGTAACCAAAAATCACCGTCAAAGTGGTTTTGGAGAAAAGCACAATCTTCCTGTTCGGCAAATGCATCCAATGTCATGTTTACAGAAAGAAATATCATGTTTTCTCAGGTTTCTGAAGCTTTCTTCCTAGAAAACTCGAATGTGTGGAGGAGTTGACTCCAGGTGGAAGCAATTAGCGTTTGCCAGCTGAAAACAAAAAACTTACATGCTAAAATGCATTCAAAACCGTAAAGTCCATAGAGAATGTCCAGAAAACACAAACACACACAGAGGCTGTAGCAAGATCTGGGATTGAGATAGCCACAACACACCAGATAGTTTTGTTTTCATCCAGGAGTATCTGGACAAACTGTTGTGGATTTCGGGTGAAATTTAACCAAAAATCACCGTGAAAGTGGTTTTGGAGAAAAGCACAATCTTCCTGTTCGGCAAATGCATCCAATGTCATGTTTACAGAAAGAAATATCATGTTTTCTCAGGTTTCTGAAGCTTTCTTCCTAGAAAACTCGAATGTGTGGAGGATTTGACTCCAGGTGGAACCAATTAGTGTTTGCCAGCTGAAAACAAAAACCATACATGCTAAAATGCATTCAAAACCGTAAAGTCCATAGAGAATGTCCAGAAAACACAAACACACACAGAGGCTGTAGCAAGATCTGGGATTGAGATAGCCACAACACACCAGATAGTTTTGTTTTCATCCAGGAGTATCTGGACAAACTGTTGTGGATTTCGGGTGAAATTTAACCAAAAATCACCGTGAAAGTGGTTTTGGAGAAAAGCACAATCTTCCTGTTCGGCAAATCCATCCAATGTCATATTTCCAGAAAGAAATATCATGTTTTCTCAGGTTTCTGAAGCTTTCTTCCTAGAAAACTCGAATGTGTGGAGGAGTTGACTCCAGGTGGAACCAATTAGCGTTTGCCAGCTGAAAACAAAAAACTTACATGCTAAAATGCATTCAAAACCGTAAAGTCCATAGAGAATGTCCAGAAAACACAAACACACACAGAGGCTGTAGCAAGATCTGGGATTGAGATAGCCACAACACACCAGATAGTTTTGTTTTCATCCAGGAGTATCTGGACAAACTGTTGTGGATTTCGGGTGAAATTTAACCAAAAATCACCGTGAAAGTGGTTTTGGAGAAAAGCACAATCTTCCTGTTCGGCAAATGCATCCAATGTCATGTTTCCAGGAAGAAATATCATGTTTTCTCAGGTTTCTGAAGCTTTCTTCCTAGAAAACTCGAATGTGTTGAGGAGTTGACTCCAGGAGGAACCAATTAGCGTTTGCCAGCTGAAAACAAAAAAACTTCCATGCTAAAATGCATTCAAAACCGTAAAGTCCATAGAGAATGTCCAGAAAACACAAACACACACAGAGGCTGTAGCAAGATCTGGGATTGAGATAGCCACAACACACCAGATAGTTTTGTTTTCATCCAGAGTATCTGGACAAAATGTTGCAGTGTGCGGGTGAAATTTAAAGAAAAAATCACCGTCAAAGTGGTTTTGGAGAAAAGCACAATCTTCCTGTTCAGCAAATCCTCCAGTGTCATGTTTACAGAAAGAAATATCATGTTTTCTCAGGTTTCTGAAGCTTTCTTCCTAGAAAACTCGAATGTGTGGAGGATTTGACTCCAGGTGGAACCAATTAGCGTTTGCCAGCTGAAAACAATAAGGGTCCTGCTAAAATGCATTCAAAACCGTAAAGTCCATAGAGAATGTCCAGAAAACACAAACACACACAGAGGCTGTAGCAAGATCTGGGATTGAGATAGCCACAACACACCAGATAGTTTTGTTTTCATCCAGGAGTATCTGGACAACTTGTTGTGGATTTCGGGTGAAATTTAACCAAACATCACCGTGAAAGTGGTTTTGGAGAAAAGCACAATCTTCCTGTTCGGCAAATGCATCCAATGTCATGTTTACAGAAAGAAATATCATGTTTTCTCAGGTTTCTGAAGCTTTCTTCCTAGAAAACTCGAATGTGTGGAGGATTTGACTCCAGGTGGAACCAATTAGCGTTTGCCAGCTGAAAACAAAAGACTTACATGGTAAAATGCATTCAAAACCGTAAAGTCCATAGAGAATGTCCAGAAAACACAAACACACACAAGGCTGTAGCAAGATCTGGGATTGAGATAGCCACAACACACCAGATAGTTTTGTTTTCATCCAGGAGTATCTGGACAAACTGTTGTGGATTTCGGGTGAAATTGAACCAAAAATCACCGTGAAAGTGGTTTTGGAGAAAAGCACAATCTTCCTGTTCGGCAAATGCATCCAATGTCATGTGTACAGAAAGAAATATCATGTTTTCTCAGGTTTCTGAAGCTTTCTTCCTAGAAAACTCGAATGTGTGGAGGATTTGACTCCAGGTGGAACCAATTAGCGTTTGCCAGCTGAAAACAATAAGGGTCCTGCTAAAATGCATTCAAAACCGTAAAGTCCATAGAGAATGTCCAGAAAACACAAACACACACAGAGGCTGTAGCAAGATCTGGGATTGAGATAGCCACAACACACCAGATAGTTTTGTTTTCATCCAGGAGTATCTGGACAACTTGTTGTGGATTTCGGGTGAAATTTAACCAAACATCACCGTGAAAGTGGTTTTGGAGAAAAGCACAATCTTCCTGTTCGGCAAATGCATCCAATGTCATGTTTACAGAAAGAAATATCATGTTTTCTCAGGTTTCTGAAGCTTTCTTCCTAGAAAACTCGAATGTGTGGAGGATTTGACTCCAGGTGGAACCAATTAGCGTTTGCCAGCTGAAAACAAAAGACTTACATGGTAAAATGCATTCAAAACCGTAAAGTCCATAGAGAATGTCCAGAAAACACAAACACACACAAGGCTGTAGCAAGATCTGGGATTGAGATAGCCACAACACACCAGATAGTTTTGTTTTCATCCAGGAGTATCTGGACAAACTGTTGTGGATTTCGGGTGAAATTGAACCAAAAATCACCGTGAAAGTGGTTTTGGAGAAAAGCACAATCTTCCTGTTCGGCAAATGCATCCAATGTCATGTGTACAGAAAGAAATATCATGTTTTCTCAGGTTTCTGAAGCTTTCTTCCTAGAAAACTCGAATGTGTTGAGGATTTGACTCCAGGAGGAACCAATTAGCGTTTGCCAGCTGAAAACAAAAAAACTTCCATGCTAAAATGCATTCAAAACCGTAAAGTCCATAGAGAATGTCCAGAAAACACAAACACACACAGAGGCTGTAGCAAGATCTGGGATTGAGATAGCCACAACACACCAGATAGTTTTGTTTTCATCCAGAGTATCTGGACAAAATGTTGCAGTGTGCGGGTGAAATTTAAAGAAAAAATCACCGTCAAAGTGGTTTTGGAGAAAAGCACAATCTTCCTGTTCGGCAAATCCATCCAGTGTCATGTTTACAGAAAGAAATATCATGTTTTCTCAGGTTTCTGAAGCTTTCTTCCTAGAAAACTCGAATGTGTGGAGGATTTGACTCCAGGTGGAAGCAATTAGCGTTTGCCAGCTGAAAACAAAAAACTTACATGCTACAATGCATTCAAAACCGTAAAGTCCATAGAGAATGTCCAGAAAACACAAACACACACAGAGGCTGTAGCAAGATCTGGGATTGAGATAGCCACAACACACCAGATAGTTTTGTTTTCATCCAGGAGTATCTGGACAACTTGTTGTGGATTTCGGGTGAAATTTAACCAAACATCACCGTGAAAGTGGTTTTGGAGAAAAGCACAATCTTCCTGTTCGGCAAATGCATCCAATGTCATGTTTACAGAAAGAAATATCATGTTTTCTCAGGTTTCTGAAGCTTTCTTCCTAGAAAACTCGAATGTGTGGAGGATTTGACTCCAGGTGGAACCAATTAGCGTTTGCCAGCTGAAAACAAAAGACTTACATGGTAAAATGCATTCAAAACCGTAAAGTCCATAGAGAATGTCCAGAAAACACAAACACACACAAGGCTGTAGCAAGATCTGGGATTGAGATAGCCACAACACACCAGATAGTTTTGTTTTCATCCAGGAGTATCTGGACAAACTGTTGTGGATTTCGGGTGAAATTGAACCAAAAATCACCGTGAAAGTGGTTTTGGAGAAAAGCACAATCTTCCTGTTCGGCAAATGCATCCAATGTCATGTTTACAGAAAGAAATATCATGTTTTCTCAGGTTTCTGAAGCTTTCTTCCTAGAAAACTCGAATGTGTGGAGGAGTTGACTCCAGGTGGAACCAATTAGTGTTTGCCAGCTGAAAACAAAAACCATACATGCTAAAATGCATTCAAAACCGTAAAGTCCATAGAGAATGTCCAGAAAACACAAACACACACAGAGGCTGTAGCAAGATCTGGGATTGAGATAGCCACAACACACCAGATAGTTTTGTTTTCATCCAGGAGTATCTGGACAAACTGTTGTGGATATCGGGTGAAATTTAACCAAAAATCACCGTGAAAGTGGTTTTGGAGAAAAGCACAATCTTCCTGTTCGGCAAATCCATCCAATGTCATGTTTACAGAAAGAAATATCATGTTTTCTCAGGTTTCTGAAGCTTTCTTCCTAGAAAACTCGAATGTGTTGAGGAGTTGACTCCAGGAGGAACCAATTAGCGTTTGCCAGCTGAAAACAAAAAAACTTCCATGCTAAAATGCATTCAAAACCATAAAGTCCATAGAGAATGTCCAGAAAACACAAACACACACAGAGGCTGTAGCAAGATCTGGGATTGAGATAGCCACAACACACCAGATAGTTTTGTTTTCATCCAGGAGTATCTGGACAAACTGTTGTGGATTTCGGGTGAAATTTAACCAAAAATCACCGTGAAAGTGGTTTTGGAGAAAAGCACAATCTTCCTGTTCGGCAAATCCATCCAATGTCATGTTTACAGAAAGAAATATCATGTTTTCTCAGGTTTCTGAAGCTTTCTTCCTAGAAAACTCGAATGTGTGGAGGATTTGACTCCAGGTGGAACCAATTAGCGTTTGCCAGCTGAAAACAAAAAACTTACATGCTAAAATGCATTCAAAACCGTAAAGTCCATAGAGAATGTCCAGAAAACCCAAAAACACATAGAGGCTGTAGCAAGATCTGGGATTGAGATAGCCACAACACACCAGATAGTTTTGTTTTTATCCAGAGTATCTGGACAAAATGTTGCAGTGTGCGGGTGAAATTTAAAGAAAAAATCACCGTCAAAGTGGTTTTGGAGAAAAGCACAATCTTCCTTTTCGGCAAATGCATCCAATGTCATGTTTAAAGAAAGAAATATCATGTTTTCTCAGGTTTCTGAAGCTTTCTTCCTAGAAAACTCGAATGTGTGGAGGATTTGACTCCAGGTGGAACCAATTAGCGTTTGCCAGCTGAAAACAAAAAACTTACATGCTAAAATGCATTCAAAACCGTAAAGTCCATAGAGAATGTCCAGAAAACACAAACACACACAGAGGCTGTAGCAAGATCTGGGATTGAGATAGCCACAACTCACCAGATAGTTTTCTTTCCATCCAGGAGTATCTGGACAACCTGTTGTGGATTTCGGGTGAAATTTAACCAAAAATCACCGTGAAAGTGGTTTTGGACAAATGCACAATCTTCCTGTTCGGCAAATGCATCCAATGTCATGTTTACAGAAAGAAATATCATGTTTTCTCAGGTTTCTGAAGCTTTCTTCCTAGAAAACTCGAATGTTTGGAGGAGTTGACTCCAGGTGGAACCAATTAGCGTTTGCCAGCTGAAAACAAAAAACTTACATGCTGAAATGCATTCAAAACTGTAAAGTCCATAGAGAATGTCCAGAAAACACAAACACACACAGAGGCTGTAGCAAGATCTGGGATTGAGATAGCCACAACACACCAGATAGTTTTGTTTTCATCCAGGAGTATCTGGACAACTTGTTGTGGATTTCGGGTGAAATTTAACCAAAAATCACCGTCAAAGTGGTTTTGGAGAAAAGCACAATCTTCCTGTTCGGCAAATGCATCCAATGTCATGTTTACAGAAAGAAATATCATGTTTTCTCAGGTTTCTGAAGCTTTCTTCCTAGAAAACTCGAATGTTTGGAGGAGTTGACTCCAGGGGGAACCAATTAGCGTTTGCCAGCTGAAAACAAAAAACTTCCATGCTAAAATGCATTCAAAACCGTAAAGTCCATAGAGAATGTCCAGAAAACCCAAACACACATAGAGGCTGTAGCAAGATCTGGGATTGAGATAGCCACAACACACCAGATAGTTTTGTTTTTATCCAGAGTATCTGGACAAAATGTTGCAGTATGCGGGTGAAATTTTAAGAAAAAATCACCGTGAAAGTGGTTTTTGAGAAAAGCACAATCTTCCTGTTCAGCAAATCCATCCAGTGTCATGTTTACAGAAAGAAATATCATGTTTTCTCAGGTTTCTGAAGCTTTCTTCCTAGAAAACTCGAATGTTTGGAGGGGTTGACTCCAGGTGGAACCAATTAGTGTTTGCCAGCTGAAAACAAAAAACTTCCATGCTAAAATGCATTCAAAACCGTAAAGTCCATAGAGAATGTCCAGAAAACCCAAACACACACAGAGGCTGTAGCAAGATCTGGGATTGAGATAGCCACAACACACCAGATAGTTTTGTTTTCATCCAGGAGTATCTGGACAACTTGTTGTGGATTTCGGGTGAAATGTAACCAAAAATCACCGTGAAAGTGGTTTTGGAGAAAAGCACAATCTTCCTGTTCGGCAAATGCATCCAATGTCATGTTTACAGAAAGAAATATCATGTTTTCTCAGGTTTCTGAAGCTTTCTTCCTAGAAAACTCGAATGTGTGGAGTATTTGACTCCAGGTGGAAGCAATTAGCGTTTGCCAGCTGAAAACAAAAAACTTACATGCTAAAATGCATTCAAAACCGTAAAGTCCATAGAGAATGTCCAGAAAACACAAACACACACAGAGGCTGTAGCAAGATCTGGGATTGACATAGCCACAACACACCAGATAGTTTTGTTTTCATCCAGGAGTATCTGGACAAACTGTTGTGGATTTCGGGTGAAATTGAACCAAAAATCACCGTGAAAGTGGTTTTGGAGAAAAGCACAATCTTCCTGTTCGGCAAATGCATCCAATGTCATGTTTACAGAAAGAAATATCATGTTTTCTCAGGTTTCTGAAGCTTTCTTCCTAGAAAACTCGAATGTGTGGAGGAGTTGACTCCAGGTGGAACCAATTAGTGTTTGCCAGCTGAAAACAAAAACCATACATGCTAAAATGCATTCAAAACCGTAAAGTCCATAGAGAATGTCCAGAAAACACAAACACACACAGAGGCTGTAGCAAGATCTGGGATTGAGATAGCCACAACACACCAGATAGTTTTGTTTTCATCCAGGAGTATCTGGACAAACTGTTGTGGATTTCGGGTGAAATTTAAACAAAAATCACCGTGAAAGTGGTTTTGGAGAAAAGCACAATCTTCCTGTTCGGCAAATGCATCCAATGTCATATTTCCAGAAAGAAATATCATGTTTTCTCAGGTTTCTGAAGCTTTCTTCCTAGAAAACTCGAATGTGTGGAGGATTTGACTCCAGGTGGAACCAATTAGCGTTTGCCAGCTGAAAACAAAAAACTTACATGCTAAAATGCATTCAAAACCGTAAAGTCCATAGAGAATGTCCAGAAAACACAAACACACACAGAGGCTGTAGCAAGATCTGGGATTGAGATAGCCACAACACACCAGATAGTTTTGTTTTCATCCAGGAGTATCTGGACAAACTGTTGTGGATTTCGGGTGAAATTTAACCAAAAATCACCGTGAAAGTGGTTTTGGAGAAAAGCACAATCTTCCTGTTCGGCAAATGCATCCAATGTCATGTTTACAGAAAGAAATATCATGTTTTCTCAGGTTTCAGAAGCTTTCTTCCTAGAAAACTCGAATGTGTTGAGGAGTTGACTCCAGGAGGAACCAATTAGCGTTTGCCAGCTGAAAACAAAAAAACTTCCATGCTAAAATGCATTCAAAACCGTAAAGTCCATAGAGAATGTCCAGAAAACACAAACACACACAGAGGCTGTAGCAAGATCTGGGATTGAGATAGCCACAACACACCAGATAGTTTTGTTTTTATCCAGAGTATCTGGACAAAATGTTGCAGTGTGCGGGTGAAATTTAAAGAAAAAATCACCGTCAAAGTGGTTTTGGAGAAAAGCACAATCTTCCTGTTCAGCAAATCCATCCAGTGTCATGTTTACAGAAAGAAATATCATGTTTTCTCAGGTTTCTGAAGCTTTCTTCCTAGAAAACTCGAATGTGTGGAGGATTTGACTCCAGGTGGAACCAATTAGCGTTTGCCAGCTGAAAACAATAAGGGTCCTGCTAAAATGCATTCAAAACCGTAAAGTCCATAGAGAATGTCCAGAAAACACAAACACACACAGAGGCTGTAGCAAGATCTGGGATTGAGATAGCCACAACACACCAGATAGTTTTCTTTCCATCCAGGAGTATCTGGACAACTTGTTGTGGATTTCGGGTGAAATTTAACCAAACATCACCGTGAAAGTGGTTTTGGAGAAAAGCACAATCTTCCTGTTCTGCAAATGCATCCAATGTCATGTTTGCAGAAAGAAATATCATGTTTTCTCAGGTTTCTGAAGCTTTCTTTCTAGAAAACTCCAATGTGTGGAGGATTTGACTCCAGGTGGAACCAATTAGCGTTTGCCAGCTGAAAACAAAAGACTTACATGGTAAAATGCATTCAAAACCGTAAAGTCCATAGAGAATGTCCAGAAAACACAAACACACACAAGGCTGTAGCAAGATCTGGGATTGAGATAGCCACAACACACCAGATAGTTTTGTTTTCATCCAGGAGTATCTGGACAAACTGTTGTGGATTTCGGGTGAAATTGAACCAAAAATCACCGTGAAAGTGGTTTTGGAGAAAAGCACAATCTTCCTGTTCGGCAAATGCATCCAATGTCATGTTTACAGAAAGAAATATCATGTTTTCTCAGGTTTCTGAAGCTTTCTTCCTAGAAAACTCGAATGTGTGGAGGAGTTGACTCCAGGTGGAACCAATTAGTGTTTGCCAGCTGAAAACAAAAACCATACATGCTAAAATGCATTCAAAACCGTAAAGTCCATAGAGAATGTCCAGAAAACACAAACACACACAGAGGCTGTAGCAAGATCTGGGATTGAGATAGCCACAACACACCAGATAGCTTTGTTTTCATCCAGGAGTATCTGGACAAATTGTTGTGGATTTCGGGTGAAATTTAACCAAAAATCACCGTGAAAGTGGTTTTTGAGAAAAGCACAATCTTCCTGTTCGGCAAATCCATCCAATGTCATGTTTACAGAAAGAAATATCATGTTTTCTCAGGTTTCTGAAGCTTTCTTCCTAGAAAACTCGAATGTGTTGAGGAGTTGACTCCAGGAGGAACCAATTAGCGTTTGCCAGCTGAAAACAATAAGGGTCCTGCTAAAATGCCTTCAAAACCGTAAAGTCCATAGAGAATGTCCAGAAAACACAAACACACACAGAGGCTGTAGCAAGATCTGGGATTGAGATAGCCACAACACACCAGATAGTTTTGTTTTCATCCAGGAGTATCTGGACAAACTGTTGTGGATTTTGGGTGAAATGTAACCAAAAATCACCGTGAAAGTGGTTTTGGAGAAAAGCACAATCTTCCTGTTCGGCAAATGCATCCAATGTCATGTTTACAGAAAGAAATATCATGTTTTCTCAGGTTTCTGAAGCTTTCTTCCTAGAAAACTCGAATGTGTGGAGGATTTGACTCCAGGTGGAACCAATTAGCGTTTGCCAGCTGAAAACAAAAAACTTACATGCTAAAATGCATTCAAAACCGTAAAGTCCATAGAGAATGTCCAGAAAACCCAAAAACACATAGAGGCTGTAGCAAGATCTGGGATTGAGATAGCCACAACACACCAGATAGTTTTGTTTTTATCCAGAGTATCTGGACAAAATGTTGCAGTGTGCGGGTGAAATTTAAAGAAAAAATCACCGTCAAAGTGGTTTTGGAGAAAAGCACAATCTTCCTGTTCACCAAATCCATCCAGTGTCATGTTTACAGAAAGAAATATCATGTTTTCTCAGGTTTCTGAAGCTTTCTTCCTAGAAAACTCGAATGTGTGGAGGATTTGACTCCAGGTGGAACCAATTAGCATTTGCCAGCTGAAACCAAAAAACTTACATGCTACAATGCATTCAAAACCATAAATTCCATAGAGAATGTCCAGAAAACACAAACACACACAGAGGCTGTAGCAAGATCTGGGATTGAGATAGCCACAACACACCAGAAAGTTTTCTTTTCAACCAGGAGTATCTGGACAAATTGTTGTGGATTTCGGGTGAAATTTAACCAAAAATCACCGTGAAAGTGGTTTTGGAGAAAAGCACAATCTTCCTATTCGGCAAATGCATCCAATGTCATGTTTCCAGGAAGAAATATCATGTTTTCTCAGGTTTCTGAAGCTTTCTTCCTAGAAAACTCGAATGTGTTGAGGAGTTGACTCCAGGAGGAACCAATTAGCGTTTGCCAGCTGAAAACAAAAAAACTTCCATGCTAAAATGCATTCAAAACCGTAAAGTCCATAGAGAATGTCCAGAAAACACAAACACACACAGAGGCTGTAGCAAGATATGGGATTGAGATAGCCACAACACACCAGATAGTTTTGTTTTTATCCAGAGTATCTGGACAAAATGTTGCAGTGTGCGGGTGAAATTTAAAGAAAAAATCACCGTGAAAGTGGTTTTTGAGAAAAGCACAATCTTCCTGTTCGGCAAATGCATCCAATGTCATGTTTCCAGAAAGAAATATCATGTTTTCTCAGGTTTCTGAAGCTTTCTTCCTAGAAAACTCGAATGTGTGGAGGATTTGACTCCAGGTGGAACCAATTAGCGTTTGCCAGCTGAAAACAATAAGGGTCCTGCTAAAATGCCTTCAAAACCGTAAAGTCCATAGAGAATGTCCAGAAAACACAAACACACACAGAGGCTGTAGCAAGATCTGGGATTGAGATAGCCACAACACACCAGATAGTTTTGTTTTCATCCAGGAGTATCTGGACAACTTGTTGTGGATTTCGGGTGAAATTTAACCAAACATCACCGTGAAAGTGGTTTTGGAGAAAAGCACAATCTTCCTGTTCGGCAAATGCATCCAATGTCATGTTTACAGAAAGAAATATCATGTTTTCTCAGGTTTCTGAAGCTTTCTTCCTAGAAAACTCGAATGTGTGGAGGATTTGACTCCAGGTGGAACCAATTAGCGTTTGCCAGCTGAAAACAAAAGACTTACATGCTAAAATGCATTCAAAACTGTAAAGTCCATAGAGAATGTCCAGAAAACACAAACACACACAGAGGCTGTAGCAAGATCTGGGATTGAGATAGCCACAACACACCAGATAGTTTTGTTTTCATCCAGGAGTATCTGGACAAACTGTTGTGGATTTCGGGTGAAATTGAACCAAAAATCACCGTGAAAGTGGTTTTGGAGAAAAGCACAATCTTCCTGTTGGGCAAATGCATCCAATGTCATGTTTCCAGGAAGAAATATCATGTTTTCTCGGGTTTCTGAAGCTTTCTTCCTAGAAAACTCGAATGTGTGGAGGAGTTGACTCCAGGTGGAACCAATTAGTGTTTGCCAGCTGAAAACAAAAACCATACATGCTAAAATGCATTCAAAACCGTAAAGTCCATAGAGAATGTCCAGAAAACACAAACACACACAGAGGCTGTAGCAAGATCTGGTTTTGAGATAGCCACAACACACCAGATAGTTTTGTTTTCATCCAGGAGTATCTGGACAAACTGTTGTGGATATCGGGTGAAATTTAACCAAAAATCACCGTGAAAGTGGTTTTGGAGAAAAGCACAATCTTCCTGTTCGGCAAATCCATCCAATGTCATGTTTACAGAAAGAAATATCATGTTTTCTCAGGTTTCTGAAGCTTTCTTCCTAGAAAACTCGAATGTGTTGAGGAGTCGACTCCAGGAGGAACCAATTAGCGTTTGCCAGCTGAAAACAAAAAAACTTCCATGCTAAAATGCATTCAAAACCGTAAAGTCCATAGAGAATGTCCAGAAAACACAAACACACACAGAGGCTGTAGCAAGATCTGGGATTGACATAGCCACAACACACCAGATAGTTTTGTTTTCATCCAGGAGTATCTGGACAACTTGTTGTGGATTTCGGGTGAAATTTAACCAAAAAATCACCGTGAAAGTGGTTTTGGAGAAAAGCACAATCTTCCTGTTCGGCAAATGCATCCAATGTCATGTTTACAGAAAGAAATATCATGTTTTCTCAGGTTTCTGAAGCTTTCTTCCTAGAAAACTCGAATGTGTGGAGGATTTGACTCCAGGTGGAACCAATTAGCGTTTGCCAGCTGAAAACAAAAAACTTACATGCTAAAATGCATTCAAAACCGTAAAGTCCATAGAGAATGTCCAGAAAACCCAAACACACATAGAGGCTGTAGCAAGATCTGGGATTGAGATAGCCACAACACACCAGATAGTTTTGTTTTTATCCAGAGTATCTGGACAAAATGTTGCAGTGTGCGGGTGAAATTTAAAGAAAAAATCACCGTCAAAGTGGTTTTGGAGAAAAGCACAATCTTCCTGTTCAGCAAATCCATCCAGTGTCATGTTTACAGAAAGAAATATCATGTTTTCTCAGGTTTCTGAAGCTTTCTTCCTAGAAAACTCGAATGTGTGGAGGATTTGACTCCAGGTGGAACCAATTAGCATTTGCCAGCTGAAACCAAAAAACTTACATGCTACAATGCATTGAAAACCATAAATTCCATAGAGAATGTCCAGAAAACACAAACACACACAGAGGCTGTAGCAAGATCTGGGATTGAGATAGCCACAACAAACCAGAAAGTTTTGTTTTCAACCAGGAGTATCTGGACAAACTGTTGTGGATTTCAGGTGAAATTTAACCAAAAATCACCGTGAAAGTGGTTTTGGAGAAAAGCACAATCTTCCTATTCGGCAAATGCATCCAATGTCATGTTTCCAGGAAGAAATATCATGTTTTCTCAGGTTTCTGAAGCTTTCTTCCTAGAAAACTCGAATGTGTTGAGGAGTTGACTCCAGGAGGAACCAATTAGCGTTTGCCAGCTGAAAACAAAAAACTTACATGCTAAAATGCATTCAAAACCGTAAAGTCCATAGAGAATGTCCAGAAAACACAAACACACACAAGGCTGTAGCAAGATCTGGGATTGAGATAGCCACAACACACCAGATAGTTTTGTTTTCATCCAGGAGTATCTGGACAAACTGTTGTGGATTTCGGGTGAAATTGAACCAAAAATCACCGTGAAAGTGGTTTTGGAGAAAAGCACAATCTTCCTGTTCGGCAAATGCATCCAATGTCATGTTTACAGAAAGAAATATCATGTTTTCTCAGGTTTCTGAAGCTTTCTTCCTAGAAAACTCGAATGTGTGGAGGAGTTGACTCCAGGTGGAACCAATTAGTGTTTGCCAGCTGAAAACAAAAACCATACATGCTAAAATGCATTCAAAACCGTAAAGTCCATAGAGAATGTCCAGAAAACACAAACACACACAGAGGCTGTAGCAAGATCTGGGATTGAGATAGCCACAACACACCAGATAGTTTTGTTTTCATCCAGGAGTATCTGGACAAATTGTTGTGGATATCGGGTGAAATTTAACCAAAAATCACCGTGAAAGTGGTTTTGGAGAAAAGCACAATCTTCCTGTTCGGCAAATCCATCCAATGTCATGTTTACAGAAAGAAATATCATGTTTTCTCAGGTTTCTGAAGCTTTCTTCCTAGAAAACTCGAATGTGTTGAGGAGTTGACTCCAGGAGGAACCAATTAGCGTTTGCCAGCTGAAAACAAAAAAACTTCCATGCTAAAATGCATTCAAAACCGTAAAGTCCATAGAGAATGTCCAGAAAACACAAACACACACAGAGGCTGTAGCAAGATCTGGGATTGACATAGCCACAACACACCAGATAGTTTTGTTTTCATCCAGGAGTATCTGGACAACTTGTTGTGGATTTCGGGTGAAATTTAACCAAAAATCACCGTGAAAGTGGTTTTGGAGAAAAGCACAATCTTCCTGTTCGGCAAATGCATCCAATGTCATGTTTACAGAAAGAAATATCATGTTTTCTCAGGTTTCTGAAGCTTTCTTCCTAGAAAACTCGAATGTGTGGAGGATTTGACTCCAGGTGGAACCAATTAGCGTTTGCCAGCTGAAAACAAAAAACTTACATGCTAAAATGCATTCAAAACCGTAAAGTCCATAGAGAATGTCCAGAAAACCCAAAAACACATAGAGGCTGTAGCAAGATCTGGGATTCAGATAGCCACAACACACCAGATAGTTTTGTTTTTATCCAGAGTATCTGGACAAAATGTTGCAGTGTGCGGGTGAAATTTAAAGAAAAAATCACCGTCAAAGTGGTTTTGGAGAAAAGCACAATCTTCCTGTTCAGCAAATCCATCCAGTGTCATGTTTACAGAAAGAAATATCATGTTTTCTCAGGTTTCTGAAGCTTTCTTCCTAGAAAACTCGAATGTGTGGAGGATTTGACTCCAGGTGGAACCAATTAGCATTTGCCAGCTGAAACCAAAAAACTTACATGCTACAATGCATTCAAAACCAAAAATTCCATAGAGAATGTCCAGAAAACACAAACACACACAGAGGCTGTAGCAAGATCTGGGATTGAGATAGCCACAACACACCAGAAAGTTTTGTTTTCAACCAGGAGTATCTGGACAAACTGTTGTGGATTTCAGGTGAAATTTAACCAAAAATCACCGTGAAAGTGGTTTTGGAGAAAAGCACAATCTTCCTGTTCAGCAAATGCATCCAATGTCATGTTTCCAGGAAGAAATATCATGTTTTCTCAGGTTTCTGAAGCTTTCTTCCTAGAAAACTCGAATGTGTTGAGGAGTTGACTCCAGGAGGAACCAATTAGCGTTTGCCAGCTGAAAACAAAAAAACTTCCATGCTAAAATGCATTCAAAACCGTAAAGTCCATAGAGAATGTCCAGAAAACACAAACACACACAGAGGCTGTAGCAAGATCTGGGATTGAGATAGCCACAACACACCAGAAAGTTTTGTTTTCAACCAGGAGTATCTGGACAAACTGTTGTGGATTTCAGGTGAAATTTAACCAAAAATCACCGTGAAAGTGGTTTTGGAGAAAAGCACAATCTTCCTGTTCGGCAAATGCATCCAATGTCATGTTTCCAGGAAGAAATATCATGTTTTCTCAGGTTTCTGAAGCTTTCTTCCTAGAAAACTCGAATGTGTTGAGGAGTTGACTCCAGGAGGAACCAATTAGCGTTTGCCAGCTGAAAACAAAAAAACTTCCATGCTAAAATGCATTCAAAACCGTAAAGTCCATAGAGAATGTCCAGAAAACACAAACACACACAGAGGCTGTAGCAAGATCTGGGATTGACATAGCCACAACACACCAGATAGTTTTGTTTTCATCCAGGAGTATCTGGACAAACTGTTGTGGATTTCGGGTGAAATTTAACCAAAAATCACCGTGAAAGTGGTTTTTAGAAAAGCACAATCTTCCTGTTCGGAAAATGCATCCAATGGCATGTTTACAGAAAGAAATATCATGTTTTCTCAGGTTTCTGAAGCTTTCTTCCTAGAAAACTCGAAGGTGTGGAGGATTTGACTCCAGGTGGAAGCAATTAGCGTTTGCCAGCTGAAAACAAAAAACTTACATGCTACAATGCATTCAAAACCGTAAAGTCCATAGAGAATGTCCAGAAAACACAAACACACACAGAGGCTGTAGCAAGATCTGGGATTGAGATAGCCACAACACACCAGATAGTTTGTTTTCATCCAGGAGTATCTGGACAAACTGTTGTGGATTTCGGGTGAAATTTAACCAAAAATCACCGTGAAAGTAGTTTTGGAGAAAAGCACAATCTTCCTGTTCGGCAAATGCATCCAATGTCATGTTTACAGAAAGAAATATCCTGTTTTCTCATGTTTCTGAAGCTTTCTTCCTAGAAAACTCGAATGTGTGGAGGATTTGACTCCAGGTGGAACCAATTTGCGTTTGCCAGCTGAAAACAAAAAACTTACATGCTACACTGCATTCAAAACCGTAAAGTCCATAGAGAATGTCCAGAAAACACAAACACACACAGAGGGTGTAGCAAGATCTGGGATTGAGATAGCCACAACACACCAGATAGTTTTGTTTTCATCCAGGAGTATCTGGAGAAACTGTTGTGGATTTCGGGTGAAATTTAACCAAAAATCACCGTGAAAGTGGTTTTGGAGAAAAGCATAATCTTCCTGTTCGGCAAAGGCATCCGATGGCATGTTTACAGAAAGAAATATCATGTTTTCATAGGTTTCTGAAGCTTTCTTCCTAGAAAACTCGAATGTGTGGAGGATTTGACTCCAGGTGGAACCAATTAGCGTTTGCCAGCAGAAAACAAAAAGGTACCTGCTAAAATGCATTCAAAACCATAAAGTGCATAGAGAATGTCCAGAAAACACAAACACACACAGAGGGTGTAGCAAGATCTGGGATTGAGATAGCCACAACACACCAGATAGTTTTGTTTTCATCCAGGTGTATCTGGACAAATTGTTGTGGATTTCGGGTGAAATTTAACCAAAAATCACCGTGAAAGTGGTTTTGGAGAAAAGGACAATCTTCCTGTTGGGCAAATGCATCAATGTCATGTTTACAGAAAGAAATATCATGTTTTCTCAGGTTTCTGAAGTTTTCTTCCTAGAAAACTCGAATGTGTGGAGGATTTGACTCCAGGTGGAACCAATTAGCGTTTGCCAGCTGAAAACAAAAAACTTGCATGCTAAAATGCATTCAAAACCGTAAAGTCCATAGAGAATGTCCAGAAAACCTAAACACACATAGAGGCTGTAGCAAGATCTGGGATGTAGATAGGCGCAACACACCAGATAATTTTGTTTCTATCCAGAGTATCTGGACAAATTATTGCAGTATGCGGGTGAAATTTTAAGAAAAAATCACCGTGAAAGTGGTTTTGGAGAAAAGCACAATCTTCCTGTTCAGCAAATCCATCCAGTGTCATGTTTACCGAAAGAAATATCATGTTTTCTCAGGTTTCTGAAGCTTTCTTCCTAGAAAACTCGAATGTGTGGAGGATTTGACTCCAGGTGGAACCAATTAGCGTTTGCAGCTGAAAACACAAACTTACATGGTAAAATGCATTCAAAACCATAAAGTCCATAGAGAATGTCCAGAAAACACAAACACACACAGAGGCTGTAGCAAGATCTGGGATTGAGATAGCCACAACACACCAGATAGGTTTGTTTTCATCCAGGAGTATCTGGACAACTTGTTGTGGATTTCGGGTGAAATTTAACCAAACATCACCGTGAAAGTGGTTTTGGAGAAAAGCACAATCTTCCTGTTCGGCAAATGCATCCAATGTCATGTTTACAGAAAGAAATATCATGTTTTCTCAGGTTTCTGAAGCTTTCTTCCTAGAAAACTCGAATGTGTGGAGGATTTGACTCCAGGTGGAACCAATTAGCGTTTGCCAGCTGAAAACAAAAGACTTACATGCTAAAATGCATTCAAAACTGTAAAGTCCATAGAGAATGTCCAGAAAACACAAACACACACAAGGCTGTAGCAAGATCTGGGATTGAGATAGCCACAACACACCAGATAGTTTTGTTTTCATCCAGGAGTATCTGGACAAACTGTTGTGGATTTCGGGTGAAATTGAACCAAAAATCACCGTGAAAGTGGTTTTGGAGAAAAGCACAATCTTCCTGTTCGGCAAATGCATCCAATGTCATGTTTACAGAAAGAAATATCATGTTTTCTCAGGTTTCTGAAGCTTTCTTCCTAGAAAACTCGAATGTGTGGAGGAGTTGACTCCAGGTGGAACCAATTAGTGTTTGCCAGCTGAAAACAAAAACCATACATGCTAAAATGCATTCAAAACTGTAAAGTCCATAGAGAATGTCCAGAAAACACAAACACACACAGAGGCTGTAGCAAGATCTGGGATTGAGATAGCCACAACACACCAGATAGTTTTGTTTTCATCCAGGAGTATCTGGACAAATTGTTGTGGATATCGGGTGAAATTTAACCAAAAATCACCGTGAAAGTGGTTTTTGAGAAAAGCACAATCTTCCTGTTCGGCAAATCCATCCAATGTCATGTTTACAGAAAGAAATATCATGTTTTCTCAGGTTTCTGAAGCTTTCTTCCTAGAAAACTCGAATGTGTGGAGGAGTTGACTCCAGGTGGAACCAATTAGTGTTTGCCAGCTGAAAACAAAAAAACTTCCATGCTAAAATGCATTCAAAACCGTAAAGTCCATAGAGAATGTCCAGAAAACACAAACACACACAGAGGCTGTAGCAAGATCTGGGATTGACATAGCCACAACACACCAGATAGTTTTGTTTTCATCCAGGAGTATCTGGACAACTTGTTGTGGATTTCGGGTGAAATTTAACCAAACATCACCGTGAAAGTGGTTTTGGAGAAAAGCACAATCTTCCTGTTCGGCAAATGCATCCAATGTCATGTTTACAGAAAGAAATATCATGTTTTCTCAGGTTTCTGAAGCTTTCTTCCTAGAAAACTCGAATGTGTGGAGGATTTGACTCCAGGTGGAACCAATTAGCGTTTGCCAGCTGAAAACAAAAAACTTACATGCTACAATGCATTCAAAACCGTAAAGTCCATAGAGAATGTCCAGAAAACCCAAACACACATAGAGGCTGTAGCAAGATCTGGGATTGAGATAGCCACAACACACCAGATAGTTTTGTTTTTATCCAGAGTATCTGGACAAAATGTTGCAGTGTGCGGGTGAAATTTAAAGAAAAAATCACCGTCAAAGTGGTTTTGGAGAAAAGCACAATCTTCCTGTTCAGCAAATCCATCCAGTGTCATGTCTACAGAAAGAAATATCATGTTTTCTCAGGTTTCTGAAGCTTTCTTCCTAGAAAACTCGAATGTGTGGAGGATTTGACTCCAGGTGGAACCAATTAGCGTTTGCCAGCTGAAAACAATAAGGGTCCTGCTAAAATGCATTCAAAACCGTAAAGTCCATAGAGAATGTCCAGAAAACACAAACACACACAGAGGCTGTAGCAAGATCTGGGATTGAGATAGCCACAACACACCAGATAGTTTTGTTTTCATCCAGGAGTATCTGGACCCATTGCTGTGGATTTCGGGTGAAATTTAACCAAACATCACCGTGAAAGTGGTTTTGGAGAAAAGCACAATCTTCCTGTTCGGCAAATGCATCCAATGTCATGTTTACAGAAAGAAATATCATGTTTTCTCAGGTTTCTGAAGCTTTCTTCCTAGAAAACTCGAATGTGTGGAGGATTTGACTCCAGGTGGAACCAATTAGCGTTTGCCAGCTGAAAACAAAAGACTTACATGGTAAAATGCATTCAAAACCGTAAAGTCCATAGAGAATGTCCAGAAAACACAAACACACACAAGGCTGTAGCAATATCTGGGATTGAGATAGCCACAACACACCAGATAGTTTTGTTTTCATCCAGGAGTATCTGGACAAACTGTTGTGGATTTCGGGTGAAATTGAACCAAAAATCACCGTGAAAGTGGTTTTGGAGAAAAGCACAATCTTCCTGTTCGGCAAATGCATCCAATGTCATGTTTACAGAAAGAAATATCATGTTTTCTCAGGTTTCTGAAGCTTTCTTCCTAGAAAACTCGAATGTGTGGAGGAGTTGTCTCCAGGTGGAACCAATTAGTGTTTGCCAGCTGAAAACAAAAACCATACATGCTAAAATGCATTCAAAACCGTAAAGTCCATAGAGAATGTCCAGAAAACACAAACACACACAGAGGCTGTAGCAAGATCTATGATTCAGATAGCCACAACACACCAGATAGTTTTGTTTTCATCCAGGAGTATCTGGACAAATTGTTGTGGATATCGGGTGAAATTTAACCAAAAATCACCGTGAAAGTGGTTTTTGAGAAAAGCACAATCTTCCTGTTCGGCAAATGCATCCAATGTCATGTTTACAGAAAGAAATATCATGTTTTCTCAGGTTTCTGAAGCTTTCTTCCTAGAAAACTCGAATGTGTGGAGGAGTTGACTCCAGGTGGAACCAATTAGTGTTTGCCAGCTGAAAACAAAAACCATACATGCTAAAATGCATTCAAAACCGTAAAGTCCATAGAGAATGTCCAGAAAACACAAACACACACAGAGGCTGTAGCAAGATCTGGGATTGAGATAGCCACAACACACCAGATAGTTTTGTTTTCATCCAGGAGTATCTGGACAAATTGTTGTGGATATCGGGTGAAATTTAACCAAAAATCACCGTGAAAGTGGTTTTTGAGAAAAGCACAATCTTCCTGTTCAGCAAATCCATCCAATGTCATGTTTACAGAAAGAAATATCATGTTTTCTCAGGTTTCTGAAGCTTTCTTCCTAGAAAACTCGAATGTGTGGAGGAGTTGACTCCAGGTGGAACCAATTAGTGTTTGCCAGCTGAAAACAAAAAAACTTCCATGCTAAAATGCATTCAAAACCGTAAAGTCCATAGAGAATGTCCAGAAAACACAAACACACACAGAGGCTGTAGCAAGATCTGGGATTGACATAGCCACAACACACCAGATAGTTTTGTTTTCATCCAGGAGTATCTGGACAACTTGTTGTGGATTTCGGGTGAAATTTAACCAAACATCACCGTGAAAGTGGTTTTGGAGAAAAGCACAATCTTCCTGTTCGGCAAATGCATCCAATGTCATGTTTACAGAAAGAAATATCATGTTTTCTCAGGTTTCTGAAGCTTTCTTCCTAGAAAACTCGAATGTGTGGAGGATTTGACTCCAGGTGGAACCAATTAGCGTTTGCCAGCTGAAAACAAAAAACTTACATGCTACAATGCATTCAAAACCGTAAAGTCCATAGAGAATGTCCAGAAAACCCAAACACACATAGAGGCTGTAGCAAGATCTGGGATTGAGATAGCCACAACACACCAGATAGTTTTGTTTTTATCCAGAGTATCTGGACAAAATGTTGCAGTGTGCGGGTGAAATTTAAAGAAAAAATCACCGTCAAAGTGGTTTTGGAGAAAAGCACAATCTTCCTGTTCAGCAAATCCATCCAGTGTCATGTCTACAGAAAGAAATATCATGTTTTCTCAGGTTTCTGAAGCTTTCTTCCTAGAAAACTCGAATGTGTGGAGGATTTGACTCCAGGTGGAACCAATTAGCGTTTGCCAGCTGAAAACAATAAGGGTCCTGCTAAAATGCATTCAAAACCGTAAAGTCCATAGAGAATGTCCAGAAAACACAAACACACACAGAGGCTGTAGCAAGATCTGGGATTGAGATAGCCACAACACACCAGATAGTTTTGTTTTCATCCAGGAGTATCTGGACCCATTGCTGTGGATTTCGGGTGAAATTTAACCAAACATCACCGTGAAAGTGGTTTTGGAGAAAAGCACAATCTTCCTGTTCGGCAAATGCATCCAATGTCATGTTTACAGAAAGAAATATCATGTTTTCTCAGGTTTCTGAAGCTTTCTTCCTAGAAAACTCGAATGTGTGGAGGATTTGACTCCAGGTGGAACCAATTAGCGTTTGCCAGCTGAAAACAAAAGACTTACATGGTAAAATGCATTCAAAACCGTAAAGTCCATAGAGAATGTCCAGAAAACACAAACACACACAAGGCTGTAGCAATATCTGGGATTGAGATAGCCACAACACACCAGATAGTTTTGTTTTCATCCAGGAGTATCTGGACAAACTGTTGTGGATTTCGGGTGAAATTGAACCAAAAATCACCGTGAAAGTGGTTTTGGAGAAAAGCACAATCTTCCTGTTCGGCAAATGCATCCAATGTCATGTTTACAGAAAGAAATATCATGTTTTCTCAGGTTTCTGAAGCTTTCTTCCTAGAAAACTCGAATGTGTGGAGGAGTTGTCTCCAGGTGGAACCAATTAGTGTTTGCCAGCTGAAAACAAAAACCATACATGCTAAAATGCATTCAAAACCGTAAAGTCCATAGAGAATGTCCAGAAAACACAAACACACACAGAGGCTGTAGCAAGATCTATGATTCAGATAGCCACAACACACCAGATAGTTTTGTTTTCATCCAGGAGTATCTGGACAAATTGTTGTGGATATCGGGTGAAATTTAACCAAAAATCACCGTGAAAGTGGTTTTTGAGAAAAGCACAATCTTCCTGTTCGGCAAATCCATCCAATGTCATGTTTACAGAAAGAAATATCATGTTTTCTCAGGTTTCTGAAGCTTTCTTCCTAGAAAACTCGAATGTGTTGAGGAGTTGACTCCAGGTGGAACCAATTAGCGTTTGTCAGCTGAAAACAAAAAAACTTCCATGCTAAAATGCATTCAAAACCGTAAAGTCCATAGAGAATGTCCAGAAAACACAAACACACACAGAGGCTGTAGCAAGATCTGGGATTGACATAGCCACAACACACCAGATAGTTTTGTTTTCATCCAGGAGTATCTGGACAACTTGTTGTGGATTTCGGGTGAAATTTAACCAAACATCACCGTGAAAGTGGTTTTGGAGAAAAGCACAATCTTCCTGTTCGGCAAATGCATCCAATGTCATGTTTACAGAAAGAAATATCATGTTTTCTCAGGTTTCTGAAGCTTTCTTCCTAGAAAACTCGAATGTGTGGAGGATTTGACTCCAGGTGGAACCAATTACCGTTTGCCAGCTGAAAACAAAAAACTTACATGCTACAATGCATTCAAAACCGTAAAGTCCATAGAGAATGTCCAGAAAACCCAAACACACATAGAGGCTGTAGCAAGATCTGGGATTGAGATAGCCACAACACACCAGATAGTTTTGTTTTTATCCAGAGTATCTGGACAAAATGTTGCAGTGTGCGGGTGAAATTTAAAGAAAAAATCACCGTCAAAGTGGTTTTGGAGAAAAGCACAATCTTCCTGTTCAGCAAATCCATCCAGTGTCATGTTTACAGAAAGAAATATCATGTTTTCTCAGGTTTCTGAAGCTTTCTTCCTAGAAAACTCGAATGTGTGGAGGATTTGACTCCAGGTGGAACCAATTAGCGTTTGCCAGCTGAAAACAATAAGGGTCCTGCTAAAATGCATTCAAAACCGTAAAGTCCATAGAGAATGTCCAGAAAACACAAACACACACAGAGGCTGTAGCAAGATCTGGGATTGAGATAGCCACAACACACCAGATAGTTTTGTTTTCATCCAGGAGTATCTGGACCCATTGCTGTGGATTTCGGGTGAAATTTAACCAAACATCACCGTGAAAGTGGTTTTGGAGAAAAGCACAATCTTCCTGTTCGGCAAATGCATCCAATGTCATGTTTACAGAAAGAAATATCATGTTTTCTCAGGTTTCTGAAGCTTTCTTCCTAGAAAACTCGAATGTGTGGAGGATTTGACTCCAGGTGGAACCAATTAGCGTTTGCCAGCTGAAAACAAAAGACTTACATGGTAAAATGCATTCAAAACCGTAAAGTCCATAGAGAATGTCCAGAAAACACAAACACACACAAGGCTGTAGCAAGATCTGGGATTGAGATAGCCACAACACACCAGATAGTTTTGTTTTCATCCAGGAGTATCTGGACAAACTGTTGTGGATTTCGGGTGAAATTGAACCAAAAATCACCGTGAAAGTGGTTTTGGAGAAAAGCACAATCTTCCTGTTCGGCAAATGCATCCAATGTCATGTTTACAGAAAGAAATATCATGTTTTCTCAGGTTTCTGAAGCTTTCTTCCTAGAAAACTCGAATGTGTGGAGGAGTTGTCTCCAGGTGGAACCAATTAGTGTTTGCCAGCTGAAAACAAAAACCATACATGCTAAAATGCATTCAAAACCGTAAAGTCCATAGAGAATGTCCAGAAAACACAAACACACACAGAGGCTGTAGCAAGATCTATGATTCAGATAGCCACAACACACCAGATAATTTTGTTTTCATCCAGGAGTATCTGGACAAATTGTTGTGGATATCGGGTGAAATTTAACCGAAAATCACCGTGAAAGTGGTTTTGGAGAAAAGCACAATCTTCCTGTTCGGCAAATCCATCCAATGTCATGTTTACAGAAAGAAATATCATGTTTTCTCAGGTTTCTGAAGCTTTCTTCCTAGAAAACTCGAATGTGTGGAGGATTTGACTCCAGGTGGAACCAATTAGCGTTTGCCAGCTGAAAACAAAAAACTTACATGCTACAATGCATTCAAAACCGTAAAGTCCATAGAGAATGTCCAGAAAACCCAAACACACATAGAGGCTGTAGCAAGATCTGGGATTGAGATAGCCACAACACACCAGATAGTTTTGTTTTTATCCAGAGTATCTGGACAAAATGTTGCAGTGTGCGGGTGAAATTTAAAGAAAAAATCACCGTCAAAGTGGTTTTGGAGAAAAGCACAATCTTCCTGTTCAGCAAATCCATCCAGTGTCATGTTTACAGAAAGAAATATCATGTTTTCTCAGGTTTCTGAAGCTTTCTTCCTAGAAAACTCGAATGTGTGGAGGATTTGACTCCAGGTGGAACCAATTAGCGTTTGCCAGCTGAAAACAAAAACCTTACATGCTAAAATGCATTCAAAACCGTAAAGTCCATAGAGAATGTCCAGAAAACACAAACACACACAGAGGCTGTAGCAAGATCTGGGATTGAGATAGCCACAACACACCAGATAGTTTTGTTTTCATCCAGGAGTATCTGGACCCATTGCTGTGGATTTCGGGTGAAATTTAACCAAACATCACCGTGAAAGTGGTTTTGGAGAAAAGCACAATCTTCCTGTTCGGCAAATGCATCCAATGTCATGTTTACAGAAAGAAATATCATGTTTTCTCAGGTTTCTGAAGCTTTCTTCCTAGAAAACTCGAATGTGTGGAGGATTTGACTCCAGGTGGAACCAATTAGCGTTTGCCAGCTGAAAACAAAAGACTTACATGGTAAAATGCATTCAAAACCGTAAAGTCCATAGAGAATGTCCAGAAAACACAAACACACACAAGGCTGTAGCAAGATCTGGGATTGAGATAGCCACAACACACCAGATAGTTTTGTTTTCATCCAGGAGTATCTGGACAAACTGTTGTGGATTTCGGGTGAAATTGAACCAAAAATCACCGTGAAAGTGGTTTTGGAGAAAAGCACAATCTTCCTGTTCGGCAAATGCATCCAATGCCATGTTTACAGAAAGAAATATCATGTTTTCTCAGGTTTCTGAAGCTTTCTTCCTAGAAAACTCGAATGTGTGGAGGAGTTGTCTCCAGGTGGAACCAATTAGTGTTTGCCAGCTGAAAACAAAAACCATACATGCTAAAATGCATTCAAAACCGTAAAGTCCATAGAGAATGTCCAGAAAACACAAACACACACAGAGGCTGTAGCAAGATCTATGATTCAGATAGCCACAACACACCAGATAGTTTTGTTTTCATCCAGGAGTATCTGGACAAATTGTTGTGGATATCGGGTGAAATTTAACCAAAAATCACCGTGAAAGTGGTTTTTGAGAAAAGCACAATCTTCCTGTTCGGCAAATCCATCCAATGTCATGTTTACAGAAAGAAATATCATGTTTTCTCAGGTTTCTGAAGCTTTCTTCCTAGAAAACTCGAATGTGTTGAGGAGTTGACTCCAGGAGGAACCAATTAGCGTTTGTCAGCTGAAAACAAAAAAACTTCCATGCTAAAATGCATTCAAAACCGTAAAGTCCATAGAGAATGTCCAGAAAACACAAACACACACAGAGGCTGTAGCAAGATCTGGGATTGACATAGCCACAACACACCAGATAGTTTTGTTTTCATCCAGGAGTATCTGGACAAATTGTTGTGGATTTCGGGTGAAATTTAACCAAACATCACCGTGAAAGTGGTTTTGGAGAAAAGCACAATCTTCCTGTTCGGCAAATGCATCCAATGTCATGTTTACAGAAAGAAATATCATGTTTTCTCAGGTTTCTGAAGCTTTCTTCCTAGAAAACTCGAATGTGTGGAGGATTTGACTCCAGGTGGAACCAATTAGCGTTTGCCAGCTGAAAACAAAAAACTTACATGCTACAATGCATTCAAAACCGTAAAGTCCATAGAGAATGTCCAGAAAAACCAAACACACATAGAGGCTGTAGCAAGATCTGGGATTGAGATAGCCACAACACACCAGATAGTTTTGTTTTTATCCAGAGTATCTGGACAAAATGTTGCAGTGTGCGGGTGAAATTTAAAGAAAAAATCACCGTCAAAGTGGTTTTGGAGAAAAGCACAATCTTCCTGTTCAGCAAATCCATCCAGTGTCATGTTTACAGAAAGAAATATCATGTTTTCTCAGGTTTCTGAAGCTTTCTTCCTAGAAAACTCGAATGTGTGGAGGATTTGACTCCAGGTGGAACCAATTAGCGTTTGCCAGCTGAAAACAATAAGGGTCCTGCTAAAATGCATTCAAAACCGTAAAGTCCATAGAGAATGTCCAGAAAACACAAACACACACAGAGGCTGTAGCAAGATCTGGGATTGAGATAGCCACAACACACCAGATAGTTTTGTTTTCATCCAGGAGTATCTGGACCCATTGCTGTGGATTTCGGGTGAAATTTAACCAAACATCACCGTGAAAGTGGTTTTGGAGAAAAGCACAATCTTCCTGTTCGGCAAATGCATCCAGTGTCATGTTTACAGAAAGAAATATCATGTTTTCTCAGGTTTCTGAAGCTTTCTTCCTAGAAAACTCGAATGTGTGGAGGATTTGACTCCAGGTGGAACCAATTAGCGTTTGCCAGCTGAAAACAAAAGACTTACATGGTAAAATGCATTCAAAACCGTAAAGTCCATAGAGAATGTCCAGAAAACACAAACACACACAAGGCTGTAGCAAGATCTGGGATTGAGATAGCCACAACACACCAGATAGTTTTGTTTTCATCCAGGAGTATCTGGAAAAACTGTTGTGGATTTCGGGTGAAATTGAACCAAAAATCACCGTGAAAGTGGTTTTGGAGAAAAGCACAATCTTCCTGTTCGGCAAATGCATCCAATGTCATGTTTACAGAAAGAAATATCATGTTTTCTCAGGTTTCTGAAGCTTTCTTCCTAGAAAACTCGAATGTGTGGAGGATTTGACTCCAGGTGGAACCAATTAGTGTTTGCCAGCTGAAAACAAAAACCATACATGCTAAAATGCATTCAAAACCGTAAAGTCCATAGAGAATGTCCAGAAAACACAAACACACACAGAGGCTGTAGCAAGATCTATGATTCAGATAGCCACAACACACCAGATAGTTTTGTTTTCATCCAGGAGTATCTGGACAAATTGTTGTGGATATCGGGTGAAATTTAACCGAAAATCACCGTGAAAGTGGTTTTGGAGAAAAGCACAATCTTCCTGTTCGGCAAATCCATCCAATGTCATGTTTACAGAAAGAAATATCATGTTTTCTCAGGTTTCTGAAGCTTTCTTCCTAGAAAACTCGAATGTGTGGAGGATTTGACTCCAGGTGGAACCAATTAGCGTTTGCCAGCTGAAAACAATTAATGTCCTGCTAAAATGCATTCAAAACCGTGAAGTCCATAGAGAATGTCCAGAAAACACAAACACACACAGAGGCTGTAGCAAGATCTGGGATTGAGATAGCCACAACACACCAGATAGTTTTGTTTTCATCCAAGAGTATCTGGACAAACTGTTTTGGATTTCGGGTGAAATTTAACCAAAAATCACCGTGAAAGTAGTTTTGGAGAAAAGGACAATATTCCTGTTCGGCAAATGCATCCAATGTCATGTTTACAGAAAGAAATATCATGTTTTCTCAGGTTTCTGAAGCTTTCTTCCTAGAAAACTCGAATGTGTGGAGGATTTGACTCCAGGTGGAAGCAATTAGCGTTTGCCAGCTGAAAACAAAAAACTTACATGCTAAAATGCATTCAAAACCGTAAAGTCCATAGAGAATGTCCAGAAAACACAAACACACACAGAGGCTGTAGCAAGATCTGGGATTGAGATAGCCACAACACACCAGATAGTTTTGTTTTCATCCAGGAGTATCTGGACAAACTGTTGTGGATTTCGGGTGAAATTTAACCAAAAATCACCGTGAAAGTGGTTTTGTAGAAAAGCACAATCTTCCTGTTCGGAAAATGCATCCAATGGCATGTTTACAGAAAGAAATATCATGTTTTCTCAGGTTTCTGAAGCTTTCTTCCTAGAAAACTCGAAGGTGTGGAGGATTTGACTCCAGGTGGAAGCAATTAGCGTTTGCCAGCTGAAAACAAAAAACTTACATGCTACAATGCATTCAAAACCGTAAAGTCCATAGAGAATGTCCAGAAAACACAAACACACACAGAGGCTGTAGCAAGATCTGGGATTGAGATAGCCACAACACACCAGATAGTTTGTTTTCATCCAGGAGTATCTGGACAAACTGTTGTGGATTTCGGGTGAAATTTAACCAAAAATCACCGTGAAAGTAGTTTTGGAGAAAAGCACAATCTTCCTGTTCGGCAAATGCATCCAATGTCATGTTTACAGAAAGAAATATCCTGTTCTCTCATGTTTCTGAAGCTTTCTTCCTAGAAAACTCGAATGTGTGGAGGATTTGACTCCAGGTGGAACCAATTTGCGTTTGCCAGCTGAAAACAAAAAACTTACATGCTACACTGCATTCAAAACCGTAAAGTCCATAGAGAATGTCCAGAAAACACAAACACACACAGAGGGTGTAGCAAGATCTGGGATTGAGATAGCCACAACACACCAGATAGTTTTGTTTTCATCCAGGAGTATCTGGAGAAACTGTTGTGGATTTCGGGTGAAATTTAACCAAAAATCACCGTGAAAGTGGTTTTGGAGAAAAGCACAATCTTCCTGTTCGGCAAAGGCATCCGATGGCATGTTTACAGAAAGAAATATCATGTTTTCATAGGTTTCTGAAGCTTTCTTCCTAGAAAACTCGAATGTGTGGAGGATTTGACTCCAGGAGGAACCAATTAGCGTTTGCCAGCAGAAAACAAAAAGGTACCTGCTAAAATGCATTCAAAACCGTAAAGTCCATAGAGAATGTCCAGAAAACACAAACACACACAAGGCTGTAGCAAGATCTGGGATTGAGATAGCCACAACACACCAGATAGTTTTGTTTTCATCCAGGAGTATCTGGACAAACTGTTGTGGATTTCGGGTGAAATTGAACCAAAAATCACCGTGAAAGTGGTTTTGGAGAAAAGCACAATCTTCCTGTTCGGCAAATGCATCCAATGCCATGTTTACAGAAAGAAATATCATGTTTTCTCAGGTTTCTGAAGCTTTCTTCCTAGAAAACTCGAATGTGTGGAGGAGTTGTCTCCAGGTGGAACCAATTAGTGTTTGCCAGCTGAAAACAAAAACCATACATGCTAAAATGCATTCAAAACCGTAAAGTCCATAGAGAATGTCCAGAAAACACAAACACACACAGAGGCTGTAGCAAGATCTATGATTCAGATAGCCACAACACACCAGATAGTTTTGTTTTCATCCAGGAGTATCTGGACAAATTGTTGTGGATATCGGGTGAAATTTAACCAAAAATCACCGTGAAAGTGGTTTTTGAGAAAAGCACAATCTTCCTGTTCGGCAAATCCATCCAATGTCATGTTTACAGAAAGAAATATCATGTTTTCTCAGGTTTCTGAAGCTTTCTTCCTAGAAAACTCGAATGTGTTGAGGAGTTGACTCCAGGAGGAACCAATTAGCGTTTGTCAGCTGAAAACAAAAAAACTTCCATGCTAAAATGCATTCAAAACCGTAAAGTCCATAGAGAATGTCCAGAAAACACAAACACACACAGAGGCTGTAGCAAGATCTGGGATTGACATAGCCACAACACACCAGATAGTTTTGTTTTCATCCAGGAGTATCTGGACAAATTGTTGTGGATTTCGGGTGAAATTTAACCAAACATCACCGTGAAAGTGGTTTTGGAGAAAAGCACAATCTTCCTGTTCGGCAAATGCATCCAATGTCATGTTTACAGAAAGAAATATCATGTTTTCTCAGGTTTCTGAAGCTTTCTTCCTAGAAAACTCGAATGTGTGGAGGATTTGACTCCAGGTGGAACCAATTAGCGTTTGCCAGCTGAAAACAAAAAACTTACATGCTACAATGCATTCAAAACCGTAAAGTCCATAGAGAATGTCCAGAAAAACCAAACACACATAGAGGCTGTAGCAAGATCTGGGATTGAGATAGCCACAACACACCAGATAGTTTTGTTTTTATCCAGAGTATCTGGACAAAATGTTGCAGTGTGCGGGTGAAATTTAAAGAAAAAATCACCGTCAAAGTGGTTTTGGAGAAAAGCACAATCTTCCTGTTCAGCAAATCCATCCAGTGTCATGTTTACAGAAAGAAATATCATGTTTTCTCAGGTTTCTGAAGCTTTCTTCCTAGAAAACTCGAATGTGTGGAGGATTTGACTCCAGGTGGAACCAATTAGCGTTTGCCAGCTGAAAACAATAAGGGTCCTGCTAAAATGCATTCAAAACCGTAAAGTCCATAGAGAATGTCCAGAAAACACAAACACACACAGAGGCTGTAGCAAGATCTGGGATTGAGATAGCCACAACACACCAGATAGTTTTGTTTTCATCCAGGAGTATCTGGACCCATTGCTGTGGATTTCGGGTGAAATTTAACCAAACATCACCGTGAAAGTGGTTTTGGAGAAAAGCACAATCTTCCTGTTCGGCAAATGCATCCAGTGTCATGTTTACAGAAAGAAATATCATGTTTTCTCAGGTTTCTGAAGCTTTCTTCCTAGAAAACTCGAATGTGTGGAGGATTTGACTCCAGGTGGAAGCAATTAGCGTTTGCCAGCTGAAAACAAAAGACTTACATGGTAAAATGCATTCAAAACCGTAAAGTCCATAGAGAATGTCCAGAAAACACAAACACACACAAGGCTGTAGCAAGATCTGGGATTGAGATAGCCACAACACACCAGATAGTTTTGTTTTCATCCAGGAGTATCTGGAAAAACTGTTGTGGATTTCGGGTGAAATTGAACCAAAAATCACCGTGAAAGTGGTTTTGGAGAAAAGCACAATCTTCCTGTTCGGCAAATGCATCCAATGTCATGTTTACAGAAAGAAATATCATGTTTTCTCAGGTTTCTGAAGCTTTCTTCCTAGAAAACTCGAATGTGTGGAGGATTTGACTCCAGGTGGAACCAATTAGTGTTTGCCAGCTGAAAACAAAAACCATACATGCTAAAATGCATTCAAAACCGTAAAGTCCATAGAGAATGTCCAGAAAACACAAACACACACAGAGGCTGTAGCAAGATCTATGATTCAGATAGCCACAACACACCAGATAGTTTTGTTTTCATCCAGGAGTATCTGGACAAATTGTTGTGGATATCGGGTGAAATTTAACCGAAAATCACCGTGAAAGTGGTTTTGGAGAAAAGCACAATCTTCCTGTTCGGCAAATCCATCCAATGTCATGTTTACAGAAAGAAATATCATGTTTTCTCAGGTTTCTGAAGCTTTCTTCCTAGAAAACTCGAATGTGTGGAGGATTTGACTCCAGGTGGAACCAATTAGCGTTTGCCAGCTGAAAACAATTAATGTCCTGCTAAAATGCATTCAAAACCGTGAAGTCCATAGAGAATGTCCAGAAAACACAAACACACACAGAGGCTGTAGCAAGATCTGGGATTGAGATAGCCACAACACACCAGATAGTTTTGTTTTCATCCAAGAGTATCTGGACAAACTGTTTTGGATTTCGGGTGAAATTTAACCAAAAATCACCGTGAAAGTAGTTTTGGAGAAAAGGACAATATTCCTGTTCGGCAAATGCATCCAATGTCATGTTTACAGAAAGAAATATCATGTTTTCTCAGGTTTCTGAAGCTTTCTTCCTAGAAAACTCGAATGTGTGGAGGATTTGACTCCAGGTGGAAGCAATTAGCGTTTGCCAGCTGAAAACAAAAAACTTACATGCTAAAATGCATTCAAAACCGTAAAGTCCATAGAGAATGTCCAGAAAACACAAACACACACAGAGGCTGTAGCAAGATCTGGGATTGAGATAGCCACAACACACCAGATAGTTTTGTTTTCATCCAGGAGTATCTGGACAAACTGTTGTGGATTTCGGGTGAAATTTAACCAAAAATCACCGTGAAAGTGGTTTTGTAGAAAAGCACAATCTTCCTGTTCGGAAAATGCATCCAATGGCATGTTTACAGAAAGAAATATCATGTTTTCTCAGGTTTCTGAAGCTTTCTTCCTAGAAAACTCGAAGGTGTGGAGGATTTGACTCCAGGTGGAAGCAATTAGCGTTTGCCAGCTGAAAACAAAAAACTTACATGCTACAATGCATTCAAAACCGTAAAGTCCATAGAGAATGTCCAGAAAACACAAACACACACAGAGGCTGTAGCAAGATCTGGGATTGAGATAGCCACAACACACCAGATAGTTTGTTTTCATCCAGGAGTATCTGGACAAACTGTTGTGGATTTCGGGTGAAATTTAACCAAAAATCACCGTGAAAGTAGTTTTGGAGAAAAGCACAATCTTCCTGTTCGGCAAATGCATCCAATGTCATGTTTACAGAAAGAAATATCCTGTTCTCTCATGTTTCTGAAGCTTTCTTCCTAGAAAACTCGAATGTGTGGAGGATTTGACTCCAGGTGGAACCAATTTGCGTTTGCCAGCTGAAAACAAAAAACTTACATGCTACACTGCATTCAAAACCGTAAAGTCCATAGAGAATGTCCAGAAAACACAAACACACACAGAGGGTGTAGCAAGATCTGGGATTGAGATAGCCACAACACACCAGATAGTTTTGTTTTCATCCAGGAGTATCTGGAGAAACTGTTGTGGATTTCGGGTGAAATTTAACCAAAAATCACCGTGAAAGTGGTTTTGGAGAAAAGCACAATCTTCCTGTTCGGCAAAGGCATCCGATGGCATGTTTACAGAAAGAAATATCATGTTTTCATAGGTTTCTGAAGCTTTCTTCCTAGAAAACTCGAATGTGTGGAGGATTTGACTCCAGGAGGAACCAATTAGCGTTTGCCAGCAGAAAACAAAAAGGTACCTGCTAAAATGCATTCAAAACCATAAAGTGCATAGAGAATGTCCAGAAAACACAAACACACACAGAGGGTGTAGCAAGATCTGGGATTGAGATAGCCACAACACACCAGATAGTTTTGTTTTCATCCAGGTGTATCTGGACAAATTGTTGTGGATTTCGGGTGAAATTTAACCAAAAATCACCGTGAAAGTGGTTTTGGAGAAAAGGACAATCTTCCTGTTGGGCAAATGCATCAATGTCATGTTTACAGAAAGAAATATCATGTTTTCTCAGGTTTCTGAAGTTTTCTTCCTAGAAAACTCGAATGTGTGGAGGATTTGACTCCAGGTGGAACCAATTAGCGTTTGCCAGCTGAAAACAAAAAACTTGCATGCTAAAATGCATTCAAAACCGTAAAGTCCATAGAGAATGTCCAGAAAACCTAAACACACATAGAGGCTGTAGCAAGATCTGGGATGTAGATAGGCGCAACACACCAGATAATTTTGTTTCTATCCAGAGTATCTGGACAAATTATTGCAGTATGCGGGTGAAATTTAACCAAAAATCACCGTGAAAGTGGTTTTGGAGAAAAGCACAATCTTCCTGTTCAGCAAATCCATCCAGTGTCATGTTTACCGAAAGAAATATCATGTTTTCTCAGGTTTCTGAAGCTTTCTTCCTAGAAAACTCGAATGTGTGGATGATTTGACTCCAGGTGGAAGCAATTAGCGTTTGCAGCTGAAAACACAAACTTACATGGTAAAATGCATTCAAAACCGTAAAGTCCATAGAGAATGTCCAGAAAACACAAACACACACAGAGGCTGTAGCAAGATCTGGGATTGAGATAGCCACAACACACCAGATAGTTTTGTATTCATCCAGGAGTATCTGGACAAACTGTTGTGGATTTCATTTGAAATGTAACCAAAAATGACCGTGAAAGTGGTTTTGGAGAAAAGCACAATCTTCCTGTTCGGCAAATGCATCCAATGTCATGTGTACAGAAAGAAATATCATGTTTTCTCAGGTTTCTGAAGCTTTCTTCCTAGAAAACTCGAATGTGTGGAGGATTTGACTCCAGGTGGAACCCATTAGCGTTTGCCAGCTGAAAACAATAAGGGTCCTGCTAAAATGCATTCAAACCCGTAAAGTCCATAGAGAATGTCCAGAAAACAAAAACACACACAGAGGCTGTAGCAAGATCTGGGATTGAGATAGCCACAACACACCAGATAGTTTTGTTTTCATCCAGGAGTATCTGGACAAACTGTTGTGGATTTTGGGTGAAATTTAACCAAAAATCACCGTGAAAGTGGTTTTGGAGAAAAGGACAATCTTCCTGTTGGGCAAATGCATCAATGTCATGTTTACAGAAAGAAATATCATGTTTTCTCAGGTTTCTGAAGTTTTCTTCCTAGAAAACTCGAATGTGTGGAGGATTTGACTCCAGGTGGAACCAATTAGCGTTTGCCAGCTGAAAACAAAAAACTTGCATGCTAAAATGCATTCAAAACCGTAAAGTCCATAGAGAATGTCCAGAAAACACAAACACACACAGAGGCTGTAGCAAGGTCTGGGATTGAGATACCCACAACACACAAGATAGTTTTGTTGTTATCCCGAGTATCTGGACAAATTGTTGTGGATTTCGGGTGAAATTTAACCAAAAATCACCGTGAAAGTGGTTTTGTAGAAAAGCACAATCTTCCTGTTCGGCAAATGCATCCAGTGTCATGTTTACAGAAAGAAATATCATGTTTTCTCAGGTTTCTGAAGCTTTCTTCCTAGAAAACTCGAATGTGTCGAGGATTTGACTCCAGGTGGAACCAATTAGCGTTTGCCAGCTGAAAACCAAAAACTTACATGCTAAAATGCATTCAAAACCGTAAAGTCCATAGAGAATGTCCAGAAAACACAAACACACACAGAGGCTGTAGCAAGATCTGGGATTGAGATAGCCACAACACACCAGATAGTTTTGTTTTCATCCAGGAGTATCTGGACAAAATGTTGTAGTATCCGGGTGAAATGTAACCAAAAATCACCGTGAAAGTAGTTTTGGAGAAAAGCACAATCTTCCTGTTCGGCAAATGCATCCAGTGTCATGTTTCCAGAAAGAAATATCATGTTTTCTCAGGTTTCTGAAGCTTTCTTCCTAGAAAACTCGAATGTGTGGAGGATTTGACTCCAGGTGGAACCAATTAGCGTTTGCCAGCTGAAAACAAAAACCTTACATGCTAAAATGCATTCAAAACCGTAAAGTTCATAGAGGATGTCCAGAAAACACAAACACACACAGAGGCTGTAGCAAGATCTGGGATTGACATAGCCACAACACACCAGATAGTTTTGTTTTCATCCAGGAGTATCTGGACAAACTGTTGTGGATTTCGGGTGAAATTGAACCAAAAATCACCGTGAAAGTGGTTTTGGAGAAAAGCACAATCTTCCTGTTCGGCAAATGCATCCAATGTCATGTTTACAGAAAGAAATATCATGTTTTCTCAGGTTTCTGAAGCTTTCTTCCTAGAAAACTCGAATGTGTGGAGGAGTTGACTCCAGGTGGAACCAATTAGCCTTTGCCAGCTGAAAACAAAAAACTTACATGCTAAAATTCATTCAAAACCGTAAAGTCCATAGAGAATGTCCAGAAAACACAAACACACACAGAGGCTGTAGCAAGATCTGGGATTGAGATAGCCACAACACACCAGATAGTTTTGTTTTCATCCAGGAGTATCTGGACAAAATGTTGTAGTATCCGGGTGAAATGTAACCAAAAATCACCGTGAAAGTGGTTTTGGAGAAAAGCACAATCTTCCTGTTCGGAAAATGCATCCAGTGTCATGTTTACAGAAAGAAATATCATGTTTTCTCAGGTTTCTGAAGCTTTCTTCCTAGAAAACTCGAATGTGTGGAGGATTTGACTCCAGGTGGAACCAATTAGCGTTTGCCAGCTGAAAACAATAAGGGTCCTGCTAAAATGCATTCAAAACCGTAAAGTCCATAGAGAATGTCCAGAAAACCCAAACACACATAGAGGCTGTAGCAAGATCTGGGATTGAGATAGCCACAACACACCAGATAGTTTTGTTTTCATCCAGGAGTATCTGGACAACTTGTTGTGGATTTCGGGTGAAATTTAACCAAACATCACCATGAAAGTGGTTTTGGAGAAAAGCACAATCTTCCTGTTCGGCAAATGCATCCAATGTCATGTTTACAGAAAGAAATATCATGTTTTCTCAGGTTTCTGAAGCTTTCTTCCTAGAAAACTCGAATGTGTGGAGGATTTGACTCCAGGTGGAACCAATTAGCGTTTGCCAGCTGAAAACAAAAGACTTACATGCTAAAATGCATTCAAAACTGTAAAGTCCATAGAGAATGTCCAGAAAACACAAACACACACAAGGCTGTAGCAAGATCTGGGATTGAGATAGCCACAACACACCAGATAGTTTTGTTTTCATCCAGGAGTATCTGGACAAACTGTTGTGGATTTCGGGTGAAATTGAACCAAAAATCACCGTGAAAGTGGTTTTGGAGAAAAGCACAATCTTCCTGTTCGGCAAATGCATCCAATGTCATGTTTACAGAAAGAAATATCATGTTTTCTCAGGTTTCTGAAGCTTTCTTCCTAGAAAACTCGAATGTGTGGAGGATTTGACTCCAGGTGGAACCAATTAGTGTTTGCCAGCTGAAAACAAAAACCATACATGCTAAAATGCATTCAAAACCGTAAAGTCCATAGAGAATGTCCAGAAAACACAAACACACACAGAGGCTGTAGCAAGATCTGGGATTGAGATAGCCACAACACACCAGATAGTTTTGTTTTCATCCAGGAGTATCTGGACAAATTGTTGTGGATATCGGGTGAAATTTAACCAAAAATCACCGTGAAAGTGGTTTTTGAGAAAAGCACAATCTTCCTGTTCGGCAAATCCATCCAATGTCATGTTTACAGAAAGAAATATCATGTTTTCTCAGGTTTCTGAAGCTTTCTTCCTAGAAAACTCGAATGTGTTGAGGAGTTGACTCCAGGAGGAACCAATTAGCGTTTGTCAGCTGAAAACAAAAAAACTTCCATGCTAAAATGCATTCAAAACCGTAAAGTCCATAGAGAATGTCCAGAAAACACAAACACACACAGAGGCTGTAGCAAGATCTGGGATTGACATAGCCACAACACACCAGATAGTTTTGTTTTCATCCAGGAGTATCTGGACAACTTGTTGTGGATTTCGGGTGAAATTTAACCAAACATCACCGTGAAAGTGGTTTTGGAGAAAAGCACAATCTTCCTGTTCGGCAAATGCATCCAATGTCATGTTTACAGAAAGAAATATCATGTTTTCTCAGGTTTCTGAAGCTTTCTTCCTAGAAAACTCGAATGTGTGGAGGATTTGACTCCAGGTGGAACCAATTAGCGTTTGCCAGCTGAAAACAAAAAACTTACATGCTACAATGCATTCAAAACCGTAAAGTCCATAGAGAATGTCCAGAAAACCCAAACACACATAGAGGCTGTAGCAAGATCTGGGATTGAGATAGCCACAACACACCAGATAGTTTTGTTTTTATCCAGAGTATCTGGACAAAATGTTGCAGTGTGCGGGTGAAATTTAAAGAAAAAATCACCGTCAAAGTGGTTTTGGAGAAAAGCACAATCTTCCTGTTCAGCAAATCCATCCAGTGTCATGTTTACAGAAAGAAATATCATGTTTTCTCAGGTTTCTGAAGCTTTCTTCCTAGAAAACTCGAATGTGTGGAGGATTTGACTCCAGGTGGAACCAATTAGCGTTTGCCAGCTGAAAACAATAAGGGTCCTGCTAAAATGCATTCAAAACCGTAAAGTCCATAGAGAATGTCCAGAAAACACAAACACACACAGAGGCTGTAGCAAGATCTGGGATTGAGATAGCCACAACACACCAGATAGTTTTGTTTTCATCCAGGAGTATCTGGACCCATTGCTGTGGATTTCGGGTGAAATTTAACCAAACATCACCGTGAAAGTGGTTTTGGAGAAAAGCACAATCTTCCTGTTCGGCAAATGCATCCAATGTCATGTTTACAGAAAGAAATATCATGTTTTCTCAGGTTTCTGAAGCTTTCTTCCTAGAAAACTCGAATGTGTGGAGGATTTGACTCCAGGTGGAACCAATTAGCGTTTGCCAGCTGAAAACAAAAGACTTACATGGTAAAATGCATTCAAAACCGTAAAGTCCATAGAGAATGTCCAGAAAACACAAACACACACAAGGCTGTAGCAAGATCTGGGATTGAGATAGCCACAACACACCAGATAGTTTTGTTTTCATCCAGGAGTATCTGGACAAACTGTTGTGGATTTCGGGTGAAATTGAACCAAAAATCACCGTGAAAGTGGTTTTGGAGAAAAGCACAATCTTCCTGTTCGGCAAATGCATCCAATGTCATGTTTACAGAAAGAAATATCATGTTTTCTCAGGTTTCTGAAGCTTTCTTCCTAGAAAACTCGAATGTGTGGAGGATTTGACTCCAGGTGGAAGCAATTAGCGTTTGCCAGCTGAAAACAAAAACCATACATGCTAAAATGCATTCAAAACCGTAAAGTCCATAGAGAATGTCCAGAAAACACAAACACACACAGAGGCTGTAGCAAGATCTGGGATTGAGATAGCCACAACACACCAGATAGTTTTGTTTTCATCCAGGAGTATCTGGACAAACTGTTGTGGATTTCGGGTGAAATTTAACCAAAAATCACCGTGAAAGTGGTTTTGGAGAAAAGCACAATCTTCCTGTTCGGAAAATGCATCCAATGGCATGTTTACAGAAAGAAATATCATGTTTTCTCAGGTTTCTGAAGCTTTCTTCCTAGAAAACTCGAAGGTGTGGAGGATTTGACTCCAGGTGGAAGCAATTAGCGTTTGCCAGCTGAAAACAAAAAACTTACATTCTACAATGCATTCAAAACCGTAAAGTCCATAGAGAATGTCCAGAAAACACAAACACACACAGAGGCTGTAGCAAGATCTGGGATTGAGATAGCCACAACACACCAGATAGTTTGTTTTCATCCAGGTGTATCTGGACAAACTGTTGTGGATTTCGGGTGAAATTTAACCAAAAATCACCGTGAAAGTAGTTTTGGAGAAAAGCACAATCTTCCTGTTCGGCAAATGCATCCAATGTCATGTTTACAGAAAGAAATATCCTGTTTTCTCATGTTTCTGAAGCTTTCTTCCTAGAAAACTCGAATGTGTGGAGGATTTGACTCCAGGTGGAACCAATTTGCGTTTGCCAGCTGAAAACAAAAAACTTACAAGTGAAAATGCATACAAAACCGTAATGTCCATAGAGGATGTCCAGAAAACAGAAACAAACACAGAGGCTGTAGCAAGATCTGGGATTGAGATAGCCACAACACACCAGATAGATTTGTTTTCAGCCAGGAGTATCTGGACAAATTGTTGTAGTATCTGGGTGAAATTTAACCAAAAATCACCGTGAAAGTGGTTTTGGAGAAAAGCACAATCTTCCTGTTTGGCAAATGCATCCAATGTCATGTTTACAGAAAGAAATATCATATCTTCTCAGGTTTCTGAAGCTTTCTTCCTAGAAAACTCGAATGTGTGGAGGATTTGACTCCAGGTGGAACCAATTAGCGTTTGCCAGCTGAAAACAAAAAACTTACATGCTACACTGCATTCAAAACCGTAAAGTCCATAGAGAATGTCCAGAAAACACAAACAAACACAGAGGCTGTAGCAAGATCTGGGATTGAGTTAGCCACAACACGCCAGATAGTTTTGTTGTTATCCGGAGTATCTGGACAAAATGTTGTAGTATCCAGGTGAAATTTAACAAAAAAATCACCGTGAAAGTGGTTTTGGAGAAAAGCACAATCTTCCTGTTGGGCAAATGCATCCAATGTCATGTGTACAGAAAGAAATATCATGTTTTCTCAGGTTTCTGAAGCTTTCTTCCTAGAAAACTCGAATGTGTGGAGGATTTGACTCCAGGTGGAACCAATTAGCGTTTGCCAGCTGAAAACAAAAAAAACTTACATGCTAAAATGCATTCAAAACCGTAAAGTCCATAGAGAATGTCCAGAAAACACAAACACACACAGAGGCTGTAGCAAGATCTGGGATTGAGATAGCCACAACACACCAGATAGTTTTGTTGTTATCCAGAGTATCTGGACAAACTGTTGTGGATTTCGGGTGAAATGTAACCAAAAATCACCGTGAAAGTGGTTTTGGAGAAAAGCACAATCTTCCTGTTCGGCGAATGCATCCAATGTCATGTTTACAGAAAGAAATATCATGTTTTCTCCGGTTTCTTAAGCTTTCTTCCTAGAAAACTCGAATGTGTGGAGGATTTGACTCCAGGTGGAAGCAATTAGCGTTTGCCAGCTGAAAACAAAAACCATACATGCTAAAATGCATTCAAAACCGTAAAGTGCATAGAGAATGTCCAGAAAACACAAGCAAACACAGAGGCTGTAGCAAGATCTGGGATTGAGATAGCCACAACACACCAGATAGTTTTGTTTTCATCCAGGAGTATCTGGACAAATTGTTGTAGTATTAGGGTGAAATTTAATGAAAAATCACCGTGAAAGTGGTTTTGGAGAAAAGCACAATCTTCCTGTTCGGCCAATGCATCCAATGTCATGTGTACAGAAAGAAATATCATGTTTTCTCAGGTTTCTGAAGCTTTCTTCCTAGAAAACTCGAATGTGTGGAGGATTTGACTCCAGGTGGAAGCAATTAGCGTTTGCCAGCTGAAAACAAAAATCTTACATGCTAAAATGCATTCTAAACTGTAATGTCCATAGAGAATGTCCAGAAAACACTAACACACAGAGGCTGTAGCAAGATCTGGGATTGAGATAGCCACAACACACCAGATAGTTTTGTTGTTATCCAGAGTATCTGGACAAAATGTTGTGGATTTCGGGTGAAATTTAACCAAAAGTCACCGTGAAAGTGGTTTTGGAGAAAAGCACAATCTTCCTGTTCGGCAAATGCATCCAATGTCATGTGTACAGAAAGAAATATCATGTTTTCTCAGGTTTCTGAAGTTTTCTTCCTAGAAAACTCGAATGTGTGGAGGATTTGACTCCAGGTGGAATCAATTAGCGTTTGCCAGCTGAAAACAAAAATCTTACATGCTAAAATGCATTCAAAACCATTAAGTCCATAGAAAATGTCCAGAAAATACAAACACACACAGAGGCTGCAGCAAGATCTGGGATTGAGATAGCCACAACAAACCAGATAGTTTTGTTTTCATCCAGGAGTATCTGCACAAATTGTTCTGGATTTCGGGTGAAATGTAACCAAAAATCACCGTGAAAGTGGTTTTGGAGAAAAGCACAATCTTCCTGTTCGGCAAATGCATCCAATGTCATCTTTACAGAAAGAAATATGATGTTTTCTCAGGTTTCGGAGGCTTTCTTCCTGGAAAACTCGAATGTGTGGAGGATTTGACTCCAGGTGGAACCAATTAGCGTTTGCCATCTGAAAACAAAAAACTTACATTCTACAATGCATTCAAAACCGTAAAGTCCATAGAGAATGTCCAGAAAACAGAAACAAACACAGAGGCTGTAGCAAGATCTGGGATTGAGATAGCCACAACACGCCATTTAGTTTTGTTTTCATCCAAGAGTATCTGGACAAATTGTTGTGGATTTCGGGTGAAATTTAACCAAAAATCAGCGTGAAAGTGGTTTTGGAGAAAAGCACAATCTTCCTGTTCGGCAAGTGCATCCAATGTCATGTGTACAGAAAGAAATATCATGTTTTCTCAGGTTTCTGGAGTTTTCTTCCTAGAAAACTCGAATGTGTGGAGGATTTGACTCCAGGTGGAACCAATTAGCGTTTGCCAGCTGAAAACAAAAAACTTACATGCTAAAATGCATTCAAAACCGTAATGTCCATAGAGAATGTCCAGAAAACAGAAACAAACACAGAGGCTGTAGCAAGATCTGGGATTGAGATAGCCACAACACGCCATTTAGTTTTGTTTTCATCCAAGAGTATCTGGACAAATTGTTGTGGATTTCGGGTGATATTTAACCAAAAATCACCGTGAAAGTGGTTTTGGAGAAAAGCACAATCTTCCTGTTTGCAAATGCATCCAATGTCATGTTTACAGAAAGAAATATCATGTTTTCTCAGGTTTCTGAAGCTTTCTTCCTAGAAAACTCGAATGTGTGGAGGATTTGACTCCAGGTGGAACCAATTAGCGTTTGCCAGCTGAAAACAAAAAACTTACATGCTACAATGCATTCAAAACCGTAAAGTCCATAGAGAATGTCCAGAAAACACAAACAAACACAGAGGCTGCAGCAAGATCTGGGATTGAGATAGCCACAACACACCAGATAGTTTTGTTTTTATCCAGAGTATCTGGACAAAATGTTGCAGTATCCGGGTGAAATTTAACCAAAAATCAGCGTGAAAGTGGTTTTGGAGAAAAGCACAATCTTCCTGTTCGGCAAATGCATCCAGTGCCATGTTTACAGAAAAAATATCATGTTTTCTCAGGTTTCTGAAGCTTTCTTCCTGGAAAACTCGAATGTGTGGAGGATTTGACTCCACGTGGAAGCAATTAGCGTTTGCCAGCTGGAAACAAAAAACTTACATGCTAAAATGCATTCAAAACCGTAAAGTGCATAGAGAATGTCCAGAAAACACAAACACACAGAGGCTGTAGCAAGATCTGGGATTGAGATAGCCACAACACACCAGATAGTTTTGTTGTTATCCAGAGTATCTGGACAAACTGTTGTGGATTTCGGGTGAAATGTAACCAAAAATCACCGTGAAAGTGGTTTTGGAGAAAAGCACAATCTTCCTGTTCGGCAAATGCATCCAATGTCATGTGTACAGAAAGAAATATCATGTTTTCTCAGGTTTCTGAAGCTTTCTTCCTAGAAAACTCGAATGTGTGGAGGATTTGACTCCAGGTGGAACCAATTAGCGTTTGCCAGCTGAAAACAAAAAAAACTTACATGCTAAAATGCATTCAATACCGTAAAGTCCATAGAGAATGTCCAGAAAACACAAACACACACAGAGGCTGTAGCAAGATCTGGGATTGAGATAGCCACAACACACCAGATAGTTTTGTTGTTATCCAGAGTATCTGGACAAACTGTTGTGGATTTCGGGTGAAATGTAACCAAAAATCACCGTGAAAGTGGTTTTGGAGAAAAGCACAATCTTCCTGTTCGGCGAATGCATCCAATGTCATGTTTACAGAAAGAAATATCATGTTTTCTCAGGTTTCTGAAGCTTTCTTCCTAGAAAACTCGAATGTGTGGAGGATTTGACTCCAGGTGGAACCAATTAGCGTTTGCCAGCTGAAAACAAAAAACTTCAATGCTAAAATGCATTCAAAACCGTAAAGTCCATAGAGAATGTCCAGAAAACACAAACAAACACAGAGGCTGTAGCAAGATCTAGGATTGAGATAGCCACAACAAACCAGATAGTTTTGTTTTCATCCAGGAGTATCTGGACAAATTGTTGTAGTATTAGGGTGAAATTTAACCAAAAATCACCGTGAAAGTGGTTTTGGAGAAAAGCACAATCTTCCTGTTCGGCCAATGCATCCAATGTCATGTGTACAGAAAGAAATATCATGTTTTCTCAGGTTTCTGAAGCTTTCTTCCTAGAAAACTCGAATGTGTGGAGGATTTGACTCCAGGTGGAAGCAATTAGCGTTTGCCAGCTGAAAAAAAAATCTTACATGATAAAATGCATTCTAAACTGTAATGTCCATAGAGAATGTCCAGAAAACACTAACACACAGAGGCTGTAGCAAGATCTGGGATTGAGATAGCCACAACACACCAGATAGTTTTGTTGTTATCCAGAGTATCTGGACAAAATGTTGTGGATTTCGGGTGAAATTTAACCAAAAGTCACCGTGAAAGTGGTTTTGGAGAAAAGCACAATCTTCCTGTTGGGCAAATGCATCCAATGTCATGTGTACAGAAAGAAATATCATGTTTTCTCAGGTTTCTGAAGCTTTCTTCCTAGAAAACTCGAATGTGTGGAGGATTTGACTCCAGGTGGAACCAATTAGCGTTTGCCAGCTGAAAACAAAAAAAACTTACATGCTAAAATGCATTCAAAACCGTAAAGTCCATAGAGAATGTCCAGAAAACACAAACACACACAGAGGCTGTAGCAAGATCTGGGATTGAGATAGCCACAACACACCAGAAATTTTTTTGTTATCCAGAGTATCTGGACAAACTGTTGTGGATTTCGGGTGAAATGTAACCAAAAATCACCGTGAAAGTGGTTTTGGAGAAAAGCACAATCTTCCTGTTCGGCGAATGCATCCAATGTCATGTTTACAGAAAGAAATATCATGTTTTCTCAGGTTTCTGAAGCTTTCTTCCTAGAAAACTCGAATGTGTGGAGGATTTGACTCCAGGTGGAAGCAATTAGCGTTTGCCAGCTGAAAACCAAAAACTTACATGCTAAAATGCATTCAAAACCGTAAAGTGCATAGAGAATGTCCAGAAAACACAAGCAAACACAGAGGCTGTAGCAAGATCTGGGATTGAGATAGCCACAACACACCAGATAGTTTTGTTTTCATCCAGGAGTATCTGGACAAATTGTTGTAGTATTAGGGTGAAATTTAATGAAAAATCACCGTGAAAGTGGTTTTGGAGAAAAGCACAATCTTCTTGTTCGGCCAATGCATCCAATGTCATGTGTACAGAAAGAAATATCATGTTTTCTCAGGTTTCTGAAGCTTTCTTCCTAGAAAACTCGAATGTGTGGAGGATTTGACTCCAGGTGGAAGCAATTAGCGTTTGCCAGCTGAAAACAAAAATCTTACATGCTAAAATGCATTCTAAACTGTAATGTCCATAGAGAATGTCCAGAAAACACTAACACACAGAGGCTGTAGCAAGATCTGGGATTGAGATAGCCACAACACACCAGATAGTTTTGTTGTTATCCAGAGTATCTGGACAAAATGTTGTGGATTTCGGGTGAAATTTAACCAAAAGTCACCGTGAAAGTGGTTTTGGAGAAAAGCACAATCTTCCTGTTCGGCAAATGCATCCAATGTCATGTGTACAGAAAGAAATATCATGTTTTCTCAGGTTTCTGAAGCTTTCTTCCTGGAAAACTCGAATGTGTGGAGGATTTGACTCCAGGTGGAAGCAATTAGCGTTTGCCAGCTGAAAACAAAAAACTTACATGCTAAAATGCATTCAAAACCGTAAAGTGCATAGAGAATGTCCAGAAAACACAAACACACAGAGGCTGTAGCAAGATCTGGGATTGAGATAGCCACAACACACCAGATAGTTTTGTTGTTATCCAGAGATTCTGGACAAACTGTTGTGGATTTCGGGTGAAATGTAACCAAAAATCACCGTGAAAGTGGTTTTGGAGAAAAGCACAATCTTCCTGTTCGGCAAATGCATCCAATGTCATGTGTACAGAAAGAAATATCATGTTTTCTCAGGTTTCTGAAGCTTTCTTCCTAGAAAACTCGAATGTGTGGAGGATTTGACTCCAGGTGGAACCAATTAGCGTTTGCCAGCTGAAAACAAAAAAAACTTACATGCTAAAATGCATTCAAAACCGTAAAGTCCATAGAGAATGTCCAGAAAACACAAACACACACAGAGGCTGTAGCAAGATCTGGGATTGAGATAGCCACAACACACCAGATAGTTTTGTTGTTATCCAGAGTATCTGGACAAACTGTTGTGGATTTCGGGTGAAATGTAACCAAAAATCACCGTGAAAGTGGTTTTGGAGAAAAGCACAATCTTCCTGTTCGGCCAATGCATCCAATGTCATGTTTACAGAAAGAAATATCATGTTTTCTCAGGTTTCTGAAGCTTTCTTCCTAGAAAACTCGAATGTGTGGAGGATTTGACTCCAGGTGGAACCAATTAGCGTTTGCCAGCTGAAAACAAAAAACTTCAATGCTAAAATGCATTCAAAACCGTAAAGTCCATAGAGAATGTCCAGAAAACACAAACAAACACAGAGGCTGTAGCAAGATCTAGGATTGAGATAGCCACAACAAACCAGATAGTTTTGTTTTCATCCAGGAGTATCTGGACAAATTGTTGTAGTATTAGGGTGAAATTTAACCAAAAATCACCGTGAAAGTGGTTTTGGAGAAAAGCACAATCTTCCTGTTCGGCCAATGCATCCAATGTCATGTGTACAGAAAGAAATATCATGTTTTCTCAGGTTTCTGAAGCTTTCTTCCTGGAAAACTCGAATGTGTGGAGGATTTGACTCCACGTGGAAGCAATTAGCGTTTGCCAGCTGGAAACAAAAAACTTACATGCTAAAATGCATTCAAAACCGTAAAGTGCATAGAGAATGTCCAGAAAACACAAACACACAGAGGCTGTAGCAAGATCTGGGATTGAGATAGCCACAACACACCAGATAGTTTTGTTGTTATCCAGAGATTCTGGACAAACTGTTGTGGATTTCGGGTGAAATGTAACCAAAAATCACCGTGAAAGTGGTTTTGGAGAAAAGCACAATCTTCCTGTTCGGCAAATGCATCCAATGTCATGTGTACAGAAAGAAATATCATGTTTTCTCAGGTTTCTGAAGCTTTCTTCCTAGAAAACTCGAATGTGTGGAGGATTTGACTCCAGGTGGAACCAATTAGCGTTTGCCAGCTGAAAACAAAAAAAACTTACATGCTAAAATGCATTCAAAACCGTAAAGTCCATAGAGAATGTCCAGAAAACACAAACACACACAGAGGCTGTAGCAAGATCTGGGATTGAGATAGCCACAACACACCAGATAGTTTTGTTGTTATCCAGAGTATCTGGACAAACTGTTGTGGATTTCGGGTGAAATGTAACCAAAAATCACCGTGAAAGTGGTTTTGGAGAAAAGCACAATCTTCCTGTTCGGCGAATGCATCCAATGTCATGTTTACAGAAAGAAATATCATGTTTTCTCCGGTTTCTTAAGCTTTCTTCCTAGAAAACTCGAATGAGTGGAGGATTTGACTCCAGGTGGAAGCAATTAGCGTTTGCCAGCTGAAAACAAAAAACTTACATGCTAAAATGCATTCAAAACCGTAATGTCCATAGAGAATGTCCAGAAAACACAAACAAACACAGAGGCTGTAGCAAGATCTGGGATTGAGATAGCCACAACACACCAGATAGTTTTGTTTTCATCCAGGAGTATCTGGACAAATTTTGTAGTATTAGGGTGAAATTTAACGAAAAATCACCGTGAAAGTGGTTTTGGAGAAAAGCACAATCTTCCTGTTCGGCAAATGCATCCAATGTCATGTGTACAGAAAGAAATATCATGTTTTCTCAGGTTTCTGAAGCTTTCTTCCTAGAAAACTCGAATGTGTGGAGGATTTGACTCCAGGTGGAAGCAATTAGCGTTTGCCAGCTGAAAACAAAAATCTTACATGCTAAAATGCATTCTAAACTGTAATGTCCATAGAGAATGTCCAGAAAACACTAACACACACAGAGGCTGCAGCAAGATCTGGGATTGAGATAGCCACAACACACCAGATAGTTTTGTTGTTATCCAGAGTATCTGGACAAAATGTTGTGGATTTCGGGTGAAATTTAACCAAAAGTCACCGTGAAAGTGGTTTTGGAGAAAAGCACAATCTTCCTGTTCGGCAAATGCATCCAATGTCATGTGTACACAAAGAAATATCATGTTTTCTCAGGTTTCTGAAGTTTTCTTCCTAGAAAACTCGAATGTGTGGAGGATTTGACTCCAGGTGGAATCAATTAGCGTTTGCCAGCTGAAAACAAAAATCTTACATGCTAAAATGCATTCAAAACCATTAAGTCCATAGAAAATGTCCAGAAAATACAAACACACACAGAGGCTGCAGCAAGATCTGGGATTGAGATAGCCACAACAAACCAGATAGTTTTGTTTTCATCCAGGAGTATCTGCACAAATTGTTCTGGATTTCGGGTGAAATGTAACCAAAAATCACCGTGAAAGTGGTTTTGGAGAAAAGCACAATCTTCTTGTTCGGCAAATGCAAACAATGTCATCTTTACAGAAAGAAATATGATGTTTTCTCAGGTTTCGGAGGCTTTCTTCCTGGAAAACTCGAATGTGTTGAGGATTTGACTCCAGGTGGAACCAATTAGCGTTTGCCATCTGAAAACAAAAAACTTACATTCTACAATGCATTCAAAACCGTAAAGTCCATAGAGAATTTCCAGAAAACACAAACACACACAGAGGCTGTAGCAAGATCTGGGATTGAGATAGCCACAACACAACAGATAGTTTTGTTGTTATCCAGAGTATCTGGACAAAATGTTGTAGTATCCGGGTGAAATTTAACCAAAAGTCACCGTGAAAGTGGTTTTGGAGAAAAGCACAATCTTCCTGTTCGGCAAGTGCATCCAATGTCATGTGTACAGAAAGAAATATCATGTTTTCTCAGGTTTCTGGAGTTTTCTTCCTAGAAAACTCGAATGTGTGGAGGATTTGACTCCAGGTGGAACCAATTAGCGTTTGCCAGCTGAAAACAAAAAACTTACATGCTAAAATGCATTCAAAACCGTAATGTCCATAGAGAATGTCCAGAAAACAGAAACAAACACAGAGGCTGTAGCAAGATCTGGGATTGAGATAGCCACAACACGCCATTTAGTTTTGTTTTCATCCAAGAGTATCTGGACAAATTGTTGTGGATTTCGGGTGATATTTAACCAAAAATCACCGTGAAAGTGGTTTTGGAGAAAAGCACAATCTTCCTGTTTGCAAATGCATCCAATGTCATGTTTACAGAAAGAAATATCATGTTTTCTCAGGTTTCTGAAGCTTTCTTCCTAGAAAACTCGAATGTGTGGAGGATTTGACTCCAGGTGGAACCAATTAGCGTTTGCCAGCTGAAAACAAAAAACTTACATGCTACAATGCATTCAAAACCGTAATGTCCATAGAGAATGTCCAGAAAACACAAACAAACACAGAGGCTGCAGCAAGATCTGGGATTGAGATAGCCACAACACACCAGATAGTTTTGTTTTTATCCAGAGTATCTGGACAAAATGTTGTAGTATCCGGGTGAAATTTAACCAAAAATCAGCGTGAAAGTGGTTTTGGAGAAAAGCACAATCTTCCTGTTCGGCAAATGCATCCAGTGCCATGTTTACAGAAAAAATATCATGTTTTCTCAGGTTTCTGAAGCTTTCTTCCTGGAAAACTCGAATGTGTGGAGGATTTGACTCCACGTGGAAGCAATTAGCATTTGCCAGCTGGAAACAAAAAACTTACATGCTAAAATGCATTCAAAACCGTAAAGTGCATAGAGAATGTCCAGAAAACACAAACACACAGAGGCTGTAGCAAGATCTGGGATTGAGATAGCCACAACACACCAGATAGTTTTGTTGTTATCCAGAGTATCTGGACAAACTGTTGTGGATTTCGGGTGAAATGTAACCAAAAATCACCGTGAAAGTGGTTTTGGAGAAAAGCACAATCTTCCTGTTCGGCAAATGCATCCAATGTCATGTGTACAGAAAGAAATATCATGTTTTCTCAGGTTTCTGAAGCTTTCTTCCTAGAAAACTCGAATGTGTGGAGGATTTGACTCCAGGTGGAACCAATTAGCGTTTGCCAGCAGAAAACAATAAGGGTCCTGCTAAAATGCATTCAAAACCGTAAAGTCCATAGAGAATGTCCAGAAAACACAAACACACACAGAGGCTGTAGCAAGATCTGGGATTGAGATAGCCACAACACACCAGATAGTTTTGTTGTTATCCAGAGTATCTGGACAAACTGTTGTGGATTTCGGGTGAAATGTAACCAAAAATCACCGTGAAAGTGGTTTTGGAGAAAAGCACAATCTTCCTGTTCGGCGAATGCATCCAATGTCATGTTTACAGAAAGAAATATCATGTTTTCTCAGGTTTCTGAAGCTTTCTTCCTAGAAAACTCGAATGTGTGGAGGATTTGACTCCAGGTGGAACCAATTAGCGTTTGCCAGCTGAAAACAAAAAACTTCAATGCTAAAATGCATTCAAAACCGTAAAGTCCATAGAGAATGTCCAGAAAACACAAACAAACACAGAGGCTGTAGCAAGATCTAGGATTGAGATAGCCACAACAAACCAGATAGTTTTGTTTTCATCCAGGAGTATCTGGACAAATTGTTGTAGTATTAGGGTGAAATTTAACCAAAAATCACCGTGAAAGTGGTTTTGGAGAAAAGCACAATCTTCCTGTTCAGCCAATGCATCCAATGTCATGTGTACAGAAAGAAATATCATGTTTTCTCAGGTTTCTGAAGCTTTCTTCCTAGAAAACTCGAATGTGTGGAGGATTTGACTCCAGGTGGAAGCAATTAGCGTTTGCCAGCTGAAAACAAAAATCTTACATGATAAAATGCATTCTAAACTGTAATGTCCATAGAGAATGTCCAGAAAACACTAACACACAGAGGCTGTAGCAAGATCTGGGATTGAGATAGCCACAACACACCAGATAGTTTTGTTGTTATCCAGAGTATCTGGACAAAATGTTGTGGATTTCGGGTGAAATTTAACCAAAAGTCACCGTGAAAGTGGTTTTGGAGAAAAGCACAATCTTCCTCTTGGGCAAATGCATCCAATGTCATGTGTACAGAAAGAAATATCATGTTTTCTCAGGTTTCTGAAGCTTTCTTCCTAGAAAACTCGAATGTGTGGAGGATTTGACTCCAGGTGGAACCAATTAGCGTTTGCCAGCTGAAAACAAAAAAAACTTACATGCTAAAATGCATTCAAAACCGTAAAGTCCATAGAGAATGTCCAGAAAACACAAACACACACAGAGGCTGTAGCAAGATCTGGGATTGAGATAGCCACAACACACCAGATAGTTTTGTTGTTATCCAGAGTATCTGGACAAACTGTTGTGGATTTCGGGTGAAATGTAACCAAAAATCACCGTGAAAGTGGTTTTGGAGAAAAGCACAATCTTCCTGTTCGGCGAATGCATCCAATGTCATGTTTACAGAAAGAAATATCATGTTTTCTCAGGTTTCTGAAGCTTTCTTCCTAGAAAACTCGAATGTGTGGAGGATTTGACTCCAGGTGGAAGCAATTAGCGTTTGCCAGCTGAAAACAAAAAACTTACATGCTAAAATGCATTCAAAACCGTAAAGTGCATAGAGAATGTCCAGAAAACACAAGCAAACACAGAGGCTATAGCAAGATCTGGGATTGAGATAGCCACAACACACCAGATAGTTTTGTTTTCATCCAAGAGTATCTGGACAAATTGTTGTAGTATTAGGGTGAAATTTAATGAAAAATCACCGTGAAAGTGGTTTTGGAGAAAAGCACAATCTTCCTGTTCGGCCAATGCATCCAATGTCATGTGTACAGAAAGAAATATCATGTTTTCTCAGGTTTCTGAAGCTTTCTTCCTAGAAAACTCGAATGTGTGGAGGATTTGACTCCAGGTGGAAGCAATTAGCGTATGCCAGCTGAAAACAAAAATCTTACATGATAAAATGCATTCTAAACTGTAATGTCCATAGAGAATGTCCAGAAAACACTAACACACAGAGGCTGTAGCAAGATCTGGGATTGAGATAGCCACAACACACCAGATAGTTTTGTTGTTATCCAGAGTATCTGGACAAAATGTTGTGGATTTCGGGTGAAATTTAACCAAAAATCACCGTGAAAGTGGTTTTGGAGAAAAGCACAATCTTCCTGTTCGGCAAATGCATCCAATGTCATGTGTACAGAAAGAAATATCATGTTTTCTCAGGTTTCTGAAGTTTTCTTCCTAGAAAACTCGAATGTGTGGAGGATTTGACTCCAGGTGGAATCAATTAGCGTTTGCCAGCTGAAAACAAAAATCTTACATGCTAAAATGCATTCAAAACCATTAAGTCCATAGAAAATGTCCAGAAAATACAAACACACACAGAGGCTGCAGCAAGATCTGGGATTGAGATAGCCACAACAAACCAGATAGTTTTGTTTTCATCCAGGAGTATCTGCACAAATTGTTCTGGATTTCGGGTGAAATGTAACCAAAAATCACCGTGAAAGTGGTTTTGGAGAAAAGCACAATCTTCCTGTTCGGCAAATGCATCCAATGTCATCTTTACAGAAAGAAATATGATGTTTTCTCAGGTTTCGGAGGCTTTCTTCCTGGAAAACTCGAATGTGTGGAGGATTTGACTCCAGGTGGAACCAATTAGCGTTTGCCATCTGAAAACAAAAAACTTACATTCTACAATGCATTCAAAACCGTAAAGTCCATAGAGAATGTCCAGAAAACACAAACACACACAGAGGCTGTAGCAAGATCTGGGATTGAGATAGCCACAACACAACAGATAGTTTTGTTGTTATCCAGAGTATCTGGACAAAATGTTGTAGTATCCGGGTGAAATTTAACCAAAAATCAGCGTGAAAGTGGTTTTGGAGAAAAGCACAATCTTCCTGTTCGGCAAGTGCATCCAATGTCATGTGTACAGAAAGAAATATCATGTTTTCTCAGGTTTCTGGAGTTTTCTTCCTAGAAAACTCGAATGTGTGGAGGATTTGACTCCAGGTGGAACCAATTAGCGTTTGCCAGCTGAAAACAAAAAACTTACATGTTAAAATGCATTCAAAACCGTAATGTCCATAGAGAATGTCCAGAAAACAGAAAGAAACACAGAGGCTGTAGCAAGATCTGGGATTGAGATAGCCACAACACGCCATTTAGTTTTGTTTTCATCCAAGAGTATCTGGACAAATTGTTGTGGATTTCGGGTGATATTTAACCAAAAATCACCGTGAAAGTGGTTTTGGAGAAAAGCACAATCTTCCTGTTTGCAAATGCATCCAATGTCATGTTTACAGAAAGAAATATCATGTTTTCTCAGGTTTCTGAAGCTTTCTTCCTAGAAAACTCGAATGAATGGAGGATTTGACTCCAGGTGGAACCAATTAGCGTTTGCCAGCTGAAAACAAAAAACTTACATGCTACAATGCATTCAAAACCGTAATGTCCATAGAGAATGTCCAGAAAACACAAACAAACACAGAGGCTGCAGCAAGATCTGGGATTGAGATAGCCACAACACACCAGATAGTTTTGTTTTTATCCAGAGTATCTGGACAAAATGTTGTAGTATCCGGGTGAAATTTAACCAAAAATCAGCGTGAAAGTGGTTTTGGAGAAAAGCACAATCTTCCTGTTCGGCAAATGCATCCAGTGTCATGTTTACAGAAAAAATATCATGTTTTCTCAGGTTTCTGAAGCTTTCTTCCTGGAAAACTCGAATGTGTGGAGGATTTGACTCCACGTGGAAGCAATTAGCGTTTGCCAGCTGGAAACAAAAAACTTACATGCTAAAATGCATTCAAAACCGTAAAGTGCATAGAGAATGTCCAGAAAACACAAACACACAGAGGCTGTAGCAAGATCTGGGATTGAGATAGCCACAACACACCAGATAGTTTTGTTGTTATCCAGAGTATCTGGACAAACTGTTGTGGATTTCGGGTGAAATGTAACCAAAAATCACCGTGAAAGTGGTTTTGGAGAAAAGCACAATCTTCCTGTTCGGCAAATGCATCCAATGTCATGTGTACAGAAAGAAATATCATGTTTTCTCAGGTTTCTGAAGCTTTCTTCCTAGAAAACTCGAATGTGTGGAGGATTTGACTCCAGGTGGAACCAATTAGCGTTTGCCAGCTGAAAACAAAAAAAACTTACATGCTAAAATGCATTCAAAACCGTAAAGTCCATAGAGAATGTCCAGAAAACACAAACACACACAGAGGCTGTAGCAAGATCTGGGATTGAGATAGGCACAACACACCAGATAGTTTTGTTGTTATCCAGAGTATCTGGACAAACTGTTGTGGATTTCGGGTGAAATGTAACCAAAAATCACCGTGAAAGTGGTTTTGGAGAAAAGCACAATCTTCCTGTTCGGCGAATGCATCCAATGTCATGTTTACAGAAAGAAATATCATGTTTTCTCAGGTTTCTGAAGCTTTCTTCCTAGAAAACTCGAATGTGTGGAGGATTTGACTCCAGGTGGAACCAATTAGCGTTTGCCAGCTGAAAACAAAAAACTTCAATGCTAAAATGCATTCAAAACCGTAAAGTCCATAGAGAATGTCCAGAAAACACAAACAAACACAGAGGCTGTAGCAAGATCTAGGATTGAGATAGCCACAACAAACCAGATAGTTTTGTTTTCATCCAGGAGTATCTGGACAAATTGTTGTAGTATTAGGGTGAAATTTAACCAAAAATCACCGTGAAAGTGGTTTTGGAGAAAAGCACAATCTTCCTGTTCGGCCAATGCATCCAATGTCATGTGTACAGAAAGAAATATCATGTTTTCTCAGGTTTCTGAAGCTTTCTTCCTAGAAAACTCGAATGTGTGGAGGATTTGACTCCAGGTGGAAGCAATTAGCGTTTGCCAGCTGAAAACAAAAATCTTACATGATAAAATGCATTCTAAACTGTAATGTCCATAGAGAATGTCCAGAAAACACTAACACACAGAGGCTGCAGCAAGATCTGGGATTGAGATAGCCACAACACACCAGATAGTTTTGTTGTTATCCAGAGTATCTGGACAAAATGTTGTGGATTTCGGGTGAAATTTAACCAAAAGTCACCGTGAAAGTGGTTTTGGAGAAAAGCACAATCTTCCTGTTCGGCAAATGCATCTAATGTCATGTGTACAGAAAGAAATATCATGTTTTCTCAGGTTTCTGAAGCTTTCTTCCTAGAAAACTCGAATGTGTGGAGGATTTGACTCCAGGTGGAATCAATTAGCGTTTGCCAGCTGAAAACAAAAATCTTACATGCTAAAATGCATTCAAAACCATTAAGTCCATAGAAAATATCCAGAAATACAAACACACATAGAGGCTGCAGCAAGATCTGGGATTGAGGTAGCCACAACACACCAGATAGTTTTGTTGTTATCCAGAGTATCTGGACAAAATGTTGTAGTATCCGGGTGAAATTTAACCAAAAATCAGCGTGAAAGTGGTTTTGGAGAAAAGCACAATCTTCCTGTTCGGCAAATGCATCCAGTGTCATGTTTACAGAAAAAATATCATGTTTTCTCAGGTTTCTGAAGCTTTCTTCCTGGAAAACTCGAATGTGTGGAGGATTTGACTCCACGTGGAAGCAATTACCGTTTGCCAGCTGGAAACAAAAAACTTACATGCTAAAATGCATTCAAAACCGTAAAGTGCATAGAGAATGTCCAGAAAACACAAACAAACACAGAGGCTGCAGCAAGATCTGGGATTGAGATAGCCACAACACACCAGATAGTTTTGTTTTCATCCAGGAGTATCTGGACAAATTGTTGTGGATTTCGGGTGAAATTTAACAAAAATCTCCGTGAAAGTGGTTTTGGAGAAAAGCACAATCTTCCTGTTCGGTAAAGGCATCCAATGTCATGTTTACAGAAAGAAATATCATGTTTTCTCAGGTTTCTGAAGCTTTCTTCCTAGAAAACTCGAATGTGTGGAGGATTTGACTCCAGGTGGAACCAATTAGCGTTTGCCAGCAGAAAACAAAAAGGGTCCTGCTAAAATGCATTCAAAACCGTAAAGTGCATAGAGAATGTCCAGAAAACACAAGCAAACACAGAGGCTGTAGCAAGATCTGGGATTGAGATAGGCACAACACACCAGATAGTTTTGTTGTTATCCAGAGTATCTGGACAAAATGTTGTAGTATCTGGGTGAAATTTAACCAAAAATCACCATGAAAGTTGTTTTGGAGAAAAGCACAATCTTTCTGTTCGGCAAATGCATCCAATGTCATGTTTCCAGAAAGAAATATCATGTTTTCTCAGGTTTCTGAAGCTTTCTTCCTAGAACACTCGAATGTGTGGAGGATTTGACTCCAGGTGGAACCAATTTGCGTTTGCCAGCTGAAAACAAAAAACTTACATGTGAAAATGCATTCAAAACCGTAATGTCCATAGAGGATGTCCAGAAAACAGAAACAAACACAGAGGCTGTAGCAAGATCTGGGATTGAGATAGCCACAACACACCAGATAGTTTTGTTTTCAGCCAGGAGTATCTGGACAAATTGTTGTAGTATCCGGGTGAAATGTAACCAAAAATCACCGTGAAAGTGGTTTTGGAGAAAAGCACAATCTTCCTGTTTGGCAAATGCATCCAATGTCATGTTTACAGAAAGAAATATCATATCTTCTCAGGTTTCTGAAGCTTTCTTCCTAGAAAACTCGAATGTGTGGAGGATTTGACTCCAGGTGGAACCAATTAGCGTTTGCCAGCTGAAAACAAAAAACTTACATGCTACACTGCATTCAAAACCGTAAAGTCCATAGAGAATGTCCAGAAAACACAAACAAACACAGAGGCTGTAGCAAGATCTGGGATTGAGTTAGCCACAACACGCCAGATAGTTTGGTTGTTATCCAGAGTATCTGGACAAATGTTGTAGTATCCAGGTGAAATTTAACAAAAAAATCACCGTGAAAGTGGTTTTGGAGAAAAGCACAATCTTCCTGTTGGGCAAATGCATCCAATGTCATGTGTACAGAAAGAAATATCATGTTTTCTCAGGTTTCTGAAGCTTTCTTCCTAGAAAACTCGAATGTGTGGAGGATTTGACTCCAGGTGGAACCAATTAGCGTTTGCCAGCAGAAAACAAAAAAAACTTACATGCTAAAATGCATTCAAAACCGTAAAGTCCATAGAGAATGTCCAGAAAACACAAACACACACAGAGGCTGTAGCAAGATCTGGGATTGAGATAGCCACAACACACCAGATAGTTTTGTTGTTATCCAGAGTATCTGGATAAACTGTTGTGGATTTCGGGTGAAATGTAACCAAAAATCACCGTGAAAGTGGTTTTGGAGAAAAGCACAATCTTCCTGTTCGGCGAATGCATCCAATGTCATGTTTACAGAAAGAAATATCATGTTTTCTCCGGTTTCTTAAGCTTTCTTCCTAGAAAACTCGAATGTGTGGAGGATTTGACTCCAGGTGGAAGCAATTAGCGTTTGCCAGCTGAAAACAAAAAACTTACATGCTAAAATGCATTCAAAACCGTAATGTCCATAGAGAATGTCCAGAAAACACAAACAAACACAGAGGCTGTAGCAAGATCTGGGATTGAGATAGCCACAACACACCAGATAGTTTTGTTTTCATCCAGGAGTATCTGGACAAATTTTGTAGTATTAGGGTGAAATTTAACGAAAAATCACCGTGAAAGTGGTTTTGGAGAAAAGCACAATCTTCCTGTTCGGCAAATGCATCCAATGTCATGTGTACAGAAAGAAATATCATGTTTTCTCAGGTTTCTGAAGCTTTCTTCCTAGAAAACTCGAATGTGTGGAGGATTTGACTCCAGGTGGAAGCAATTAGCGTTTGCCAGCTGAAAACAAAAATCTTACATGCTAAAATGCATTCAAAACCATTAAGTCCATAGAAAATGTCCAGAAAATACAAACACACACAGAGGCTGCAGCAAGATCTGGGATTGAGATAGCCACAACAAACCAGATAGTTTTGTTTTCATCCAGGAGTATCTGCACAAATTGTTCTGGATTTCGGGTGAAATGTAACCAAAAATCACCGTGAAAGTGGTTTTGGAGAAAAGCACAATCTTCTTGTTCGGCAAATGCAAACAATGTCATCTTTACAGAAAGAAATATGATGTTTTCTCAGGTTTCAGAGGCTTTCTTCCTGGAAAACTCGAATGTGTGGAGGATTTGACTCCAGGTGGAACCAATTAGCGTTTGCCATCTGAAAACAAAAAACTTACATTCTACAATGCATTCAAAACCGTAAAGTCCATAGAGAATTTCCAGAAAACACAAACACACACAGAGGCTGTAGCAAGATCTGGGATTGAGATAGCCACAACACAACAGATAGTTTTGTTGTTATCCAGAGTATCTGGACAAAATGTTGTAGTATCCGGGTGAAATTTAACCAAAAGTCACCGTGAAAGTGGTTTTGGAGAAAAGCACAATCTTCCTGTTCGGCAAGTGCATCCAATGTCATGTGTACAGAAAGAAATATCATGTTTTCTCAGGTTTCTGGAGTTTTCTTCCTAGAAAACTCGAATGTGTGGAGGATTTGACTCCAGGTGGAACCAATTAGCGTTTGCCAGCTGAAAACAAAAAACTTACATGCTAAAATGCATTCAAAACCGTAATGTCCATAGAGAATGTCCAGAAAACAGAAACAAACACAGAGGCTGTAGCAAGATCTGGGATTGAGATAGCCACAACACGCCATTTAGTTTTGTTTTCATCCAAGAGTATCTGGACAAATTGTTGTGGATTTCGGGTGATATTTAACCAAAAATCACCGTGAAATTGGTTTTGGAGAAAAGCACAATCTTCCTGTTTGCAAATGCATCCAATGTCATGTTTACAGAAAGAAATATCATGTTTTCTCAGGTTTCTGAAGCTTTCTTCCTAGAAAACTCGAATGTGTGGAGGATTTGACTCCAGGTGGAAGCAATTAGCGTTTGCCAGCTGAAAACAAAAAACTTACATTCTACAATGCATTCAAAACCGTAAAGTGCATAGAGAATGTCCAGAAAACACAAACACACACAGAGGCTGTAGCAAGATCTGGGATTGAGATAGCCACAACACACCAGATAGTTTTGTTTTCATCCAGGAGTATCTGGACAAATTGTTGTGGATTTCGGGTGATATTTAACCGAAAATCACCGGGAAAGTCGTTTTGGAGAAAGCACAATCTTCCTGTTCGGCAAATGCATCCAATGTCATGTTTACAGAAAGAAATATCATCTTTACTCAGTTTTCTGAATCTTTCTTCCTAGAAAACTCGAATGTGTGGAGGATTTGACTCCAGGTGGAACCAATTAGCGTTTGCCATCTGAAAACAAAAAACTTACATTCTACAATGCATTCAAAACCGTAAAGTCCATAGAGAATTTCCAGAAAACACAAACACACACAGAGGCTGTAGCAAGATCTGGGATTGAGATAGCCACAACACAACAGATAGTTTTGTTGTTATCCAGAGTATCTGGACAAAATGTTGTAGTATCCGGGTGAAATTTAACCAAAAGTCACCGTGAAAGTGGTTTTGGAGAAAAGCACAATCTTCCTGTTCGGCAAGTGCATCCAATGTCATGTGTACAGAAAGAAATATCATGTTTTCTCAGGTTTCTGGAGTTTTCTTCCTAGAAAACTCGAATGTGTGGAGGATTTGACTCCAGGTGGAACCAATTAGCGTTTGCCAGCTGAAAACAAAAAACTTACATGCTAAAATGCATTCAAAACCGTAATGTCCATAGAGAAAGTCCAGAAAACAGAAACAAACACAGAGGCTGTAGCAAGATCTGGGATTGAGATAGCCACAACACGCCATTTAGTTTTGTTTTCATCCAAGAGTATCTGGACAAATTGTTGTGGATTTCGGGTGAAATTTAACCAAAAGTCACCGTGAAAGTGGTTTTGGAGAAAAGCACAATCTTCCTGTTCGGCAAATGCATCCAATGTCATGTGTACACAAAGAAATATCATGTTTTCTCAGGTTTCTGAAGCTTTCTTCCTAGAAAACTCGAATGTGTGGAGGATTTGACTCCAGGTGGAATCAATTAGCGTTTGCCAGCTGAAAACAAAAATCTTACATGCTAAAATGCATTCAAAACCATTAAGTCCATAGAAAATGTCCAGAAAATACAAACACACACAGAGGCTGCAGCAAGATCTGGGATTGAGATAGCCACAACAAACCAGATAGTTTTGTTTTCATCCAGGAGTATCTGCACAAATTGTTCTGGATTTTGGGTGAAATGTAACCAAAAATCACCGTGAAAGTGGTTTTGGAGAAAAGCACAATCTTCTTGTTCGGCAAATGCAAACAATGTCATCTTTACAGAAAGAAATATGATGTTTTCTCAGGTTTCGGAGGCTTTCTTCCTGGAAAACTCGAATGTGTGGAGGATTTGACTCCAGGTGGAACCAATTAGCGTTTGCCATCTGAAAACAAAAAACTTACATTCTACAATGCATTCAAAACCGTAAAGTCCATAGAGAATGTCCAGAAAACACAAACACACACAGAGGCTGTAGCAAGATCTGGGATTGAGATAGCCACAACACAACAGATAGTTTTGTTGTTATCCAGAGTATCTGGACAAAATGTTGTAGTATCCGGGTGAAATTGAACCAAAAGTCACCGTGAAAGTGGTTTTGGAGAATAGCACAATCTTCCTGTTCGGCAAGTGCATCCAATGTCATGTGTACAGAAAGAAATATCATGTTTTCTCAGGTTTCTGGAGTTTTCTTCCTAGAAAACTCGAATGTGTGGAGGATTTGACTCCAGGTGGAACCAATTAGCGTTTGCCAGCTGAAAACAAAAAACTTACATGCTAAAATGCATTCAAAACCGTAATGTCCATAGAGAATGTCCAGAAAACAGAAACAAACACAGAGGCTGTAGCAAGATCTGGGATTGAGATAGCCACAACACGCCATTTAGTTTTGTTTTCATCCAAGAGTATCTGGACAAATTGTTGTGGATTTCGGGTGATATTTAACCAAAAATCACTGTGAAAGTGGTTTTGGAGAAAAGCACAATCTTCCTGTTCGGTAAAGGCATCCAATGTCATGTTTACAGAAAGAAATATCATGTTTTCTCAGGTTTCTGAAGCTTTCTTCCTAGAAAACTCGAATGTGTGGAGGATTTGACTCCAGGTGGAACCAATTAGCGTTTGCCAGCAGAAAACAAAAAGGGTCCTGCTAAAATGCATTCAAAACCGTAAAGTGCATAGAGAATGTCCAGAAAACACAAGCAAACACAGAGGCTGTAGCAAGATCTGGGATTGAGATAGCCACAACACACCAGATAGTTTTGTTGTTATCCAGAGTATCTGGACAAAATGTTGTAGTATCTGGGTGAAATTTAACCAAAAATCACCATGAAAGTTGTTTTGGAGAAAAGCACAATCTTTCTGTTCGGCAAATGCATCCAATGTCATGTTTCCAGAAAGAAATATCATGTTTTCTCAGGTTTCTGAAGCTTTCTTCCTAGAACACTCGAATGTGTGGAGGATTTGACTCCAGGTGGAACCAATTTGCGTTTGCCAGCTGAAAACAAAAAACTTACATGTGAAAATGCATTCAAAACCGTAATGTCCATAGAGAATGTCCAGAAAACAGAAACAAACACAGAGGCTGTAGCAAGATCTGGGATTGAGATAGCCACAACACACCAGATAGTTTTGTTTTTAGCCAGGAGTATCTGGACAAATTGTTGTAGTATCCGGGTGAAATTTAACCAAAAATCACCGTGAAAGTGGTTTTGGAGAAAAGCACAATCTTCCTGTTTGCAAATGCATCCAATGTCATGTTTACAGAAAGAAATATCATATCTTCTCAGGTTTCTGAAGCTTTCTTCCTAGAAAACTCGAATGTGTGGAGGATTTGACTCCAGGTGGAACCAATTAGCGTTTGCCAGCTGAAAACAAAAAACTTACATGCTACACTGCATTCAAAACCGTAAAGTCCATAGAGAATGTCCAGAAAACACAAACAAACACAGAGGCTGTAGCAAGATCTGGGATTGAGTTAGCCACAACACGCCAGATAGTTTGGTTGTTATCCAGAGTATCTGGACAAAATGTTGTAGTATCCAGGTGAAATTTAACAAAAAAATCACCGGGAAAGTGGTTTTGGAGAAAAGCACAATCTTCCTGTTGGGCAAATGCATCCAATGTCATGTGTACAGAAAGAAATATCATGTTTTCTCAGGTTTCTGAAGCTTTCTTCCTAGAAAACTCGAATGTGTGGAGGATTTGACTCCAGGTGGAACCAATTAGCGTTTGCCAGCAGAAAACAAAAAAAACTTACATGCTAAAATGCATTCAAAACCGTAAAGTCCATAGAGAATGTCCAGAAAACACAAACACACACAGAGGCTGTAGCAAGATCTGGGATTGAGATAGCCACAACACACCAGATAGTTTTGTTGTTATCCAGAGTATCTGGATAAACTGTTGTGGATTTCGGGTGAAATGTAACCAAAAATCACCGTGAAAGTGGTTTTGGAGAAAAGCACAATCTTCCTGTTCGGCGAATGCATCCAATGTCATGTTTACAGAAAGAAATATCATGTTTTCTCCGGTTTCTTAAGCTTTCTTCCTAGAAAACTCGAATGTGTGGAGGATTTGACTCCAGGTGGAAGCAATTAGCGTTTGCCAGCTGAAAACAAAAAACTTACATGCTAAAATGCATTCAAAACCGTAATGTCCATAGAGAATGTCCAGAAAACACAAACAAACACAGAGGCTGTAGCAAGATCTGGGATTGAGATAGCCACAACACACCAGATAGTTTTGTTTTCATCCAGGAGTATCTGGACAAATTTTGTAGTATTAGGGTGAAATTTAACGAAAAATCACCGTGAAAGTGGTTTTGGAGAAAAGCACAATCTTCCTGTTCGGCAAATGCATCCAATGTCATGTGTACAGAAAGAAATATCATGTTTTCTCAGGTTTCTGAAGCTTTCTTCCTAGAAAACTCGAATGTGTGGAGGATTTGACTCCAGGTGGAAGCAATTAGCGTTTGCCAGCTGAAAACAAAAATCTTACATGCTAAAATGCATTCTAAACTGTAATGTCCATAGAGAATGTCCAGAAAACACTAACACACAGAGGCTGTAGCAAGATCTGGGATTGAGATAGCCACAACACACCAGATAGTTTTGTTGTTATCCAGAGTATCTGGACAAAATGTTGTGGATTTCGGGTGAAATTTAACCAAAAGTCACCGTGAAAGTGGTTTTGGAGAAAAGCACAATCTTCCTGTTCGGCAAATGCATCCAATGTCATGTGTACACAAAGAAATATCATGTTTTCTCAGGTTTCTGAAGTTTTCTTCCTAGAAAACTCGAATGTGTGGAGGATTTGACTCCAGGTGGAATCAATTAGCGTTTGCCAGCTGAAAACAAAAATCTTACATGCTAAAATGCATTCAAAACCATTAAGTCCATAGAAAATGTCCAGAAAATACAAACACACACAGAGGCTGCAGCAAGATCTGGGATTGAGATAGCCACAACAAACCAGATAGTTTTGTTTTCATCCAGGAGTATCTGCACAAATTGTTCTGGATTTCGGGTGAAATGTAACCAAAAATCACCGTGAAAGTGGTTTTGGAGAAAAGCACAATCTTCTTGTTCGGCAAATGCAAACAATGTCATCTTTACAGAAAGAAATATGATGTTTTCTCAGGTTTCGGAGGCTTTCTTCCTGGAAAACTCGAATGTGTGGAGGATTTGACTCCAGGTGGAACCAATTAGCGTTTGCCATCTGAAAACAAAAAACTTACATTCTACAATGCATTCAAAACCGTAAAGTCCATAGAGAATTTCCAGAAAACACAAACACACACAGAGGCTGTAGCAAGATCTGGGATTGAGATAGCCACAACACAACAGATAGTTTTGTTGTTATCCAGAGTATCTGGACAAAATGTTGTAGTATCCGGGTGAAATTTAACCAAAAGTCACCGTGAAAGTGGTTTTGGAGAAAAGCACAATCTTCTTGTTCGGCAAATGCAAACAATGTCATGTGTACAGAAAGAAATATCATGTTTTCTCAGGTTTCTGGAGTTTTCTTCCTAGAAAACTCGAATGTGTGGAGGATTTGACTCCAGGTGGAACCAATTAGCGTTTGCCAGCTGAAAACAAAAAACTTACATGCTAAAATGCATTCAAAACCGTAATGTCCATAGAGAATGTCCAGAAAACAGAAACAAACACAGAGCCTGTAGCAAGATCTGGGATTGAGATAGCCACAACACGCCATTTAGTTTTGTTTTCATCCAAGAGTATCTGGACAAATTGTTGTGGATTTCGGGTGATATTTAACCAAAAATCACCGTGAAATTGGTTTTGGAGAAAAGCACAATCTTCCTGTTTGCAAATGCATCCAATGTCATGTTTACAGAAAGAAATATCATGTTTTCTCAGGTTTCTGAAGCTTTCTTCCTAGAAAACTCGAATGTGTGGAGGATTTGACTCCAGGTGGAACCCATTAGCGTTTGCCAGCTGAAAACAAAAAACTTACATTCTACAATGCATTCAAAACCGTAAAGTCCATAGAGAATGTCCAGAAAACACAAACACACACAGAGGCTGTAGCAAGATCTGGGATTGAGATAGCCACAACACACCAGATAGTTTTGTTTTCATCCAGGAGTATCTGGACAAATTGTTGTGGATTTCGGGTGATATTTAACCGAAAATCACCGGGAAAGTCGTTTTGGAGAAAGCACAATCTTCCTGTTCGGCAAATGCATCCAATGTCATGTTTACAGAAAGAAATATCATGTTTTCTCAGGTTTCTGAATCTTTCTTCCTAGAAAACTCGAATGTGTGGAGGATTTGACTCCAGGTGGAACCAATTAGCGTTTGCCATCTGAAAACAAAAAACTTACATTCTACAATGCATTCAAAACCGTAAAGTCCATAGAGAATGTCCAGAAAACACAAACACACACAGAGGCTGTAGCAAGATCTGGGATTGAGATAGCCACAACACAACAGATAGTTTTGTTGTTATCCAGAGTATCTGGACAAAATGTTGTAGTATCCGGGTGAAATTTAACCAAAAGTCACCGTGAAAGTGGTTTTGGAGAAAAGCACAATCTTCCTGTTCGGCAAGTGCATCCAATGTCATGTGTACAGAAAGAAATATCATGTTTTCTCAGGTTTCTGGAGTTTTCTTCCTAGAAAACTCGAATGTGTGGAGGATTTGACTCCAGGTGGAACCAATTAGCGTTTGCCAGCTGAAAACAAAAAACTTACATGCTAAAATGCATTCAAAACCGTAATGTCCATAGAGAATGTCCAGAAAACAGAAACAAACACAGAGGCTGTAGCAAGATCTGGGATTGAGATAGCCACAACACGCCATTTAGTTTTGTTTTCATCCAAGAGTATCTGGACAAATTGTTGTGGATTTCGGGTGAAATTTAACCAAAAGTCACCGTGAAAGTGGTTTTGGAGAAAAGCACAATCTTCCTGTTCGGCAAATGCATCCAATGTCATGTGTACACAAAGAAATATCATGTTTTCTCAGGTTTCTGAAGCTTTCTTCCTAGAAAACTCGAATGTGTGGAGGATTTGACTCCAGGTGGAATCAATTAGCGTTTGCCAGCTGAAAACAAAAATCTTACATGCTAAAATGCATTCAAAACCATTAAGTCCATAGAAAATGTCCAGAAAATACAAACACACACAGAGGCTGCAGCAAGATCTGGGATTGAGATAGCCACAACAAACCAGATAGTTTTGTTTTCATCCAGGAGTATCTGCACAAATTGTTCTGGATTTTGGGTGAAATGTAACCAAAAATCACCGTGAAAGTGGTTTTGGAGAAAAGCACAATCTTCTTGTTCGGCAAATGCAAACAATGTCATCTTTACAGAAAGAAATATGATGTTTTCTCAGGTTTCGGAGGCTTTCTTCCTGGAAAACTCGAATGTGTGGAGGATTTGACTCCAGGTGGAACCAATTAGCGTTTGCCATCTGAAAACAAAAAACTTACATGCTAAAATGCATTCAAAACCGTAAAGTCCATAGAGAATGTCCAGAAAACACAAACACACACAGAGGCTGTAGCAAGATCTGGGATTGAGATAGCCACAACACAACAGATAGTTTTGTTGTTATCCAGAGTATCTGGACAAAATGTTGTAGTATCCGGGTGAAATTTAACCAAAAGTCACCGTGAAAGTGGTTTTGGAGAATAGCACAATCTTCCTGTTCGGCAAGTGCATCCAATGTCATGTGTACAGAAAGAAATATCATGTTTTCTCAGGTTTCTGGAGTTTTCTTCCTAGAAAACTCGAATGTGTGGAGGATTTGACTCCAGGTGGAACCAATTAGCGTTTGCCAGCTGAAAACAAAAAACTTACATGCTAAAATGCATTCAAAACCGTAATGTCCATAGAGAATGTCCAGAAAACAGAAACAAACACAGAGGCTGCAGCAAGATCTGGGATTGAGATAGCCACAACACACCAGATAGTTTTGTTTTCATCCAGGAGTATCTGGACAAACTGTTGTAGTATCCGAGTGAAATTTAACCAAAAATCAGCGTGAAAGTGGTTTTGGAGAAAAGCACAATCTTCCTGTTCGGCAAATGCATCCAGTGTCATGTTTACAGAAAAAATATCATGTTTTCTCAGGTTTCTGAAGCTTTCTTCCTGGAAAACTCGAATGTGTGGAGGATTTGACTCCACGTGGAAGCAATTAGCGTTTGCCAGCTGGAAACAAAAAACTTACATGCTAAAATGCATTCAAAACCGTAAAGTGCATAGGAATGTCCAGAAAACACAAACACACAGAGGCTGTAGCAAGATCTGGGATTGAGATAGCCACAACACACCAGATAGTTTTGTTGTTATCCAGAGTATCTGGACAAACTGTTGTGGATTTCGGGTGAAATGTAACCAAAAATCACCGTGAAAGTGGTTTTGGAGAAAAGCACAATCTTCCTGTTCGGCAAATGCATCCAATGTCATGTGTACAGAAAGAAATATCATGTTTTCTCAGGTTTCTGAAGCTTTCTTCCTAGAAAACTCGAATGTGTGGATGATTTGACTCCAGGTGGAACCAATTAGCGTTTGCCAGCTGAAAACAAAAAACTTACATGCTACAATGCATTCAAAACCGTAAAGTCCATAGAGAATGTCCAGAAAACACAAACACACACAGAGGCTGTAGCAAGATCTGGGATTGAGATAGCCACAACACACCAGATAGTTTTGTTGTTATCCAGAGTATCTGGACAAACTGTTGTGGATTTCGGGTGAAATGTAACCAAAAATCACCGTGAAAGTGGTTTTGGAGAAAAGCACAATCTTCCTGTTCGGCGAATGCATCCAATGTCATGTGTACAGAAAGAAATATCATGTTTTCTCAGGTTTCTGAAGCTTTCTTCCTAGAAAACTCGAATGTGTGGAGGATTTGACTCCAGGTGGAACCAATTACCGTTTGCCAGCTGAAAACAAAAAACTTACATGCTACAATTCATTCAAAACCGTAAAGTCCATAGAGAATGTCCAGAAAACACAAACAAACACAGAGGCTGTAGCAAGATCTAGGATTGAGATAGCCACAACAAACCAGATAGTTTTGTTTTCATCCAGGAGTATCTGGACAAATTGTTGTGGATTTCGGGTGAAATTTAACCAAAAATCACCGTGACAGTGGTTTTGGAGAAAAGCACAATGTTCCTGTTCGGCAAATGCATCCAATGTCATGTGTACAGAAAGAAATATCATGTTTTCTCAGGTTTCTGAAGCTTTCTTCCTAGAAAACTCGAATGTGTGGAGGATTTGACTCCAGGTGGAAGCAATTAGCGTTTGCCAGCTGAAAACAAAAATCTTACATGCTAAAATGCATTCTAAACTGTAATGTCCATAGAGAATGTCCAGAAAACACTAACACACAGAGGCTGTATTAAGATCTGGGATTGAGATAGCCACAACACACCAGATAGTTTTGTTGTTATCCAGAGTATCTGGACAAAATGTTGTGGATTTCGGGTGAAATTTAACCAAAAGTCACCGTGAAAGTGGTTTTGGAGAAAAGCACAATCTTCCTGTTCGGCAAATGCATCCAATGTCATGTGTACAGAAAGAAATATCATGTTTTCTCAGGTTTCTGAAGTTTTCTTCCTAGAAAACTCGAATGTGTGGAGGATTTGACTCCAGGTGGAATCAATTAGCGTTTGCCAGCTGAAAACAAAAATCTTACATGCTAAAATGCATTCAAAACCATTAAGTCCATAGAAAATGTCCAGAAAATACAAACACACACAGAGGCTGCAGCAAGATCTGGGATTGAGATAGCCACAACAAACCAGATAGTTTTGTTTTCATCCAGGAGTATCTGCACAAATTGTTCTGGATTTCGGGTGAAATGTAACCAAAAATCACCGTGAAAGTGGTTTTGGAGAAAAGCACAATCTTCCTGTTCGGCAAATGCATCCAATGTCATCTTTACAGAAAGAAATATGATGTTTTCTCAGGTTTCGGAGGCTTTCTTCCTAGAAAACTCGAATGTGTGGAGGATTTGACTCCAGGTGTAACCAATTAGCGTTTGCCATCTGAAAACAAAAAACTTACATTCTACAATGCATTCAAAACCGTAAAGTCCATAGAGAATTTCCAGAAAACACAAACACACACAGAGGCTGTAGCAAGATCTGGGATTGAGATAGCCACAACACAACAGATAGTTTTGTTGTTATCCAGAGTATCTGGACAAAATGCTGTAGTATCCGGGTGAAATTTAACCAAAAATCAGCGTGAAAGTGGTTTTGGAGAAAAGCACAATCTTCCTGTTCGGCAAATGCATCCAGTGTCATGTTTACAGAAAAAATATCATGTTTTCTCATGTTTCTGAAGCTTTCTTCCTGGAAAACTCGAATGTGTGGAGGATTTGACTCCACGTGGAAGCAATTAGCGTTTGCCAGCTGGAAACAAAAAACTTACATGCTAAAATGCATTCAAAACCGTAAAGTCCATAGAGAATGTCCAGAAAACACAAACACACAAAGAGGCTGTAGCAAGATCTGGGATTGAGATAGCCACAACACACCAGATAGTTTTGTTTTCATCCAGGAGTATCTGGACAAATTGTTGTGGATTTCGGGTGAAATTTAACAAAAATCTCCGTGAAAGTGGTTTTGGAGAAAAGCACAATCTTCCTGTTCGGCAAAGGCATCCAATGTCATGTTTACGGAAAGAAATATCATGTTTTCTCAGGTTTCTGAAGCTTTCTTCCTAGAAAACTCGAATGTGTGGAGGATTTGACTCCAGGTGGAACCAATTAGCGTTTGCCAGCAGAAAACAAAAAGGGTCCTGCTAAAATGCATTCAAAACCGTAAAGTGCATAGAGAATGTCCAGAAAACACAAGCAAACACAGAGGCTGTATTAAGATCTGGGATTGAGATAGCCACAACACAGCTGAGAGTTTTGTTTTCATCCAGAGTATCTGGACAAAATGTTGTAGTATCCGGGTGAAATTTAACCAAAAATCACCGTGAAAGTGGTTTTGGAGAAAAGCACAATCTTCCTGTTCGGCAAATGCATCCAATGTCATGTTTACAGAAGGAAATACCATGTTTTCTCAGGTTTCTGAAGCTTTCTTCCTAGAAAACTCGAATGTGTGGAGGATTTGACTCCAGGTGGAACCAATTAGCGTTTGCCAGCTTCAAACAAAAAACTTACATGTGAAAATGCATACAAAACCGTAAAGTCCATAGAGAATGTCCAGAAAACACAAACACACACAGAGGCTGTAGCAAGATCTGGGATTGAGATAGCCACAACACACCAGATAGTTTTGTTTTCATCCAGGAGTATCTGGACAAACTGTTGTGGATTTCGGGTGATATTTAACCGAAAATCACCGTGAAAGTCGTTTTGGAGAAAAGCACAATCTTCCTGTTCGGCAAATGCATCCAATGTCATGTTTACAGAAAGAAATATCATGTTTTCTCAGGTTTCTGAATCTTTCTTCCTAGAAAACTCGAATGTGTGGAGGATTTGACTCCAGGTGGAACCAATTAGCGTTTGCCAGCTGAAAACAAAAAACTTACATGCTACAATGCATTCAAAACCATAAAGTCCATAGAGAATGTCCAGAAAACACAAACACACACAGAGGCTGCAGCAAGATCTGGGATTGAGATAGCCACAACACACCTGATAGTTTTGTTTTCATCCACGAGTATCTGGACAAATTGTTGTGGATTTCGGGTGAAATTGAACCAAAAATCACCGTGAAAGTGGTTTTGGAGAAAAGCACAATCTTCCTGTTCGGCAAATGCATCCAATGTCATGTTTACAGAAAGAAATATCATGTTTTCTCGGGTTTCTGAAGCTTTCTTCCTAGAAAACTCGAATGTGTGGAAGATTTGACTCCAGGTGGAACCAATTAGCGTTTGCCATCTGAAAACAAAAAACTTACATTCTACAATGCATTCAAAACCGTAAAGTCCATAGAGAATGTCCAGAAAACACAAACACACACAGAGGCTGTAGCAAGATCTGGGATTGAGATAGCCCCAACACAACAGATAGTTTTGTTGTTATCCAGAGTATCTGGACAAAATGTTGTAGTATCTGGGTGAAATTTAACCAAAAATCAGCGTGAAAGTGGTTTTGGAGAAAAGCACAATCTTCCTGTTCGGCAAAGGCATCCAATGTCATGTTTACGGAAAGAAATATCATGTTTTCTCAGGTTTCTGAAGCTTTCTTCCTAGAAAACTCGAATGTGTGGAGGATTTGACTCCAGGTGGAACCAATTAGCGTTTGCCAGCAGAAAACAAAAAGGGTCCCGCTAAAATGCATTCAAAACCGTAAAGTGCATAGAGAATGTCCAGAAAACACAAGCAAACCCAGAGGCTGTATAAGATCTGGGATTGAGATAGCCACAACACACCAGATAGTTTTGTTTTCATCCAGAGTATCTGGATAAAATGTTGTAGTATCCGGGTGAAATTTAAACAAAAATCACCGTGAAAGTGGTTTTGGAGAAAAGCACAATCTTCCTGTTCGGCAAACGCATCCAATGTCATGTTTACGGAAAGAAATATCATGTTTTCTCAGGTTTCTGAAGCTTTCTTCCTAGAAAACTCGAATGTGTGGAGGATTTGACTCCAGGTGGAAGCAATTAGCGTTTGCCAGCTGAAAACAATAAGGGTCCTGCTAAAATGCATTCAAAACCGTAATGTCCATAGAGAATGTCCAGAAAACAGAAGCAAACACAGAGGCTGCAGCAAGATCTGGGATTGAGATAGCCACAACACACCAGATAGTTTTGTTTTCATCCAGGAGTATCTGGACAAATTGTTGTGGATTTCAGGTGAAATTTAACAAAAATCACCTTGAAAGTGGTTTTGGAGAAAAGCACAATCTTCCTGTTCAGCAAAGGCATCCAATGTCATGTTTACGGAAAGAAATATCATGTTTTCTCAGGTTTCTGAAGCTTTCTTCCTAGAAAACTCGAATGTGTGGAGGATTTGACTCCAGGTGGAACCAATTAGCGTTTGCCAGCAGAAAACAAAAAGGGTCCTGCTAAAATGCATTCGAAACCGTAAAGTGCATAGAGAATGTCCAGAAAACACAAGCAAACACAGAGGCTGTATTAAGATCTGGGATTGAGTTAGCCACAACACAGCTGAGAGTTTTGTTTTCATCCAGAGTATCTGGACAAAATGTTGTAGTATCCGGGTGAAATTTAACCAAAAGTCACCGTGAAAGTGGTTTTGGAGAAAAGCACAATCTTCCTGTTCGGCAAGTGCATCCAATGTCATGTGTACAGAAAGAAATATCATGTTTTCTCAGGTTTCTGGAGTTTTCTTCCTAGAAAACTCGAATGTGTGGAGGATTTGACTCCAGGTGGAACCAATTAGCGTTTGCCAGCTTCAAACAAAAAACTTACAAGCTACAATGCATTCAAAACCGTAAAGTCCATAGAGAATGTCCAGAAAACACAAACACACACAGAGGCTGTAGCAAGATCTGGGATTGAGATAGCCACAACACACCAGATAGTTTTGTTTTCATCCAGGAGTATCTGGACAAATTGTTGTGGATTTCGGGTGATATTTAACCGAAAATCACCGTGAAAGTCGTTTTGGAGAAAGCACAATCTTCCTGTTCGGCAAATGCATCCAATGTCATGTTTACAGAAAGAAATATCATCTTTACTCAGTTTTCTGAATCTTTCTTCCTAGAAAACTCGAATGTGTGGAGGATTTGACTCCAGGTGGAACCAATTAGCGTTTGCCAGCTGAAAACAAAAAACTTACATGCTACAATGCATTCAAAACCATAAAGTCCATAGAGAATGTCCAGAAAACACAAACACACACAGAGGCTGTAGCAAGATCTGGGATTGAGATAGCCACAACACACCTGATAGTTTTGTTTTCATCCAGGAGTATCTGGACAAATTGTTGTGGGTTTCGGGTGAAATTTAACCAAAAATCACCGTGAAAGTGGTTTTGGAGAAAAGCACAATCTTCCTGTTCGGCAAATGCATCCAATGTCATGTTTACAGAAAGAAATATCATGTTTTCTCGGGTTTCTGAAGCTTTCTTCCTAGAAAACTCGAATGTGTGGAAGATTTGACTCCAGGTGGAACCAATTAGCGTTTGCCAGCTTCAAACAAAAAACTTACAAGCTACAATGCATTCAAAACCGTAAAGTCCATAGAGAATGTCCAGAAAACACAAACACACACAGAGGCTGTAGCAAGATCTGGGATTGAGATAGCCACAACACACCAGGTAGTTTTCTTTGCATCCAGGAGTATCTGGACAAATTGTTGTGGATTTCGGGTGATATTTAACCGAAAATCACCGTGAAAGTCGTTTTGGAGAAAAGCACAATCTTCCTGTTCGGCAAATGCATCCAATGTCATGTTTACAGAAAGAAATATCATGTTTTCTCAGGTTTCTGAATCTTTCTTCCTAGAAAACTCGAATGTGTGGAGGATTTGACTCCAGGTGGAACCAATTAGCGTTTGCCAGCTGAAAACAAAAAACTTACATGCTACAATGCATTCAAAACCATAAAGTCCATAGAGAATGTCCAGAAAACACAAACACACACAGAGGCTGCAGCAAGATCTGGGATTGAGATAGCCACAACACACCTGATAGTTTTGTTTTCATCCACGAGTATCTGGACAAATTGTTGTGGATTTCGGGTGAAATTGAACCAAAAATCACCGTGAAAGTGGTTTTGGAGAAAAGCACAATCTTCCTGTTCGGCAAATGCATCCAATGTCATGTTTACAGAAAGAAATATCATGTTTTCTCGGGTTTCTGAAGCTTTCTTCCTAGAAAACTCGAATGTGTGGAAGATTTGACTCCAGGTGGAACCAATTAGCGTTTGCCATCTGAAAACAAAAAACTTACATTCTACAATGCATTCAAAACCGTAAAGTCCATAGAGAATGTCCAGAAAACACAAACACACACAGAGGCTGTAGCAAGATCTGGGATTGAGATAGCCCCAACACAACAGATAGTTTTGTTGTTATCCAGAGTATCTGGACAAAATGTTGTAGTATCTGGGTGAAATTTAACCAAAAATCAGCGTGAAAGTGGTTTTGGAGAAAAGCACAATCTTCCTGTTCGGCAAAGGCATCCAATGTCATGTTTACGGAAAGAAATATCATGTTTTCTCAGGTTTCTGAAGCTTTCTTCCTAGAAAACTCGAATGTGTGGAGGATTTGACTCCAGGTGGAACCAATTAGCGTTTGCCAGCAGAAAACAAAAAGGGTCCCGCTAAAATGCATTCAAAACCGTAAAGTGCATAGAGAATGTCCAGAAAACACAAGCAAACACAGAGGCTGTATAAGATCTGGGATTGAGATAGCCACAACACACCAGATAGTTTTGTTTTCATCCAGAGTATCTGGATAAAATGTTGTAGTATCCGGGTGAAATTTAAACAAAAATCACCGTGAAAGTGGTTTTGGAGAAAAGCACAATCTTCCTGTTCGGCAAACGCATCCAATGTCATGTTTACGGAAAGAAATATCATGTTTTCTCAGGTTTCTGAAGCTTTCTTCCTAGAAAACTCGAATGTGTGGAGGATTTGACTCCAGGTGGAAGCAATTAGCGTTTGCCAGCTGAAAACAATAAGGGTCCTGCTAAAATGCATTCAAAACCGTAATGTCCATAGAGAATGTCCAGAAAACAGAAGCAAACACAGAGGCTGCAGCAAGATCTGGGATTGAGATAGCCACAACACACCAGATAGTTTTGTTTTCATCCAGGAGTATCTGGACAAATTGTTGTGGATTTCAGGTGAAATTTAACAAAAATCACCTTGAAAGTGGTTTTGGAGAAAAGCACAATCTTCCTGTTAAGCAAAGGCATCCAATGTCATGTTTACGGAAAGAAATATCATGTTTTCTCAGGTTTCTGAAGCTTTCTTCCTAGAAAACTCGAATGTGTGGAGGATTTGACTCCAGGTGGAACCAATTAGCGTTTGCCAGCAGAAAACAAAAAGGGTCCTGCTAAAATGCATTCGAAACCGTAAAGTGCATAGAGAATGTCCAGAAAACACAAGCAAACACAGAGGCTGTATTAAGATCTGGGATTGAGTTAGCCACAACACAGCTGAGAGTTTTGTTTTCATCCAGAGTATCTGGACAAAATGTTGTAGTATCCGGGTGAAATTTAACCAAAAGTCACCGTGAAAGTGGTTTTGGAGAAAAGCACAATCTTCCTGTTCGGCAAGTGCATCCAATGTCATGTGTACAGAAAGAAATATCATGTTTTCTCAGGTTTCTGGAGTTTTCTTCCTAGAAAACTCGAATGTGTGGAGGATTTGACTCCAGGTGGAACCAATTAGCGTTTGCCAGCTTCAAACAAAAAACTTACAAGCTACAATGCATTCAAAACCGTAAAGTCCATAGAGAATGTCCAGAAAACACAAACACACACAGAGGCTGTAGCAAGATCTGGGATTGAGATAGCCACAACACACCAGATAGTTTTGTTTTCATCCAGGAGTATCTGGACAAATTGTTGTGGATTTCGGGTGATATTTAACCGAAAATCACCGTGAAAGTCGTTTTGGAGAAAGCACAATCTTCCTGTTCGGCAAATGCATCCAATGTCATGTTTACAGAAAGAAATATCATCTTTACTCAGTTTTCTGAATCTTTCTTCCTAGAAAACTCGAATGTGTGGAGGATTTGACTCCAGGTGGAACCAATTAGCGTTTGCCAGCTGAAAACAAAAAACTTACATGCTACAATGCATTCAAAACCATAAAGTCCATAGAGAATGTCCAGAAAACACAAACACACACAGAGGCTGTAGCAAGATCTGGGATTGAGATAGCCACAACACACCTGATAGTTTTGTTTTCATCCAGGAGTATCTGGACAAATTGTTGTGGGTTTCGGGTGAAATTTAACCAAAAATCACCGTGAAAGTGGTTTTGGAGAAAAGCACAATCTTCCTGTTCGGCAAATGCATCCAATGTCATGTTTACAGAAAGAAATATCATGTTTTCTCGGGTTTCTGAAGCTTTCTTCCTAGAAAACTCGAATGTGTGGAAGATTTGACTCCAGGTGGAACCAATTAGCGTTTGCCAGCTTCAAACAAAAAACTTACAAGCTACAATGCATTCAAAACCGTAAAGTCCATAGAGAATGTCCAGAAAACACAAACACACACAGAGGCTGTAGCAAGATCTGGGATTGAGATAGCCACAACACACCAGGTAGTTTTCTTTGCATCCAGGAGTATCTGGACAAATTGTTGTGGATTTCGGGTGAAATGTAACCAAAAATCACCGTGAAAGTGCTTTTGGAGAAAAGCACAATCTTCCTGTTCGGCAAATGCATCCAATGTCATGTTTACAGAAAGAAATACCATGTTTTCTCAGGTTTCTGAAGCTTTCTTCCTAGAAAACTCGAATGTGTGGAGGATTTGACTCCAGGTGGAACCAATTAGCGTTTGCCAGCTGAAAACAAAAAACTTACATGCTACAATGCATTCAAAACCGTAAAGTCCATAGAGAATGTCCAGAAAACACAAACACACACAGAGGCTGTAGCAAGATCTGGGATTGAGATAGCCACAACACACCAGATAGTTTTGTTGCTATCCAGAGTATCTGGACAAAATGTTGTAGTATCCGGGTGAAATTTAACCAAAAATCACCGTGAAAGTGGTTTTGGAGAAAAGCACAATCTTCCTGTTCCACAAATGCATCCAATTTCATGTTTACAGAAAGAAATATCATGTTTTCTCAGGTTTCTGAAGCTTTCTTCCTAGAAAACTCGAATGTGTGGAGGATTTGACTCCAGGTGGAACGAATTAGCGTTTGCCAGCTGAAAACAATAAGGGTCCTGCTAAAATGCATTCAAAACCGTAATGTCCATAGAGAATGTCCAGAAAACAGAAGCAAACACAGAGGCTGCAGCAAGATCTGGGATTGAGATAGCCACAACACACCAGATAGTTTTGTTTTCATCCAGGAGTATCTGGACAAATTGTTGTGGATTTCAGGTGAAATTTAACAAAAATCACCTTGAAAGTGGTTTTGGAGAAAAGCACAATCTTCCTGTTCAGCAAAGGCATCCAATGTCATGTTTACGGAAAGAAATATCATGTTTTCTCAGGTTTCTGAAGCTTTCTTCCTAGAAAACTCGAATGTGTGGAGGATTTGACTCCAGGTGGAACCAATTAGCGTTTGCCAGCAGAAAACAAAAAGGGTCCTGCTAAAATGCATTCGAAACCGTAAAGTGCATAGAGAATGTCCAGAAAACACAAGCAAACACAGAGGCTGTATTAAGATCTGGGATTGAGTTAGCCACAACACAGCTGAGAGTTTTGTTTTAATCCAGAGTATCTGGACAAAATGTTGTAGTATCCGGGTGAAATTTAACCAAAAATCACCGTGAAAGTGCTTTTGGAGAAAAGCACAATCTTCCTGTTCGGCAAATGCATCCAATGTCATGTTTACAGAAAGAAATATCATGTTTTCTCGGGTTTCTGAAGCTTTCTTCCTAGAAAACTCGAATGTGTGGAAGATTTGACTCCAGGTGGAACGAATTAGCGTTTGCCAGCTTCAAACAAAAAACTTACAAGCTACAATGCATTCAAAACCGTAAAGTCCATAGAGAATGTCCAGAAAACACAAACACACACAGAGGCTGTAGCAAGATCTGGGATTGAGATAGCCACAACACACCAGGTAGTTTTCTTTGCATCCAGGAGTATCTGGACAAATTGTTGTGGATTTCGGGTGAAATGTAACCAAAAATCACCGTGAAAGTGCTTTTGGAGAAAAGCACAATCTTCCTGTTCGGCAAATGCATCCAATGTCATGTTTACAGAAAGAAATACCATGTTTTCTCAGGTTTCTGAAGCTTTCTTCCTAGAAAACTCGAATGTGTGGAGGATTTGACTCCAGGTGGAACCAATTAGCGTTTGCCAGCTGAAAACAAAAAACTTACAAGCTACAATGCATTCAAAACTGTAAAGTCCATAGAGAATGTCCAGAAAACACAAACACACAGAGGCTGTAGCAAGATCTTGGATTGAGATAGCCACAACACACCAGATAGTTTTGTTGCTATCCAGAGTATCTGGACAAAATGTTGTAGTATCCGGGTGAAATTTAACCAAAAATCACCATGAAAGTGGTTTTGGAGAAAAGCACAATCTTCCTGTTCCGCAAATGCATCCAATTTCATGTTTACAGAAAGAAATATCATGTTTTCTCAGGTTTCTGAAGCTTTCTTCCTAGAAAACTCGAATGTGTGGAGGATTTGACTCCAGGTGGAACCAATTAGCGTTTGCCAGCAGAAAACAAAAAGGGTCCTGCTAAAATGCATTCGAAACCGTAAAGTGCATAGAGAATGTCCAGAAAACACAAGCAAACACAGAGGCTGTATTAAGATCTGGGATTGAGTTAGCCACAACACAGCTGAGAGTTTTGTTTTCATCCAGAGTATCTGGACAAAATGTTGTAGTATCCGGGTGAAATTTAACCAAAAATCACCGTGAAAGTGGTTTTGGAGAAAAGCACAATCTTCCTGTTCGGCAAGTGCATCCAATGTCATGTGTACAGAAAGAAATATCATGTTTTCTCAGGTTTCTGGAGTTTTCTTCCTAGAAAACTCGAATGTGTGGAGGATTTGACTCCAGGTGGAACCAATTAGCGTTTGCCAGCTTCAAACAAAAAACTTACAAGCTACAATGCATTCAAAACCGTAAAGTCCATAGAGAATGTCCAGAAAACACAAACACACACAGAGGCTGTAGCAAGATCTGGGATTGAGATAGCCACAACACACCAGATAGTTTTGTTTTCATCCAGGAGTATCTGGACAAATTGTTGTGGATTTCGGGTGATATTTAACCGAAAATCACCGTGAAAGTCGTTTTGGAGAAAGCACAATCTTCCTGTTCGGCAAATGCATCCAATGTCATGTTTACAGAAAGAAATATCATCTTTACTCAGTTTTCTGAATCTTTCTTCCTAGAAAACTCGAATGTGTGGAGGATTTGACTCCAGGTGGAACCAATTAGCGTTTGCCAGCTGAAAACAAAAAACTTACATGCTACAATGCATTCAAAACCATAAAGTCCATAGAGAATGTCCAGAAAACACAAACACACACAGAGGCTGTAGCAAGATCTGGGATTGAGATAGCCACAACACACCTGATAGTTTTGTTTTCATCCAGGAGTATCTGGACAAATTGTTGTGGGTTTCGGGTGAAATTTAACCAAAAATCACCGTGAAAGTGGTTTTGGAGAAAAGCACAATCTTCCTGTTCGGCAAATGCATCCAATGTCATGTTTACAGAAAGAAATATCATGTTTTCTCGGGTTTCTGAAGCTTTCTTCCTAGAAAACTCGAATGTGTGGAAGATTTGACTCCAGGTGGAACCAATTAGCGTTTGCCAGCTTCAAACAAAAAACTTACAAGCTACAATGCATTCAAAACCGTAAAGTCCATAGAGAATGTCCAGAAAACACAAACACACACAGAGGCTGTAGCAAGATCTGGGATTGAGATAGCCACAACACACCAGGTAGTTTTCTTTGCATCCAGGAGTATCTGGACAAATTGTTGTGGATTTCGGGTGAAATGTAACCAAAAATCACCGTGAAAGTGCTTTTGGAGAAAAGCACAATCTTCCTGTTCGGCAAATGCATCCAATGTCATGTTTACAGAAAGAAATACCATGTTTTCTCAGGTTTCTGAAGCTTTCTTCCTAGAAAACTCGAATGTGTGGAGGATTTGACTCCAGGTGGAACCAATTAGCGTTTGCCAGCTGAAAACAAAAAAACTTACAAGCTACAATGCATTCAAAACCGTAAAGTCCATAGAGAATGTCCAGAAAACACAAACACACAGAGGCTGTAGCAAGATCTGGGATTGAGATAGCCACAACACACCAGATAGTTTTGTTGCTATCCAGAGTATCTGGACAAAATGTTGTAGTATCCGGGTGAAATTTAACCAAAAATCACCGTGAAAGTGGTTTTGGAGAAAAGCACAATCTTCCTGTTCCGCAAATGCATCCAATTTCATGTTTACAGAAAGAAATATCATGTTTTCTCAGGTTTCTGAAGCTTTCTTCCTAGAAAACTCGAATGTGTGGAGGATTTGACTCCAGGTGGAACCAATTAGCGTTTGCCAGCTGAAAACAAAAAACTTACATGCTACAATGCATTCAAAACCATAAAGTCCATAGAGAATGTCCAGAAAACACAAACACACACAGAGGCTGCAGCAAGATCTGGGATTGAGATAGCCACAACACACCTGATAGTTTTGTTTTCATCCAGGTGTATCTGGATAAATTGTTGTAGATTGCGGGTGAAATTTAACCAAAAATCACCGTGAAAGTGGTTTTGGGGAAAAGCACAATCTTCCTGTTCGGAAAATGCATCCAATGTCATGTTTACAGAAAGAAATATCATGTTTTCTCAGGTTTCTGAAGCTTTCTTCAAAGAAAACTCGAATGTGTGGATGATTTGACTCCAGGTGGAACCAATTAGCGTTTGCCAGCTGAAAACAAAAAACTTACAAGCTACAATGCATTCAAAACCGTAAAGTCCATAGAGAATGTCCAGAAAACACAAACACACACACAGGCTGTAGCAAGATCTGGGATTGAGATAGCCACAACACACCAGATAGTTTTGTTTTCATCCCGGAGTATCTGGACAAACTGTTGTGGATTTTGGGTGAAATTTAACCAAAAATCACCGTGAAAGTGGTTTTGGAGAAAAGCACAATCTTCCTGTTCAGCTAATGCATCCAATGTCATGTTTACAGAAAGAAATATCATGTTTTCTCAGGTTTCTGAAGCTTTCTTCCTAGAAAACTCGAATGTGTGGAGGATTTGACTCCAGGTGGAACCAATTAGCGTTTGCCAGCTGAAAACAAAAAACTTACATGCTACAATGCATTCAAAACCGTAAAGTCCATAGAGAATGTGCAGAAAACACAAACACACAGAGGCTGCAGCAAGATCTGGGATTGAGAGAGCCACAACAAACCAGATAGTTTTGTTGTCATCCAGAGTATCTGGACAAAATGTTGTAGTATCCGGGTGAAATTTAACCAAAAATCACCGTGAAAGTGGTTTTGGAGAAAAGCACAATCTTCCTGTTCGGCAAATGCATCCAATGTCATGTTTACAGAAAGAAATATCATGTTTTCTCAGGTTTCTGAAGCTTTCTTCCTAGAAAACTCGAATGTGTGGAGGATTTGACTCCAGGTGGAACCAATTAGCGTTTGCCAGCAGAAAACAAAAAACTTACAAGCTACAATGCATTCAAAACCGTACAGTCCATAGAGAATGTCCAGAAAACACAAACACACACAGAGGCTGTAGCAAGATCTGGGATTGAGATAGCCACAACACACCAGATAGTTTTGTTTTCATCCAGGAGTATCTGGACAAATTGTTGTGGGTTTCGGGTGAAATTTAACCAAAAATCACCGTGAAAGTGGTTTTGGAGAAAAGCACAATCTTCCTGTTGGGCAAATGCATCCAATGTCATGTTTACAGAAAGAAATATCATGTTTTCTCAGGTTTCTGAAGCTTTCTTCCTAGAAAACTCGAATGTGTGGAGGATTTGACTCCAGGTGGAACCAATTAGCGTTGGCCAGCTGAAAACAAAAAACTTACATGCTACAATGCATTCAAAACCGTAAAGTCCATAAAGTCCAGAAAACACAAACACACACAGAGTCTGTAGCAAGATCTGGGATTGAGATAGCCACAACACACCAGATAGTTTTGTTTTCCTCCAGGAGTATCTGGACAAATTGTTGTGGATTTCGGGTGAAATTTAACCGAAAATCACCGTGAAAGTGATTTTGGAGAAAAGCACCATTTTCCTGTTCAGCAAATGCATCCGATGTCATGTTTACAGAAAGAAATATCATGTTTCCTCAGGTTTCTGAAGCTTTCTTCCTAGAAAACTCGAATGTGTGGAGGATTTGACTCCAGGTGGAACCAATTAGCGTTTGCCAGCTGAAAACAAAAACCTTACATGCTACAATGCATTCAAAACCGTAAAGTCCATAGAGAATGTCCAGAAATCACAAACAAATACAGAGGCTGTAGCAAGATCTGGGATTGAGATATCCACAACACACCAGAAATTTTGTTTTCATCCAGGAGTATCTGGACAAATTGTTGTGGATTTCGGGTGCAATTTAACCAAACATCACCGTGAAAGTGGTTTTGGAGAAAAGCACAATCTTCCTGTTCGGCAAATGCATCCAATGTCATGTTTACAGAAAGAAATATCATGTTTTCTCAGGTTTCTGAAGCTTTCTTCCTAGAAAACTCGAATGTGTGGAGGATTTGACTCCAGGTGGAACCAATTAGCGTTTGCCAGCTGAAAACAAAAAACTTACATGCTACAATGAATTCAAAACCGTACAGTCCATAGAGAATGTCCAGAAAACACAAACACACACAGAGGCTGTAGCAAGATCTGGGATTGAGATAGCCACAACACACCAGATAGTTTTGTTGTTATCCAGAGTATCTGGACAAAATGTTGTAGTATCCGGGTGAAATTTAACCAAAAATCACCGTGAAAGTGGTTTTGGAGAAAAGCAGAATCTTCCTGTTGGGCAAATGCATCCAATGTCATGTTTACAGAAAGAAATATCATGTTTTCTCAGGTTTCTGAAGCTTTCTTCCTAGAAAACTCGAATGTGTGGAGGATTTGACTCCAGGTGGAACCAATTAGCGATTGCCAGCTGAAAACAAAAAACTTACATGCTACAATGAATTCAAAACCGTAAAGTCCATAGAGAATGTGCAGAAAACACAAACACACACAGAGGCTGTAGCAAGATCTGGGATTGAGATAGCCACAACACACCAGAAAGTTTTGTTATCCTCCAGGAGTATCTGGAAAAATTGTTGTGGATTTCGGGTGAAATTTAACCGAAAATCACCGTGAAAGTGGTTTTGGAGAAAAGCACAATCTTCCTGTTCGGCAAATGCATCCAATGTCATGTTTACAGAAAGAAATATCATCTTTTCTCAGTTTTCTGAAGCTTTCTTCCTAGAAAACTCGAATGTGTGGATGATTTGACTCCAGGTGGAACGAATTAGCGTTTGCCAGGTGAAAACAAAAAACTTACATGCTACAATGCATTCAAAACTGTAATGTCCATAGAGAATGTCCAGAAAACCCAAACACACATAGAGGCTGTAGCAAGATCTGGGATTGAGATAGCCACAACACACCAGATAGTTTTGTTGTTATCCAGAGTATCTGAACAAAATGTTGTAGTATGTGGGTGAAATTTAACCAAAAATCACCGTGAAAGTGGTTTTGGAGAAAAGCACAATCTTCCTGTTGGGCATATGCATCCAATGTCATGTTTACAGAAAGAAATATCATGTTTTCTCAGGTTTCTGAAGCTTTCTTCCTAGAAAACTCGAATGTGTGGAGGATTTGACTCCAGGTGGAACCAATTAGCGTTTGCCAGCTGAAAACAAAGAACTTACAAGCTACAATGCATTCAAAAGCGTAAAGTCCATAGAGAATGTCCAGAAAACACAAACACACACAGAGGCTGCAGCAAGATCTGGGATTGAGATAGCCACAACACACCAGATAGTTTTGTTGTCATCCAGAGTATCTGGACAAAATGTTGTAGTATCCGGGTGAAATTTAACCAAAAATCACCGTGAAAGTGGTTTTGGAGAAAAGCACAATCTTCCTGTTCGGCAAATGCATCCAATGTCATGTTTACAGAAAGAAATATCATGTTTTCTCGGGTTTCTGAAGCTTTCTTCCTAGAAAACTCGAATGTGTGGAGGATTTGACTCCAGGTGGAACCAATTAGCGTTTGCCAGCTGAAAACAAAAAACTTACATGCTACAATGCATTCAAAACCATAAAGTCCATAGAGAATGTCCAGAAAACACAAACACACACAGAGGCTGCAGCAAGATCTGGGATTGAGATAGCCACAACACACCTGATTGTTTTGTTTTCATCCAGGTGTATCTGGACAAATTGTTGTGGATTGCAGGTGAAATTTAACCAAAAATCACCGTGAAAGTGGTTTTGGAGAAAAGCACAATCTTCCTGTTGGGCTAATGCATCCAATGTCATGTTTACAGAAAGAAATATCCTGTTTTCTCAGGTTTCTGAAGCTTTCTTCCTAGAAAACTCGAATGTGTGGAGGATTTGACTCCAGGTGGAACCAATTAGCGTTTGCCAGCAGAAAACAAAAAACTTACAAGCTACAATTCATTCAAAACCGTACAGTCCATAGAGAATGTCCAGAAAACACAAACACACACAGAGGCTGTAGCAAGATCTGGGATTGAGATAGCCACAACACACCAGATAGTTTTGTTTTCATCCAGGAGTATCTGGACAACTTGTTGTGGATTTCGGGGGAAATTTAGCCGATAACCACCGTGAAAGTGGTTTTGGAGAAAAGCACAATCTTCCTGTTGGGCAAATGCATCCAATGTCATGTTTACAGAAAGAAATATCATGTTTTCTCGGGTTTCTAAAGCTTTCTTCCTAGAAAACTCGAATGTGTGGAGGATTTGACTCCAGGTGGAACCAATTAGCGTTTGCCAGCTGAAAACAAAAAACTTACATGCTACAATGCATTCAAAAGCGTATAGTCCATAGAGAATGTCCAGAAAACCCAAACACACACAGAGGCTGCAGCAAGATCTGGGATTGAGATAGCCACAACACACCAGATAGTTTTGTTGTTATCCAGAGTATCTGGACAAAATGTTGTAGTATCTGGGTGAAATTTAACCAAAAATCACCGTGAAAGTGGTTTTGGAGAAAAGCACAATCTTCCTGTTGGGCAAATGCATCCAATGTCATGTTTACAGAAAGAAATATCCTGTTTTATCAGGTTTCTGAAGCTTTCTTCCTAGAAAACTCGAATGTGTGGAGGATTTGACTCCAGGTGGAACGAATTAGCGTTTGCCAGCTGAAAACAAAAAACTTACATGCTACAATGCATTCAAAACCGTAAAGTCCATAGAGAATGTCCAGAAAACCCAAACACACACAGAGGCTGTAGCAAGATCTGGGATTGAGATAGCCACAACACACCAGATAGTTTTGTTGTTATCCAGAGTATCTGGACAAAATGTTGTAGTATCCGGGTGAAATGTAACCAAAAATGACCGTGAAAGTGGTTTTGGAGAAAAGCACAATCTTCCTGTTCGGCAAATGCATCCAATGGCATGTTTACAGAAAGAAATATCATGTTTTCTCAAGTTTCTGAAGCTTTCTTCCTAGAAAACTCGAATGTGTGGAGGATTTGACTCCAGGTGGAACCAATTAGCGATTGCCAGCTGAAAACAAAAAACTTACATGCTACAATGAATTCAAAACCGTAAAGTCCATAGAGAATGTGCAGAAAACACAAACACACACAGAGGCTGCAGCAAGATCTGGGATTGAGATAGCCACAACACACCAGATAGTTCTGTTGCTATCCAGAGTATCTGGACAAAATGTTGTAGTATCTGGGTGAAATTTAACCAAAAATCACCGTGAAAGTGGTTTTGGAGAAAAGCAGATTCTTCCTGTTGGGCAAATGCATCCAATGTCATGTTTACAGAAAGAAATATCATGTTTTCTCAGGTTTCTGAAGCTTTCTTCCTAGAAAATTCAAATGTGTGGAGGATTTGACTCCAGGTGGAACCAATTAGCGTTTTCCAGCTGAAAACAAAAAACTTACATGCTACAATGCATTCAAAACCGTACAGTCCATAGAGAATGTCCAGAAAACACAAACACACACAGAGGCTGCAGCAAGATCTGGGATTGAGATAGCCACAACACACCAGATAGTTTTGTTGTTATCCAGAGTATCTGGACAAAATGTTGTAGTATCCGGGTGAAATGTAACCAAAAATGACCGTGAAAGTGGTTTTGGAGAAAAGCACAATCTTCCTGTTCGGCAAATGCATCCAATGTCATGTTTACAGAAAGAAATATCATGTTTTCTCAGGTTTCTGAAGCTTTCTTCCTAGAAAACTCGAATGTGTGGAGGATTTGACTCCAGGTGGAACCAATTAGCGTTTCCCAGCTGAAAACAAAAAACTTACATGCTACAATGCATTCAAAACCGTAAAGTCCATAGAGAATGTGCAGAAAACACAAACACACACAGAGGCTGCAGCAAGGTCTGGGATTGAGATAGCCAAAACACACCAGATAGTTTTGTATTCATCCAGGAGTATCGGGACAAATTGTTGTGGATTTCGGGTGAAATTTAACCGATAATCACCATGAAAGTGGTTTTGGAGAAAAGCACAATCTTCCTGTTCGGCAGTTGCATCCAATGTCATGTTTACAGAAAGAAATATCATGTTTTCTCGGGTTTCTGAAGCTTTCTTCCTAGAAAACTCGAATGTGTGGAGGATTTGACTCCAGGTGGAACCAATTAGCGTTTGCCAGCTGAAAACAAAAAACTTACATGCTACAATGCATTCAAAACCATAAAGTCCATAGAGAATGTCCAGAAAACACAAACACACACAGAGGCTGCAGCAAGATCTGGGATTGAGATAGCCACAACACACCTGATTGTTTTGTTTTCATCCAGGTGTATCTGGACAAATTGTTGTGGATTGCAGGTGAAATTTAACCAAAAATCACAGTGAAAGTGGTTTTGGAGAAAAGCACAATCTTCCTGTTGGGCAAATGCATCAAATGTCATGTTTACAGAAAGAAATATCCTGTTTTCTCAGGTTTCTGAAGCTTTCTTCCTAGAAAACTCGAATGTGTGGAGGATTTGACTCCAGGTGGAACCAATTAGCGTTTGCCAGCAGAAAACAAAAAACTTACAAGCTACAATGCATTCAAAACCGTACAGTCCATAGAGAATGTCCAGAAAACACAAACACACACAGAGGCTGTAGCAAGATCTGGGATTGAGATAGCCACAACACACCAGATAGTTTTGTTTTCATCCAGGAGTATCTGGACAAATTGTTGTGGGTTTCGGGTGAAATTTAACCAAAAATCACCGTGAAAGTGGTTTTGGAGAAAAGCACAATCTTCCTGTTCGGCAAATGCATCCAATGTCATGTTTCCAGAAAGAAATATCATGTTTTCTCAGGTTTCTGAAGCTTTCTTCCTAGAAAACTCGAATGTGTGGAGGATTTGACTCCAGGTGGAACCAATTAGCGTTTCCCAGCTGAAAACAAAAAACTTACATGCTACAATGCATTCAAAACCGTAAAGTCCATAGAGAATGTGCAGAAAACACAAACACACACAGAGGCTGCAGCAAGATCTGGGATTGAGATAGCCACAACACACCAGATAGTTTTGTATTCATCCAGGAATATCGGGACAAATTGTTGTGGATTTCGGGTGAAATTTAACCGATAATCACCATGAAAGTGGTTTTGGAGAAAAGCACAATCTTCCTGTTGGGCAAATGCATCCAATGTCATGTTTACAGAAAGAAATATCCTGTTTTCTCAGGTTTCTGAAGCTTTCTTCCTAGAAAACTCGAATGTGTGCAGGATTTGACTCCAGGTGGAACCAATTAGCGTTTGCCATCTGAAAACAAAAAACTTACATGCTACAATGCATTCAAAAGCGTAAAGTCCATAGAGAATGTCCAGAAAACACAAACAGACACAGCGGCTGCAGCAAGATCTGGGATTGAGATAGCCAAAACACACCAGATAGTTTTGTATTCATCCAGGAGTATCGGGACAAATTGTTGTGGATTTCGGGTGAAATTTAACCGATAATCACCATGAAAGTGGTTTTGGAGAAAAGCACAATCTTCCTGTTCGGCAAATGCATCCAATGTCATGTTTACAGAAAGAAATATCATCTTTTCTCAGTTTTCTGAAGCTTTCTTCCTAGAAAACTCGAATGTGTGGATGATTTGACTCCAGGTGGAACGAATTAGCGTTTGCCAGGTGAAAACAAAAAACTTACATGCTACAATGCATTCAAAACCGTAAAGTCCATAGAGAATGTCCAGAAAACACAAACACACATAGAGGCTGTAGCAAGATCTGGGATTGAGATAGCCACAACACACCAGATAGTTTTGTTGTTATCCAGAGTATCTGAACAAAATGTTGTAGTATCTGGGTGAAATTTAACCAAAAATCACCGTGAAAGTGGTTTTGGAGAAAAGCACAATCTTCCTGTTGGGCAAATGCATCCAATGTCATGTTTACAGAAAGAAATATCATGTTTTCTCGGGTTTCTAAAGCTTTCTTCCTAGAAAACTCGAATGTGTGGAGGATTTGACTCCAGGTGGAACCAATTAGCGTTTGCCAGCTGAAAACAAAAAACTTACATGCTACAATGCATTCAAAAGCGTATAGTCCATAGAGAATGTCCAGAAAACCCAAACACACACAGAGGCTGCAGCAAGATCTGGGATTGAGATAGCCACAACACACCAGATAGTTTTGTTGTCATCCAGAGTATCTGGACAAAATGTTGTAGTATCTGGGTGAAATTTAACCAAAAATCACCGTGAAAGTGGTTTTGGAGAAAAGCACAATCTTCCTGTTGGGCAAATGCATCCAATGTCATGTTTACAGAAAGAAATATCCTGTTTTATCAGGTTTCTGAAGCTTTCTTCCTAGAAAACTCGAATGTGTGGAGGATTTGACTCCAGGTGGAACGAATTAGCGTTTGCCAGCTGAAAACAAAAAACTTACATGCTACAATGCATTCAAAACCGTAAAGTCCATAGAGAATGTCCAGAAAACCCAAACACACACAGAGGCTGTAGCAAGATCTGGGATTGAGATAGCCACAACACACCAGATAGTTTTGTTGTTATCCAGAGTATCTGGACAAAATGTTGTAGTATCCGGGTGAAATGTAACTAAAAATGACCGTGAAAGTGGTTTTGGAGAAAAGCACAATCTTCCTGTTCGGCAAATGCATCCAATGGCATGTTTACAGAAAGAAATATCATGTTTTCTCAGGTTTCTGAAGCTTTCTTCCTAGAAAACTCGAATGTGTGGAGGATTTGACTCCAGGTGGAACCAATTAGCGATTGCCAGCTGAAAACAAAAAACTTACATGCTACAATGAATTCAAAACCGTAAAGTCCATAGAGAATGTGCAGAAAACACAAACACACACAGAGGCTGCAGCAAGATCTGGGATTGAGATAGCCACAACACACCAGATAGTTCTGTTGCTATCCAGAGTATCTGGACAAAATGTTGTAGTATCTGGGTGAAATTTAACCAAAAATCACCGTGAAAGTGGTTTTGGAGAAAAGCAGAATCTTCCTGTTGGGCAAATGCATCCAATGTCATGTTTACAGAAAGAAATATCCTGTTTTCTCAGGTTTCTGAATGTTTCTTCCTAGAAAACTCGAATGTGTGCAGGATTTGACTCCAGGTGGAACCAATTAGCGTTTGCCAGCTGAAAACAAAAAACTTACATGCTACAATGCATTCAAAACCGTAAAGTCCATAGAGAATGTCCAGAAAACCCAAACACACATAGAGGCTGTAGCAAGATCTGGGATTGAGATAGCCACAACACAAAAGATAGTTTTGTTGTTATCCAGAGTATCTGAACAAAATGTTGTAGTATCTGGGTGAAATTTAACCAAAAATCACCGTGAAAGTGGTTTTGGAGAAAAGCACAATCTTCCTGTTGGGCAAATGCATCCAATGTCATGTTTCCAGAAAGAAATATCATGTTTTCTCAGGTTTCTGAAGCTTTCTTCCTAGAAAACTCGAATGTGTGGAGGATTTGACTCCAGGTGGAACCAATTAGCGATTGCCAGCTGAAAACAAAAAACTTACATGCTACAATGCATTCAAAACCGTAAAGTCCATAGAGAATGTCCAGAAAACACAAACACACACAGAGGCTGCAGCAAGATCTGGGATTGAGATAGCCACAACACACCAGATAGTTTTGTTGTCATCCAGAGTATCTGGACAAAATGTTGTAGTATCCGGGTGAAATTTAACCAAAAATCACCGTGAAAGTGGTTTTGGAGAAAAGCACAATCTTCCTGTTCGGCAAATGCATCCAATGTCATGTTTACAGAAAGAAATATCATGTTTTCTCAGGTTTCTGAAGCTTTCTTCCTAGAAAACTCGAATGTGTGGAGGATTTGACTCCAGGTGGAACCAATTAGCGTTTGCCAGCTGAAAACAAAAAACTTACATGCTACAATGCATTCAAAACCATAAAGTCCATAGAGAATGTCCAGAAAACACAAACACACACAGAGGCTGCAGCAAGATCTGGGATTGAGATAGCCACAACACACCAGATAGTTTTGTTTTCATCCAGGTGTATCTGGACAAATTGTTGTGGATTGCAGGTGAAATTTAACCAAAAATCACCGTGAAAGTGGTTTTGGAGAAAAGCACAATCTTCCTGTTCGGCAAATGCATCCAATGTCATGTTTACAGAAAGAAATATCCTGTTTTCTCAGGTTTCTGAAGCTTTCTTCCTAGAAAACTCGAATGTGTGGAGGATTTGACTCCAGGTGGAACCAATTAGCGTTTGCCAGCAGAAAACAAAAAACTTACAAGCTACAATGCATTCAAAACCGTACAGTCCATAGAGAATGTCCAGAAAACACAAACACACACAGAGGCTGTAGCAAGATCTGGGATTGAGATAGCCACAACACACCAGATAGTTTTGTTTTCATCCAGGAGTATCTGGACAAATTGTTGTGGATTTCGGGTGAAATTTAACAAAAATCACCGTGAAAGTGGTTTTGGAGAAAAGCACAATCTTCCTGTTCGGCAAATGCATCCAATGTCATGTTTACAGAAAGAAATATCATGTTTTCTCAGGTTTCTGAAGCTTTCTTCCTAGAAAACTCGAATGTGTGGATGATTTGACTCCAGGTGGAACCAATTAGCGTTTGCCAGCTGAAAACAAAAAACTTACATGCTACAATGCATTCAAAACCGTAAAGTCCATAGAGAATGTGCAGAAAACACAAACACACACAGAGGCTGCAGCAAGATCTGGGATTGAGATAGCCACAACACACCAGATAGTTTTGTATTCATCCAGGAGTATCGGGACAAATTGTTGTGGATTTCGGGTGAAATTTAACCGATAATCACCATGAAAGTGGTTTTGGAGAAAAGCACAACCTTCCTGTTGGGCAAATGCATCCAATGTCATGTTTACAGAAAGAAATATCCTGTTTTCTCAGGTTTCTGAATGTTTCTTCCTAGAAAACTCGAATGTGTGCAGGATTTGACTCCAGGTGGAACCAATTAGCGTTTGCCAGCTGAAAACAAAAAACTTACATGCTACAATGCATTCAAAACCGTAAAGTCCATAGAGAATGTCCAGAAAACCCAAACACACATAGAGGCTGTAGCAAGATCTGGGATTGAGATAGCCACAACACACCAGATAGTTTTGTTGTTATCCAGAGTATCTGGACAAAATGTTGTAGTATCTGGGTGAAATTTAACCAAAAATCACCGTGAAAGTGGTTTTGGAGAAAAGCACAATCTTCCTGTTGGGCAAATGCATCCAATGTCATGTTTACAGAAAGAAATATCCTGTTTTATCAGGTTTCTGAAGCTTTCTTCCTAGAAAACTCGAATGTGTGGATGATTTGACTCCAGGTGAAACGAATTAGCGTTTGCCAGCTGAAAACAAAAAACTTACATGCTACAATGCATTCAAAACCGTAAAGTCCATAGAGAATGTCCAGAAAACCCAAACACACACAGAGGCTGTAGCAAGATCTGGGATTGAGATAGCCACAACACACCAGATAGTTTTGTTGTTATCCAGAGTATCTGGACAAAATGTTGTAGTATCTGGGTGAAATTTAACCAAAAATCACCGTGAAAGTGGTTTTGGAGAAAAGCAGAATCTTCCTGTTGGGCAAATGCATCCAATGTCATGTTTACAGAAAGAAATATCATGTTTTCTCAGGTTTCTGAAGCTTTCTTCCTAGAAAACTCGAATGTGTGGAGGATTTGACTCCAGGTGGAACCAATTAGCGTTTGCCAGCTGAAAACAAAAAACTTACATGCTACAATGCATTCAAAACCGTACAGTCCATAGAGAATGTCCAGAAAACACAAACACACACAGAGGCTGCAGCAAGATCTGGGATTGAGATAGCCACAACACACCAGATAGTTTTGTTGTTATCCAGAGTATCTGGACAAAATGTTGTAGTATCCGGGTGAAATGTAACCAAAAATGACCGTGAAAGTGGTTTTGGAGAAAAGCACAATCTTCCTGTTCGGCAAATGCATCCAATGGCATGTTTACAGAAAGAAATATCATGTTTTCTCAGGTTTCTGAAGCTTTCTTCCTAGAAAACTCGAATGTGTGGAGGATTTGACTCCAGGTGGAACCAATTAGCGATTGCCAGCTGAAAACAAAAAACTTACATGCTACAATGAATTCAAAACCGTAAAGTCCATAGAGAATGTGCAGAAAACACAAACACACACAGAGGCTGCAGCAAGATCTGGGATTGAGATAGCCACAACACACCAGATAGTTCTGTTGTTATCCAGAGTATCTGGACAAAATGTTGTAGTATCTGGGTGAAATTTAACCAAAAATCACCGTGAAAGTGGTTTTGGAGAAAAGCACAATCTTCCTGTTGGGCAAATGCATCCAATGTCATGTTTACAGAAAGAAATATCCTGTTTTCTCAGGTTTCTAAAGCTTTCTTCCAAGAAAACTCGAATGTGTGGAGGATTTGACTCCAGGTGGAACCAATTAGCGTTTGCCAGCAGAAAACAAAAAACTTACAAGCTACAATGCATTCAAAACCGTACAGTCCATAGAGAATGTCCAGAAAACACAAACACACACAGAGGCTGTAGCAAGATCTGGGATTGAGATAGCCACAACACACCAGATAGTTTTGTTTTCATCCAGGAGTATCTGGACAAATTGTTGTGGATTTCGGGTGAAATTTAACAAAAATCACCGTGAAAGTGGTTTTGGAGAAAAGCACAATCTTCCTGTTCGGCAAATGCATCCAATGTCATGTTTCCAGAAAGAAATATCATGTTTTCTCAGGTTTCTGAAGCTTTCTTCCTAGAAAACTCGAATGTGTGGAGGATTTGACTCCAGGTGGAACCAATTAGCGTTTGCCAGCAGAAAACAAAAAACTTACATGCTACAATGCATTCAAAACCGTAAAGTCCATAGAGAATGTGCAGAAAACACAAACACACACAGAGGCTGCAGCAAGATCTGGGATTGAGATAGCCAAAACACACCAGATAGTTTTGTATTCATCCAGGAGTATCGGGACAAATTGTTGTGGATTTCGGGTGAAATTTAACCGATAATCACCATGAAAGTGGTTTTGGAGAAAAGCACAATCTTCCTGTTCGGCAAATGCATCCAATGTCATGTTTACTGAAAGAAATATCATCTTTTCTCAGTTTTCTGAAGCTTTCTTCCTAGAAAACTCGAATGTGTGGATGATTTGACTCCAGGTGGAACGAATTAGCGTTTGCCAGGTGAAAACAAAAAACTTACATGCTACAATGCATTCAAAACCGTAAAGTCCATAGAGAATGTCCAGAAAACCCAAACACACATAGAGGCTGTAGCAAGATCTGGGATTGAGATAGCCACAACACACCAGATAGTTTTGTTGTTATCCAGAGTATCTGGACAAAATGTTGTAGTATCTGGGTGAAATTTAACCAAAAATCACCGTGAAAGTGGTTTTGGAGAAAAGCACAATCTTCCTGTTGGGCAAATGCATCCACTGTCATGTTTACAGAAAGAAATATCCTGTTTTCTCAGGTTTCTGAAGCTTTCTTCCTAGAAAACTCGAATGTGTGGATGATTTGACTCCAGGTGGAACGAATTAGCGTTTGCCAGCAGAAAACAAAAAACTTACATGCTACAATGCATTCAAAACCGTAAAGTCCATAGAGAATGTCCAGAAAACCCAAACACACACAGAGGCTGTAGCAAGATCTGGGATTGAGATAGCCACAACACACCAGATAGTTTTGTTGTTATCCAGAGTATCTGGACAAAATGTTGTAGTATCTGGGTGAAATTTAACCAAAAATCACCGTGAAAGTGGTTTTGGAGAAAAGCACAATCTTCCTGTTGGGCAAATGCATCCAATGTCATGTTTACAGAAAGAAATATCATGTTTTCTCAGGTTTCTGAAGCTTTCTTCCTAGAAAACTCGAATGTGTGGAGGATTTGACTCCAGGTGGAACCAATTAGCGTTTGCCAGCAGAAAACAAAAAACTTACAAACTACAATGCATTCAAAACCGTACAGTCCATAGAGAATGTCCAGAAAACACAAACACACACAGAGGCTGTAGCAAGATCTGGGATTGAGATAGCCACAACACACCAGATAGTTTTGTTTTCATTCAGGAGTATCTGGACAAATTGTTGTGGATTTCGGGTGAAATTTAACAAAAATCACCGTGAAAGTGGTTTTGGAGAAAAGCACAATCTTCCTGTTCGGCAAATGCATCCAATGTCATGTTTACAGAAAGAAATATCATGTTTTCTCAGGTTTCTGAAGCTTTCTTCCTAGAAAACTCGAATGTGTGGAGGATTTGACTCCAGGTGGAAGCAATTAGCGTTTGCCAGCTGAAAACAAAAAACTTACATGCTACAATGCATTCAAATCCGTAAAGTCCATAGAGAATGTGCAGAAAACACAAACACACACAGAGGCTGCAGCAAGATCTGGGATTGAGATAGCCACAACACACCAGATAGTTTTGTTGTTATCCAGAGTATCTGGACAAAATGTTGTAGTATCCGGGTGAAATGTAACCAAAAATCACCGTGAAAGTGGTTTTGGAGAAAAGCACAATCTTCCTGTTTGACAAATGCATCCAATGTCATGTTCACAGAAAAAAAATCCTGTTTTCTCAGGTTTCTGAAGCTTTCTTCCTAGAAAACTCGAATGTGTGGAGGATTTGACTCCAAGTGGAACCAATTAGCGTTTGCCAGCTGAAAACAAAAAACTTACATGCTACAATGCATTCAAAACTGTAAAGTCCATAGAGAATGTCCAGAAAACACAAACACACACAGAGGCTGCAGCAAGATCTGGGATTGAGATAGCCACAACACACCTGATTGTTTTGTTTTCATCCAGGTGTATCTGGACAAATTGTTGTGGATTTCAGGTGAAATTTAACCAAAAATCACCGTGAAAGTGGTTTTGGAGAAAAGCACAATCTTCCTGTTCGGCAAATGCATCCAATGTCATGTTTACAGAAAGAAATATCATGTTTTCTCAGGTTTCTGAATCTTTCTTCCTAGAAAAGTCGAATGTGTGGAGGATTTGACTCCAGGTGGAACCAATTAGCGTTTGCCAGCTGAAAACAAAGAACTTACAAGCTACAATGCATTCAAAACCGTAAAGTCCATAGAGAATGTCCAGAAAACACAAACACACACAGAGGCTGTAGCAAGATCTGGGATTGAGATAGCCACAACACACCAGAAAGTTTTGTTATCATCAAGGAGTATCTGGAAAAATTGTTGTGGATTTCGTGTGAAATTTAAACGAAAATCACCGTGAAAGTGGTTTTGGAGAAAGCACAATCGTCCTGTTCGGCAAATGCATCCAATGTCATGTTTACAGATAGAAATATCATCTTTTCTCAGTTTTCTGAAGCTTTCTTCCTAGAAAACTCGAATGTGTGGAGGATTTGACTCCAGGTGGAACCAATTAGCGTTTGCCAGCTGAAAACAAAAAACTTACATGCTACAATGCATTCAAAACCGTAAAGTCCATAGAGAATGTCCAGAAAACACAAACACACACAGCGGCTGCAGCAAGATCTGGGATTGAGATAGCCAAAACACACCAGATAGTTTTGTATTCATCCAGGAGTATCGGGACAAATTGTTGTGGATTTCGGGTGAAATTTAACCGATAATCACCATGAAAGTGGTTTTGGAGAAAAGCACAAACTTCCTCTTCGGCAAATGCATCCAATGTCATGTTTACAGAAAGAAATATCATCTTTTCTCAGTTTTCTGAAGCTTTCTTCCTAGAAAACTCGAATGTGTGGATGATTTGACTCCAGGTGGAACGAATTAGCGTTTGCCAGCTGAAAACAAAAAACTTACATGCTACAATGCATTCAAAACCGTAAAGTCCATAGAGAATGTCCAGAAAACCCAAACACATAGAGGCTGTAGCAAGATCTGGGATTGAGATAGCCACAACACACCTGATAGTTTTGTTTTGAACCAGCAGTATCTTGACAAATTGTTGTGGATTTCAGGTGAAATGTAACCAAAAATCACCGTGAAAGTGGTTTTGGAGAAAAGCACAATCTTCCTGTTGGGCAAATGCATCCAATGTCATGTTTACAGAAAGAAATATCATGTTTTCTCAGGTTTCTGAAGCTTTCTTCCTAGAAAACTCGAATGTGTGGAGGATTTAACTCCAGGTGGATCCAATTAGTGTTTGCCAGCTGAAAACAAAAAACTTACATGCTACAATGCATTCAAAACCGTAAAGTCCATAGAGAATGTCGAGAAAACACAAACACACATAGAGGCTGTAGCAAGATCTGGGATTGAGATAGCCACAACACACCAGATAGTTTTGTTGTTATCCAGAGTATCTGGACAAAATGTTGTAGTATCCGGGTGAAATTTAACCAAAAATCACCGTGAAAGTGGTTTTGGAGAAAAGCACAATCATCCTGTTGGGCAAATGCATCCAATGTCATGTTTACAGAAAGAAATATCATGTTTTCTCAGGTTTCTGAAGTTTTCTTCCTAGAAAACTCGAATGTGTTGAGGATTTGACTCCAGGTGGAACCAATTAGCGTTTGCCAGCTGAAAACAAAAAACTTCAATGCTAAAATGCATTCAAAACCGTAAAGACCATAGAGAATGTGCAGAAAACACAAGCACACACAGAGGCTGTAGCAAGATCTGGGATTGAGATAGCCACAATACACCAGATAGTTTTGTTGTCATCCAGAGTATCTGGACAAAATGTTGTAGTATCCGGGTGAAATTTAACCAAAAATCACCGTGAAAGTGGTTTTGGAGAAAAGCACAATCTTCCTGCTCGGCAAATGCATCCAATGTCATGTTTACAGAAAGAAATATCATGTTTTCTCAGCTTTCTGAAGCTTTCTTCCTAGAAAACTCGAATGTGTGGAGGATTTGACTCCAGGTGGAACCAATTAGCGTTTGCCAGCTGAAAACAAAAAACTTACATGCTAAAATGCATTCAAAACCGTAAAGTGCATAGAGAATGTCCAGAAAACACAAACACACACAGAGGCTGTAGCAAGATCTGGGATTGAGATAGCCACAACACACCAGATAGTTTTGTTGTTAACCAGAGTATCTGGACAAATTGTTGTGGATTTCGTGTGAAATTTAACAAAAATCACCGTGAAAGTGGTTTTGGAGAAAAGCACAATCTTCCTGTTCGGCAAATGCATCCAATGTCATGTTTACAGAAAGAAATATCATGTTTTCTCAGGTTTCTGAAGCTTTCTTCCTAGAAAACTCGAAGGTGTGGAGGATTTGACTCCAGGTTGAACCAATTAGCGTTTGCCAGCTGAAAACAAAAAACTTACATGCTACAATGCATTCAAAACCCTAAAGTCCATAGAGAATGTCCAGAAAACACAAACACACACAGAGGCTGCAGCAAGATCTGGGATTGAGATAGCCACAACACACCAGATAGTTTTGTTTTCATCCAGGAGTATCTGGACAAACTGTTGTGGATTTCATGTGAAATTTAACCAAAAATCACCGTGAAAGTGGTTTTGGAGAAAAGCACAATCTTCCTGTTCGGCAAATGCATCCAATGTCATGTTTACAGAAAGAAATATCATGTTTTCTCAGGTTTCTGAAGCTTTCTTCCTAGAAAACTCGAATGTGTGGAGGATTTGACTCCAGGTGGAACCAATTAGCGTTTGCCAGCTGAAAACAAAAAACTCACATGCTACAATGCATTCAAAACCGTAAAGCCATAGAGAATGTCCAGAAAACACAAACACACACAGAGGCTGCAGTAAAATCTGGGATTGATATAGCCACAACCCACCAGATAGTTTTGTTGTTATCCAGAGTATCTGGACCAAATGTTGTAGTATCCGGGTGAAATTTAACCAAAAATCACCATGAAAGTGGTTTTGGAGAAAAGCACAATCTTCCTGTTCGGCAAATGCATCCAATGTCATGTTTACAGAAAGAAATATCATGTTTTCTCAGGTTTCTGAAGCTTTCTTCCTAGAAAACTCGAATGTGTGGAGGATTTGACTCCAGGTGGAACCAATTACCGTTTGCCAGCTGAAAACAAAAACTTACATGCTAAAATGCATTCAAAACCGTAAAGTGCATAGAGAATGTCCAGAAAACCCAAACACACATAGAGGCTGTAGCAAGATCTGGGATTGAGATAGCCACAACACACCTGATAGTTTTGTTTTCAACCAGCAGTATCTTGACAAATTGTTGTGGATTTCGGGTGAAATGTAACCAAAAATCACCGTGAAAGTGGTTTTGGAGAAAAGCACAATCTTCCTGTTCCGCAAATGCATCCAATGTCATGTTTACAGAAAGAAATATCATGTTTTCTCAGGTTTCTGAAGCTTTCTTCCTAGAAAACTCGAATGTGTGGAGGATTTAACTCCAGGTGGATCCAATTAGTGTTTGCCAGCTGAAAACAAAAAACTTACATGCTACAATGCATTCAAAACCGTAAAGTCCATAGAGAATGTCGAGAAAACACAAACACACACAGAGGCTGTAGCAAGATCTGGGATTGAGATAGCCACAACACACCAGATAGTTTTGTTGTTATCCAGAGTATCTGGACAAAATGTTGTAGTATCCGGGTGAAATTTAACCAAAAATCACCGTGAAAGTTGTTTTGGAGAAAAGCACAATCTTCCTGTTCGGCAAATGCATCCAATGTCATGTTTACAGAAAGAAATATCATGTTTTCTCAGGTTTCTGAAGTTTTCTTCCTAGAAAACTCGAATGTGTGGAGGATTTGACTCCAGGTGGAACCAATTAGCGATTGCCAGCTGAAAACAAAAAACTTACATGCTACAATGCATTCAAAACCGTAAAGACCATAGAGAATGTGCAGAAAACACAAGCACACGCAGAGGCTCTAGCAAGATCTGGGATTGAGACAGCCGCAACCCACCAGATAGTTTTGTTGTTATCCAGAGTATCTGGACAAAATGTTGTAGTATCCGGGTGAAATTTAACCAAAAATCACCGTGAAAGTGGTTTTGGAGAAAAGCACAATCTTCCTGTTCGGCAAATGCATCCAATGTCATGTTTACAGAAAGAAATATCATGTTTTCTCGGGTTTCTGAAGCTTTCTTCCTAGAAAACTCGAATGTGTGGAGGATTTGACTCCAGGTGGAACCAATTAGCGTTTGCCAGCTGAAAACAAAAAACTTACATGCTAAAATGCATTCAATACCGTAAAGTCCATAGAGAATGTCCAGAAAACACAAACACACACAGAGGCTGTAGCAAGATCTGGGATTGAGATAGCCACAACACACCAGATAGTTTTGTTGTTAACCAGAGTATCTGGACAAATTGTTGTTGATTTCGGGTGAAATTTATCAAAAATCACCGTGAAAGTGGTTTTGGAGAAAAGCACAATCTTCCTGTTGGGCAAATGCATCCAATGTCATGTTTCCAGAAAGAAATATCATGTTTTCTCAGGTTTCTGAAGCTTTCTTCCTAGAAAACTCGAAGGTGTGGAGGATTTGACTCCAGGTGGAAGCAATTAGCGTTTCCAGCTGAAAACAAAAAACTTACATGCTACAATGCATTCAAAACCGTAAAGTCCATAGAGAATGTCCAGAAAACACAAACATACACTGAGGCTGCAGCAAGATCTGGGATTGAGATAGCCACAACACACCAGATAGTTTTGTTTTCATCCAGGAGTATCTGGACAAACTGTTGTGGATTTCATGTGAAATTTAACCAAAAATCACCGTGAAAGTGGTTTTGGAGAAAAGCACAATCTTCCTGTTCGGCAAATGCATCCAATGTCATGTTTACAGAAAGAAATATCATGTTTTCTCAGGTTTCTGAAGCTTTCTTCCTAGAAAACTCGAATGTGTGGAGGATTTGACTCCAGGTGGAACGAATTAGCGTTTGCCAGCTGAAAACAAAAAACTCACATGCTACCTACAATGCATTCAAAACCGTAAAGCCATAGAGAATGTCCAGAAAACACAAACACACACAGAGGCTGCAGTAAAATCTGGGATTGAGATAGCCACAACACACCAGATAGTTTTGTTGTTATCCAGAGTATCTGGACAAAATGTTGTAGTATCCGGGTGAAATGTAACCAAAAATGACCGTGAAAGTGGTTTTGGAGAAAAGCACAATCTTCCTGTTGGGCAAATGCATCCAATGTCATGTTTACAGAAAGAAATATCCTGTTTTCTCAGGTTTCTGAAGCTTTCTTCCTAGAAAACTCGAATGTGTGGAGGATTTGACTCCAGGTGGAACCAATTAGCGTTTGCCAGCTGAAAACAAAAAACTTACATGCTAAAATGCATTCAAAACCGTAAAGTGCATAGAGAATGTCCAGAAAACACAAACACACACAGAGGCTGTAGCAAGATCTGGGATTGAGATAGCCACAACACACCAGATAGTTTTGTTGTTATCCAGAGTATCTGGACAAAATGTTGTAGTATCCGGGTGAAATTTAACCAAAAATCACCGTGAAAGTGGTTTTGGAGAAAAGCACAATCTTCCTGTTCGGCAAATGCATCCAATGGCATGTTTGCAGAAAGAAATATCATGTTTTCTCAGGTTTCTGAAGCTTTCTTCCTAGAAAACTCGAATGTGTGGAGGATTTGACTCCAGGTGGAACCAATTAGCGTTTGCCAGCTGAAAACAAAAGACTTACATGCTAAAATGCATTCAAAACCGTAAAGTGCATAGAGAATGTCCAGAAAACACAAACACACATAGAGGCTGTAGCAAGATCTGGGATTGAGATAGCCACAACACACCTGATAGTTTTGTTTTCAACCAGCAGTATCTTGACAAATTGTTGTGGATTTCGGGTGAAATGTAACCAAAAATCACCGTGAAAGTGGTTTTGGAGAAAAGCACAATCTTCCTGTTCCGCAAATGCATCCAATGTCATGTTTACAGAAAGAAATATCATGTTTTCTCAGGTTTCTGAAGCTTTCTTCCTAGAAAACTCGAATGTGTGGAGGATTTAACTCCAGGTGGATCCAATTAGTGTTTGCCAGCTGAAAACAAAAAACTTACATGCTACAATGCATTCAAAACCGTAAAGTCCATAGAGAATGTCGAGAAAACACAAACACACACAGAGGCTGTACCAAGATCTGGGATTGAGATAGCCACAACACACCAGATAGTTTTGTTGTTATCCAGAGTATCTGGACAAAATGTTGTAGTATCCGGGTGAAATTTAACCAAAAATCACCGTGAAAGTTGTTTTGGAGAAAAGCACAATCTTCCTGTTCGGCAAATGCATCCAATGTCATGTTTACAGAAAGAAATATCATGTTTTCTCAGGTTTCTGAAGTTTTCTTCCTAGAAAACTCGAATGTGTGGAGGATTTGACTCCAGGTGGAACCAATTAGCGATTGCCAGCTGAAAACAAAAAACTTACATGCTACAATGCATTCAAAACCGTAAAGACCATAGAGAATGTGCAGAAAACACAAGCACACACAGAGGCTCTAGCAAGATCTGGGATTGAGACAGCCGCAACCCACCAGATAGTTTTGTTGTTATCCAGAGTATCTGGACAAAATGTTGTAGTATCCGGGTGAAATTTAACCAAAAATCACCGTGAAAGTGGTATTGGAGAAAAGCACAATCTTCCTGTTCGGCAAATGCATCCAATGTCATGTTTACAGAAAGAAATATCATGTTTTCTCGGGTTTCTGAAGCTTTCTTCCTAGAAAACTCGAATGTGTGGAGGATTTGACTCCAGGTGGAACCAATTAGCGTTTGCCAGCTGAAAACAAAAAACTTACATGCTAAAATGCATTCAATACCGTAAAGTCCATAGAGAATGTCCAGAAAACACAAACACACACAGAGGCTGTAGCAAGATCTGGGATTGAGATAGCCACAACACACCAGATAGTTTTGTTGTTAACCAGAGTATCTGGACAAATTGTTGTTGATTTCGGGTGAAATTTATCAAAAATCACCGTGAAAGTGGTTTTGGAGAAAAGCACAATCTTCCTGTTCCGCAAATGCATCCAATGTCATGTTTCCAGAAAGAAATATCATGTTTTCTCAGGTTTCTGAAGCTTTCTTCCTAGAAAACTCGAAGGTGTGGAGGATTTGACTCCAGGTGGAAGCAATTAGCGTTTCCAGCTGAAAACAAAAAACTTACATGCTACAATGCATTCAAAACCGTAAAGTCCATAGAGAATGTCCAGAAAACACAAACATACACAGAGGCTGCAGCAAGATCTGGGATTGAGATAGCCACAACACACCAGATAGTTTTGTTTTCATCCAGGAGTATCTGGACAAACTGTTGTGGATTTCATGTGAAATTTAACCAAAAATCACCGTGAAAGTGGTTTTGGAGAAAAGCACAATCTTCCTGTTCGGCAAATGCATCCAATGTCATGTTTACAGAAAGAAATATCATGTTTTCTCAGGTTTCTGAAGCTTTCTTCCTAGAAAACTCGAATGTGTGGAGGATTTGACTCCAGGTGGAACGAATTAGCGTTTGCCAGCTGAAAACAAAAAACTCACATGCTACCTACAATGCATTCAAAACCGTAAAGCCATAGAGAATGTCCAGAAAACACAAACACACACAGAGGCTGCAGTAAAATCTGGGATTGAGATAGCCACAACACACCAGATAGTTTTGTTGTTATCCAGAGTATCTGGACAAAATGTTGTAGTATCCGGGTGAAATGTAACCAAAAATGACCGTGAAAGTGGTTTTGGAGAAAAGCACAATCTTCCTGTTGGGCAAATGCATCCAATGTCATGTTTACAGAAAGAAATATCCTGTTTTCTCAGGTTTCTGAAGCTTTCTTCCTAGAAAACTCGAATGTGTGGAGGATTTGACTCCAGGTGGAACCAATTAGCGTTTGCCAGCTGAAAACAAAAAACTTACATGCTAAAATGCATTCAAAACCGTAAAGTGCATAGAGAATGTCCAGAAAACACAAACACACACAGAGGCTGTAGCAAGATCTGGGATTGAGATAGCCACAACACACCAGATAGTTTTGTTGTTATCCAGAGTATCTGGACAAAATGTTGTAGTATCCGGGTGAAATTTAACCAAAAATCACCGTGAAAGTGGTTTTGGAGAAAAGCACAATCTTCCTGTTCGGCAAATGCATCCAATGGCATGTTTGCAGAAAGAAATATCATGTTTTCTCAGGTTTCTGAAGCTTTCTTCCTAGAAAACTCGAATGTGTGGAGGATTTGACTCCAGGTGGAACCAATTAGCGTTTGCCAGGTGAAAACAAAAAACTTACATGCTACAATGCATTCAAAACCGTAAAGTCCATAGAGAATGTCCAGAAAACACAAACACACACAGAGGCTGTAGCAAGATCTGGGATTGAGATAGCCACAACACACCAGTTAGTTTTGTTTCCATCCAGGATTATCTGGACAAATTGTTGTGGATTTTGGGTGAAATTTAACCAAAAATCACCGTGAAAGTGGTTTTGGAGAAAAGCACAATCTTCCTATTCGGCAAATGCATCCAATGTCATGTTTACAGAAAGAAATATCCTGTTTTCTCAGGTTTCTGAAGCTTTCTTCCTAGAAAACTCGAATGTGTGGAGGATTTGACACCAGGTGGAACCAATCAACGTTTGCCAGCTGAAAACAAAAAACGTACATGCTAAAATGCATTCAAAACCGTAAAGTGCATAGAGAATGTCCAGAAAACACAAACAGACACAGAGGCTGTAGCAAGATCTGGGATTGAGATAGCCACAACACACCAGATAGTTTTGTTGTTATCCAGAGTATCTGGACAAAATGTTGTAGTATCCGGGTGAAATTTAACCAAAAATCACCGTGAAAGTGGTTTTGGAGAAAAGCACAATCTTCCTGTTCCGCAAATGCATCCAATGTCATGTTTACAGAAAGAAATATCATGTTTTCTCAGGTTTCTGAAGCTTTCTTCCTAGAAAACTCGAATGTGTGGAGGATTTGACACCAGGTGGAACCAATTAGCGTTTGCCAGCAGAAAACAAAAAAAACTTACATGCTACAATGCATTCAAAACCATAAAGTGCATAGAGAATGTCCAGAAAAAACACAAACACACACAGAGGCTGTAGCAAGATCTGGGATTGAGATAGCCACAACACACCAGATAGTTTTGTTGTTAACCAGAGTATCTGGACAAATTGTTGTGGATTTCGGGTGAAATTTAACAAAAATCACCGTGAAAGTGGTTTTGGAGAAAAGCACAATCTTCCTGTTCGGCAAATGCATCCAATGTCATGTTTACAGAAAGAAATATCATGTTTTCTCAGGTTTCTGAAGCTTTCTTCCTAGAAAACTCGAAGGTGTGGAGGATTTGACTCCAGGTGGAACCAATTAGCGTTTGCCAGCTGAAAACAAAAAACTTACATGCTACAATGCATTCAAAACCGTAAAGTCCATAGAGAATGTCCAGAAAACACAAACACACACAGAGGCTGCAGCAAGATCTGGGATTGAGATAGCCACAACACACCAGATAGTTTTGTTTTCATCCAGGAGTATCTGGACAAACTGTTGTGGATTTCATGTGAAATTTAACCAAAAATCACGGTGAAAGTGGTTTTGGAGAAAAGCACAATCTTCCTGTTCGGCAAATGCATCCAATGTCATGTTTACAGAAAGAAATATCATGTTTTCTCAGGTTTCTGAAGCTTTCTTCCTAGAAAACTCGAAGGTGTGGAGGATTTGACTCCAGGTGGAACCAATTAGTGTTTGCCAGCTGAAAACAAAAAACTTACATGCTACAATGCATTCAAAACCGTAAAGTCCATAGAGAATGTCCAGAAAACACAAACACACACAGAGGCTGCAGCAAGATCTGGGATTGAGATAGCCACAACACACCAGATAGTTTTGTTTTCATCCAGGAGTATCTGGACAAACTGTTGTGGATTTCATGTGAAATTTAACGAAAATCACCGTGAAAGTGGTTTTGGAGAAAAGCACAATCTTCCTGTTCGGCAAATGCATCCAATGGCATGTTTACAGAAAGAAATATCATGTTTTCTCAGGTTTCTGAAGCTTTCTTCCTAGAAAACTCGAATGTGTGGAGGATTTGACTCCAGGTGGAACCAATTAGCGTTTGCCAGCTGAAAACAAAAAACTCACATGCTACAATGCATTCAAAACCGTAAAGCCATAGAGAATGTCCAGAAAACACAAACACACACAGAGGCTGCAGTAAAATCTGGGATTGATATAGCCACAACCCACCAGATAGTTTTGTTGTTATCCAGATTATCTGGACCAAATGTTGTAGTATCCGGGTGAAATTTAACCAAAAATCACCATGAAAGTGGTTTTGGAGAAAAGCACAATCTTCCTGTTGGGCAAATGCATCCAATGTCATGTTTCCAGAAAGAAATATCATGTTTTCTCAGGTTTCTGAAGCTTTCTTCCTAGAAAACTCGAATGTGTGGAGGATTTGACTCCAGGTGGAACCAATTACCGTTTGCCAGCTGAAAACAAAAAGCTTACATGCTAAAATGCATTCAAAACCGTAAAGTGCATAGAGAATGTCCAGAAAACCCAAACACACATAGAGGCTGTAGCAAGATCTGGGATTGAGATAGCCACAACACACCTGATAGTTTTGTTTTCAACCAGCAGTATCTTGACAAATTGTTGTGGATTTCGGGTGAAATGTAACCAAAAATCACCGTGAAAGTGGTTTTGGAGAAAAGCACAATCTTCCTGTTCCGCAAATGCATCCAATGTCATGTTTACAGAAAGAAATATCATGTTTTCTCAGGTTTCTGAAGCTTTCTTCCTAGAAAACTCGAATGTGTGGAGGATTTAACTCCAGGTGGATCCAGTTAGTGTTTGCCAGCTGAAAACAAAAAACTTACATGCTACAATGCATTCAAAACCGTAAAGTCCATAGAGAATGTCGAGAAAACACAAACACACACAGAGGCTGTACCAAGATCTGGGATTGAGATAGCCACAACACACCAGATAGTTTTGTTGTTATCCAGAGTATCTGGACAAAATGTTGTAGTATCCGGGTGAAATTTAACCAAAAATCACCGTGAAAGTTGTTTTGGAGAAAAGCACAATCTTCCTGTTCGGCAAATGCATCCAATGTCATGTTTACAGAAAGAAATATCATGTTTTCTCAGGTTTCTGAAGTTTTCTTCCTAGAAAACTCGAATGTGTGGAGGATTTGACTCCAGGTGGAACCAATTAGCGATTGCCAGCTGAAAACAAAAAACTTACATGCTACAATGCATTCAAAACCGTAAAGACCATAGAGAATGTGCAGAAAACACAAGCACACACAGAGGCTCTAGCAAGATCTGGGATTGAGACAGCCGCAACCCACCAGATAGTTTTGTTGTTATCCAGAGTATCTGGACAAAATGTTGTAGTATCCGGGTGAAATTTAACCAAAAATCACCGTGAAAGTGGTTTTGGAGAAAAGCACAATCTTCCTGTTCGGCAAATGCATCCAATGTCATGTTTACAGAAAGAAATATCATGTTTTCTCGGGTTTCTGAAGCTTTCTTCCTAGAAAACTCGAATGTGTGGAGGATTTGACTCCAGGTGGAACCAATTAGCGTTTGCCAGCTGAAAACAAAAAACTTACATGCTAAAATGCATTCAATACCGTAAAGTCCATAGAGAATGTCCAGAAAACACAAACACACACAGAGGCTGTAGCAAGATCTGGGATTGAGATAGCCACAACACACCAGATAGTTTTGTTGTTAACCAGAGTATCTGGACAAATTGTTGTTGATTTCGGGTGAAATTTATCAAAAATCACCGTGAAAGTGGTTTTGGAGAAAAGCACAATCTTCCTGTTGGGCAAATGCATCCAATGTCATGTTTCCAGAAAGAAATATCATGTTTTCTCAGGTTTCTGAAGCTTTCTTCCTAGAAAACTCGAAGGTGTGGAGGATTTGACTCCAGGTGGAAGCAATTAGCGTTTCCAGCTGAAAACAAAAAACTTACATGCTACAATGCATTCAAAACCGTAAAGTCCATAGAGAATGTCCAGAAAACACAAACATACACAGAGGCTGCAGCAAGATCTGGGATTGAGATAGCCACAACACACCAGATAGTTTTGTTTTCATCCAGGAGTATCTGGACAAACTGTTGTGGATTTCATGTGAAATTTAACCAAAAATCACCGTGAAAGTGGTTTTGGAGAAAAGCACAATCTTCCTGTTCGGCAAATGCATCCAATGTCATGTTTACAGAAAGAAATATCATGTTTTCTCAGGTTTCTGAAGCTTTCTTCCTAGAAAACTCGAATGTGTGGAGGATTTGACTCCAGGTGGAACGAATTAGCGTTTGCCAGCTGAAAACAAAAAACTCACATGCTACCTACAATGCATTCAAAACCGTAAAGCCATAGAGAATGTCCAGAAAACACAAACACACACAGAGGCTGCAGTAAAATCTGGGATTGAGATAGCCACAACACACCAGATAGTTTTGTTGTTATCCAGAGTATCTGCACAAAATGTTGTAGTATCCGGGTGAAATGTAACCAAAAATGACCGTGAAAGTGGTTTTGGAGAAAAGCACAATCTTCCTGTTCGGCAAATGCATCCAATGGCATGTTTACAGAAAGAAATATCATGTTTTCTCAGGTTTCTGAAGCTTTCTTCCTAGAAAACTCGAATGTGTGGAGGATTTGACTCCAGGTGGAACCAATTAGCGTTTGCCAGCTGAAAACAAAAAACTTACATGCTAAAATGCATTCAAAACCGTAAAGTGCATAGAGAATGTCCAGAAAACACAAACACACACAGAGGCTGTAGCAAGATCTGGGATTGAGAGCGCCACAACACACCAGATAGTTTTGTTGTTATCCAGAGTATCTGGACAAAATGTTGTAGTATCCGGGTGAAATTTAACCAAAAATCACCGTGAAAGTGGTTTTGGAGAAAAGCACAATCTTCCTGTTCGGCAAATGCATCCAATGGCATGTTTGCAGAAAGAAATATCATGTTTTCTCAGGTTTCTGAAGCTTTCTTCCTAGAAAACTCGAATGTGTGGAGGATTTGACTCCAGGTGGAACCAATTAGCGTTTGCCAGGTGAAAACAAAAAACTTACATGCTACAATGCATTCAAAACCGTAAAGTCCATAGAGAATGTCCAGAAAACACAAACACACACAGAGGCTGTAGCAAGATCTGGGATTGAGATAGCCACAACACACCAGTTACTTTTGTTTCCATCCAGGATTATCTGGACAAATTGTTGTGGATTTTGGGTGAAATTTAACCAAAAATCACCGTGAAAGTGGTTTTGGAGAAAAGCACAATCTTCCTATTCGGCAAATGCATCCAATGTCATGTTTACAGAAAGAAATATCCTGTTTTCTCAGGTTTCTGAAGCTTTCTTCCTAGAAAACTCGAATGTGTGGAGGATTTGACACCAGGTGGAACCAATCAACGTTTGCCAGCTGAAAACAAAAAACGTACATGCTAAAATGCATTCAAAACCGTAAAGTGCATAGAGAATGTCCAGAAAACACAAACAGACACAGAGGCTGTAGCAAGATCTGGGATTGAGATAGCCACAACACACCAGATAGTTTTGTTGTTATCCAGAGTATCTGGACAAAATGTTGTAGTATCCGGGTGAAATTCAACCAAAAATCACCGTGAAAGTGGTTTTGGAGAAAAGCACAATCTTCCTGTTCGGCAAATGCATCCAATGTCATGTTTCCAGAAAGAAATATCATGTTTTCTCAGGTTTCTGAAGCTTTCTTCCTAGAAAACTCGAATGTGTGGAGGATTTGACACCAGGTGGAACCAATTAGCGTTTGCCAGCAGAAAACAAAAAAAACTTACATGCTACAATGCATTCAAAACCATAAAGTGCATAGAGAATGTCCAGAAAAAACACAAACACACACAGAGGCTGCAGCAAGATCTGGGATTGAGATAGCCACAACACACCAGATAGTTTTGTTGTTATCCAGAGTATCTGGACAAAATGTTGTAGTATCAGGGTGAAATTTAACCAAAAATCACCGTGAAAGTGGTTTTGGAGAAAAGCACAATCTTCCTGTTCGGCAAATGCATCCAATGTGTTGTTTACAGAAGAAATATCATGTTTTCTCAGGTTTCTGAAGCTTTCTTCCTAGAAAACTCGAATGTGTGGAGGATTAGACACCAGGTGGAACCAATTAGCATTTGCCAGCTGAAAACAAAAAACTTACATGCTAAAATGCATTCAAAACCGTAAAGTCCATAGAGAATGTCCAGAAAACACAAACACACACAGAGGCTGTAGCAAGATCTGGGATTGAGATAGCCACAACACACCAGATAGTTTTGTTTTCATCCCGGAGTATCTGGACAAAATGTTGTAGTATCTGGGTGAAATTTAACGAAAAATCACGGTGAAAGTGGTTTTGGAGAAAAGCACAATCTTCCTCTTCGGCAAATGCATCCAATGTCATGTTTACAGAAAGAAATATCATGTTTTCTCAGGTTTCTGAAGCTTTCTTCCTAGAAAACTCGAATGTGTGGAGGATTTGACTCCAGGTGGAAGCAATTAGCGTTTGCCAGCTGAAAACAAAAAACTTACATGCTACAATGCATTGAAAACTGTAAAGTCCATAGAGAATGTCCAGAAAACACAAACACACACAGAGGCTGCAGCAAGATCTGGGATTGAGATAGCCACAACACACCAGATAGTTTTGTTTTCATCCAGAATATCTGGACAAAATGTTGTAGTATCCGGGTGAAATTTAACCAAAAATCACGGTGAAAGTGGTTTTGGAGAAAAGTACAATCTTCCTGTTTGACAAATGCATCCAATATCATGTTTACAGAAAGAAATATCATGTTTTCTCAGGTTTCTGAAGCTTTCTTCCTAGAAAACTCGAATGTGTGGAGGATTTGACTCCAGGTGGAACCAATTAGCCTTTGCCAGCTGAAAACAAAAAAAAACTTACATGCTACAATGCATTCAAAACCATAAAGTGCATAGAGAATGTCCAGAAAACAGAAACACACACAGAGGCTGCAGCAAGATCTGGGATTGAGATAGCCACAACACACCAGATTGTTTTGTTGTTATCCAGAGCATCTGGACAAAATGTTGTAGTTTCTGGGTGAAATTTAACCAAAAATCACGGTGAAAGTGGTTTTGGAGAAAAGTACAATCTTCCTGTTCGGCAAATGCATCCAATGTCATGTTTACAGAAAGAAATATCATGTTTTCTCAGGTTTCTGAAGCTTTCTTCCTAGAAAACTCGAATGTGTGGAGGATTTGACTCCAGGTGGAACCAATTAGCGTTTGCCAGCTGAAAACAAAAAACTTACATGCTACAATGCATTCAAAACCGTAAAGTCCATAGAGAATGTCCAGAAAACACAAACACACACAGAGGCTGTAGCAAGATCTGGGATTGAGATAGCCACAACACACCAGATAGTTTTGTTGTTAACCAGAGTATCTGGACAAAATGTTGTAGTATCCGGGTGAAATTTAACCAAAAATCACCGTGAAAGTGGTTTTGGAGAAAAGCACAATCTTCCTGTTCGGCAAATGCATCCAATGTCATGTTTACAGAAAGAAATATCATGTTTTCTCAGGTTTCTGAAGCTTTCTTCCTAGAAAACTCGAAGGTGTGGAGGATTTGACTCCAGGTTGAACCAATTAGCGTTTGCCAGCTGAAAACAAAAAACTTACATGCTACAATGCATTCAAAACCGTAAAGTCCATAGAGAATGTCCAGAAAACACAAACACACACAGAGGCTGCAGCAAGATCTGGGATTGAGATAGCCACAACACACCAGATAGTTTTGTTTTCATTCAGGAGTATCTGGACAAACTGTTGTGGATTTCATGTGAAATTTAACCAAAAATCACCGTGAAAGTGGTTTTGGAGAAAAGCACAATCTTCCTGTTCGACAAATGCATCCAATGTCATGTTTACAGAAAGAAATATCATGTTTTCTCAGGTTTCTGAAGCTTTCTTCCTAGAAAACTCGAATGTGTGGAGGATTTGACTCCAGGTGGAAGCAATTATCGTTTGCCAGCTGAAAACAAAAAACTCACATGCTACAATGCATTCAAAACCGTAAAGTGCATAGAGAATGTCCAGAAAACACAAACACACACAGAGGCTGCAGTAAAATCTGGGATTGAGATAGCCACAACCCACCAGATAGTTTTGTTGTTATCCAGAGTATCTGGACAAAATGTTGTAGTATCCGGGTGAAATTTAACCAAAAATCACCGTGAAAGTGGTTTTGGAGAAAAGCACAATCTTCCTGTTCGGCAAATGCATCCAATGTCATGTTTACAGAAAGAAATATCATGTTTTCTCAGGTTTCTTTAGCTTTCTTCCTAGAAAACTCCAATGTGTGGAGGATTTGACTCCAGGTGGAACCAATTAGCATTTGCCAGCTGAAAACAAAAAGCTTACATGCTAAAATGCATTCAAAACCGTAAAGTCCATAGAGAATGTCCAGAAAACACGAACACACACAGAGGCTGTAGCAAGATCTGGGATTGAGAGCGCCACAACACACCAGATAGTTTTGTTGTTATCCAGAGTATCTGGACAAAATGTTGTAGTATCCGGGTGAAATTTAACCAAAAATCACCGTGAAAGTGGTTTTGGAGAAAAGCACAATCTTCCTGTTCGGCAAATGCATCCAATGTCATGTTTACAGAAAGAAATATCATGTTTTCTCAGGTTTCTGAAGCTTTCTTCCTAGAAAACTCGAATGTGTGGAGGATTTGACTCCAGGTGGAACCAATTAGCGTTTGCCAGCTGAAAACAAAAAACTTACATGCTACAATGCATTCAAAACCGTAAAGTCCATAGAGAACGTCCAGAAAACACAAACACACACAGAGGCTGTAGCAAGATCTGGGATTGAGATAGCCACAACACACCAGATAGTTTTGTTGTTATCCAGAGTATCTGGACAAAATGTTGTAGTATCCGGGTGAAATTTAACCAAAAATCACCGTGAAAGTGGTTTTGGAGAAAAGCACAATCTTCCTGTTCGGAAAATGCATCCAATGTCATGTTTACAGAAAGAAATATCATGTTTTCTCAGGTTTCTGAAGCTTTCTTCCTAGAAAACTCGAATGTGTGGAGGATTTGACTCCAGGTGGAACCAATTAGCGTTTGCCAGCTGAAAACAAAAAACTTCCATGCTAAAATGCATTCAAAACAGTAAAGTGCATAGAGAATGTCCAGAAAACACAAACACACACAGAGGCTGTAGCAAGATCTGGGATTGAGATAGCCACAACACACCAGATAGTTTTGTTGTTAACCAGAGTATCTGGACAAAATGTTGTGGATTTCAGGTGAAATTTAACCAAAAATCACCGTGAAAGTGGTTTTGGAGAAAAGCACAATCTTCCTGTTCGGCAAATGCATCCAATGTCATGTTTACAGAAAGAAATATCATGTTTTCTCAGGTTTCTGAAGCTTTCTTCCTAGAAAACTCGAATGTGTGGAGGATTTGACTCCAGGTGGAACCAATTAGCGTTTGCCAGCTGAAAACAAAAAACTTACATGCTACAATGCATTCAAAACTGTAAAGTACATAGAGAATGACCAGAAAACACAAACACACACAGAGGATGTAGCAAGATCTGGGATTGAGATAGCCACAGCACACCAGATAGTTTTGTTTTCATCCAGGAGTATCTGGACAAATTGTTGTGGATTTCGGGTGAAATTTAACCGATAATCACCGTGAAAGTGGTTTTGGAGAAAAGCACAATCTTCCTGTTCGGCAAATGCATCCAATGTCATGTTTACAGAAAGAAATATCATGTTTTCTCAGGTTTCTGAAGCTTTCTTCCTAGAAAACTTGAATGAGTGGAGGATTTGACTCCAGGTGGAACCAATTAGCGTTTGCCAGCTGAAAACAAAAAACTTACATGCTACAATGCATTCAAAACCGTAAAGTGCATAGAGAATGTCCAGAAAACACAAACACACACAGAGGCTGTAGCAAGATCTGGGATTGAGATAGCCACAACACACCAGATAGTTTTGTTATCATCCATGAGTATCTGGACAAACTGTTGTGGATTTCGGGTGAAATTTTACCGATAACCACCGTGAAAGTGGTTTTGGAGAAAAGCACAATCTTCCTGTTCGGCAAATGCATCCAATGTCATGTTTACAGAAAGAAATATCATGTTTTCTCAGGTTTCTGAAGCTTTCTTCCTAGAAAACTCGAATGTGTGGTGGAGTTGACTCCAGGTGGAACCAATTAGCGTTTGCCAGCTGAAAACAAAAAACTTACATGCTACAATGCATTCAAAACCGTAAAGTCCATAGAGAATGTCCAGAAAACACAAACACACACAGAGGCTGTAGCAAGATCTGGGATTGAGATAACCACAACACACCAGATAGTTTTGTTTTCATCCAGGAGTATCTGGACACACTGTTGTGGATTTCGGGGGAAATTTAACAAAAATCACCGTGAAAGTGGTTTTGGAGAAAAGCACAATCTTCCTGTTCGGCAAATGCATCCAACGTCATGTTTACGGAAAGAAATATCATGTTTTCTCAGGTTTCTGAAGCTTTCTTCCTAGAAAACTCGAATGTGTGGAGGATTTGACTCCAGGTGGAACCAATTAGCGTTTGCCAGCTGAAAACAAAAATCTTACATGCTAAAATGCATTCAAAACCGTAAAGTCCATAGAGAATGTCCAGAAAACTCAAACAGACACAGAGGCTGTAGCAAGATCTGGGATTGAGATAGCCACAACACACCAGATAGTTTTGTTTTCATCCAGGAGTATCTGAAAAAATTGTTGACAGTTTCGGATGAAATTTAACAAAAATCACCGTGAAAGTGGTTTTGGAGGAAAGCATAATCTTCCTGTTCGGCAAATGCATCCAATGTCATGTTTACGGAAAGAAATATCATGTTTTCTCAGGTTTCTGAAGCTTTCTTCCTAGAAAACTCGAATGTGAGGAGGAGTTGACTCCAGGTGGAACCAATTAGCGTTTGCCAGGTGAAAACAAAAAACTTACGTGCTAAAATACATTCAAAACTGTACAGTCCATAGAGAATGTCCAGAAAACACAAACACACACAGAGGCTGTAGCAAGATCTGGGATTGAGATAGCCACAACACACCAGATAGTTTTGTTGTTATCCAGAGTATCTGGACGAACTGCTGTGGATTTCCGGTGAAATTTAACCAAAAATCACGGTGAAAGTGGTTTTGGAGAAAAGCACAATCTTCCTGTTCGGCAAATGCATCCAATGTTATGTTTACAAAAAGACATATAATGTTTTCTCAGGTTTCTGAAGCTTTCTTCCTAGAAAACTCGATTGTGTGGAGGATTTGACTCCAGGTGGAACCAATTAGCGTTTTCCAGCTGAAAACAAAAAACTTACATGCTACAATGCATTCAAAACCATAAAGTCCATAGAGAATGTCCAGAAAACACAAACGAACACAGAGGCTGTAGCAAGATCTGGGATTGAGATAGCCACAACACACCAGATAGTTTTGTTGTCATCCAGAGTATCTGGATAAAATGTTCTAGTATCCGGGTGAAATTTAACCAAAAATCACCGTGGAAGTGGTTTTGGAGAAAAGCACAATCTTCCTGTTCGGCAAATGCATCCAATGGCATGTTTCCAGAATGAAATATGATGTTTTCTCAGGTTTCTGAAGCTTTCTTCCTAGAAAACTCGAAGGTGTGGAGGATTTGACTCCAGGTGGAAGCAATTATCGTTTGCCAGCTGAAAACAAAAAATTCACATGCTACAATGCATTCAAAACCGTAAAGCCATAGAGAATGTCCAGAAAACACAAACAGACACAGAGGCTGTAGCAAGATCTGGGATTGAGATAGCCACAACACACCTGATAATTTTGTTTTCATCCAGGAGAGTCTAGACAAACTGTTGTGGATTTCGGGTGAAATTTAACCAAAAATCACCGTGAAAGTGGTTTTGGAGAAAAGCACAATGTTCCTGCACGGCAAATGCATCCAATGTCATGTTTACAGAAAGAAATATCATGTTTTCTCAGGTTTCTGAAGCTTTCTTCCTAGAAAACTCGAATGTGTGGAGGATTTGACTCCAGGTGGAACGAATTAGCGTTTGCCAGCTGAAAACAAAAAACTTACATGCTACAATGCATTCAAAACCGTAAAGTCCATAGAGAATGTCCAGAAAACACAAACACACACAGAGGCTGTAGCAAGATCTGGGATTGAGATAGCCACAACACACCAGATAGTTTTGTTTTCATCCAGGAGTATCTGGACAAATTGTTGTGGATTTCGGGTGAAATTTAGCCGATAACCACCGTGAAAGTGGTTTTGGAGAAAAGCACAATCTTCCTGTTCGGCAAATGCATCCAATGGCATGTTTCCAGAAAGAAATATCATGTTTTCTCAGGTTTCTGAAGCTTTCTTCCTAGAAAACGCGAATGTGTGGAGGATTTGACTCCAGGTGGAACCAATTAGCGTTTGCCAGCTGAAAACAAAAAACTTACATGCTAAAATGCATTCAAAACCGTAAAGTCCATAGAGAATGTCCAGAAAACACAAACACACACAGAGGCTGTAGCAAGATCTGGGATTGAGATAGCCACAACACACCAGATAGTTTTGTTTTCATCTAGGAGTATCTGGACAACTTGGTGTGGATTTCGGGTGAAATTTAACCAAAAATCACCGTGAAAGTGGTTGTGGAGAAAAGCACAATCTTCCTGTTCAGGAAATGCATCCAATGTAATGTTTACAGAAAGAAATATCATGGTTTCTCAGGTTTCTGAAGCTTTCTTCCTAGAAAACTCGAATGTGTGGAGGATTTGACTCCAGGTGGAACCAATTAGCGTTTGCCAGCTAAAAACAAAAAACTTACATGCTACAATGCATTCAAAACCGTAAAGTCCATAGAGAATGTCCAGAAAACACAAACACACACAGAGGCTGTAGCAACATCTGGGATTGAGATAGCCACAACACACCAGATAGTTTTGTTGTTATCTAGAGTATCTGGACAAATTCTTGTGGATTTCGGGTGAAATGTAACCAAAAATCACCGTGAAAGTGGTTTTGAAGAAAAGCACAATCTTCCTGTTCGGCAAATGCATCCAATGTCATGTTTACAGAAAGAAATATGATGTTTTCTCAGGTTTCTGAAGCTTTCTTCCTAGAAAACTCAAATGTGTGGAGGATTTGACTCCAGGTGGAACCAATTAGCGTTTGCCAGCTGAAAACAAAAAACTTACATGCTACAATGCATTCAAAACCGTAAAGTCCATAGAGAATGTCCAGAAAACACAAACACACACAGAGGCTGTAGCAAGATCTGGGATTGAGATAACCACAACACACCAGATAGTTTTGTTTTCATCCAGGAGTATCTGGACAAATTTTTGTGGATTTTGGGTGCAATTTAACCAAAAATCACCGTGAAAGTGGTTTTGGAGAAAAGCACAATCTTCCTGTTCGGCAAATGCATCCAATGGCATGTTTCCAGAAAGAAATATCATGTTTTCTCAGGTTTCTGAAGCTTTCTTCCTAGAAAACTCGAATGTGTGGAGGATTTGACTCCAGGTGGAACTAATTAGCGTTTGCCAGCTGAAAACAAAAAACTTACGTGCTACAATGCATTCAAAACCGTAAAGTCCATAGAGAATGTCCAGAAAACACAAACAGACACAGAGGCTGTAGCAAGATCTGGGATTGAGATAGCCACAACACACCTGATAGTTTTGTTTTCATCCAGGAGAGTCTAGACAAACTGTTGTGGATTTCGGGTGAAATTTAACGAAAAATCACCGTGAAAGTGGTTTTGGAGAAAAGCACAATCTTCCTGTTGGGCAAATGCATCCAATGTCATGTTTACAGAAAGAAATATCATGTTTTCTCAGGTTTCTGAAGCTTTCTTCCTAGAAAACTCGAATGAGTGGAGGATTTGACTCCAGGTGGAACGAATTAGCGTTTGCCAGCTGAAAACAAAAAACTTACATGCTACAATGCATTCAAAACCATAAAGTCCATAGAGAATGTCCAGAAAACACAAACACACACAGAGGCTGTAGCAAGATCTGGGATTGAGATAGCCACAACACACCAGATAGTTTTGTTTTCATCCAGGAGTATCTGGACAAATTGTTGTGGATTTCGGGTGAAATTTAGCCGATAACCACCGTGAAAGTGGTTTTGGAGAAAAGCACAATCTTCCTGTTCGGCAAATGCATCCAATGGCATGTTTCCAGAAAGAAATATCATGTTTTCTCAGGTTTCTGAAGCTTTCTTCCTAGAAAACGCGAATGTGTGGAGGATTTGACTCCAGGTGGAACCAATTAGCGTTTGCCAGCTGAAAACAAAAAACTTACATGCTACAATGCATTCAAAACCGTAAAGTCCATAGAGAATGTCCAGAAAACACAAACACACACAGAGGCTGTAGCAAGATCTGGGATTGAGATAGCCACAACACACCAGATAGTTTTGTTTTCATCCAGGAGTATCTGGACAAATTTTTGTGGATTTTGGGTGCAATTTAACCAAAAATCACCGTGAAAGTGGTTTTGGAGAAAAGCACAATCTTCCTGTTCGGCAAATGCATCCAATGGCATGTTTCCAGAAAGAAATATCATGTTTTCTCAGGTTTCTGAAGCTTTCTTCCTAGAAAACTCGAATGTGTGGAGGATTTGACTCCAGGTGGAACTAATTAGCGTTTGCCAGCTGAAAACAAAAAACTTACGTGCTACAATGCATTCAAAACCATAAATTCCATAGAGAATGTCCAGAAAACACAAACACACACAGAGGCTGTAGCAAGATCTGGGATTGAGATAGCCACAACACACCTGATAGTTTTGTTTTCATCCAGGAGAGTCTAGACAAACTGTTGTGGATTTCGGGTGAAATTTAACGAAAAATCACCGTGAAAGTGGTTTTGGAGAAAAGCACAATGTTCCTGCACGGCAAATGCATCCAATGTCATGTTTACAGAAAGAAATATCATGTTTTCTCAGGTTTCTGAAGCTTTCTTCCTAGAAAACTCGAATGTGTGGAGGATTTGACTCCAGGTGGAACGAATTAGCGTTTGCCAGCTGAAAACAAAAAACTTACATGCTACAATGCATTCAAAACCGTAAAGTCCATAGAGAATGTCCAGAAAACACAAACACACACAGAGGCTGTAGCAAGATCTGGGATTGAGATAGCCACAACACACCAGATAGTTTTGTTTTCATCCAGGAGTATCTGGACAAATTGTTGTGGATTTCGGGTGAAATTTAGCCGATAACCACCGTGAAAGTGGTTTTGGAGAAAAGCACAATCTTCCTGTTCGGCAAATGCATCCAATGGCATGTTTCCAGAAAGAAATATCATGTTTTCTCAGGTTTCTGAAGCTTTCTTCCTAGAAAACGCGAATGTGTGGAGGATTTGACTCCAGGTGGAACCAATTAGCGTTTGCCAGCTGAAAACAAAAAACTTACATGCTAAAATGCATTCAAAACCGTAAAGTCCATAGAGAATGTCCAGAAAACACAAACACACACAGAGGCTGTAGCAAGATCTGGGATTGAGATAGCCACAACACACCAGATAGTTTTGTTTTCATCTAGGAGTATCTGGACAACTTGGTGTGGATTTCGGGTGAAATTTAACCAAAAATCACCGTGAAAGTGGTTGTGGAGAAAAGCACAATCTTCCTGTTCAGGAAATGCATCCAATGTAATGTTTACAGAAAGAAATATCATGGTTTCTCAGGTTTCTGAAGCTTTCTTCCTAGAAAACTCGAATGTGTGGAGGATTTGACTCCAGGTGGAACCAATTAGCGTTTGCCAGCTAAAAACAAAAAACTTACATGCTACAATGCATTCAAAACCGTAAAGTCCATAGAGAATGTCCAGAAAACACAAACACACACAGAGGCTGTAGCAACATCTGGGATTGAGATAGCCACAACACACCAGATAGTTTTGTTGTTATCTAGAGTATCTGGACAAATTCTTGTGGATTTCGGGTGAAATGTAACCAAAAATCACCGTGAAAGTGGTTTTGAAGAAAAGCACAATCTTCCTGTTCGGCAAATGCATCCAATGTCATGTTTACAGAAAGAAATATGATGTTTTCTCAGGTTTCTGAAGCTTTCTTCCTAGAAAACTCAAATGTGTGGAGGATTTGACTCCAGGTGGAACCAATTAGCGTTTGCCAGCTGAAAACAAAAAACTTACATGCTACAATGCATTCAAAACCGTAAAGTCCATAGAGAATGTCCAGAAAACACAAACACACACAGAGGCTGTAGCAAGATCTGGGATTGAGATAACCACAACACACCAGATAGTTTTGTTTTCATCCAGGAGTATCTGGACAAATTTTTGTGGATTTTGGGTGCAATTTAACCAAAAATCACCGTGAAAGTGGTTTTGGAGAAAAGCACAATCTTCCTGTTCGGCAAATGCATCCAATGGCATGTTTCCAGAAAGAAATATCATGTTTTCTCAGGTTTCTGAAGCTTTCTTCCTAGAAAACTCGAATGTGTGGAGGATTTGACTCCAGGTGGAACTAATTAGCGTTTGCCAGCTGAAAACAAAAAACTTACGTGCTACAATGCATTCAAAACCGTAAAGTCCATAGAGAATGTCCAGAAAACACAAACAGACACAGAGGCTGTAGCAAGATCTGGGATTGAGATAGCCACAACACACCTGATAGTTTTGTTTTCATCCAGGAGAGTCTAGACAAACTGTTGTGGATTTCGGGTGAAATTTAACGAAAAATCACCGTGAAAGTGGTTTTGGAGAAAAGCACAATCTTCCTGTTGGGCAAATGCATCCAATGTCATGTTTACAGAAAGAAATATCATGTTTTCTCAGGTTTCTGAAGCTTTCTTCCTAGAAAACTCGAATGAGTGGAGGATTTGACTCCAGGTGGAACGAATTAGCGTTTGCCAGCTGAAAACAAAAAACTTACATGCTACAATGCATTCAAAACCATAAAGTCCATAGAGAATGTCCAGAAAACACAAACACACACAGAGGCTGTAGCAAGATCTGGGATTGAGATAGCCACAACACACCAGATAGTTTTGTTTTCATCCAGGAGTATCTGGACAAATTGTTGTGGATTTCGGGTGAAATTTAGCCGATAACCACCGTGAAAGTGGTTTTGGAGAAAAGCACAATCTTCCTGTTCGGCAAATGCATCCAATGGCATGTTTCCAGAAAGAAATATCATGTTTTCTCAGGTTTCTGAAGCTTTCTTCCTAGAAAACGCGAATGTGTGGAGGATTTGACTCCAGGTGGAACCAATTAGCGTTTGCCAGCTGAAAACAAAAAACTTACATGCTACAATGCATTCAAAACCGTAAAGTCCATAGAGAATGTCCAGAAAACACAAACACACACAGAGGCTGTAGCAAGATCTGGGATTGAGATAGCCACAACACACCAGATAGTTTTGTTTTCATCCAGGAGTATCTGGACAAATTGTTGTGGATTTCGGGTGAAATTTAGCCGATAACCACCGTGAAAGTGGTTTTGGAGAAAAGCACAATCTTCCTGTTCGGCAAATGCATCCAATGGCATGTTTCCAGAAAGAAATATCATGTTTTCTCAGGTTTCTGAAGCTTTCTTCCTAGAAAACGCGAATGTGTGGAGGATTTGACTCCAGGTGGAACCAATTAGCGTTTGCCAGCTGAAAACAAAAAACTTACATGCTACAATGCATTCAAAACCGTAAAGTCCATAGAGAATGTCCAGAAAACACAAACACACACAGAGGCTGTAGCAAGATCTGGGATTGAGATAGCCACAACACACCAGATAGTTTTGTTTTCATCCAGGAGTATCTGGACAACTTGGTGTGGATTTCGGGTGAAATTTAACCAAAAATCACCGTGAACGTGGTTGTGGAGAAAAGCACAATCTTCCTGTTCAGGAAATGCATCCAATGTAATGTTTACAGAAAGAAATATCATGGTTTCTCAGGTTTCTGAAGCTTTCTTCCTAGAAAACTCGAATGTGTGGAGGATTTGACTCCAGGTGGAACCAATTAGCGTTTGCCAGCTGAAAACAAAAAACTTACATGCTACAATGCATTCAAAACCGTAAAGTCCATAGAGAATGTCCAGAAAACACAAACACACACAGAGGCTGTAGCAACATCTGGGATTGAGATAGCCACAACACACCAGATAGTTTTGTTGTTATCCAGAGTATCTGGACAAACTGTTGTGGATTTCGGGTGAAATGTAACCAAAAATCACCGTGAAAGTGGTTTTGGAGAAAAGCACAATCTTCCTGTTCGGCGAATGCATCCAATGTCATGTTTACAGAAAGAAATATCATGTTTTCTCAGGTTTCTGAAGCTTTCTTCCTAGAAAACTCGAATGTGTGGAGGATTTGACTCCAGGTGGAACCAATTACCGTTTGCCAGCTGAAAACAAAAAACTTACATGCTACAATGCATTCAAAACCGTAAAGTCCATAGAGAATGTCCAGAAAACACAAACATACACAGAGGCTGCAGCAAGATCTGGGATTGAGATAGCCACAACACACCAGATTGTTTTGTTGTTTTCCAGAGCATCTGGACAAAATGTTGTAGTATCCGGATGAAATTTAACCAAAAATCACGGTGAAAGTGGTTTTGGAGAAAAGCACAATCTTCCTGTTCGGCAAATGCATCCAATGTCATGTTTACAGAAAGAAATATCATGTTTTCTCAGGTTTCTGAAGCTTTCTTCCTAGAAAACTCGAATGTGTGGAGGATTTGACTCCAGGTGGAACCAATTAGCGTTTGCCAGCTGAAAACAAAAAACTTACATGCTACAATGCATTCAAAACCGTAAAGTCCATAGAGAATGTCCAGAAAACACAAACACACACAGAGGCTGTAGCAAGATCTGGGATTGAGATAGCCACAACACACCAGATAGTTTTGTTTTCATCCAGGAGTATCTGGACAAATTTTTGTGGATTTTGGGTGCAATTTAACCAAAAATCACCGTGAAAGTGGTTTTGGAGAAAAGCACAATCTTCCTGTTCGGCAAATGCATCCAATGGCATGTTTCCAGAAAGAAATATCATGTTTTCTCAGGTTTCTGAAGCTTTCTTCCTAGAAAACTCGAATGTGTGGAGGATTTGACTCCAGGTGGAACTAATTAGCGTTTGCCAGCTGAAAACAAAAAACTTACATGCTACAATGCATTCAAAACCGTAAAGTGCATAGAGAATGTCCAGAAAACACAAACACACACAGAGGCTGTAGCAAGATCTGGGATTGAGATAGCCACAACACACCTGATAGTTTTGTTTTCATCCAGGAGAATCTAGTCAAACTGTTGTGGATTTCGGGTGAAATTTAACCAAAAATCACCGTGAAAGTGGTTGTGGAGAAAAGCACAATCTTCCTGTTCAGGAAATGCATCCAATGTAATGTTTACAGAAAGAAATATCATGGTTTCTCAGGTTTCTGAAGCTTTCTTCCTAGAAAACTCGAATGTGTGGAGGATTTGACTCCAGGTGGAACCAATTAGCGTTTGCCAGCTGAAAACAAAAAACTTACATGCTACAATGCATTCAAAACCGTAAAGTCCATAGAGAATGTCCAGAAAACACAAACACACACAGAGGCTGTAGCAACATCTGGGATTGAGATAGCCACAACACACCAGATAGTTTTGTTGTTATCCAGAGTATCTGGACAAATTCTTGTGGATTTCGGGTGAAATGTAACCAAAAATCACCGTGAAAGTGGTTTTGAAGAAAAGCACAATCTTCCTGTTCGGCAAATGCATCCAATGTCATGTTTACAGAAAGAAATATGATGTTTTCTCAGGTTTCTGAAGCTTTCTTCCTAGAAAACTCAAATGTGTGGAGGATTTGACTCCAGGTGGAACCAATTAGTGTTTGCCAGCTGAAAACAAAAAACTTACATGCTACAATGCATTCAAAACCGTAAAGTCCATAGAGAATGTCCAGAAAACACAAACACACACAGAGGCTGTAGCAAGATCTGGGATTGAGATAACCACAACACACCAGATAGTTTTGTTTTCATCCAGGAGTATCTGGACAAATTTTTGTGGATTTTGGGTGCAATTTAACCAAAAATCACCGTGAAAGTGGTTTTGGAGAAAAGCACAATCTTCCTGTTCGGCAAATGCATCCAATGGCATGTTTCCAGAAAGAAATATCATGTTTTCTCAGGTTTCTGAAGCTTTCTTCCTAGAAAACTCGAATGTGTGGAGGATTTGACTCCAGGTGGAACTAATTAGCGTTTGCCAGCTGAAAACAAAAAACTTACGTGCTACAATGCATTCAAAACCGTAAAGTCCATAGAGAATGTCCAGAAAACACAAACAGACACAGAGGCTGTAGCAAGATCTGGGATTGAGATAGCCACAACACACCTGATAGTTTTGTTTTCATCCAGGAGAGTCTAGACAAACTGTTGTGGATTTCGGGTGAAATTTAACGAAAAATCACCGTGAAAGTGGTTTTGGAGAAAAGCACAATCTTCCTGTTGGGCAAATGCATCCAATGTCATGTTTACAGAAAGAAATATCATGTTTTCTCAGGTTTCTGAAGCTTTCTTCCTAGAAAACTCGAATGAGTGGAGGATTTGACTCCAGGTGGAACGAATTAGCGTTTGCCAGCTGAAAACAAAAAACTTACATGCTACAATGCATTCAAAACCATAAAGTCCATAGAGAATGTCCAGAAAACACAAACACACACAGAGGCTGTAGCAAGATCTGGGATTGAGATAGCCACAACACACCAGATAGTTTTGTTTTCATCCAGGAGTATCTGGACAAATTGTTGTGGATTTCGGGTGAAATTTAGCCGATAACCACCGTGAAAGTGGTTTTGGAGAAAAGCACAATCTTCCTGTTCGGCAAATGCATCCAATGGCATGTTTCCAGAAAGAAATATCATGTTTTCTCAGGTTTCTGAAGCTTTCTTCCTAGAAAACGCGAATGTGTGGAGGATTTGACTCCAGGTGGAACCAATTAGCGTTTGCCAGCTGAAAACAAAAAACTTACATGCTACAATGCATTCAAAACCGTAAAGTCCATAGAGAATGTCCAGAAAACACAAACACACACAGAGGCTGTAGCAAGATCTGGGATTGAGATAGCCACAACACACCAGATAGTTTTGTTTTCATCCAGGAGTATCTGGACAACTTGGTGTGGATTTCGGGTGAAATTTAACCAAAAATCACCGTGAAAGTGGTTGTGGAGAAAAGCACAATCTTCCTGTTCAGGAAATGCATCCAATGTAATGTTTACAGAAAGAAATATCATGGTTTCTCAGGTTTCTGAAGCTTTCTTCCTAGAAAACTCGAATGTGTGGAGGATTTGACTCCAGGTGGAACCAATTAGCGTTTGCCAGCTGAAAACAAAAAAATTACATGCTACAATGCATTCAAAACCGTAAAGTCCATAGAGAATGTCCAGAAAACACAAACACACACAGAGGCTGCAGCAAGATCTGGGATTGAGATAGCCACAACACACCAGATAGTTTTGTTGTTATCCAGAGTATCTGGACAAACTGTTGTGGATTTCGGGTGAAATGTAACCAAAAATCACCGTGAAAGTGGTTTTGGAGAAAAGCACAATCTTCCTGTTCGGCGAATGCATCCAATGTCATGTGTACAGAAAGAAATATCATGTTTTCTCAGGTTTCTGAAGCTTTCTTCCTAGAAAACTCGAATGTGTGGAGGATTTGACTCCAGGTGGAACCAATTACCGTTTGCCAGCTGAAAACAAAAAACTTACATGCTACAATGCATTCAAAACCGTAAAGTCCATAGAGAATGTCCAGAAAACACAAACATACACAGAGGCTGCAGCAAGATCTGGGATTGAGATAGCCACAACACACCAGATTGTTTTGTTGTTATCCAGAGCATCTGGACAAAATGTTGTAGTATCCGGGTGAAATTTAACCAAAAATCACGGTGAAAGTGGTTTTGGAGAAAAGCACAATCTTCCTGTTCGGCAAATGCATCCAATGTCATGTTTACAGAAAGAAATATCATGTTTTCTCAGGTTTCTGAAGCTTTCTTCCTAGAAAACTCGAATGTGTGGAGGATTTGACTCCAGGTGGAACCAATTAGCGTTTGCCAGCTGAAAACAAAAAACTTACATGCTACAATGCATTCAAAACCGTAAAGTCCATAGAGAATGTCCAGAAAACACAAACACACACAGAGGCTGTAGCAAGATCTGGGATTGAGATAGCCACAACACACCAGATAGTTTTGTTTTCATCCAGGAGTATCTGGACAAATTTTTGTGGATTTTGGGTGCAATTTAACCAAAAATCACCGTGAAAGTGGTTTTGGAGAAAAGCACAATCTTCCTGTTCGGCAAATGCATCCAATGGCATGTTTCCAGAAAGAAATATCATGTTTTCTCAGGTTTCTGAAGCTTTCTTCCTAGAAAACTCGAATGTGTGGAGGATTTGACTCCAGGTGGAACTAATTAGCGTTTGCCAGCTGAAAACAAAAAACTTACGTGCTACAATGCATTCAAAACCGTAAAGTCCATAGAGAATGTCCAGAAAACACAAACAGACACAGAGGCTGTAGCAAGATCTGGGATTGAGATAGCCACAACACACCTGATAGTTTTGTTTTCATCCAGGAGAGTCTAGACAAACTGTTGTGGATTTCGGGTGAAATTTAACGAAAAATCACCGTGAAAGTGGTTTTGGAGAAAAGCACAATCTTCCTGTTGGGCAAATGCATCCAATGTCATGTTTACAGAAAGAAATATCATGTTTTCTCAGGTTTCTGAAGCTTTCTTCCTAGAAAACTCGAATGAGTGGAGGATTTGACTCCAGGTGGAACGAATTAGCGTTTGCCAGCTGAAAACAAAAAACTTACATGCTACAATGCATTCAAAACCGTAAAGTCCATAGAGAATGTCCAGAAAACACAAACACACACAGAGGCTGTAGCAAGATCTGGGATTGAGATAGCCACAACACACCAGATAGTTTTGTTTTCATCCAGGAGTATCTGGACAAATTGTTGTGGATTTCGGGTGAAATTTAGCCGATAACCACCGTGAAAGTGGTTTTGGAGAAAAGCACAATCTTCCTGTTCGGCAAATGCATCCAATGGCATGTTTCCAGAAAGAAATATCATGTTTTCTCAGGTTTCTGAAGCTTTCTTCCTAGAAAACGCGAATGTGTGGAGGATTTGACTCCAGGTGGAACCAATTAGCGTTTGCCAGCTGAAAACAAAAAACTTACATGCTACAATGCATTCAAAACCGTAAAGTCCATAGAGAATGTCCAGAAAACACAAACACACACAGAGGCTGTAGCAAGATCTGGGATTGAGATAGCCACAACACACCAGATAGTTTTGTTTTCATCCAGGAGTATCTGGACAACTTGGTGTGGATTTCGGGTGAAATTTAACCAAAAATCACCGTGAAAGTGGTTGTGGAGAAAAGCACAATCTTCCTGTTCAGGAAATGCATCCAATGTAATGTTTACAGAAAGAAATATCATGGTTTCTCAGGTTTCTGAAGCTTTCTTCCTAGAAAACTCGAATGTGTGGAGGATTTGACTCCAGGTGGAACCAATTAGCGTTTGCCAGCTGAAAACAAAAAACTTACATGCTACAATGCATTCAAAACCGTAAAGTCCATAGAGAATGTCCAGAAAACACAAACACACACAGAGGCTGCAGCAAGATCTGGGATTGAGATAGCCACAACACACCAGATAGTTTTGTTGTTATCCAGAGTATCTGGACAAACTGTTGTGGATTTCGGGTGAAATGTAACCAAAAATCACCGTGAAAGTGGTTTTGGAGAAAAGCACAATCTTCCTGTTCGGCGAATGCATCCAATGTCATGTGTACAGAAAGAAATATCATGTTTTCTCAGGTTTCTGAAGCTTTCTTCCTAGAAAACTCGAATGTGTGGAGGATTTGACTCCAGGTGGAACCAATTACCGTTTGCCAGCTGAAAACAAAAAACTTACATGCTACAATGCATTCAAAACCGTAAAGTCCATAGAGAATGTCCAGAAAACACAAACATACACAGAGGCTGCAGCAAGATCTGGGATTGAGATAGCCACAACACACCAGATTGTTTTGTTGTTATCCAGAGCATCTGGACAAAATGTTGTAGTATCCGGGTGAAATTTAACCAAAAATCACGGTGAAAGTGGTTTTGGAGAAAAGCACAATCTTCCTATTCGGCAAATGCATCCAATGTCATGTTTACAGAAAGAAATATCATGTTTTCTCAGGTTTCTGAAGCTTTCTTCCTAGAAAACTCGAATGTGTGGAGGATTTGACTCCAGGTGGAACCAATTAGCGTTTGCCAGCTGAAAACAAAAAACTTACATGCTACAATGCATTCAAAACCGTAAAGTCCATAGAGAATGTCCAGAAAACACAAACAAACACAGAGGCTGTAGCAAGATCTGGGATTGAGATAGCCACAACACACCAGATAGTTTTGTTTTCATCCAGGAGTATCTGGACAAATTTTTGTGGATTTTGGGTGCAATTTAACCAAAAATCACCGTGAAAGTGGTTTTGGAGAAAAGCACAATCTTCCTGTTCGGCAAATGCATCCAATGGCATGTTTCCAGAAAGAAATATCATGTTTTCTCAGGTTTCTGAAGCTTTCTTCCTAGAAAACTCGAATGTGTGGAGGATTTGACTCCAGGTGGAACTAATTAGCGTTTGCCAGCTGAAAACAAAAAACTTACGTGCTACAATGCATTCAAAACCGTAAAGTGCATAGAGAATGTCCAGAAAACACAAACACACACAGAGGCTGTAGCAAGATCTGGGATTGAGATAGCCACAACACACCTGATAGTTTTGTTTTCATCCAGGAGAATCTAGTCAAACTGTTGTGGATTTCGGGTGAAATGTAACCAAAAATCACTGTGAAAGTGGTTTTGGAGAAAAGCACAATCTTCCTGTTCGGCAAATGCATCCAATGTCATGTTTACAGAAAGAAATATCATGTTTTCTCAGGTTTCTGAAGCTTTCTTCCTAGAAAACTCGAATGTGTGGAGGATTTGACTCCAGGTGGAACGAATTAGCGTTTGCCAGCTGAAAACAAAAAACTTACATGCTACAATGCATTCAAAACTGTAAATACATAGAAAATGACCAGAAAACACAAACACACACAGAGGATGTAGCAAGATCTGGGATTGAGATAGCCACAGCACACCAGATAGTTTTGTTTTCATCCAGGAGTATCTGGACAAATTGTTGTGGATTTCGGGTGAAATTTAACCGATAATCACCGTGAAAGTGGTTTTGGAGAAAAGCACAATCTTCCTGTTCGGCAAATGCATCCAATGTCATGTTTACAGAAAGAAATATCATGTTTTCTCAGGTTTCTGAAGCTTTCTTCCTAGAAAACTTGAATGAGTGGAGGATTTGACTCCAGGTGGAACCAATTAGCGTTTGCCAGCTGAAAACAAAAAACTTACATGCTACAATGCATTCAAAACCGTAAAGTCCATAGAGAATGTCCAGAAAACTCAAACAGACACAGAGGCTGTAGCAAGATCTGGGATTGAGATAGCCACAACACACCAGATAGTTTTGTTATCATCCATGAGTATCTGGACAAACTGTTGTGGATTTCGGGTGAAATTTTACCGATAACCACCGTGAAAGTGGTTTTGGAGAAAAGCACAATCTTCCTGTTCGGCAAATGCATCCAATGGCATGTTTACAGAAAGAAATATCATGTTTTCTCAGGTTTCTGAAGCTTTCTTCCTAGAAAACTCGAATGTGTGGTGGAGTTGACTCCAGTTGGAACCAATGAGCGTTTGCCAGCTGAAAACAAAAAACTTACATGCTACAATGCATTCAAAACCGTAAAGTCCATAGAGAATGTCCAGAAAACACAAACACACACAGAGGCTGTAGCAAGATCTGGGATTGAGATAGCCACAACACACCAGATAGTTTTGTTTTCATCCAGGAGTATCTGGACACACTGTTGTGGATTTTGGGGGAAATTTAACAAAAATCACCGTGAAAGTGGTTTTGGAGAAAAGCACAATCTTCCTGTTCGGCAAATGCATCCAACGTCATGTTTACGGAAAGAAATATCATGTTTTCTCAGGTTTCTGAAGCTTTCTTCCTAGAAAACTCGAATGTGTGGAGGATTTGACTCCAGGTGGAACCAATTAGCGTTTGCCAGCTGAAAACAAAAATCTTACATGCTAAAATGCATTCAAAACCGTAAAGTCCATAGAGAATGTCCAGAAAACTCAAACAGACACAGAGGCTGTAGCAAGATCTGGGATTGAGATAGCCACAACACACCAGATAGTTTTGTTTTCATCCAGGAGTATCTGAAAAAATTGTTGACAGTTTCGGGTGAAATTTAACAAAAATCACCGTGAAAGTGGTTTTGGAGGAAAGCATAATCTTCCTGTTCGGCAAATGCATCCAATGTCATGTTTACGGAAAGAAATATCATGTTTTCTCAGGTTTCTGAAGCTTTCTTCCTAGAAAACTCGAATGTGAGGAGGAGTTGACTCCAGGTGGAACCAATTAGCGTTTGCCAGGTGAAAACAAAAAACTTCCATGCTAAAATACATTCAAAACCGTACAGTCCATAGAGAATGTCCAGAAAACACAAACACACACAGAGGCTGCAGCAAGATCTGGGATTGAGATAGCCACAACACACCAGATAGTTTTGTTTTCATCCAGGAGTATCTGGACAAGTTGTTGTGGATTTCGGGTGAAATGTAACCAAAAATCACCGTGAAAGTGGTTTTGGAGAAAAGCACAATCTTCCTGTTCGGCAAATGCATCCAATGTCATGTTTACAGAAAGAAATATCATGTTTTCTCAGGTTTCTGAAGATTTCTTCCTAGAAAACTCGAATGTGTGGAGAATTTGACTCCAGGTGGAACCAATTAGCGTTTGCCAGCTGAAAACAAAAAACTTACATGCTACAATGCATTCAAAACCGTAAAGTGCATAGAGAATGTCCAGAAAACACAAACACACACAGAGGCTGTAGCAAGATCTGGGATTGAGATAGCCACAACACACCAGATAGTTTTGTTATCATCCATGAGTATCTGGACAAACTGTTGTGGATTTCGGGTGAAATTTTACCAATAACCACCGTGAAAGTGGTTTTGGAGAAAAGCACAATCTTCCTGTTCGGCAAATGCATCCAATGTCATGTTTACAGAAAGAAATATCATCTTTTCTCAGGTTTCTGAAGATTTCTTCCTAGAAAACTCGAATGTGTGGAGGATTTGACTCCAGGTGGAACCAATTAGCGTTTGCCAGCTGAAAACAAAAAACTTACATGCTACAATGCATTCAAAACCATAAAGTCCATAGAGAATGTCCAGAAAACACAAACAGACACAGAGGCTGTAGCAAGATCTGGGATTGAGATAGCCACAACACACCAGATAGTTTTGTTTTCTTCCAGGAGTATCTGGACAAATTGTTGTGGATTTCGGGTGAAATGTAACCAAAAATCACCGTGAAAGTGGTTTTGGAGAAAGGCACAATCTTCCTGTTTGACAAATGCATCCAATGTCATGTTTACAGAAAGAAATATCATGTTTTCTCAGGATTCTGAAGCTTTCTTCCTAGAAAACTCGAATGTGTGGAGGATTTGACTCCAGGTGGAACCAAATAGCGTTTGCCAGCTGAAAACAAAAAACTTACATGCTAAAATGCATTCAAAACTGTAAAGTGCATAGAGAATGTCCAGAAAACACAAACACACACAGAAGGTGTGGCAAGATCTGGGATTGAGATAGCCACAACACGCCAGGTAGTTTGTTGTTATCCAGACTATCTGGACAAAATGTAGTAGTATCCGGGTGAAATGTAACCAAAAATGACCGTGAAAGTGGTTTTGGAGAAAAGCACAATCTTCCTGTTCGGCAAATGCATCCAATGTCATGTTTACAGAAAGAAATATCCTGTTTTATCAGGTTTCTGAAGCTTTCTTCCTAGAAAACTCGAATGTGTGGAGGATTTGACTCCAGGTGGAACCAATTAGCGTTTGCCAGCTGAAAACAAAAAACTTACATGCTACAATGCATTCAAAACCGTAATGTCCATAGAGAATGTCCAGAAAACACAAACACACACAGAGGCTGTAGCAAGATCTGGGATTGAGATAGCCACAACACACCAGATAGTTTTGTTTTCATCCAGGAGTATCTGGACAACTTGTTGTGGATTTCGGGGGAAATTTAACAAAAATCACCGTGAAAGTGGTTTTGGAGAAAAGCACAATCTTCCTGTTCGGCAAATGCATCCAACGTCATGTTTACGGAAAGAAATATCATGTTTTCTCAGGTTTCTGAAGCTTTCTTCCTAGAAAACTCGAATGTGTGGAGGATTTGACTCCAGGTGGAACCAATTAGCGTTTGCCAGCTGAAAACAAAAAACTTACATGCTACAATGCATTCAAAACCGTAAAGTCCATAGAGAATGTCCAGAAAACTCAAACAGACACAGAGGCTGTAGCAAGATCTGGGATTGAGATAGCCACAACACACCAGATAGTTTTGTTTTCATCCAGGAGTATCTGAAAAAATTGTTGACAGTTTCGGGTGAAATTTAACAAAAATCACCGTGAAAGTGGTTTTGGAGGAAAGCACAATCTTCCTGTTCGGCAAATGCATCCAATGTCATGTTTACGGAAAGAAATATCATGTTTTCTCAGGTTTCTGAAGCTTTCTTCCTAGAAAACTCGAATGTGAGGAGGAGTTGACTCCAGGTGGAACCAATTAGCGTTTGCCAGGTGAAAACAAAAAACTTACATGCTAAAATACATTCAAAACCGTACAGTCCATAGAGAATGTCCAGAAAACACAAACACACACAGCGGCTGCAGCAAGATCTGGGATTGAGATAGCCACAACACACCAGATAGTTTTGTTTTCATCCAGGAGTATCTGGACAAGTTGTTGTGGATTTCGGGTGAAATGTAACCAAAAATCACCGTGAAAGTGGTTTTGGAGAAAAGCACAATCTTCCTGTTCGGCAAATGCATCCAATGTCATGTTTACAGAAAGAAATATCATGTTTTCTCAGGTTTCTGAAGCTTTCTTCCTAGAAAACTCGAATGTGTGGAGAATTTGACTCCAGGTGGAACCAATTAGCGTTTGCCAGCTGAAAACAAAAAACTTACATGCTACAATGCATTCAGAACCATAAAGTCCATAGAGAATGTCCAGAAAACACAAACACAGAGGCTGTAGCAAGATCTGGGATTGAGATAGCCACAACACACCAGATAGTTTTGTTGTTATCCAGAGTATCTGAACAAAATGTTGTAGTATCCGGGTGAAATTTAACCAAAAATCACCGTGAAAGTGGTTTTGGAGAAAAGCACAATCTTCCTGTTCGGCAAAAGCATCCAATGTCATGTTTACAGAAAGAAATATCATGTTTTCTCAGGTTTCTGAAGCTTTCTTCCTAGAAAACTCGAATGTGTGGAGGATTTGACTCCAGGTGGAACCAATTAGCGTTTGCCAGCTGAAAACAAAAAACTTACATGCTAAAATGCATTCAATACCGTAAAGTGCATAGAGAATTTCCAGAAAACACAAACACACACAGAGGCTTTTGCAAGATCTGGGATTGAGATAGCCACAACACACCAGATAGTTTTGTTTTCATCCAGGAGTATCTGGACAAATTGTTGTGGATTTCAGGTGAAATTTAACAATAATCACCGAGAAAGTGGTTTTGGAGAAAAGCATAATCTTCCTGTTCGGCAAATGCATCCAACGTCATGTTTACGGAAAGACATATCATGTTTTCTCAGGTTTCTGCAGCTTTCGTCCTAGAAAACTCAAATGTGTGGAGGATTAGACTCCAAGTGGAAGCAATAAGCATTTGCCAGCTGAAAACAAAATACTTACATACTAAAATGCATTCAAAACCGTAAAGTCCATAAAGAATGTCCAGAAAACACAAACACACACAGAGGCTGTAGCAAGATCTGGGATTGAGATAGCCACAACACACCTGATAGTTTTGTTTTCATTCAGGTGTATCTGGACAAATTTTTGTGGATTTCAGGTGAAATTTAACCGAAAATCAAAGTCAAATTGGTTTTGGAGAAAGCACAATCTTCCTGTTCGGCAAATGCATCCAATGTCATGTTTACGGAAAGAAATATCATGTTTTCTCAGGTTTCTGAAGCTTTCTTCCTAGAAAACTCGAATGTGTGGAGGATTTGACTCCAGGTGGAACCAATTAGCGTTTGCCAGCTGAAAACAAAAAACTTACATGCTACAATGCATTCAAAACCGTAAAGTCCATAGAGAACGTCCAGAAAACACAAACACACACAGAGGCTGTAGCAAGATCTGGGATTGAGATAGCCACAACACACCAGATAGTTTTGTTTTCATCCAGGAGTATCTGGACACACTGTTGTGGATTTCGGGTGAAATTTAACCAAAAATCACCGTGAAAGTGGTTTTGGAGAAAAGCACAATCTTCCTGTTCGGTAAATGCATCCAATGTCATGTTTACAGAGGGAAATATCATCTTTTCTCAGGTTTCTGAAGCTTTTCTTCCTAGAAAACTCGAATGTGTGGAGGATTTGACTCCAGGTGGAACCAATTAGCGTTTGCTAGCTGAAAGCAAAAAACTTACATGCTACAATGCATTCAAAACCGTAAAGTGCATAGAGAATGTCCAGAAAACACAAACACACACAGAGGCTGTAGCAAGATCTGGGATTGAGATAGCCACAACACACCAGATAGTTTTGTTTTCATCCAGGAGTATCTGGACACACTGTTGTGGATTTCAGGTGAAATTTAACCAAAAATCACCGTGAAAGTGGTTTTGGAGAAAAGCACAATCTTCCTGTTCGGCAAATGCATCCAATGTCATGTTTACAGAAAGAAATATCATGTTTTCTCAGGTTTCTGAAGCTTTTCTTCCTAGAAAAATCGAATGTGTGGAGGATTTGACTCCAGGTGGAACCAATTAGCGTTTGCCAGCTGAAAACAAAAAACTTACAAGCTACAATGTCTTCAAAACAGTAAAGTCCATAGAGAATGTCCAGAAAACACAAGCAAACACAGAGGCTGTAGCAAGATCTGGGATTGAAATAGCCACAACACACCAGATAGTTTTCTTGTTATCCAGAATATCTGAACAAAATGTAGTAGTATCCGGGTGAAATGTAACCAAAAATGACCGTGAAAGTGGTTTTGGAGAAAAGCACAATCTTCCTGTTCCGCAAATGCATCCAATGTCATGTTTACGGAAAGAAATATCATGTTTTCTCAGGTTTCTGAAGCTTTCTTCCTAGAAAACTCGAATGTGTGGAGGATTTGACTCCAGGTGGAACCAATTAGCGTTTGCCAGCTGAAAACAAAAAACTTACAAGCTACAATGCATTCAAAACCGTAAAGTCCATAGAGAATGTCCAGAAAACACAAACACACACAGCGGCTGCAGCAAGATCTGGGATTGAGATAGCCAAAACACACCAGATAGTTTTGTATTCATCCAGGAGTATCGGGACAAATTGTTGTGGATTTCGGGTGAAATTTAACTGATAATCACCATGAAAGTGGTTTTGGAGAAAAGCACAATCTTCCTGTTCGGCAAATGCATCCAATGTCATGTTTACAGAAAGAAATATCATCTTTTCTCAGTTTTCTGAAGCTTTCTTCCTAGAAAACTCGAATGTGTGGATGATTTGACTCCAGGTGGAACGAATTAGCGTTTGCCAGCTGAAAACAAAAAACTTACATGCTACAATGCATTCAAAACCGTAAAGTCCATGGAGAATGTCCAGAAAACCCAAACACACACAGAGGCTGTAGCAAGATCTGGGATTGAGATAGCCACAACACACCAGATAGTTTTGTTGTTATTCAAAGTATCTGGACAAAATGTAGTAGTATCCGGGAGAAATGTAACCAAAAATCACCGTAAAAGTGGTTTTGGAGAAAAGCACTATCTTCCTGTTCGGCAAAGCCATCCAATGTAATGTTTACAGAAAGAAATATCATGTTTTCTCAGGTTTCTGAAGCTTTCTTCCTAGAAAACTCGAATGTGTGGAGGATTTGACTCCAGGTGGAACCAATTAGCGTTTGCCAGCAGAAAACAAAAAACTTACAAGCTACAATGCATTCAAAACCGTACAGTCCATAGAGAATGTCCAGAAAACACAAACACACACAGAGGCTGTAGCAAGATCTGGGATTGAGATAGCCACAACACACCAGATAGTTTTGTTTTCATCCAGGAGTATCTGGACAAATTGTTGTGGATTTCGGGAGAAATTTAACAAAAATCACCGTGAAAGTGGTTTTGGAGAAAAGCACAATCTTCCTGTTCCGCAAATGCATCCAATGTCATGTTTACGGAAAGAAATATCATGTTTTCTCAGGTTTCTGAAGCTTTCTTCCTAGAAAACTCGAATGTGTGGAGGATTTGACTCCAGGTGGAACCAATTAGCGTTTGCCAGCTGAAAACAAAAAACTTACATGCTACAATGCATTGAAAACTGTAAAGTCCATAGAGAATGTCCACAAAACACAAACAAACACAGAGGCTGCAGCAAGATCTGGGATTGAGATAGCCACAACACACCAGATAGTTTTGTTGTTATCCAGAGTATCTGGACAAACTGTTGTGGATTTCGGGTGAAATGTAACCAAAAATCACGGTGAAAGTGGTTTTGGAGAAAAGCACAATCTTCCTGTTCGGCAAATGCATCCAATGTCATGTTTACAGAAAGAAATATCATGTTTTCTCAGGTTTCTGAAGCTTTCTTCCTAGAAAACTCGAATGTGTGGAGGATTTGACTCCAGGTGGAACCAATTAGCGTTTGCCAGCTGAAAACAAAAAACTTACATGCTAAAATGCATTCAAAACCGTACAGTCCATTGAGAATGTCCAGAAAACACAAACACACACAGAAGGTGTAGCAAGAGCTGGGATTGAGATAGCCACAACACACCAGATAGTTTTGTTGTTATCCAGAGTATTTGGACAAATTGTTGTGGATTTCGGGTGAAATTTAACCAAAAATCACCGTGGAAGTGGTTTTGGAGAAAAGCACAATCTTCCTGTTCGGCAAATGCATCCAATGGCATGTTTACAGAAAGAAATATCATGTTTTCTCAGGTTTCTGAAGCTTTCTTCCTAGAAAACTCGAATGTGTGGAGGATTTGACTCCAGGTGGGACCAATTAGCGTTTGCCAGCTGAAAACAAAAAACTTACATGCTACAATGCATTCAAAACCGTAAAGTCCATAGAGAATATCCAGAAAACACAAACACACACAGAGGCTGTAGCAAGATCTGGGATTGAGATAGCCACAACACACCAGATAGCTTTGCTTTCATCCAGGAGTATCTGGAGAAAATGTTGTGGATTTTGGGTGAAATGTAACCAAAAATGACCGTGAAAGTGGATTTGGAGAAAAGCACAATCTTCCTGTTCAGCAAATGCATCCAATGTCATGTTTACAGAAAGAAATATCATGTTTTCTCAGGTTTCTGAAGCATTCTTCCTAGAAAACTCGAATGTCTGGAGGATTTGACTCCAAGTAAAACCAATTAGCGTTTGCCAGCTGAAAACAAAAAACTTACATGCTAAAATGCATTCAAAACCGTAAAGTCCATAGAGAACGTCCAGAAAACACAAACACACACAGAGGCTGTTGCAAGATCTGGGATTGAGATAGCCACAACACTCCAGATAGTTTTGTTATCATCCAGGAGTATCTGGACAACTTGTTGTGGATTTCGGGTGAAATTTAACCAAAAATCACCGTGAAAGTGGTTTTGGAGAAAGCACAATCTTCCTGTTCGGCAAATGCATCCAATGTCATGTGTACAGAAAGAAATATCATGTTTTCTCAGGTTTCTGAAGCTTTCTTCCTAGAAAACTCGAATGTGTGGAGGATTTGACACCAGGTGGAACCAATTAGCGTCGGCCAGCAGAAAACAAAAAGGGTCCTGCTAAAATGCATTCAAAACCTTAAAGTCCATAGAGAATGTCCAGAAAACACAAACACACACAGAGGCTGTAGCAAGATCTGGGATTGAGATAGCCACAACACACCAGATAGTTTTGTTTTCATCCAGGATTATCTGGACAACTTGTTGTGGATTTTGGGTGAAATTTAACCAAAAATCACCGTGAAAGTGGTTTTGGAGAAAAGCACAATCTTCCTGTTCGGCAAATGCATCCAATGTCATGTTTACAGAAAGAAATATCATGTTTTCTCAGGTTTCTGAAGCTTTCTTCCTAGAAAACTCGAATGTGTGGAGGATTTGACTCCAGGTGGAACCAATTAGCGTTTGCCAGCTGAAAACAAAAAACTTACATACTAAAATGCATTCAAAACAGTACACTCCATAGAGAATGTCCAGAAAACACAAACAAACACAGAGGCTGTAGCAAGATCTGTGATTGAGATAGCCACAACACACCAGATAGTTTTGTTGTTATCCAGAGTATTTGGACAAATTGTTGTGGATTTCGGGTGAAATGTAACCAAAAATCACCGTGGAAGTGGTTTTGGAGAAAAGCACAATCTTCCTGTTCGGCAAATGCATCCAATGTCATGTTTACAGAAAGAAATATCATGTTTTCTCAGGTTTCTGAAGCTTTCTTCCTAGAAAACTCGAATGTGTGGAGGATTTGACTCCAGGTGGAACCAATTAGCGTTTGCCAGCTGAAAACAAAAAACTTACATACTAAAATGCATTCAAAACAGTACACTCCATAGAGAATGTCCAGAAAACACAAACAAACACAGAGGCTGTAGCAAGATCTGGGATTGAGATAGCCACAACACACCAGATAGTTTTGTTGTTATCCAGAGTATTTGGACAAATTGTTGTGGATTTCGGGTGAAATGTAACCAAAAATCACCGTGGAAGTGGTTTTGGAGAAAAGCACAATCTTCCTGTTCGGCAAATGCATCCAATGGCATGTTTACAGAAAGAAATATCATGTTTTCTCAGGTTTCTGAAGCTTTCTTCCTAGAAAACTCGAATGTGTGGAGGATTTGACTCCAGGTGGAACGAATTAGCGTTTGCCAGCTGAAAACAAAAAACTTGCATGCTAAAATGCATTCAAAACCGTAAAGTCCATAGAGAATGTCCAGAAAACACAAACACACACAGAAGCTGTAGCAAGATCTGGGATAGAGATAGCCACAACACACCAGATAGCTTTGTTTTCGTCCAGGAGTATCTGGAGAAAACGTTGTGGATTTTGGGTGAAATGTAACCAAAAAGGACCGTGAAAGTGGTTTTGGAGAAAAGCACAATCTTCCTATTCAGCAAATGCATCCAATGTCATGTTTACAGAAAGAAATATCATGTTTTCTCAGGTTTCTGAAGCATTCTTCCTAGAAAACTCGAATGTGTGGAGGATTTGACTCCAGGTGGAACCAATTGGCGTTTGCCAGCTGAAAACAAAAAACTTACAAGCTACAATGCATTCAAAACCGTAAAGTCCATAGAGAACGTCCAGAAAACACAAACACACACAGAGGCTGTTGCAAGATCTGGGATTGAGATAGCCACAACACTCCAGAAAGTTTTGTTATCATCCAGGATTATCTGGACAACTTATTTTGGATTTCGGGTGAAATTTAACCAAAAATCACCGTGAAAGTGGTTTTGGAGAAAGCACAATCTTCCTGTTCGGCAAATGCATCCAATGTCATGTTTACAGAAAGAAATATCATGTTTTCTCAGGTTTCTGAAGCTTTCTTCCTAGAAAACTCGAATGTGTGGAGGATTTGACTCCAGGTGGAACCAATTAGCGTTTGCCAGCTGAAAACAAAAAACTTACATGCTAAAATGCATTCAAAACCGTACACTCCATAGAGAACGTCCAGAAAACACAAACACACACAGAGGCTGTAGCAAGATCTGGGATTGAGATAGCCACAACACACCAGATAGTTTTGTTGTTATCCAGAGTATCTGGACAAACTGTTGTGGATTTCGGGTGAAATTTAACCAAAAATCACCGTGAAAGTGGTTTTGGAGAAAAGCACAATCTTCCTGTTTGGCAAATGCATCCAATGTCATGTTTACAGAAAGAAATATCATGTTTTCTCAGGTTTCTGAAGCTTTCTTCCTAGAAAACTCGAATGTGTGGAGGATTTGACTCCAGGTGGAATCAATTATCGTTTGCCAGCTGAAAACTAAAAACTTACATGCTTAAATGCATTCGAAACCATAAAGTCCATAGAGAATGTCCAGAAAACACAAACACACACAGAGGCTGCAGCAAGATCTGTGATTGAGATAGCCACAACACACCAGATAGTTTTGTTTTCATCCAGGTGTATCTGGACAAATTGTTGTGGATTTTGGGTGAAATGTAACCAAAAATGACCGTGAAAGTGGTTTTGGAGAAAAGCACAATCTTCCTGTTCGGCAAATGCATCCAATGTCATGTTTACAGAAAGAAATATCATGTTTTCTCAGGTTTCTGAAGCTTTCTTCCTAGAAAACTCGAATGTGTGGAGGATTTGACTCCAGGTGGAACCAATTAGGGTTTGCAGCTGAAAACAAAAAACTTACATGGTTAAATGCATTCAATACCGTAAAGTGCATAGAGAATGTCCAGAAAACACAAACACACACAGAGGCTCTAGCAAGATCTGGGATTGAGATAGCCACAACACACCAGATAGTTTTGTTGTTATCCAGAGTATCTGGACAAACTGTTGGGGATTTCGGGTGAAATGTAACCAAAAATCACCGTGAAAGTGGTTTTGGAGAAAGCACAATCTTCCTGTTCGGCAAATGCATCCAATGTCATGTTTACAGAAAGAAATATCATGTTTTCTCAGGTTTCTGAAGCTTTCTTCCTAGAAAACTCGAAAGTGTGGAGGATTTGACTCCAGGTGGAACCAATTAGCGTTTGCCAGCTGAAAACAAAAAACTTACATGCTACAATGCATTCAAAACCGTAAAGTCCATAGAGAATGTCCAGAAAACACAAACACACACAGAGGCTCTAGGAAGATCTGGGATTGAGATAGCCACAACACTCCAGATAGTTTCGTTTTCATCCAGGAGTATCTGGACAAATTGTTGTGGATTTTGGGTGAAATGTAACCAAAAATGACCGTGAAAGTGGTTTTGGAGAAAAGCACAATCTTCCTGTTCGGCAAATGCATCCAATGTCATGTTTACAGAAAGAAATATCATGTTTTCTCAGGTTTCTGAAGCTTTCTTCCTAGAAAACGCGAATGTGTGGAGGATTTGACTACAGGTGGAACCAATTTGCGTTTGCAGCTGAAAACAAAAAACTTACATGCTTAAATGCATTCAATACCGTAAAGTGCATAGAGAATGTCCAGAAAACACAAACAAACACAGAGGCTGTAGCAAGATCTGGGATTCAGATAGCCACAACACACCAGATAGTTTTGTTTTCATCCAGGAGTATCTGGAAAAACTGTTGTGGATTTCGGGTGAAATTTAACCAAAAAATCACCGTGAAAGTGGTTTTGGAGAAAAGCACAATCTTCCTGTTCGGCAAATGCATCCAATGTCATGTTTACAGAAAGAAATATCATGTTTTCTCAGGTTTCTGAAGCTTTCTTCCTAGAAAACTCGAATGTGTGGAGGATTAGACTCCAGGTGGAACCAATTAGCGTTTCCCAGCTGAAAACAAAAAACTTACATGCTACAACGCATTCAAAACCGTAAAGTCCATAGAGAATGTCCAGAAAACACAAACACACACAGAGGCTGTAGCAAGATCTGGGATTCAGATAGCCACAACACTCCAGATAGTTTTGTTTTCATCCAGGAGTATCTGGACAAATTGTTGTGGATTTTGGGTGAAATGTAACCAAAAATGACCGTGAAAGTGGTTTTGGAGAAAAGCACAATCTTCCTGTTCGGCAAATGCATCCAATGGCATGTTTACAGAAAGAAATATCATGTTTTCACAGGTTTCTGAAGCTTTCTTCCTAGAAAACGCGAATGTGTGGAGGATTTGACTCCAGGTGGAACCAATTAGCGTTTAAAGCTGAAAACAAAAAACTTACATGCTTAAATGCATTCAATACCGTAAAGTGCATAGAGAATGTCCAGAAAACACAAACACACACAGAGGCTCTAGCAAGATCTGGGATTGAGATAGCCACAACACACCAGATAGTTTTGTTTTCATCCAGGAGTATCTGGACACACTGTTGTGGATTTCGGGTGAAATTTAACCAAAAATCACCGTGAAAGTGGTTTTGGAGAAAAGCACAATCTTCCTATGCAGCAAATGCATCCAATGTCATGTTTACGGAAAGAAATATCATGTTTTCTCAGGTTTCTGAAGCTTTCTTCCTAGAAAACTCGAATGTGTGGAGGATTTGACTCCAGGTGGAACCAATTAGCGTTTGCCAGCTGAAAACAGAAAACTTACATGCTACAATGCATTCAAAACCGTAAAGTCCATAGAGAATGTCCAGAAAACACAAACACACACAGAGGCTGTAGCAAGATCTGGGATTCAGATAGCCACAACACACCAGATAGTTTTGTTTTCATCCAGGAGTATCTGGACAAACTGTTGTGGATTTCGGGTTAAATTTAACCAAAAAATCACCGTGAAAGTGGTTTTGGAGAAAAGCACAATCTTCCTGTTCGGCAAATGCATCCAATGTCATGTTTACAGAAAGAAATATCATGTTTTCTCAGGTTTCTGAAGCTTTCTTCCTAGAAAACTCGAATGTGTGGAGGATTTGACTCCAGGTGGAACCAATTAGCGTTTGCCAGCTGAAAACAAAAAACTTACATGCTACAACGCATTCAAAACCGTAAAGTCCATAGAGAATGTCCAGAAAACACAAACACACACAGAGGCTGTAGCAAGATCTGGGATAGAGATAGCCACAACACTCCAGATAGTTTTGTTTTCATCCAGGAGTATCTGGACAAATTGTTGTGGATTTTGGGTGAAATGTAACCAAAAATGACCGTGAAAGTGGTTTTGGAGAAAAGCACAATCTTCCTGTTCGGCAAATGCATCCAATGGCATGTTTACAGAAAGAAATATCATGTTTTCTCAGGTTTCTGAAGCTTTCTTCCTAGAAAACTCGAATGTGTGGAGGATTTGACTCCAGGTGGAACCAATTAGCGTTTAAAGCTGAAAACAAAAAACTTACATGCTTAAATGCATTCAATACCGTAAAGTGCATAGAGAATGTCCAGAAAACACAAACCCACACAGAGGCTCTAGCAAGATCTGGGATTGAGATAGCCACAACACACCAGATAGTTTTGTTTCCATCCAGGAGTATCTGGACAAACTGTTGTGGATTTCGGGTGAAATTTAACCGAAAATCACCGTGAAAGTGGTTTTGGAGAAAGCACAATCTTCCTGTACAGCAAATGCATCCAATGTCATGTTTACAGAAAGAAATATCATGTTTTCTCAGGTTTCTGAAGCTTTCTTCCTAGAAAACTCGAATGTGTGGAGGATTTGACTCCAGGTGGAACCAATTAGCGTTTGCCAGCTGAAAACAAAAAACTTACATGCTACAATGCATTCAAAACCGTAAAGTCCATAGAGAATGTCCAGAAAACACAAACACACACAGAGGCTGTAGCAAGATCTGGGATAGAGATAGCCACAACACACCAGATAGCTTTGTTTTCATCCAGGAGTATCTGGAGAAAATGTTGTGGATTTTTGGTGAAATGTAACCAAAAATGACCGTGAAAGTGGTTTTGGAGAAAAGCACAATCTTCCTGTTCAGCAAATGCATCCAATGTCATGTTTACAGAAAGAAATATCATGTTTTCTCAGGTTTCTAAAGCATTCTTCCTAGAAAACTCGAATGTGTGGAGGATTTGACTCCAGGTGGAACCAATTAGCGTTTGCCAGCTGAAAACAAAAAACTTACATGCTAAAATGCATTCAAAACCGTAAAGTCCATAGAGAACGTCCAGAAAACACAAACACACACAGAGGCAGTTGCAAGATCTGGGATTGAGATAGCCACAACACTCCAGAAAATTTTGTTATCATCCAGGAGTATCTGGACAAATTGTTGTGGATTTCGGGTGAAATTTAACAAAAATCACGGTGAAAGTGGTTTTGGAGAAAAGCACAATCTTCCTGTTCGGCAAATGCATCCAATGTCATGTTTACAGAAAGAAATATCATGTTTTCTCAGGTTTCTGAAGCTTTCTTCCTAGAAAACTCGAATGTGTGGAGGATTTGACTCCAGGTGGAACCAATTAGCGTTTGCCAGCTGAAAACAAAAAACTTACATGCTACAATGCATTCAAAACCGTAAAGTCCATAGAGAATGTCCAGAAAACACAAACACACACAGAGGCTGTAGCAAGATCTGGGATTGAGATAGCCACAACACACCAGATAGTTTTGTTTTCATCCAGGATTATCTGGACAACTTGTTGTGGATTTTGGGTGAAATGTAACCAAAAATGACCGTGAAAGTGGTTTTGGAGAAAAGCACAATCTTCCTGTTGGGCAAATGCATCCAATGTCATGTTTTCAGAAAGAAATATCATGTTTTCTCAGGTTTCTGAAGCTTTCTTCCTAGAAAACTCGAATGTGTGGAGGATTTGACTACAGGTGGAAACAATTAGCGTTTGCAGCTGAAAACAAAAAACTTACATGCTTAAATGCATTCAAAACCGTAAAGTCCATAGAGAATGTCCAGAAAACACAAACACACACAGAGGCTGTAGCAAGATCTGGGATAGAGATAGCCACAACACTCCAGATAGTTTTGTTTTCATCCAGGAGTATCTGGACAAACTGTTGTGGATTTCGGGTGAAATTTAACCGAAAATACCGTGAAAGTGGTTTTGGAGAAAGCACAATCTTCCTGTACAGCAAATGCATCCAATGTCATGTTTACAGAAATAAATATCCTGTTTTCTCAGGTTTCTGAAGCTTTCTTCCTAGAAAACTCGAATGTGTGGAGGATTTGACTCCAGGTGGAACCAATTAGCGTTTGCCAGCTGAAAACAAAAAACTTACATGCTACAATGCATTCAAAACCGTAAAGTCCATAGAGAATGTCCAGAAAACACAAACACACACAGAGGCTGTAGCAAGATCTGGGATAGAGATCGCCACAACACACCAGATAGTTTGGTTTTCATCCAGAGAATCTGGACAAAATGTAGTAGTATCCGGGTGAAATGTAACCAAAAATCACCGTGAAAGTGGTTTTGGAGAAAAGCACAATCTTCCTGTACAGCAAATGCATCCAATGTCATGTTTACAGAAAGAAATATCATGTTTTCTCAGGTTTCTGAAGCTTTCTTCCTAGAAAACTCGAATGTGTGGAGGATTTGACTCCAGGTGGAACCAATTAGCGTTTGCCAGCTGAAAACAAAAAACTTACATGCTACAATGCATTCAAAACCGTACAGTCCATAGAGAATGTCCAGAAAACACAAACAAACACAGAGGCTGTAGCAAGATCTGGGATTGAGATAGCCACAACACACCAGAAAGTTTTGTTGTTATCCAGAGTATTTGGACAAATTGTTGTGGATTTCGGGTGAAATTTAACCAAAAATCACCGTGAAAGTGGTTTTGGAGAAAAGCACAATCTTCCTGTTCGGCAAATGCATCCAATGTCATGTTTACAGAAAGAAATATCATGTTTTCTCAGGTTTCTAAAGCTTTCTTCCTAGGAAACTCGAATGTGTGGAGGATTTGACTCCAGGTGGAACCAATTAGCGTTTGCCAGCTGAAAACTAAAAATTTACATGCTACAATGCATTCAAAACCATAAAGTCCATAGAGAATATAGAGAAAACACAAACACACACAGAGGCTGTAGCAAGATCTGGGATTGAGACAGCCACAACACTCCAGAAAGTTTTGTTATCATCCAGGAGTATCTGGACAAATTGTTGTGGATTTCGGGTGAAATTTAACCGAAAATCACCGTGAAAGTGGTTTTGGAGAAAAGCACAATCTTCCTGTTCGGCAAATGCATCCAATGTCATGTTTACAGAAAGAAATATCATGTTTTCTCAGGTTTCTGAAGCTTTCTTCCTAGAAAACTCGAATGTGTGGAGGATTTGACTCCAGGTGGAACCAATTAGCGTTTGCCAGCTGAAAACAAAAAACTTACATGCTACAATGCATTCAAAACCGTAAAGTCCATAGAGAATGTCCAGAAAACACAAACAAACACAGAGGCTGTAGCAAGATCTGGGATTGAGACAGCCACAACTCTCCAGAAAGTTTTGTTATCATCCAGGAGTATCTGGACAAATTGTTGTGGATTTCGGGTGAAATTTAACCGAAAATCACCGTGAAAGTGGTTTTGGAGAAAGCACAATCTTCCTGTTCGGCAAATGCATCCAATGTCATGTTTACAGAAAGAAATATCATGTTTTCTCAGGTTTCTGAAGCTTTCTTCCTAGAAAACTCGAATGTGTGGAGGATTTGACTCCAGGTGGAACCAATTAGCGTTTGCCAGCTGAAAACAAAAAACTTACATGCTACAATGCATTCAAAACCGTAAAGTCCATAGAGAATGTCCAGAAAACACAAACACACACAGAGGCTGTAGCAAGATCTGGGATAGAGATCGCCACAACACACCAGATAGTTTGGTTTTCATCCAGAGAATCTGGACAAAATGTAGTAGTATCCGGGTGAAATGTAACCAAAAATGACCGTGAAAGTGGTTTTGGAGAAAAGCACAATCTTCCTGTACAGCAAATGCATCCAATGTCATGTTTACAGAAAGAAATATCATGTTTTCTCAGGTTTCTGAAGCTTTCTTCCTAGAAAACTCGAATGTGTGGAGGATTTGACTCCAGGTGGAACCAATTAGCGTTTGCCAGCTGAAAACAAAAAACTTACATGCTACAATGCATTCAAAACCGTACAGTCCATAGAGAATGTCCAGAAAACACAAACAAACACAGAGGCTGTAGCAAGATCTGGGATTGAGATAGCCACAACACACCAGAAAGTTTTGTTGTTATCCAGAGTATTTGGACAAATTGTTGTGGATTTCGGGTGAAATTTAACCAAAAATCACCGTGAAAGTGGTTTTGGATAAAAGCACAATCTTCCTGTTCGGCAAATGCATCCAATGTCATGTTTACAGAAATAAATATCATGTTTTCTCAGGTTTCTGAAGCTTTCTTCCTAGGAAACTCGAATGTGTGGAGGATTTGACTCCAGGTGGAACCAATTAGCGTTTGCCAGCTGAAAACAAAAAACTTACATGCTACAATGCATTCAAAACCGTAAAGTCCATAGAGAATGTCCAGAAAACACAAACACACACAGAGGCTGTAGCAAGATCTGGGATAGAGATAGCCAAAACACTCCAGATAGTTTTGTTTTCATCCAGGAGTATCTGGACAAATTGTTGTGGATTTTGGGTGAAATGTAACCAAAAATGACCGTGAAAGTGGTTTTGGAGAAAAGCACAATCTTCCTGTTGGGCAAATGCATCCAATGTCATGTTTACAGAAAGAAATATCATGTTTTCTCAGGTTTCTGAAGCTTTCTTCCTAGAAAACTCGAATGTGTGGAGGATTTGACTACAGGTGGAAACAATTAGCGTTTGCAGCTGAAAACAAAAAACTTACATGCTTAAATGCATTCAAAACCGTAAAGTCCATAGAGAATGTCCAGAAAACACAAACACACACAGAGGCTGTAGCAAGATCTGGGATAGAGATAGCCACAACACTCCAGATAGTTTTGTTTTCATCCAGGAGTATCTGGACAAACTGTTGTGGATTTCGGGTGAAATTTAACCGAAAATACCGTGAAAGTGGTTTTGGAGAAAGCACAATCTTCCTGTACAGCGAATGCATCCAATGTCATGTTTACAGAAATAAATATCCTGTTTTCTCAGGTTTCTGAAGCTTTCTTCCTAGAAAACTCGAATGTGTGGAGGATTTGACTCCAGGTGGAACCAATTAGCGTTTGCCAGCTGAAAACAAAAAACTTACATGCTACAATGCATTCAAAACCGTAAAGTCCATAGAGAATGTCCAGAAAACACAAACACACACAGAGGCTGTAGCAAGATCTGGGATAGAGATCGCCACAACACACCAGATAGTTTGGTTTTCATCCAGAGAATCTGGACAAAATGTAGTAGTATCCGGGTGAAATGTAACCAAAAATGACCGTGAAAGTGGTTTTGGAGAAAAGCACAATCTTCCTGTACAGCAAATGCATCCAATGTCATGTTTACAGAAAGAAATATCATGTTTTCTCAGGTTTCTGAAGCTTTCTTCCTAGAAAACTCGAATGTGTGGAGGATTTGACTCCAGGTGGAACCAATTAGCGTTTGCCAGCTGAAAACAAAAAACTTACATGCTACAATGCATTCAAAACCGTACAGTCCATAGAGAATGTCCAGAAAACACAAACAAACTCAGAGGCTGTAGCAAGATCTGGGATTGAGATAGCCACAACACACCAGAAAGTTTTGTTGTTATCCAGAGTATTTGGACAAATTGTTGTGGATTTCGGGTGAAATTTAACCAAAAATCACCGTGAAAGTGGTTTTGGAGAAAAGCACAATCTTCCTGTTCGGCAAATGCATCCAATGTCATGTTTACAGAAATAAATATCATGTTTTCTCAGGTTTCTAAAGCTTTCTTCCTAGGAAACTCGAATGTGTGGAGGATTTGACTCCAGGTGGAACCAATTAGCGTTTGCCAGCTGAAAACTAAAAACTTACATGCTACAATGCATTCAAAACCATAAAGTCCATAGAGAATATAGAGAAAACACAAACACACACAGAGGCTGTAGCAAGATCTGGGATTGAGACAGCCACAACACTCCAGAAAGTTTTGTTATCATCCAGGAGTATCTGGACAAATTGTTGTGGATTTCGGGTGAAATTTAACCGAAAATCACCGTGAAAGTGGTTTTGGAGAAAAGCACAATCTTCCTGTTCGGCAAATGCATCCAATGTCATGTTTACAGAAAGAAATATCATGTTTTCTCAGGTTTCTGAAGCTTTCTTCCTAGAAAACTCGAATGTGTGGAGGATTTGACTCCAGGTGGAACCAATTAGCGTTTGCCAGCTGAAAACAAAAAACTTACATGCTACAATGCATTCAAAACCGTAAAGTCCATAGAGAATGTCCAGAAAACACAAACAAACACAGAGGCTGTAGCAAGATCTGGGATTGAGACAGCCACAACACTCCAGAAAGTTTTGTTATCATCCAGGAGTATCTGGACAAATTGTTGTGGATTTCGGGTGAAATTTAACCGAAAATCACCGTGAAAGTGGTTTTGGAGAAAGCACAATCTTCCTGTTCGGCAAATGCATCCAATGGCATGTTTACAGAAAGAAATATCATGTTTTCTCAGGTTTCTGAAGCTTTCTTCCTAGAAAACTCGAATGTGTGGAGGATTTGACTCCAGGTGGAACCAATTAGCGTTTGCCAGCTGAAAACAAAAAACTTACATGCTACAATGCATTCAAAACCGTAAAGTCCATAGAGAATGTCCAGAAAACACAAACACACACAGAGGCTGTAGCAAGATCTGGGATAGAGATCGCCACAACACACCAGATAGTTTGGTTTTCATCCAGAGAATCTGGACAAAATGTAGTAGTATCCGGGTGAAATGTAACCAAAAATGACCGTGAAAGTGGTTTTGGAGAAAAGCACAATCTTCCTGTACAGCAAATGCATCCAATGTCATGTTTACAGAAAGAAATATCATGTTTTCTCAGGTTTCTGAAGCTTTCTTCCTAGAAAACTCGAATGTGTGGAGGATTTGACTCCAGGTGGAACCAATTAGCGTTTGCCAGCTGAAAACAAAAAACTTACATGCTACAATGCATTCAAAACCGTACAGTCCATAGAGAATGTCCAGAAAACACAAACAAACACAGAGGCTGTAGCAAGATCTGGGATTGAGATAGCCACAACACACCAGAAAGTTTTGTTGTTATCCAGAGTATTTGGACAAATTGTTGTGGATTTCGGGTGAAATTTAACCAAAAATCACCGTGAAAGTGGTTTTGGATAAAAGCACAATCTTCCTGTTCGGCAAATGCATCCAATGTCATGTTTACAGAAATAAATATCATGTTTTCTCAGGTTTCTGAAGCTTTCTTCCTAGGAAACTCGAATGTGTGGAGGATTTGACTCCAGGTGGAACCAATTAGCGTTTGCCAGCTGAAAACTAAAAACTTACATGCTACAATGCATTCAAAACCATAAAGTCCATAGAGAATGTCCAGAAAACACAAACACACACAGAGGCTGTAGCAAGATCTGGGATTGAGACAGCCACAACACTCCAGAAAGTTTTGTTATCATCCAGGAGTATCTGGACAAATTGTTGTGGATTTCGGGTGAAATTTAACCGAAAATCACCGTGAAAGTGGTTTTGGAGAAAAGCACAATCTTCCTGTTCGGCAAATGCATCCAATGTCATGTTTACGGAAAGAAATATCATGTTTTCTCAGGTTTCTGAAGCTTTCTTCCTAGAAAACTCGAATGTGTGGAGGATTAGACTCCAGGTGGAACCAATTAGCGTTTGCCAGCTGAAAACAAAAAACTTACATGCTACAATGCATTCAAAACCATAAAGTCCATAGAGAATGTCCAGAAAACACAAACACACACAGAGGCTGTAGCAAGATCTGGGATAGAGATCGCCACAACACACCAGATAGTTTGGTTTTCATCCAGAGAATCTGGACAAAATGTAGTAGTATCCGGGTGAAATGTAACCAAAAATCACCGTGAAAGTGGTTTTGGAGAAAAGCACAATCTTCCTGTACAGCAAATGCATCCAATGTCATGTTTACAGAAAGAAATATCATGTTTTCTCAGGTTTCTGAAGCTTTCTTCCTAGAAAACTCGAATGTGTGGAGGATTTGACTCCAGGTGGAACCAATTAGCGTTTGCCAGCTGAAAACAAAAAACTTACATGCTACAATGCATTCAAAACCGTACAGTCCATAGAGAATGTCCAGAAAACACAAACAAACACAGAGGCTGTAGCAAGATCTGGGATTGAGATAGCCACAACACACCAGAAAGTTTTGTTGTTATCCAGAGTATTTGGACAAATTGTTGTGGATTTCGGGTGAAATTTAACCAAAAATCACCGTGAAAGTGGTTTTGGAGAAAAGCACAATCTTCCTGTTCGGCAAATGCATCCAATGTCATGTTTACAGAAAGAAATATCATGTTTTCTCAGGTTTCTAAAGCTTTCTTCCTAGGAAACTCGAATGTGTGGAGGATTTGACTCCAGGTGGAACCAATTAGCGTTTGCCAGCTGAAAACTAAAAATTTACATGCTACAATGCATTCAAAACCATAAAGTCCATAGAGAATATAGAGAAAACACAAACACACACAGAGGCTGTAGCAAGATCTGGGATTGAGACAGCCACAACACTCCAGAAAGTTTTGTTATCATCCAGGAGTATCTGGACAAATTGTTGTGGATTTCGGGTGAAATTTAACCGAAAATCACCGTGAAAGTGGTTTTGGAGAAAAGCACAATCTTCCTGTTCGGCAAATGCATCCAATGTCATGTTTACAGAAAGAAATATCATGTTTTCTCAGGTTTCTGAAGCTTTCTTCCTAGAAAACTCGAATGTGTGGAGGATTTGACTCCAGGTGGAACCAATTAGCGTTTGCCAGCTGAAAACAAAAAACTTACATGCTACAATGCATTCAAAACCGTAAAGTCCATAGAGAATGTCCAGAAAACACAAACAAACACAGAGGCTGTAGCAAGATCTGGGATTGAGACAGCCACAACTCTCCAGAAAGTTTTGTTATCATCCAGGAGTATCTGGACAAATTGTTGTGGATTTCGGGTGAAATTTAACCGAAAATCACCGTGAAAGTGGTTTTGGAGAAAGCACAATCTTCCTGTTCGGCAAATGCATCCAATGTCATGTTTACAGAAAGAAATATCATGTTTTCTCAGGTTTCTGAAGCTTTCTTCCTAGAAAACTCGAATGTGTGGAGGATTTGACTCCAGGTGGAACCAATTAGCGTTTGCCAGCTGAAAACAAAAAACTTACATGCTACAATGCATTCAAAACCGTAAAGTCCATAGAGAATGTCCAGAAAACACAAACACACACAGAGGCTGTAGCAAGATCTGGGATAGAGATCGCCACAACACACCAGATAGTTTGGTTTTCATCCAGAGAATCTGGACAAAATGTAGTAGTATCCGGGTGAAATGTAACCAAAAATGACCGTGAAAGTGGTTTTGGAGAAAAGCACAATCTTCCTGTACAGCAAATGCATCCAATGTCATGTTTACAGAAAGAAATATCATGTTTTCTCAGGTTTCTGAAGCTTTCTTCCTAGAAAACTCGAATGTGTGGAGGATTTGACTCCAGGTGGAACCAATTAGCGTTTGCCAGCTGAAAACAAAAAACTTACATGCTACAATGCATTCAAAACCGTACAGTCCATAGAGAATGTCCAGAAAACACAAACAAACACAGAGGCTGTAGCAAGATCTGGGATTGAGATAGCCACAACACACCAGAAAGTTTTGTTGTTATCCAGAGTATTTGGACAAATTGTTGTGGATTTCGGGTGAAATTTAACCAAAAATCACCGTGAAAGTGGTTTTGGATAAAAGCACAATCTTCCTGTTCGGCAAATGCATCCAATGTCATGTTTACAGAAATAAATATCATGTTTTCTCAGGTTTCTGAAGCTTTCTTCCTAGGAAACTCGAATGTGTGGAGGATTTGACTCCAGGTGGAACCAATTAGCGTTTGCCAGCTGAAAACAAAAAACTTACATGCTACAATGCATTCAAAACCGTAAAGTCCATAGAGAATGTCCAGAAAACACAAACACACACAGAGGCTGTAGCAAGATCTGGGATAGAGATAGCCACAACACTCCAGATAGTTTTGTTTTCATCCAGGAGTATCTGGACAAATTGTTGTGGATTTTGGGTGAAATGTAACCAAAAATGACCGTGAAAGTGGTTTTGGAGAAAAGCACAATCTTCCTGTTGGGCAAATGCATCCAATGTCATGTTTACAGAAAGAAATATCATGTTTTCTCAGGTTTCTGAAGCTTTCTTCCTAGAAAACTCGAATGTGTGGAGGATTTGACTACAGGTGGAAACAATTAGCGTTTGCAGCTGAAAACAAAAAACTTACATGCTTAAATGCATTCAAAACCGTAAAGTCCATAGAGAATGTCCAGAAAACACAAACACACACAGAGGCTGTAGCAAGATCTGGGATAGAGATAGCCACAACACTCCAGATAGTTTTGTTTTCATCCAGGAGTATCTGGACAAACTGTTGTGGATTTCGGGTGAAATTTAACCGAAAATACCGTGAAAGTGGTTTTGGAGAAAGCACAATCTTCCTGTACAGCGAATGCATCCAATGTCATGTTTACAGAAATAAATATCCTGTTTTCTCAGGTTTCTGAAGCTTTCTTCCTAGAAAACTCGAATGTGTGGAGGATTTGACTCCAGGTGGAACCAATTAGCGTTTGCCAGCTGAAAACAAAAAACTTACATGCTACAATGCATTCAAAACCGTAAAGTCCATAGAGAATGTCCAGAAAACACAAACACACACAGAGGCTGTAGCAAGATCTGGGATAGAGATCGCCACAACACACCAGATAGTTTGGTTTTCATCCAGAGAATCTGGACAAAATGTAGTAGTATCCGGGTGAAATGTAACCAAAAATGACCGTGAAAGTGGTTTTGGAGAAAAGCACAATCTTCCTGTACAGCAAATGCATCCAATGTCATGTTTACAGAAAGAAATATCATGTTTTCTCAGGTTTCTGAAGCTTTCTTCCTAGAAAACTCGAATGTGTGGAGGATTTGACTCCAGGTGGAACCAATTAGCGTTTGCCAGCTGAAAACAAAAAACTTACATGCTACAATGCATTCAAAACCGTACAGTCCATAGAGAATGTCCAGAAAACACAAACAAACTCAGAGGCTGTAGCAAGATCTGGGATTGAGATAGCCACAACACACCAGAAAGTTTTGTTGTTATCCAGAGTATTTGGACAAATTGTTGTGGATTTCGGGTGAAATTTAACCAAAAATCACCGTGAAAGTGGTTTTGGAGAAAAGCACAATCTTCCTGTTCGGCAAATGCATCCAATGTCATGTTTACAGAAATAAATATCATGTTTTCTCAGGTTTCTAAAGCTTTCTTCCTAGGAAACTCGAATGTGTGGAGGATTTGACTCCAGGTGGAACCAATTAGCGTTTGCCAGCTGAAAACTAAAAACTTACATGCTACAATGCATTCAAAACCATAAAGTCCATAGAGAATATAGAGAAAACACAAACACACACAGAGGCTGTAGCAAGATCTGGGATTGAGACAGCCACAACACTCCAGAAAGTTTTGTTATCATCCAGGAGTATCTGGACAAATTGTTGTGGATTTCGGGTGAAATTTAACCGAAAATCACCGTGAAAGTGGTTTTGGAGAAAAGCACAATCTTCCTGTTCGGCAAATGCATCCAATGTCATGTTTACAGAAAGAAATATCATGTTTTCTCAGGTTTCTGAAGCTTTCTTCCTAGAAAACTCGAATGTGTGGAGGATTTGACTCCAGGTGGAACCAATTAGCGTTTGCCAGCTGAAAACAAAAAACTTACATGCTACAATGCATTCAAAACCGTAAAGTCCATAGAGAATGTCCAGAAAACACAAACAAACACAGAGGCTGTAGCAAGATCTGGGATTGAGACAGCCACAACACTCCAGAAAGTTTTGTTATCATCCAGGAGTATCTGGACAAATTGTTGTGGATTTCGGGTGAAATTTAACCGAAAATCACCGTGAAAGTGGTTTTGGAGAAAAGCACAATCTTCCTGTTCGGCAAATGCATCCAATGTCATGTTTACAGAAAGAAATATCATGTTTTCTCAGGTTTCTGAAGCTTTCTTCCTAGAAAACTCGAATGTGTGGAGGATTTGACTCCAGGTGGAACCAATTAGCGTTTGCCAGCTGAAAACAAAAAACTTACATGCTACAATGCATTCAAAACCGTAAAGTCCATAGAGAATGTCCAGAAAACACAAACAAACACAGAGGCTGTAGCAAGATCTGGGATTGAGACAGCCACAACACTCCAGAAAGTTTTGTTATCATCCAGGAGTATCTGGACAAATTGTTGTGGATTTCGGGTGAAATTTAACCGAAAATCACCGTGAAAGTGGTTTTGGAGAAAGCACAATCTTCCTGTTCGGCAAATGCATCCAATGTCATGTTTACAGAAAGAAATATCATGTTTTCTCAGGTTTCTGAAGCTTTCTTCCTAGAAAACTCGAATGTGTGGAGGATTTGACTCCAGGTGGAACCAATTAGCGTTTGCCAGCTGAAAACAAAAAACTTACATGCTACAATGCATTCAAAACCGTACAGTCCATAGAGAATGTCCAGAAAACACAAACAAACACAGAGGCTGTAGCAAGATCTGGGATTGAGATAGCCACAACACACCAGAAAGTTTTGTTGTTATCCAGAGTATTTGGACAAATTGTTGTGGATTTCGGGTGAAATTTAACCAAAAATCACCGTGAAAGTGGTTTTGGAGAAAAGCACAATCTTCCTGTTCGGCAAATGCATCCAATGTCATGTTTACAGAAATAAATATCATGTTTTCTCAGGTTTCTAAAGCTTTCTTCCTAGGAAACTCGAATGTGTGGAGGATTTGACTCCAGGTGGAACCAATTAGCGTTTGCCAGCTGAAAACTAAAAACTTACATGCTACAATGCATTCAAAACCATAAAGTCCATAGAGAATATAGAGAAAACACAAACACACACAGAGGCTGTAGCAAGATCTGGGATTGAGACAGCCACAACACTCCAGAAAGTTTTGTTATCATCCAGGAGTATCTGGACAAATTGTTGTGGATTTCGGGTGAAATTTAACCGAAAATCACCGTGAAAGTGGTTTTGGAGAAAAGCACAATCTTCCTGTTCGGCAAATGCATCCAATGTCATGTTTACAGAAAGAAATATCATGTTTTCTCAGGTTTCTGAAGCTTTCTTCCTAGAAAACTCGAATGTGTGGAGGATTTGACTCCAGGTGGAACCAATTAGCGTTTGCCAGCTGAAAACAAAAAACTTACATGCTACAATGCATTCAAAACCGTAAAGTCCATAGAGAATGTCCAGAAAACACAAACAAACACAGAGGCTGTAGCAAGATCTGGGATTGAGACAGCCACAACACTCCAGAAAGTTTTGTTATCATCCAGGAGTATCTGGACAAATTGTTGTGGATTTCGGGTGAAATTTAACCGAAAATCACCGTGAAAGTGGTTTTGGAGAAAGCACAATCTTCCTGTTCGGCAAATGCATCCAATGGCATGTTTACAGAAAGAAATATCATGTTTTCTCAGGTTTCTGAAGCTTTCTTCCTAGAAAACTCGAATGTGTGGAGGATTTGACTCCAGGTGGAACCAATTAGCGTTTGCCAGCTGAAAACAAAAAACTTACATGCTACAATGCATTCAAAACCGTAAAGTCCATAGAGAATGTCCAGAAAACACAAACACACACAGAGGCTGTAGCAAGATCTGGGATAGAGATCGCCACAACACACCAGATAGTTTGGTTTTCATCCAGAGAATCTGGACAAAATGTAGTAGTATCCGGGTGAAATGTAACCAAAAATGACCGTGAAAGTGGTTTTGGAGAAAAGCACAATCTTCCTGTACAGCAAATGCATCCAATGTCATGTTTACAGAAAGAAATATCATGTTTTCTCAGGTTTCTGAAGCTTTCTTCCTAGAAAACTCGAATGTGTGGAGGATTTGACTCCAGGTGGAACCAATTAGCGTTTGCCAGCTGAAAACAAAAAACTTACATGCTACAATGCATTCAAAACCGTACAGTCCATAGAGAATGTCCAGAAAACACAAACAAACACAGAGGCTGTAGCAAGATCTGGGATTGAGATAGCCACAACACACCAGAAAGTTTTGTTGTTATCCAGAGTATTTGGACAAATTGTTGTGGATTTCGGGTGAAATTTAACCAAAAATCACCGTGAAAGTGGTTTTGGATAAAAGCACAATCTTCCTGTTCGGCAAATGCATCCAATGTCATGTTTACAGAAATAAATATCATGTTTTCTCAGGTTTCTGAAGCTTTCTTCCTAGGAAACTCGAATGTGTGGAGGATTTGACTCCAGGTGGAACCAATTAGCGTTTGCCAGCTGAAAACTAAAAACTTACATGCTACAATGCATTCAAAACCATAAAGTCCATAGAGAATGTCCAGAAAACACAAACACACACAGAGGCTGTAGCAAGATCTGGGATTGAGACAGCCACAACACTCCAGAAAGTTTTGTTATCATCCAGGAGTATCTGGACAAATTGTTGTGGATTTCGGGTGAAATTTAACCGAAAATCACCGTGAAAGTGGTTTTGGAGAAAAGCACAATCTTCCTGTTCGGCAAATGCATCCAATGTCATGTTTACGGAAAGAAATATCATGTTTTCTCAGGTTTCTGAAGCTTTCTTCCTAGAAAACTCGAATGTGTGGAGGATTAGACTCCAGGTGGAACCAATTAGCGTTTGCCAGCTGAAAACAAAAAACTTACATGCTACAATGCATTCAAAACCATAAAGTCCATAGAGAATGTCCAGAAAACACAAACACACACAGAGGCTGTAGCAAGATCTGGGATTGAGACAGCCACAACACTCCAGAAAGTTTTGTTATCATCCAGGAGTATCTGGACAAATTGTTGTGGATTTCGGGTGAAATTTAACCGAAAATCACCGTGAAAGTGGTTTTGGAGAAAGCACAATCTTCCTGTTCGGCAAATGCATCCAATGTCATGTTTACAGAAAGAAATATCATCTTTCTCAGTTTTCTGAAGCTTTCTTCCTAGAAAACTCGAATGTGTGGAGGAATTGACTCCAGGTGGAACCAATTAGCGTTTGCCAGCTGAAAACAAAAAACTTACATGCTACAATGCATTCAAAACCGTAAAGTCCATAGAGAATGTCCAGAAAACACAAACACACACAGAGGCTGTAGCAAGATCTGGGATTGAGATAGCCACAACACACCAGATAGTTTTGTTTTCATCCAGGAGTATCTGGACAACTTGTTGTGGATTTCGGGTGAAATTTAACCAAAAATCACCGTGAAAGTGGTTTTGGAGAAAAGCACAATCTTCCTGTTCGGCAAATGCATCCAATGTCATGTTTACAGAAAGAAATATCATGTTTTCTCAGGTTTCTGAAGCTTTCTTCCTAGAAAACTCGAATGTGTGGAGGATTTGACTCCAGGTGGAACCAATTAGCGTTTGCCAGCTGAAAACAAAAAACTTACATGCTACAATGCATTCAAAACCATGAAGTCCATAGAGAATGTCCAGAAAACACAAAGAAACACAGAGGCTGCAGGAAGATCTGGGATTGAGATAGCCACAACACACCAGATAGTTTTGTTGTTATCCAGTGTATCTGGACAAAATGTTTAGGTGTCCGGTTGTAATTTAACGAAAAATCACAGTGAAAGTGGTTTTGGAGAAAAGCACAATCTTCCTGTTCGGCAAATGCATCCAATGTCATGTTTACGGAAAGAAATATCATGTTTTCTCAGGTTTCTGAAGCTTTCTTCCTAGAAAACTCTAATGTGTGGTGGATTGGACTCCAGGTGGAAGCAATTAGCGTTTGCCAGCTGAAAACAAAAAACTTACATGCTACAATGCATTCAAAACCATAAAGTCCATAGAGAATGTCCAGAAAACACAAACACACACAGAGGCTCTAGCAAGATCTGGGATTGAGATAGCCACAACACACCAGATAGTTTTGTTTTCATCCAGGAGTATCTGGACAAATTGTTGTGGATTTCGGGTGAAATTTAATCAAAAATCACCGTGAAAGTGGTTTTGGAGAAAGCACAATCTTCCTGTTCGGCAAATGCATCCAATGTCATGTTTACAGAAAGAAATATCATCTTTCTCAGTTTTCTGAAGCTTTCTTCCTAGAAAACTCGAATGTGTGGAGGAATTGACTCCAGGTGGAACCAATTAGCGTTTGCCAGCTGAAAACAAAAAACTTACATGCTACAATGCATTCAAAACCGTAAAGTCCATAGAGAATGTCCAGAAAACACAAACACACACAGAGGCTGTAGCAAGATCTGGGATTGAGATAGCCACAACACACCAGATAGTTTTGTTTTCATCCAGGAGTATCTGGACAAATTGTTGTGGATTTCGGGTGAAATTTAACCAAAAATCACCGTGAAAGTGGTTTTGGAGAAAAGCACAATCTTCCTGTTCGGCAAATGCATCCAATGTCATGTTTACAGAAAGAAATATCATGTTTTCTCAGGTTTCTGAAGCTTTCTTCCTAGAAAACTCGAATGTGTGGAGGATTTGACTCCAGGTGGAACCAATTAGCGTTTGCCAGCTGAAAACAAAAAACTTACATGCTACAATGCATTCAAAACCATGAAGTCCATAGAGAATGTCCAGAAAACACAAAGAAACACAGAGGCTGCAGGAAGATCTGGGATTGAGATAGCCACAACACACCAGATAGTTTTGTTGTTATCCAGTGTATCTGGACAAAATGTTTAGGTGTCCGGTTGTAATTTAACGAAAAATCACAGTGAAAGTGGTTTTGGAGAAAAGCACAATCTTCCTGTTCGGCAAATGCATCCAATGTCATGTTTACGGAAAGAAATATCATGTTTTCTCAGGTTTCTGAAGCTTTCTTCCTAGAAAACTCTAATGTGTGGTGGATTGGACTCCAGGTGGAAGCAATTAGCGTTTGCCAGCTGAAAACAAAAAACTTACATGCTACAATGCATTCAAAACCATAAAGTCCATAGAGAATGTCCAGAAAACACAAACACACACAGAGGCTCTAGCAAGATCTGGGATTGAGATAGCCACAACACACCAGATAGTTTTGTTTTCATCCAGGAGTATCTGGACAAATTGTTGTGGATTTCGGGTGAAATTTAATCAAAAATCACCGTGAAAGTGGTTTTGGAGAAAAGCACAATCTTCCTGTTCGGCAAATGCATCCAATGTCATGTTTACAGAAAGAAATATCATGTTTTCTCAGGTTTCTGAAGCTTTCTTCCTAGAAAACTCGAATGTGTGGAGGATTAGACTCCAGGTGCAACCAATTAGTGTTTGCCAGCTGAAAACAAAAAACTTACAAACTACAATGCATTCAAAACCGTAAAGTCCATAGAGAATGTCCAGAAAACACAAACACACACAGAGGCTGCAGCAAGATCTGGGATTGAGATAGCCACAACACACCAGATAGTTTTGTTTTCATCCAGGAGTATCTGGACAAATTGTTGTGGATTTCGGGTGAAATTTAACCAAAAATCACCGTGAAAGTGGTTTTGGAGAAAAGCACAATCTTCCTGTTCGGCAAATGCATCCAATGTCATGTTTACAGAAAGAAATATCATGTTTTCTCAGGTTTCTGAAGCTTTCTTCCTAGAAAACTCGAATGTGTGGAGGATTTGACTCCAGGTGGAACCAATTAGCGTTTGCCAGCTGAAAACAAAAAACTTACATGCTACAATGCATTCAAAACCATAAAGTCCATAGAGAATGTCCAGAAAACACAAACACACACAGAGGCTGTAGCAAGATCTGGGATTGAGATAGCCACAACACACCAGATAGTTTTGTTGTTATCCAGAGTATCTGGAAAAAATGTTGTAGTATCCGGGTGCAATTTAACGAAAAATCACCGTGAAAGTGGTTTTGGAGAAAAGCACAATCTTCCTGTTCGGCAAATGCATCCAATGTCATGTTTACAGAAAGAAATATCATGTTTTCTCAGGTTTCTGAAGCTTTCTTCCTAGAAAACTCGAATGTGTGGAGGATTTGACTCCAGGTGGAACCAATTAGAGTTTGCCAGTTGAAAACAAAAAACTTACATGCTAAAATGCATTCAAAACCGTAAAGTCCATTGAGAATGTCCAGAAAACACAAACACACACAGAGGCTGTAGCAAGATCTGGGATTCAGATAGCCACAACACACCAGATAGTTTTGTTGTTATCCAGAGTATCTGGACAAAATGTTGTAGTATCCGGGTGAAATTTAACCAAAAATCACCGTGAAAGTGGTTTTGGATAAAAGCACAATCTTCCTGTTCGGCAAATGCATCCAATGTCATGTTTACAGAAAGAAATATCATGTTTTCTCAGGTTTCTGAAGCTTTCTTCCTAGAAAACTCGAATGTGTGGAGGATTTGACAGCAGGTGCAACCAATTAGCGTTTGCCAGCTGAAAACAAAAAAAAACTTACATGCTAAAATGCATTCAAAACCATAAAGTCCATGGAGAATGTCCAGAAAACACAAACAAACAAGAGGCTGTAGCAAGATCTGGGATTGAGATAGCCACAACACACCAGATAGTTTTGTTTTCATCCAGGAGTATCTGGACAAATTGTTGTGGATTTCGGGTGAAATTTAACCAAAAATCACCGTGAAAGTGGTTTTGGATAAAAGCACAATCTTCCTGTTCGGCAAATGCATCCAATGTCATGTTTACAGAAATAAATATCATGTTTTCTCAGGTTTCTGAAGCTTTCTTCCTAGAAAACTCGAATGTGTGGAGGATTTGACTCCAGGTGGAACCAATTAGCGTTTGCCAGCTGAAAACTAAAAACTTACATGCTACAATGCATTCAAAACCATAAAGTCCATAGAGAATGTCCAGAAAACACAAACACACACAGAGGCTGTAGCAAGATCTCGGACTGAGATAGCCACAACACACCAGATAGTTTTGTTTTCATCCAGGAGAATATGGACAAATTGTTGTAGATTTTGGGTGAAATTTAACCAAAAATCACCGTGAAAGTGGTTTTGGAGAAAAGCACAATCTTCCTGTTCAGCAAATGCATCCAATGTCATGTTTACAGAAAGAAATATCATGTTTTCTCAGGTTTCTGAAGCTTTCTTCTTAGAAAACTCGAATGTGTGGAGGATTTGACTCCAGGTGGAACCAATTAGCGTTTGCCAGCTGAAAACAAAAAACTTACATGCTACAATGCATTCAAAACCATAAAGTCCATAGAGAATGTCCAGAAAACACAAACACACACAGAGGCTGTAGCAAGATCTGGGATTGAGACAGCCACAACACTCCAGAAAGTTTTGTTATCATCCAGGAGTATCTGGACAAATTGTTGTGGATTTCGGGTGAAATTTAACCGAAAATCACCGTGAAAGTGGTTTTGGAGAAAGCACAATCTTCCTGTTGGGCAAATGCATCCAATGTCATGTTTACAGAAAGAAATATCATCTTTCTCAGTTTTCTGAAGCTTTCTTCCTAGAAAACTCGAATGTGTGGAGGAATTGACTCCAGGTGGAACCAATTAGCGTTTGCCAGCTGAAAACAAAAAACTTACATGCTACAATGCATTCAAAACCGTAAAGTCCATAGAGAATGTCCAGAAAACACAAACACACACAGAGGCTGTAGCAAGATCTGGGATTGAGATATCCACAACACACCAGATAGTTTGGTTTTCATCCAGGAGTATCTGGACAAATTGTTGTGGATTTAGGGTGAAATTTAACCAAAAATCACCGTGAAAGTGGTTTTGGAGAAAAGCACAATCTTCCTGTTCGGCAAATGCATCCAATGTCATGTTTACAGAAAGAAATATCATGTTTTCTCAGGTTTCTGAAGCTTTCTTCCTAGAAAACTCGAATGTGTGGAGGATTTGACTCCAGGTGGAACCAATTAGCGTTTGCCAGCTGAAAACAAAAAGGGTCCTGCTAAAACGCATTCAAAACCGTAAAGTCCATAGAGAATGTCCAGAAAACACAAACACACACAGAGGCTGTAGCAAGATCTGGGATTGAGACAGCCACAACACACCAGAAAGTTTTGTTATCATCCAGGAGTATCTGGACAAATTGTTGTGGATTTCGGTGAAATTTAACCAAAAATCACCGTGAAAGTGGTTTTGGAGAAAGTACAATCTTCCTGTTTGGCAAATGCATCCAATGTCATGTTTACAGAAAGAAATATCATGTTTTCTCAGGTTTCTGAAGCTTTCTTCCTAGAAAACTCGAATGTGTGGAGGATTTGACTCCAGGTGGAACCAATTAGCGTTTGCCAGCTGAAAACAAAAAACTTACATGCTACAATGCATTCAAAACCATGAAGTCCATAGAGAATGTCCAGAAAACACAAAGAAACACAGAGGCTGCAGGAAGATCTGGGATTGAGATAGCCACAACACACCAGATAGTTTTGTTGTTATCCAGAGTATCTGGACAAAATGTTTAGGTGTCCGGTTGTAATTTAATGAAAAATCACAGTGAAAGTGGTTTTGGAGAAAAGCACAATCTTCCTGTTCGGCAAATGCATCCAATGTCATGTTTACAGAAAGAAATATCATGTTTTCTCAGGTTTCTGAAGCTTTCTTCCTAGAAAACTCGAATGTGTGGTGGATTGGACTCCAGGTGGAAGCAATTAGCGTTTGCCAGCTGAAAACAAAAAACTTACATGCTAAAATGCATTCAAAACCGTAAAGTCCATAGAAAATGTCCAGAAAACACAAACACACACAGAGGCTCTAGCAAGATCTGGGATTGAGATAGCCACAACACACCAGATAGTTTTGTTTTCATCCAGGAGTATCTGGACAAATTGTTGTGGATTTCGGGTGAAATTTAATCAAAAATCACCGTGAAAGTGGGTTTGGAGAAAAGCACAATCTTCCTGTTCGGCAAATGCATCCAATGTCATGTTTACAGAAAGAAATATCATGTTTTCTCAGGTTTCTGAAGCTTTCTTCCCAGAAAACTCGAATGTGTGGAGGATTTGACTCCAGGTGCAACCAATTAGTGTTTGTCAGCTGAAAACAAAAAACTTACAAACTACAATGCATTCAAAACCGTAAAGTCCATAGAGAATGTCCAGAAAACACAAACACACACAGAGGCTGCAGCAAGATCTGGGATTGAGATAGCCACAACACACCAGATAGTTTTGTTTTCATCCAGGAGTATCTGGACAAATTGTTGTGGATTTCGGTGAAATTTAACCAAAAATCACTGTGAAAGTGGTTTTGGAGAAAAGCACAATCTTCCTGTTCGGCAAATGCATCCAATGTCATGTTTACAGAAAGAAATATCATGTTTTCTCAGGTTTCTGAAGCTTTCTTCCTAGAAAACTCGAATGTGTGGAGGATTTGACTCCAGGTGGAACCAATTAGCGTTTGCCAGCTGAAAACAAAAAACTTACATGCTAAAATGCATTCAAAACCATAAAGTCCATAGAGAATGTCCAGAAAACACAAACACACACAGAGGCTGCAGCAAGATCTGGGATTGAGATAGCCACAACACACCAGATAGTTTTGTTGTTATCCAGAGTATCTGGAAAAAATGTTGTAGTATCCGGGTGCAATTTAACGAAAAATCACCGTGAAAGTGGTTTTGGAGAAAAGCACAATCTTCCTGTTCGGCAAATGCATCCAATGGCATGTTTACAGAAAGAAATATCATGTTTTCTCAGGTTTCTGAAGCTTTCTTCCTAGAAAACTCGAATGTGTGGAGGATTTGACTCCAGGTGGAACCAATTAGAGTTTGCCAGTTGAAAACAAAAAACTTACATGCTAAAATGCATTCAAAACCGTAAAGTCCATTGAGAATGTCCAGAAAACACGAACACACACAGAGGCTGTAGCAAGATCTGGGATTGAGATAGCCACAACACACCAGATAGTTTTGTTGTTATCCAGAGTATCTGGACAAAATGTTGTAGTATCCGGGTGAAATTTAACCAAAAATGACCGTGAAAGTGGTTTTAGAGAAAAGCACAATCTTCCTGTTCGGCAAATGCATCCAATGTCATGTTTACAGAAAGAAATATCATGTTTTCTCAGGTTTCTGAAGCTTTCTTCCTAGAAAACTCGAATGTGTGGAGGATTTGACTCCAGGTGGAACCAATTAGCGTTTGCCAGCTGAAAACAAAAAACTTACATGCTAAAATGCATTCAAAACCGTACAGTCCATAGAGAACTTCCAGAAAACACAAACACACACAGAGGCTGTAGCAAGATCTGGGATTTGATAGCCACAACACTCCAGAAAGTTTTGTTATCATCCAGGAGTATCTGGACAAATTGTTGTGGATTTCGGGTGAAATTTAACCGAAAATCACCATGAAAGTGGTTTTGGAGAAAGCACAATCTTCCTGTTCGGCAAATGCATCCAATGGCATGTTTACAGAAAGAAATATCATGTTTTCTCAGGTTTCTGAAGCTTTCTTCCTAGAAAACTCGAATGTGTGGTGGATTGGACTCCAGGTGGAAGCAATTTGCATTTGCCAGCTGAAAATAAAAAACTTACATGCTAAAATGCATTCAAAACCGTAAAGTCCATAGAGAATGTCCAGAAAACACAAACACACACAGAGGCTGCAGCAAGATCTGGGATTGAGATAGCCACAACACACCAGATAGTTTTGTTTTCATCCATGAGTATCTGGACAAACTGTTGTGGATTTCGGGTGAAATTTAACCAAAAATGACCGTGAAAGTGGTTTTGGAGAAAAGCACAATCTTCCTGTTCGGCAAATGCATCCAATGTCATGTTTACAGAAAGAAATATCAAGTTTTCTCAGGTTTCTGAAGCTTTCTTCCTAGAAAACTCGAATGTGTGGAGGATTTGACTCCAGGTGGAACCAATTAGCGTTTGCCAGCTGAACACAAAAAACTCACATGCTACAATGCATTCAAAACCGTAAAGTCCATAGAGAATGTCCAGAAAACACAAACACACACATAGGCTGTAGCAAGATCTGGGATTCAGATAGCCACAACACACCAGATAGTTTTGTTTTCATCCAGGAGTATCTGAAGAAAATGTTGTGGATTTCGGGTGAAATTTAACCAAAAATGACCGTGAAAGTGGTTTTGGAGAAAAGCACAATCTTCCTGTTCGGCAAATGCATCCAATGTCATGTGTACAGAAAGAAATATCATGTTTTCTCAGGTTTCTGAAGCTTTCTTCCTAGAAAACTCGAATGTGTGTAGGATTTGACTCCAGGTAAAACCAATTAGCGTTTGTCAGCTGAAAACAAAAAACTTACATGCTAAAATGCATTCAAAACCGTAAAGTCCATAGAGAACGTCCAGAAAACACAAACACAAACAGAGGCTGTTGTAAGATCTGGGATTGAGATCGCCACAACACTCCACAAACTTTTGTTATCATCCAGGAGTATCTGGACAAATTGTTGTGGATTTCGGGTGAAATTTAATCAAAAATCACCGTGAAAGTGGTTTTGGAGAAAAGCACAATCTTCCTGTTCGGCAAATGCATCCAATGTCATGTTTACAGAAAGAAATATCATGTTTTCTCAGGTTTCTGAAGCTTTCTTCCTAGAAAACTCGAATGTGTGGAGGATTTGACTCCAGGTGGTACCAATTATCGTTTGCCAGCAGAAAACAAAAAACTTACATGCTAAAATGCATTCAAAACCATAAAGTCCATAGAGAATGTCCAGAAAACACAAACACACACAGAGGCTGCAGCAAGATCTGGGATTGAGATAGCCACAACACACCAGATTGTTTTGTTTTCATCCAGAGAATCTGGACAACTTGTTGTGGATTTCGGGTGAAATTTAACCAAAAATCACCGTGAAAGTGGTTTTGGAGAAAAGCACAATCTTCCTGTTCGGCAAATGCATCCAATGTCATGTTTACAGAAAGAAATATCATGTTTTCTCAGGTTTCTGAAGCTTTCTTCCTAGAAAACTCGAATGTGTGGAGGATTTGACTCCAGGTGGAACCAATTAGCGTTTGCCAGCTGAAAACAAAAAGGGTCCTGCTAAAACGCATTCAAAACCGTAAAGTCCATAGAGAATGTCCAGAAAACACAAACACACACAGAGGCTGTAGCAAGATCTGGGATTGAGACAGCCACAACACACCAGAAAGTTTTGTTATCATCCAGGAGTATCTGGACAAATTGTTGTGGATTTCGGTGAAATTTAACCAAAAATCACCGTGAAAGTGGTTTTGGAGAAAGTACAATCTTCCTGTTTGGCAAATGCATCCAATGTCATGTTTACAGAAAGAAATATCATGTTTTCTCAGGTTTCTGAAGCTTTCTTCCTAGAAAACTCGAATGTGTGGAGGATTTGACTCCAGGTGGAACCAATTAGCGTTTGCCAGCTGAAAACAAAAAACTTACATGCTACAATGCATTCAAAACCATGAAGTCCATAGAGAATGTCCAGAAAACACAAAGAAACACAGAGGCTGCAGGAAGATCTGGGATTGAGATAGCCACAACACACCAGATAGTTTTGTTGTTATCCAGAGTATCTGGACAAAATGTTTAGGTGTCCGGTTGTAATTTAATGAAAAATCACAGTGAAAGTGGTTTTGGAGAAAAGCACAATCTTCCTGTTCGGCAAATGCATCCAATGTCATGTTTACAGAAAGAAATATCATGTTTTCTCAGGTTTCTGAAGCTTTCTTCCTAGAAAACTCGAATGTGTGGTGGATTGGACTCCAGGTGGAAGCAATTAGCGTTTGCCAGCTGAAAACAAAAAACTTACATGCTAAAATGCATTCAAAACCGTAAAGTCCATAGAAAATGTCCAGAAAACACAAACACACACAGAGGCTCTAGCAAGATCTGGGATTGAGATAGCCACAACACACCAGATAGTTTTGTTTTCATCCAGGAGTATCTGGACAAATTGTTGTGGATTTCGGGTGAAATTTAATCAAAAATCACCGTGAAAGTGGGTTTGGAGAAAAGCACAATCTTCCTGTTCGGCAAATGCATCCAATGTCATGTTTACAGAAAGAAATATCATGTTTTCTCAGGTTTCTGAAGCTTTCTTCCCAGAAAACTCGAATGTGTGGAGGATTTGACTCCAGGTGCAACCAATTAGTGTTTGTCAGCTGAAAACAAAAAACTTACAAACTACAATGCATTCAAAACCGTAAAGTCCATAGAGAATGTCCAGAAAACACAAACACACACAGAGGCTGCAGCAAGATCTGGGATTGAGATAGCCACAACACACCAGATAGTTTTGTTTTCATCCAGGAGTATCTGGACAAATTGTTGTGGATTTCGGTGAAATTTAACCAAAAATCACTGTGAAAGTGGTTTTGGAGAAAAGCACAATCTTCCTGTTCGGCAAATGCATCCAATGTCATGTTTACAGAAAGAAATATCATGTTTTCTCAGGTTTCTGAAGCTTTCTTCCTAGAAAACTCGAATGTGTGGAGGATTTGACTCCAGGTGGAACCAATTAGCGTTTGCCAGCTGAAAACAAAAAACTTACATGCTAAAATGCATTCAAAACCATAAAGTCCATAGAGAATGTCCAGAAAACACAAACACACACAGAGGCTGCAGCAAGATCTGGGATTGAGATAGCCACAACACACCAGATAGTTTTGTTGTTATCCAGAGTATCTGGAAAAAATGTTGTAGTATCCGGGTGCAATTTAACGAAAAATCACCGTGAAAGTGGTTTTGGAGAAAAGCACAATCTTCCTGTTCGGCAAATGCATCCAATGGCATGTTTACAGAAAGAAATATCATGTTTTCTCAGGTTTCTGAAGCTTTCTTCCTAGAAAACTCGAATGTGTGGAGGATTTGACTCCAGGTGGAACCAATTAGAGTTTGCCAGTTGAAAACAAAAAACTTACATGCTAAAATGCATTCAAAACCGTAAAGTCCATTGAGAATGTCCAGAAAACACGAACACACACAGAGGCTGTAGCAAGATCTGGGATTGAGATAGCCACAACACACCAGATAGTTTTGTTGTTATCCAGAGTATCTGGACAAAATGTTGTAGTATCCGGGTGAAATTTAACCAAAAATGACCGTGAAAGTGGTTTTAGAGAAAAGCACAATCTTCCTGTTCGGCAAATGCATCCAATGTCATGTTTACAGAAAGAAATATCATGTTTTCTCAGGTTTCTGAAGCTTTCTTCCTAGAAAACTCGAATGTGTGGAGGATTTGACTCCAGGTGGAACCAATTAGCGTTTGCCAGCTGAAAACAAAAAACTTACATGCTAAAATGCATTCAAAACCGTACAGTCCATAGAGAACTTCCAGAAAACACAAACACACACAGAGGCTGTAGCAAGATCTGGGATTTGATAGCCACAACACTCCAGAAAGTTTTGTTATCATCCAGGAGTATCTGGACAAATTGTTGTGGATTTCGGGTGAAATTTAACCGAAAATCACCGTGAAAGTGGTTTTGGAGAAAGCACAATCTTCCTGTTCGGCAAATGCATCCAATGGCATGTTTACAGAAAGAAATATCATGTTTTCTCAGGTTTCTGAAGCTTTCTTCCTAGAAAACTCGAATGTGTGGTGGATTGGACTCCAGGTGGAAGCAATTTGCATTTGCCAGCTGAAAATAAAAAACTTACATGCTAAAATGCATTCAAAACCGTAAAGTCCATAGAGAATGTCCAGAAAACACAAACACACACAGAGGCTGCAGCAAGATCTGGGATTGAGATAGCCACAACACACCAGATAGTTTTGTTTTCATCCATGAGTATCTGGACAAACTGTTGTGGATTTCGGGTGAAATTTAACCAAAAATGACCGTGAAAGTGGTTTTGGAGAAAAGCACAATCTTCCTGTTCGGCAAATGCATCCAATGTCATGTTTACAGAAAGAAATATCAAGTTTTCTCAGGTTTCTGAAGCTTTCTTCCTAGAAAACTCGAATGTGTGGAGGATTTGACTCCAGGTGGAACCAATTAGCGTTTGCCAGCTGAACACAAAAAACTCACATGCTACAATGCATTCAAAACCGTAAAGTCCATAGAGAATGTCCAGAAAACACAAACACACACATAGGCTGTAGCAAGATCTGGGATTCAGATAGCCACAACACACCAGATAGTTTTGTTTTCATCCAGGAGTATCTGAAGAAAATGTTGTGGATTTCGGGTGAAATTTAACCAAAAATGACCGTGAAAGTGGTTTTGGAGAAAAGCACAATCTTCCTGTTCGGCAAATGCATCCAATGTCATGTGTACAGAAAGAAATATCATGTTTTCTCAGGTTTCTGAAGCTTTCTTCCTAGAAAACTCGAATGTGTGGAGGATTTGACTCCAGGTAAAACCAATTAGCGTTTGTCAGCTGAAAACAAAAAACTTACATGCTAAAATGCATTCAAAACCGTAAAGTCCATAGAGAACGTCCAGAAAACACAAACACAAACAGAGGCTGTTGTAAGATCTGGGATTGAGATCGCCACAACACTCCACAAACTTTTGTTATCATCCAGGAGTATCTGGACAAATTGTTGTGGATTTCGGGTGAAATTTAATCAAAAATCACCGTGAAAGTGGTTTTGGAGAAAAGCACAATCTTCCTGTTCGGCAAATGCATCCAATGTCATGTTTACAGAAAGAAATATCATGTTTTCTCAGGTTTCTGAAGCTTTCTTCCTAGAAAACTCGAATGTGTGGAGGATTTGACTCCAGGTGGTACCAATTATCGTTTGCCAGCAGAAAACAAAAAACTTACATGCTAAAATGCATTCAAAACCATAAAGTCCATAGAGAATGTCCAGAAAACACAAACACACACAGAGGCTGCAGCAAGATCTGGGATTGAGATAGCCACAACACACCAGATTGTTTTGTTTTCATCCAGAGAATCTGGACAACTTGTTGTGGATTTCGGGTGAAATTTAACCAAAAATCACCGTGAAAGTGGTTTTGGAGAAAAGCACAATCTTCCTGTTCGGCAAATGCATCCAATGTCATGTTTACAGAAAGAAATATCATGTTTTCTCAGGTTTCTTAAGCTTTCTTCCTAGACAACTCGAATGTGTGGAGGATTTGACTCCAGGTGGAACCAATTAGCGTTTGCCAGCTGAAAACAAAAAACTTACATGCTAAAATGCATTCAAAACCGTCCAGTCCATAGAGAATGTCCAGAAAACACAAACACACACAGAGGCTGTTGTAAGATCTGGGATTGAGATCGCCACAACACACCAGATAGTTTTGTTTTCATCCAGGTGTATCTGGACAACTTGTTGTGGATTTCGGGTGAAATGTAACCAAAAATCACCGTGAAAGTGGTTTTGGAGAAAAGCACAATCTTCCTGTTCGGCAAATGCATCCAATGGCATGTTTACAGAAAGAAATATCATGTTTTCTCAGGTTTCTGAAGCTTTCTTCCTAGAAAACTCGAATGTGTGGAGGAGTTGACTCCAGGTGGAACCAATTAGCGTTTGCCAGCTGAAAACAAAAAACTTACATGCTAAAATGCATTCAAAACCGTAAACTCCATAGAGAACGTTCAGAAAACACAAACACACACAGAGGCTGCAGCAAGATCTGGGATTGAGATAGCCACAACACACCAGATAGTTTTGTTGTCATCCAGGTATATCTGGACCCATTGCTCTGGAATTCGGGTGAAATTTAACCAAAAATCACCGTGAAAATGGTTTTGCAGAAAAGCACAATATTCCTGTTTGGCAAATGCATCCAATGTCATATTTACAGAAAGAAATATCATGTTTTCTCAGGTTTCTGAAGCTTTCTTCCTAGAAAAGTCGAATGTGTGGAGGATTTGACTCCAGGTGGAACCAATTAGCGTTTGCCAGCTGAAAACAAAAAACTTACACGCTAAAATGCATTCAAAACCGTAAAGTCCATAGAGAATGTCCAGAAAACACAAACACACACAGAGGCTGTAGCAAGATCTGGGATTGAGATAGCCACAACACACCAGATAGTTTTGTTTTCATCCAGGAGTATCTGGACCCATTGCTGTGGATTTTGGGTGAAATGTAACAAAAATCACCGTGAAAGTGGTTTTGGAGAAAAGCACAATCTTCCTGTTCGGAAAATGCATCCAATGTCATGTGTACAGAAAGAAATATCAAGTTTTCTCAGGTTTCTGAAGCTTTCTTCCTAGAAAACTCGAATGTGTGGAGGATTTGACTCCAGGTGGAACCAATGAGCGTTTGCCAGCTGAACACAAAAAACTCACATGCTACAATGCATTCAAAACCGTAAAGTCCATAGAGAATGTCCAGAAAACACAAACACACACATAGGCTGTAGCAAGATCTGGGATTCAGATAGCCACAACACACCAGATAGTTTTGTTTTCATCCAGGAGTATCTGAAGAAAATGTTGTGGATTTCGGGTGAAATTTAACCAAAAATGACCGTGAAAGTGGTTTTGGAGAAAAGCACAATCTTCCTGTTCGGCAAATGCATCCAATGTCATGTGTACAGAAAGAAATATCATGTTTTCTCAGGTTTCTGAAGCTTTCTTCCTAGAAAACTCGAATGTGTGGAGGATTTGACTCCAGGTAAAACCAATTAGCGTTTGCCAGCTGAAAACAAAAAACTTACATGCTAAAATGCATTCAAAACCGTAAAGTCCATAGAGAATGTCCAGAAAACACAAACACACACAGAGGCTGTTGTAAGATCTGGGATTGAGATCGCCACAACACTCCAGAAACTTTTGTTATCATCGAGGAGTATCTGGACAAATTGTTGTGGATTTCGGATGAAATTTAACGGAAAATCACCGTGAAAGTGGTTTTGGAGAAAGCACAATCTTCCTGTACGGCAAATGCATCCAATGTCATGTTTACAGAAAGAAATATCATGTTTTCTCAGGTTTCTGAAGCTTTCTTCCTAGAAAACTCGAATGTGTGGAGGAGTTGACTCCAGGTGGAACCAATTAGCGTTTGCCAGCTGAAAACAAAAAACTTACATGCTAAAATGCATTCAAAACCGTAAAGTCCATAGAGAATGTCCAGAAAACACAAACACACACAGAGGCTGCAGCAAGCTCTGGGATTGAGATAGCCACAACACACCAGATAGTTTTGTTTTCATCCAGGTGTATCTGGACAACTTGTTGTGGATTTCGCGTGAAATGTAACCAAAAATCACCGTGAAAGTGGTTTTGGAGAAAGCACAATCTTCCTTTTCGGCAAATGCATCCAATGGCATGTTTACAGAAAGAAATATCATGTTTTCTCAGGTTTCTGAAGCTTTCTTCCTAGAAAACTCGAATGTGTGGAGGAGTTGACTCCAGGTGGAACCAATTAGCGTTTGCCAGCTGAAAACAAAAAACTTACATGCTACAATGTATTCAAAACAGTAAAGTCCATAGAGAATGTCCAGAAAACACAAACACACACAGAGGCTGTAGCACGATCTGGGATTGAGATAGCCAAAACACATTTGATAGTTTTGTTTTCATCCAGGAGTATCTGGACCGATTGCTGTGGATTTCGGGTGAAATGTAACAAAAATGACCGTGAAAGTGGTTTTGGAGAAAAGCACAATCTTCCTGTTCGGCAAATGCATCCAATGTCATGTGTACAGAAAGAAATATCATGTTTTCTCAGGTTTCTGAAGCTTTCCTCCTAGAAAACTCGAATGTGTGGCGGATTGGACTACAGGTGGAACCAATTTGCGTTTGCCAGCTGAAAACAAAAAACTTACATGCTACAATGCATTCAAAAGAGTAAAGTCCATAGAGAATGTCCAGAAAACACAAACACACACAGAGGCTGTAGCAAGATCTGGGATTGAGATAGCCACAACACACCAGATAGTTTTGTTTTCATCCATGAGTATCTGGACTAACTGTTGTGGATTTCGGGTGAAATTTAACCAAAAATTACCGTAAAAGTGCTTTTGGAGAAAAGCACAATCTTCCTGTTCGGCAAATGCATCCAATGTCATGTTTACAGAAAGAAATATCATGTTTTCTCAGGTTTCTGAAGCTTTTCTTCCTAGAAAACTCGAATGTGTGGAGGATTTGACTCCAGGTGGAACCAATTAGCGTTTGCCAGCTGAAAACAAAAAACTTACATGCTACAATGTATTCAAAACAGTAAAGTCCATAGAGAATGTCCAGAAAACCCAAACAAACACAGAGGCTGTAGCAAGATCTGGGATTGAGATAGCCACAACACACCAGATAGTTTTGTTTTCATCCAGGAGTATCTGGACAACTTGATGTGGATTTCGGGTGAAATTTAACCAAAAATCACCGTGAAAGTGGTTTTGGAGAAAAGCACAATCTTCCTGTTCGGCAAATGCATCCAATGTCATGTGTACAGAAAGAAATATCATGTTTTCTCAGGTTTCTGAAGCTTTCTCCCTAGAAAACTCGAATGTGTGGAGGATTAGACTCCAGGTGGAACCAATTAGCGTTTGCCAGCTGAAAACAAAAAACTTACATGCTAAAATGCATTCAAAACCGTAAAGTCCATAGAGAACGTCCAGAAAACACAAACACACACAGAGGCTGTTGTAAGATCTGGGATTGAGATCGCCACAACACTCCAGAAACTTTTGTTATCATCCAGGAGTATCTGTAGAAATTGTTGTGGATTTCGGGTGAAATTTAACGGAAAATCACCGTGAAAGTGGTTTTGGAGAAAGCACAATCTTCCTGTTCGGAAAATGCATCCAATGTCATGTTTACAGAAAGAAATATCATGTTTTCTCAGGTTTCTGAAGCTTTTTTCCTAGAAAACTCGAATGTGTGGAGGATTTGACTCCAGGTGGAACCAATTAGCGTTTGCCTGGTGAAAACAAAAATCTTACATGCTAAAATGCATTCAAAACCGTAAAGTCCATAGAGAATGTCCAGAAAACACAAACACACACAGAGGCTGTAGCAAGATCTGGGATTGAGATAGCCACAACACACCAGATAGTTTTGTTTTCATCCAGGAGTATCTGGACAAACTGCTGTGGATTTCGGGTGAAATTTAACCAAAAATCACCGTGAAAGTGGTTTTGGGGAAAAGCACAATCTTCCTGTTCGGCAAATGCATCCAATGTCATGTGTACAGAAAGAAATATCATGTTTTCTCAGGTTTCTGAAGCTTTCTTCCTAGAAAACTCGAATGTGTGGAGGATTTGACTCCAGGTGGAACCAATTAGCGTTTGCCAGCTGAAAACAAAAAACTTACATGCTAAAATGCATTCAAAACCGTAAAGTCCATAGAGAATGTCCAGAAAACACAAACACACACAGAGGCTGTAGCAAGATCTGGGATTGAGATAGCCACAACACACCAGATAATTTTGTTGTTATCCAGAGAATCTGGAAAAAATGTTGTAGTATCCGGGTGAAATTTAACCAAAAATCACCGTGAAAGTGGTTTTGGAGAAAAGCACAATCTTCCTGTTCGGCAAATGCATCCAATGTCATGTTTACAGAAAGGAATATCATGTTTTCTCAGGTTTCTGAAGCTTTCTTCCTAGACAACTCGAATGTGTGGAGGATTTGACACCAGGTGGAACCAATTAGCGTTTGCCAGCTGAAAACAAAAAACTTACATGCTACAATGCATTCAAAACCGTAAAGTCCATAGAGAATGTCCAGAAAACACAAACACACACAGAGGCTGTAGCAAGATCTGGGATTGAGATAGCCACAACACACCAGATAGTTTTGTTTTCATCCAGGAGTATCTGGACAAATTGTTGTGGATTTCGGGTGAAAATTAACCAAAAATGACCGTGAAAGTGGATTTGGAGAAAAGCACAATCTTCCTGTTCGGCAAATGCATCCAATGTCATGTTTAGAGAAAGAAATATCATGTTTTCTCAGGTTTCTGAAGCTTTCTTCCTAGAAAACTCGAATGTGTCTAGGATTTGACTCCAGGTGGAAGCAATTAGCGTTTGCCAGCTGAAAACAAACAACTTACAAGCTACAATGCATTCAAAACTGTAAAGTCCATGGAGAATGTCCAGAAAACATAAACAAACACAGAGGCTGTAGTAAGATCTGGGATTGAGATACCCCCAACACACCAGATAGTTTTGTTGTTATCCAGAGTATCTGGACAAAATGTAGCATCCGGGTGAAAGTTAACCAAAAATCACTGTGAAAGTGGTTTTGGAGAAAAGCACAATCTTCCTGTTCGGCACATGCATCCAATGTCATATTTACAGAAAGAAATATCATGTTTTCTCAGGTTTCTAAAGCTTTCTTCCTAGAAAATTCGAATGTGTGGAGGATTTGACTCCACGTGGAAGCAATTAGCGTTTGCCAGCTGAAAACAAAAAACTTACATGCTAAAATGCATTGAAAACCGTAAAGTCCATAGAGAATGTCCAGAAAACACAAACACACACAGAGGCTGCAGCAAGATCTGGGATTGAGATAGCCACAACACACCAGATAGTTTTGTTTTCATCCAGGAGTATCTGGACAAATTGTTGTTGATTTCGGGTGAAATTTAACCAAAAATCACCGTGAAAGTGGTTTTGGAGAAAAGCACAATCTTCCTGTTTGGCAAATGCATCCAATGTCATGTGTACAGAAAGAAATATCATGTTTTCTCAGGTTTCTGAAGCTTTCTTCCTAGAAAACTCGAATGTGTGGAGGATTTGACTCCAGGTGGAACCAATTAGCAATTGCCAGCTGAAAACAAAAACCAACATGCTTAAATGAATTCAAAACCTTAAAGTCCATAGAGAATGTCCAGAAAACACAAACAAACACAGAGGCTGTAGCAAGATCTGGGATTGAGATAGACACAACACACCAGATAGTTTTGTTTTCATCCAGGAGTATCTCGACAAATTGTTGTGGATTTAGGGTGAAATTTAACCAAAAATCACCGTGAAAGTGGTTTTGGAAAAAAGCACAATCTTCCTGTTCGGCCCATGCTTCCAATGTCATGTTTACAGACAGAAATATCATGTTTTCTCAGGTTTCTGAAGCTTTCTTCCTAGACAACTCGAATGTGTGGAGGATTTGACTCCAGGTGGAACCAATTAGCGTTTGCCAGCTGAAAACAAACAACTTACATGCTACAATGCATTCAAAACCTAAAAGTCCATACAGAATGTCCAGAAAACACAAACACACACAGAGGCTGTAGCAAGATCTGGGATTCAGATAGCCACAACACACCAGATAGTTTTTTTGTCATCCAGAGTATCTGGACAAAATGTTGTAGTATCCGGGTGAAATTTAACCAAAAATCACCGTGAAAGTGGTTTTGGAGAAAAGCACAATCTTCCCGTTCGGCAAATGCATCCGATGTCATGTTTACAGAAAGAAATATCATGTTTTCTCAGGTTTCTGAAGCTTTCTTCCTAGAAAACTCGAAAGTGTCTAGGATTAGACTCCAGGTGCAACCAATTAGCGTTTACCAGCTGAAAACAGAAAACTTACATGCTAAAATGCATTCAAAAACTTAAAGTCCATAGAGAATGTCCAGAAAACACAAACACACACAGAGGCTGTAGCAAGATCTGGGATTGAGATAGCCACAACACACCAGATAGTTTTGTTGTAATCCAGAGTATCTGGACAAACTGTTGTGGCTTTTGGGTGAAATTTAACCAAAAATCACCGTGAAAGTGGTTTTGGAGAAAAGCACAATCTTCCTGTTCGGCCCATGCTTCCAATGTCATGTTTACAGAAAGAAATATCATGTTTTCTCAGGTTTCTGAAGCTTTCTTCCTAGACAACTCGAATGTGTGGAGGATTTGACTCCAGGTGGAACCAATTAGCAATTGCCAGCTGAAAACAAAAACCAACATGCTAAAATGCATTCAAAACCTTAAAGTCCATAGAGAATGTCCATAAAACACAAACAAACACAGAGGCTGTAGCAAGATCTGGGATTGAGATAGACACAACACACCAGATAGTTTTGTTTTCATCCAGGAGTATCTCGACAAATTGTTGTGGATTTCGGGTGAAATTTAACCAAAAATCACCGTGAAAGTGGTTTTGGAGAAAAGCACAATCTTCCTGTTCGGCAAATGCATCCAATGTCATGTTTACAGAAAGAAATATCATGTTTTCTCAGGTTTCTGAAGCTTTCTTCCTAGAAAACTCGAATGTGTGGAGGATTTGACTCCAGGTGGAACCAATTAGCGTTTGCCAGCTGAAAACAAAAAACTTACATGCTACAATGCATTCAAAACCGTAAAGTCCATAGAGAATGTCCAGAAAACACAAACACACACAGAGGCTGCAGCAAGATCTGGGATTGAGATAGCCACAACACACCAGATAGTTTTTTTGTCATCCAGAGTATCTGGACAAAATGTTGTAGTATCCGGGTGAAATTTAACCAAAAATCACCGTGAAAGTGGTTTTGGAGAAAAGCACAATCTTCCCGTTCGGCAAATGCATCCGATGTCATGTTTACAGAAAGAAATATCATGTTTTCTCAGGTTTCTGAAGCTTTCTTCCTAGAAAACTCGAATGTGTCTAGGATTTGACTCCAGGTGCAACCAATTAGCGTTTGCCAGCTGAAAACAAAAAACTTACATGCTAAAATGCATTCAAAACCTTAAAGTCCATAGAGAATGTCCAGAAAACACAAACACACACAGAGGCTGTAGCAAGATCTGGGATTGAGATAGCCACAACACACCAGATAGTTTTGTTGTAATCCAGAGTATCTGGACAAACTGTTGTGGCTTTTGGGTGAAATTTAACCAAAAATCACCGTGAAAGTGGTTTTGGAGAAAAGCACAATCTTCCTGTTCGGCCCATGCTTCCAAAGTCATGTTTACAGAAAGAAATATCATGTTTTCTCAGGTTTCTGAAGCTTTCTTCCTAGACAACTCGAATGTGTGGAGGATTTGACTCCAGGTGGAACCAATTAGCAATTGCCAGCTGAAAACAAAAACCAACATGCTACAATGCATTCAAAACCTTAAAGTCCATAGAGAATGTCCATAAAACACAAACAAACACAGAGGCTGTAGCAAGATCTGGGATTGAGATAGACACAACACACCAGATAGTTTTGTTATCATCCAGGAGTATCTGGACAAATTGTTGTGGATTTCGGGTGCAATTTAACGAAAAATCACCGTGAAAGTGGTTTTGGAGAAAAGCACAATCTTCCTGTTCGGCAAATGCATCCAATGTCATGTTTACAGAAACAAATATCATGTTTTCTCAGGTTTCTGAAGCTTTCTTCCTAGAAAACTCGAATGTGTGGAGGATTTGACTCCAGGTGGAACCAATTAGCGTTTGCCAGCTGAAAACAAAAAACTTACATGCTACAATGCATTCAAAACCGTAAAGTCCATAGAGAATGTCCAGAAAACACAAACACACACAGAGGCTGCAGCAAGATCTGGGATTGAGATAGCCACAACACACCAGATAGTTTTTTTGTCATCCAGAGTATCTGGACAAAATGTTGTAGTATCCGGGTGAAATTTAACCAAAAATCACCGTGAAAGTGGTTTTGGAGAAAAGCACAATCTTCCCGTTCGGCAAATGCATCCGATGTCATGTTTACACAAAGAAATATCATGTTTTCTCAGGTTTCTGAAGCTTTCTTCCTAGAAAACTCGAATGTGTCTAGGATTTGACTCCAGGTGCAACCAATTAGCGTTTGCCAGCTGAAAACAAAAAACTTACATGCTAAAATGCATTCAAAACCGTACAGTCCATAGAGAATGTCCAGAAAACACAAACACACACAGAGGCTGTAGCAAGATCTGGGATTGAGATAGCCACAACACACCAGATAGTTTTGTTGTAATCCAGAGTATCTGGACAAACTGTTGTGGATTTCAGGTGAAATTTAACAAAAATCACCGTGAAAGTGGTTTTGGAGAAAAGCACAATCTTCCTGTTCGGCAAATGCATCCAATGTCATGTTTACAGAAAGAAATATCATGTTTTCTCAGGTTTCTGAAGCTTTCTTCCTAGAAAACTCAAATGTGTGGAGGATTTGACTCTAGGTGGAACCAATTAGCATTTGCCAGCTGAAAACAAAAAACTTACATGCTAAAATGCATTCAAAACAGTACAGTCCATAGAGAATGTCCAGAAAACACAAACACACACAGAGGCTGTAGCAAGATCTGGGATTGAGATAGCCACAACACACCAGATAGTTTTGTTTTCATCCAGGAGTATCTGGACAAACTGTTGTTGATTTCATGTGAAATTTAAACAAAAATCACCGTGAAAGTGGTTTTGCAGAAAAGCACAATCTTCCTGTTCAGCAAATGCATCCAATGTCATGTTTACAGAAAGAAATATCATGTTTTCTCAGGTTTCTGAAGCTTTCTTCCTAGAAAATTCGAATGAGTGGAGGATTTGACTCCAGGTGGAACCAATTAGCGTTTGCCAGCAGAAAACAAAAAATTTACATGCTAAAATGCATTGAAAACCGTACAGTCCATAGAGAATGTCCCGAAAACACAAACACACACAGAGGCTGCAGCAAGATCTGGGATTGAGATAGCCACAACCCACCAGATAGTTTTGTTTTCATCCAGGAGTATCTGCACAAACTGCTGTGGATTTCGGGTGAAATTTAAACAAAAATCACCGTGAAAGTGGTTTTGCAGAAAAGCACAATCTTCCTGTTCGGCACATGCATCCAATGTCATGTTTACAGAAAGAAATATCATGTTTTCTCAGGTTTCTGAAGCTTTCTTCCTAGAAAATTCGAATGAGTGGAGGATTTGACTCCAGGTGGAACCAATTAGCGTTTGCCAGCAGAAAACAAAAAGGGTCCTGCTAAAATGCATTCAAAACCTTAAAGTCCATAGAGAATGTCCAGAAAACACAAACACACACAGAGGCTGTAGCAAGATCTGGGATTGAGATAGCCACAACACACCAGATAGTTTAGTTTTCATCCAGGAGTATCTGAACAAACTGTTGTGGATTTCAGGTGAAAGTTAACAAAAATCACCGTGAAAGTGGATTTGGAGAAAAGCACAATCTTCCTGTTCGGCAAATGCATCCAATGTCATGTTTACGGAAAGAAATATCATGTTTTCTCAGGTTTCTGAAGCTTTCTTCCTAGAAAACTCGAATGTGTGGAGGATTTGACTCCAGGTGGAACCAATTAGCGTTTGCCAGCTGAAAACAAAAAACTTACATGCTAAAATGCATTCAAAACCGTACAGACCATAGAGAATGTCCAGAAAACACAAACACACACAGAGGCTGTAGCAAGATCTGGGATTGAGATAGCCACAACCCACCATATAGTTTTGTTTTCATCCAGGAGTATCTCGACAAATTCTTGTGGATTTCGGGTGAAATTTAACCAAAAATCACCGTGAAAGTGGTTTTGGAGAAAAGCACAATCTTCCTGTTCGGCAAATGCATCCAATGTCATGTTTACAGAAAGAAATATCATGTTTTTTCAGGTTTCTGAAGCTTTCTTCCTAGAAAACTCGAATGTGTGGAGGATTTGACTCCAGGTGGAAGCAATTAGCGTTTGCCAGCTGAAAACAAACAACTTACATGCTACAATGCATTCAAAACCGTAAAGTCCATAGAGAATGTCCAGAAAACACAAACACACACAGAGGCTGTAGCAAGATCTGGGATTGAGATAGCCACAACACACCAGATAGTTTTGTTGTTATCCAGAGTATCTGGACAAAATGTTGTAGTAACCGTGTGAAATTTAACCAAAAATCACCGTGAAAGTGGTTTTGGAGAAAAGCACAATCTTCCTGTTCGGCAAATGCATCCAATGTCATGTTTACAGAAAGAAATATCATGTTTTCTCAGGTTTCTGAAGCTTTCTTCCTAGAAAACTCGAATGTGTGGAGGATTTGACTCCAGGTGGAACCAATTAGCATTTGCCAGCTGAAAACAAACAACTTACATGCTACAATGCATTCAAAACCGTAAAGTCCATAGAGAATGTCCAGAAAACACAAACACACACAGAGGCTGTAGCAAGATCTGGGATTGAGATAGCCACAACACACCAGATAGTTTTGTTGTTATCCAGAGTATCTGGACACATTGTTGTGGATATCGGGTGAAAGTTAACAAAAATCACCGTGAAAGTGGTTTTGCAGAAAAGCACAATCTTCCTGTTCGGCAAGTGCATCCGATGTCATGTTTATAGAAAGAAATATCATTTTTTCTCTGGTTTCTGAAGCTTTCTTCCTAGAAAACTCGAATGTGTGGAGGATTTGACTCCAGGTGGAAGCAATTAGCGTTTGTCAGCTGAAAAGAAAAAACTTACATGCTAAAATGCATTCAAAACCGTACAGTCCATAGAGAATGTCCAGAAAACACAAACACACACAGAGGCTGTAGCAAGATCTGGGATTGAGATAGCCACAACACACCAGATAGTTTTGTTTTCATCCAGGAGTATCTGGACAAAATGATGTAGTATCCGGGTGAAATTTAAACAAAAATCACCGTGAAAGTGGTTTTGGAGAAAAGCACAATCTTCCTGTTCGGCAAATGCATCCAAAGTCATGTTTACAGAAAGAAATATCATGTTTTCTCAGGTTTCTGAAGCTTTCTTCCTAGAAAACTCGAATGTGCGGAGGAGTTGACTCCAGGTGGAACCAATTAGCGTTGGACAGCTGAACACAAAAAACTTACATGCTAAAACGCATTGAAAACTGTAAAGTGCATAGAGAATGTCCAGAAAACACAAACACACACAGAGGGGGTAGCAAGATCTGGGATTGAGATAGCCACAACACACCAGATAGTTTTGTTTTCATCCAGGAGTATCTGGACAACTTGTTGTGGATTTCCTGTGAAATTTAACCAAAATCACCGTGAAAGTGGTTTTGGAGAAAAGCACAATCTTCCTGTTCTCAAATGCATCCAATGTCATGTTTACAGAAAGAAATATCATGTTTTCTCAGGTTTCTGAAGCTTTCTTCCTAGAAAACTCGAATGAGTAGAGGATTTGACTCCAGGTGGAACCAATTAGCGTTTGCCAGCTGAACACAAAAAGGGTCCTGCTAAAATGCATTCAAAACCGTACAGTCCATAGAGAATGTCCAGAAAACACAAACACACACAGAGGCTGTAGCAAGATCTGGGATTGAGATAGCCACAACACACCAGATAGTTTTGTTTTCATCCATGAGTATCTGGACAAACTGTTGTGGATTTCTGGAGAAATTTAACCAAAATCACCGTGAAAGTGCTTTTGGAGAAAAGCACAATCTTCCTGTTCGGCAAATGCATCCAATGTCATGTTTACACAAAGAAATATCATGTTTTCTCAGGTTTCTGAAGCTTTCTTCCTAGAAAACTCGAATGAGTGGAGGATTTGACTCCAGGTGGAACCAATTAGCGTTTGCCAGCTGAAAACAAAAAGGGTCCTGCTAAAATGCATTCAAAACCTTACAGTCCATAGAGAATGTCCAGAAAACACAAACACACACAGAGGCTGTAGCAAGATCTGGGATTGAGATAGCCACAACACACCTGATAGTTTTGTTTTCATCCAGAGTATCTGGACAAATTGTTGTGGATTTCGGGTGAAATTTAACCAAAAATCACCGTGAAAGTGGTTTTGGAGAAAAGCACAATCTTCCTGTTCGGCGAATGCATCCAATGTCATGTTTACAGAAAGAAATATCATGTTTTCTCAGGTTTATGAAGCTTTTTTCCTAGAAAACTCGAATGTGTGGAGGATTTGACTCCAGGTGGAAGCAATTAGCGTTTGTCAGCTGAAAAGAAAAAACTTACATGCTAAAATGCATTCAAAACCGTACAGTCCATAGAGAATGTCCAGAAAACACAAACACACACAGAGGCTGTAGCAAGATCTGGGATTGAGATAGCCACAACACACCAGATAGTTTTGTTTTCATCCAGGAGTATCTGGACAAAATGTTGTAGTATCCGGGTGAAATTTAAACAAAAATCACCATGAAAGTGGTATTGGAGAAAAGCACAATCTTCCTGTTCGGCAAATGCATCCAATGTCATGTTTACAGAAAGAAATATCATGTTTTCTCAGGTTTCTGAAGCTTTCTTCCTAGAACACTGGAATGTGTGGAGGAGTTGACTCCAGGTGGAACCAATTAGCGTTGGACAGCTGAACACAAAAAACTTACATGCTAAAACGCATTCAAAACTGTAAAGTGCATAGAGAATGTCCAGAAAACACAAACACACACAGAGGCTGCAGCAAGATCTGGGATTGAGATAGCCACAACACACCAGAAAGTTTTGTTTTCATCCAGGAGTATCTGGAAACACTGTTGTGGATTTTGGGTGAAATTTAACCAAAAATCACCGTGAAAGTGGTTTTGGAGAAAAGCACAATCTTCCTGTTCGGAAAATGCATCCAATGTCATGTGTACAGAAAGAAATATCATGTTTTCTCAGGTTTCTGAAGCTTTCTTCCTAGAAAACGCGAATGTGTGGAGGATTTGACTCCAGGTGGAACCAATTAGCGTTTGCCAGCTAAAAACAAAAAACTTACATGCTAAAATGCATTCAAAACCGTACAGTCCATAGAGAATGTCCAGAAAACACAAACACACACAGAGGCTGTAGCAAGATCTGGGATTGAGATAGCCACAACACACCAGATAGTTTTGTTTTCATCCAGGAGTATCTGGACAAATTGTTGAGGATTTCGGGTGAAATTTAACCAAAAATCACCGTGAAAGTGGTTTTGGAGAAAAGCGCAATCTTCCTGTTTGGCAAATGCATCCAATGTCATGTTTACAGAAAGACATATCATGTTTTCTCAGGTTTCTGAAGCTTTCTTCCTAGAAAACTCGAATGTGTGGAGGATTTGACTCCAGGTGGAAACAATTAGCGTTTGCCAGCTGAACACAAAAAACTTACATGCTAAAATGCATTCAAAACCTTAAAGTCCATAGAGAATGTCCAGAAAACACAAACACACACAGAGGCTGTAGCAAGATCTGGGATTGAGATAGCCACAACACACCAGATAGTTTTGTTTTCATCCAGGAGTATCTGGACAAATTGTTGTGGATTTCGGATGAAATTTAACCAAAAATCACCGTGAAAGTGGTTTTGGAGAAAAGCACAATCTTCCTATTCGGCAAATGCATCCAATGTCATGTGTACAGAAAGAAATATCATGTTTTCTCAGGTTTCTGAAGCTTTCTTCCTAGAAAACTCAAATGTGTGGAGGATTTGACTCCAGGTGGAACCAATTAGCGTTTGCCAGGTGAAAACAAAAAAATTACATGCTAAAATGCATTCAAAACCGTAAAGTCCATAGAGAATATCCAGAAAACACAAAGAAACAGAGAGGCTGTAGCAAGATCTGGGATTGAGATAGCCACAACACACCAGATAGTTTTGTTTTCATCCAGGAGTATCTGGACAAACTGTTGTGGATTTTGGGTGAAATTTAACCAAAAATCACCGTGAAAGTGGTTTTGGAGAAAAGCACAATCTTCCTGTTCGGCAAATGCATCCAATGTCATGTTTACAGAAAGAAATATCATGTTTTCTCAGGTTTCTGAAGCTTTCTTCCTAGAAAACTCGAATGTGTGGAGGATTTGACTCCAGGAGGAACCAATTAGCGTTGGCCAGCTGAAAACAAAAAGGGTCCTGCTAAAATGCATTCAAAACCGTAAAGTCCATAGAGAATGTCCAGAAAACACAAACACACACAGAGGCTGTAGCAAGATCTGGGATTGAGATAGCCACAACACACCAGATAGTTTTGTTTTCATCCAGGAGAATATGGACAAATTGTTGTGGATTTCGGGTGAAATTTAACAAAATCACCGAGAAAGTGGTTTTGGAGAAAAGCACAATCTTCCTGTTCGGCACATGCATCCAATGTCATGTTTACAGAAAGAAATATCATGTTTTCTCAGGTTTCTGAAGCTTTCTTCCTAGAAAACTCGAATGTGTGGAGGATTTGACGCCAGGAGGAACCAATTAGCGTTGGCCAGCTGAAAACAAAAAACTTACATGCTAAAATGCATTCAAAACCGTAAAGTCCATAGAGAATGTCCAGAAAACACAAACACACACAGAGGCTGTAGCAAGATCTGGGATTGAGATAGCCCCAACACACCAGATAGTTTTGTTGTTATCCAGGATTATCTGGACAAACTGTTGTGGATTTCGGGTGAAATTTAAACAAAAATCACCGTGAAAGTGGTTTTGGAGAAAAGCACAGTCTTCCTGTTCGGCAAATGCATCCAATGTCATGTTTACAGAAAGAAATATCAGGTTTTCTCAGGTTTCTGAAGCTTTCTTCCTAGAAAACTCGAATGTGTGGAGGATTTGACTCCAGGAGGAACCAATTAGCGTTTGCCAGCTGAAAACAAAAAACTTACATGCTACAATGCATTCAAAACCGTAAAGTCCATAGAGAATGTCCAGAAAACACAAACACACACAGAGGCTGTAGCAAGATCTGGGATTGAGATAGCCACAACACACCAGATAGTTTTGTTTTCATCCAGGAGTATCTGGACAAATTGTTGTGGATTTCGGGTGAAATTTAACCAAAAATCACCGTGAAAGTGGTTTTGGAGAAAAGCACAATCTTCCTGTTCGGCAAATGCATCCAATGTCATGTTTACAGAAAGAAATATCATGTTTTCTCAGGTTTCTGAAGCTTTCTTCCTAGAAAACTCGAATGTGTGGAGGATTTGACTCCAGGTGGAACCAATTAGCGTTTGCCAGCTGAAAACAAAAAACTTACATGCTACAATGCATTCAAAACCGTACAGTCCATAGAGAATGTCCAGAAAACACAAACACACACAGAGGCTGCAGCAAGATCTGGGATTGAGATAGCCACAACACACCAGATAGTTTTGTTTTCATCCAGAGTATCTGGACAAAATGTTGTAGTATCCGGGTGAAATTTAACCAAAAAATCACTGTGAAAGTGGTTTTGGAGAAAAGCACAATCTTCATGTTTCGCAAATGCATCCAATGTCATGTTTACAGAAAGAAATATCATGTTTTCTCAGGTTTCTGAAGCTTTCTTCCTAGGAAACTCGAATGTGTGGAGGAGTTGACTCCAGGGGCAAGCAATTAGCGTTTGCCAGCTGAACACAGAAAGGGTCCTGCTAAAATGCATTCCAAACCGTACAGTCCATAGAGAATGTCCAGAAAACACAAACACACACAGAGGCTGTAGCAAGATCTGGGATTGAGATAGCCACAACACACCAGATAGTTTTCTTTTCATCCAGGAGTATCTGCACAACTTGTTGTGGATTTCGGGTGAAATTTAACAAACATCACCGTGAAAGTGGTTTTGGAGAAAAGCACAATCTTCCTGTTCGGCAAATGCATCCAATGTCATGTTTACAGAAAGAAATATCATGTTTTCTCAGGTTTCTGAAGCTTTCTTCCTAGAAAACTCGAATGTGTGGAGGATTTGACTCCAGGTGGAACCAATTAGCGTTGGCCAGCTGAAAATAAAAAGGGTCCTTCTAAAATGCATTCAAAACCATAAAGTCCAAAGAGAATGTCCAGAAAACACAAACACACACAGAGGCTGTAGCAAGATCTGGGATTGAGATAGCCACAACACACCAGATAGTTTTGTTTTCATCCAGAGTATCTGGACAGAATGTTGTAGTATCCGGGTGAGATTTAACCAAAAAATCACCGTGAAAATGGTTTTGGAGAAAGGCACAATCTTCCTGTTCGACACATGCATCCAATGTCATGTTTACAGAAAGAAATATCATGTTTTCTCAGGTTTCTGAAGCTTTCTTCCTAGAAAACTCGAATGTGTGGAGGAGTTGACTCCAGGGGCAAGCAATTAGCGTTTGCCAGCTGAAAACAAAAAACTTACATGCTAAAATGCATTCCAAACCGTACAGTCCATAGAGAATGTCCAGAAAACACAAACACACACAGAGGCTGTAGCAAGATCTGGGATTGAGATAGCCACAACACACCAGATAGTTTTGTTGTTATCCAGGATTATCTGGACAAACTGTTGTGGATTTCGGGTGAAATTTAAACAAAAATCACCGTGAAAGTGGTTTTGGAGAAAAGCACAGTCTTCCTGTTCGGCAAATGCATCCAATGTCATGTTTACAGAAAGAAATATCAGGTTTTCTCAGGTTTCTGAAGCTTTCTTCCTAGAAAACTCGAATGTGTGGAGGATTTGACTCCAGGTGGAACTAATTAGCGTTTGCCAGCTGAAAACAAAAAACTTACGTGCTACAATGCATTCAAAACCGTACAGTCCATAGAGAATGTCCAGAAAACACAAACAAACACAGAGGCTGTAGCAAGATCTGGGATTGAGATAGCCACAACACACCAGATAGTTTTGTTTTCATCCAGGAGTATCTGGACAAACTGTTGTGGATTTCGGGTGAAATTTAACCAAAAATCACCGTGAAAGTGGTTTTGGAGAAAAGCACAATCTTCCTGTTCAGCAAATGCATCCAATGTCATGTTTACAGAAAGAAATATCATCTTTTCTCAGGTTTCTGGAGCTTTCTTCCTAGAAAACTCGAATGTGTGGAGGATTTCACTCCAGGTGGAAACAATTAGCGTTTCCCAGCTGAACACAAAAAGGGTCCTGCTAAAATACATTCAAAACGTTATAGTCCATAGAGAATGTCCAGAACACACAAACACACACAGAGGCTGTAGCAAGATCTGGGATTGAGATAGCCACAACACACCAGATAGTTTTCTTTTCATCCAGGAGTATCTGGACAAATTGTCATGGATTTCGGGTGAAATTTAACCAAAAATCACCGTGAAAGTGGTTTTGGAGAAAAGCACAATCTTCCTGTTCGGCAAATGCATCCAATGTCATGTTTACAGAAAGAAATATCAGGTTTTCTCAGGTTTCTGAAGCTTTCTTCCTAGAAAACTCGAATGTGTGGAGGATTTGACTCCAGGTGGAACCAATTAGGGTTTGCCAGCAGAAAGCAAAAAACTTACATGCTAAAATGCATTCAAAACCATAAAGTCCATAGAGAATGTCCAGAAAACACAAACACACACAGAGGCTGTAGCAAGATCTGGGATTGAGATAGCCACAACACACCAGATAGTTTTGTTTTCATCCAGAGTATCTGGACAAAATGTTGTAGTATCCGGGTGAAATTTAACCAAAAAATCACCGTGAAAGTGGTTTAGGAGAAAAGCAGAATCTTCCTGTTGGGCAAATGCATCCAATGTCATGTTTACAGAAAGAAATATCATGTTTTCTCAGGTTTCTGAAGCTTTCTTCCTAGAAAACTCGAATGTGTGGAGGAGTTGACTCCAGGTGGAACCAAATAGCGTTTGCCAGCTGAAAACAAAAAACTTACATGCTAAAATGCATTCAAAACCGTAAAGTCCATAGAGAATGTCCAGAAAACACAAACACACACAGAGGCTGTAGCAAGATCTGGGATTGAGATAGCCACAACACACCAGATAGTTTTGTTTTCATCCAGGAGTATCTGGACAAATTGTTGTGGATTTCGGGTGAAATGTAACCAAAAATCACCGTGAAAGTGGTTTTGGAGAAAAGCACAATCTTCCTGTTCGGCAAATGCATCCAATGTCATGTATACAGAAAGAAATATCAGGTTTTCTCAGGTTTCTGAAGCTTTCTTCCTAGAAAACTCGAATGTGTGGAGGATTTGACTCCAGGTGGAACCAATTAGCGTTTGCCAGCTGAAAACAAAAAAACTTACATGCTAAAATGCATTGAAAACCGTACAGTCCATAGAGAATGTCCAGAAAACACAAACACACACAGAGGCTGCAGCAAGATCTGGGATTGAGAGAGCCACAACACACCAGATAGTTTTGTTTTCATCCAGGAGTATCTGGACAAACTGTTGTGGATTTCGGGTGAAATTTAACCAAAAATCACCGTGGAAGTGGTTTTGGAGAAAAGTACAATCTTCCTGTCTGGCAAATGCATCCAATGTCATGTTTACAGAAAGAAATATCAGGTTTTCTCAGGTTTCTGAAGCTTTCTTCCTAGAAAACTCGAATGTGTGGAGGATTTGACTCCAGGTGGAACCAATTAGCGTTTGCCAGCTGAACACAAAAAGGGTCCTGCTAAAATGCATTCAAAACCTTAAAGTCCATAGAGAATGTCCAGAAAACACAAACACACACAGAGGCTGTAGCAAGATCTGGGATTGAGATAGCACAACACACCAGATAGTTTTGTTTTCATCCAGGAGTATCTGGACAAATTGTCATGGATTTCGGGTGAAATTTAACGCAAAAATCACCGTGAAAGTGGTTTTGGAGAAAAGCCCAATCTTCCTGTTTGGCACATGCATCCAATCCCATGTTTACAGAAAGAAATATCCTGTTTTCTCAGGTTTCTGAAGCTTTCTTCCTAGAAAACTCGAATGTGTGGAGGAGTTGACTCCAGGTGGAACCAAATAGCGTTTGCCAGCGGAAAACAAAAAACTTACATGCTAAAATGCATTCAAAACCGTAAAGTCCATAGAGAATGTCCAGAAAACACAAACAAACACAGAGGCTGTAGCAAGATCTGGGATTGAGATAGCCACAACACACCAGACAGTTTTGGTTTCATCCAGGAGTATCTCGACAAATTGTTGTGGATTTCGGATGAGATTTAAACAAAAATCACCGTGAAAGTGGTTTTGGAGAAAAGCACTATCTTCCTGTTCGGCAAATGCATCCAATGTCATGTTTACAGAAAGAAATATCATGTTTTCTCAGGTTTCTGAAGCTTTCTTCCTAGAAAACTCGAATGTGTGGAGGATTTGACTCCAGGTGGAACCAATTAGCGTTTGCCAGCTGAACACAAAAAGGGTCCTGCTAAAATGCATTCAAAACCGTAAAGTCCATAGAGAATGTCCAGAAAACACAAACACACACAGAGGCTGTAGCAAGATCTGGGATTGAGATAGCCACAACACACCAGATAGTTTTGTTTTCATCCGGAGTATCTTGACAAAATGTTGTAGTATCCGGGTGAAATTTAACCAAAAAATCACCGTGAAAGTGGTTTTGGAGAAAAGCACAATCTTCCTGTTCGGCAAATGCATCCAATGTCATGTTTACAGAAAGGAATATCATGTTTTCTCAGGTTTCTGAAGCTTTCTTCCTAGAAAACTCGAATGAGTGGAGGATTTTACTCCAGGTGGAGTCAATTAGCGTTTGCCAGCTGAAAACAAAAAACTTACATACTACATTGCATTCAAAACCGTAAAGTCCATTGAGAATGTCCAGAAAACACAAACACACACAGAGGCTGTAGCAAGATCTGGGATTGAGATAGCCACAACACACCAGATAGTTTTGTTTTCATCCGGAGTATCTGGACAAAATCTTGTAGTATCCGGGTGAAATTTAACCAAAAAAATCACCGTGAAAGTGGTTTTGGAGCAAAGCACAATCTTCCTGTTCGGCAAATGCATCCAATGTCATGTTTACAGAAAGAAATATAATGTTTTCTCAGGTTTCTGAAGCTTTCTTCCTAGAAAACTCGAATGTGTAGAGGAGTTGACTCCCGGGGCAAGCAATTAGCGTTTGCCAGCTGAAAACAAAAAACTTACATGCTAAAATGCATTCAAAACCGTACAGTCCATAGAGAATGTCCAGAAAACACAAACACACACAGAGGCTGCAGCAAGATCTGGGATTGAGATAGCCACAACACACCAGATAGTTTTGTTTTCATCCAGGAGTATCTGGACAAATTGTTGTGGATTTCGGGTGAAATTTAACCAAAAATCACCGTGAAAGTGGTTTTGGAGAAAAGCACAATCTTCCTGTTCGGCAAATGCATCCAATGTCATGTTTACAGAAAGAAATATCATGTTTTCTCAGGTTTCTGAAGCTTTCTTCCTAGAAAACTCGAATATGTGGAGGATTTCACTCCAGGTGGAACCAATTAGCATTTGCCAGGTGAAAAGAAAAAACTTACATGCTAAAATGCATTCAAAACCATAAAGTCCATAGAGAATGCCCAAAAAACACAAACACACACAGAGGCTGTAGCAAGATCTGGGATTGAGATAGCCACAACACACCAGATAGTTTTGTTTTCATCCAGGAGTATCTGGACAAATTGTTGTGGATTTCGGGTGAGATTTAACCAAAAATCACCGTGAAAGTGGTTTTGGAGAAAAGCACTATCTTCCTGTTCGGCAAATGCATCCAATGTCATGTTTACAGAAAGAAATAGCAAGTTTTCTCAGGTTTCTGAAGCTTTCTTCCTAGAAAACTCGAATGTGTGGAGGATTTGACTCCAGGTGGAACCAATTCGCGTTTGCCAGCTGAAAACAAACAACTTACATGCTAAAATGCATTCAAAACCATAAAGTCCATAGAGAATGTCCAGAAAACACAAACACACACAGAGGCTGTAGCAAGATCTGGGATTGAGATAGTCACAACACACCAGATAGTTTTGTTTTCATCCAGGAGTATCTGGACAAATTGTTGTGGATTTCGGGTGAAATTTAACCAAAAATCACCGTGGAAGTGGTTTTGGAGAAAAGCACAATCTTCCTGTTCGGCAAATGCATCCAATGTCATGTTTACGGAAAGAAATATCATGTTTTCTCAGGTTTCTGAAGCTTTCTTCCTAGAAAACTCGAATGTGTGGAGGATTTGCCTCCAGGTGGAACCAATGAGCGTTTGCCAGCTGAGAACAAAAAACTTACATGCTAAAATGCATTCAAAACCGTAAAGCACATAGAGAATGTCCAGAAAACACAAACACACACAGAGGCTGTAGCAAGATCTGGAATTGAGATAGCCCCAACACACCAGATAGTTTTGTTTTCATCCAGGAGTATCTGGACAAATTGTGGATTTCGGGTGAAATTTAACCAAAAATCACCGTGAAAGTGGTTTTGGAGAAAAGCACAATCTTCCTGTTCGGCAAATGCATCCAATGTCATGTTTACAGAAAGACATATCATGTTTTCTCAGGTTTCGGAAGCTTTCTTCCTAGAAAACTCGAATGTGTGGAGGATTTGCCTCCAGGTGGAACCAATTAGTGTTTGCCAGCTGAATACAAAAAACTTACATGCTAAAATGCATTGAAAACCATAAAGTGCATAGAGAATGTCCAGAAAACACAAACAAGAGGCTCGTAGCAAGTTCTGGGACTGAGAGAACCACAACACACCAGATAGTTTTGTTTTCATCCAGGAGTATCTGGACAAACTGTTGTGGATTTCGGGTGAAATGTAACCAAAAATCACCGTGAAAGTGGTTTTGGAGAAAAGCACAATCTTCCTGTTCGGCAAATGCATCCAATGTCATGTTTACAGAAAGAAATATCATGTTTTCTCAGGTTTCTGAAGCTTTCTTCCTAGAAAACTCGAATGTGTGGAGGATTTGACTCCAGGTGGAACCAATTAGCGTTTGCCAGCTGAAAACAAAAAACTTACATGCTACAATGCATTCAAAACCGTAAAGTCCATAGAGAATGTCCAGAAAACACAAACACACACAGAGGCTGCAGCCAGATCTGGGAATGAGATAGCCACAAAACAACAGATAGTTTTGTTTTCATCCAGGAGTATCTCGATAAATTGTTGTGGATTTTGGGTGAAATTTAACCAAAAATCACCGTGAAAGTGGTTTTGGAGAAAAGCACAATCTTCCTGTTTGGTAAATGCATCCAATGTCATGTTTACAGAAAGAAATATCAGGTTTTCTCAGGTTTCTGAAGCTTTCTTCCTAGAAAACTCGAATGTGTGGAGGATTTGACTCCAGGTGGAACCAATTAGCGTTTGCCAGCTGAAAACAAAAAACTTACATGCTAAAATGCACTCAAAACCGTAAGTCCATAGAGAATGTCCAGAAAACACAAACACACACAGAGGCTGTAGCAAGATCTGGGATTGAGATAGCCACAACACACCAGATAGTTTTGTTTTCATCCAGGAGTCTCTGGACAAACTGTTGTGGATTTCGGGTGAAATTTAACCAAAAATCACCGTGAAAGTGGTTTTGGAGAAAAGCACAATCTTCCTGTTCGGCAAATGCATCCAATGTCATGTTTACAGAAAGAAATATCATGTTTTCTCAGGTTCCTGAAGCTTTCGTCCTTGAAAACTCGAATGTGTGGAGGATTTGCCTCCAGGTGGAACCAATTAGCGTTTGCCAGCTGAACACAAAAAACTTACATGCTGAAATGCATTCAAAACCCTACAGTCCATAGAGATTGTCCAGAAAACACAAACACACACAGAGGCTGTAGCAAGATCTGGGATTGAGATACCCCCAACACACCAGATAGGTTTGTTTTCATCCAGGAGTATCTGGACAAATTGTTGTGGATTTCGGGTGAAATTTAACCAAAAATCACCGTGAAAGTGGTTTTGGAGAAAAGCACAATCTTCCTGTTCGGCAAATGCATCCAATGTCATGTTTACAGAAAGACATATCATGTTTTCTCAGGTTTCTGAAGCTTTCTTCCTAGAAAACTCGAATGTGTGGAGGATTTGACTCCAGGTGGAACCAATTAGCGTTTGCCTGGTGAAAACAAAAATCTTACATGCTAAAATGCCTTGAAAACCATAAAGTGCATAGAGAATGTCCAGAAAACACAAACAAGAGGCTCGTAGCAAGTTCTGGTACTGAGATACCCACAACACACCAGATAGTTTTGTTTTCATCCAGGAGTATCTGGACAAACTGTTGTGGATTTCGGGTGAAATGTAACCAAAAATTACCATGAAAGTGGTTTTGTAGAAAAGTACAATCTTCCTGTTCGGCAAATGCATCCAATGTCATGTTTACAGAAAGAAATATCATGTTTTCTCAGGTTTCTGAATCTTTCTTCCTAGAAAACTCGAATGTGTGGAGGATTTGACTCCACCTGGAACCAATTACCGTTTGCCAGCTGAAAACAAAAAACTTACATGCTACAATGCATTCAGAACCGTAAAATCCATAGAGAATGTCCAGAAAACACAAAAGAACATAGTGTCTGTAGCAAGATCTGGGATTGAGATAGTCACAACACACCAGATAGTTTTGTTTTCATCCAGAGTATCTGGAAAAACTGTTGTGGATTTCGGGTGAAATTTAACCAAAAATCACCGTGAAAGTGGTTTTGGAGAAAAGCACAATCTTCCTGTTCGGCAAATGCATCCAATGTCATGTTTCCGGAAAAAAATATCATGTTTTCTCAGGTTTCTGAAGCTTTCTTCCTAGAAAACTCGAATGTGTGGAGGATTTGCCTCCAGGTGGAACCAATTAGCGTTTGCCAGCTGAAAACAAAAAACTTACATGCTAAAATGCATTCAAACCGTAAAGACCACAGATAATGTCCAGAAAACACAAACAAACAAGAGGCTGTAGCAAGATCTGGGATTGAGATAGCCACAACACACCAGATAGTTTTGTTTTCATCCAGGAGTATCTGGACAAATTGTTGTGGATTTCGGGTGAAATGTAACCAAAAATCACCGTGAAAGTGGTTTTGGAGAAAAGCACAATCTTCCTGTTCGGCAAATGCATCCAATGTCATGTTTACAGAAAGAAATATCATGTTTTCTCAGGTTTCTGAAGCTTTCTTCCTAGAAAACTCGAATGTGTGGAGGATTTGCCTCCAGGTGGAACCAATTAGCGTTTGCCAGCTGAAAACAAAAAACTTACATGCTAAAATGCATTCAATACCGTAAAGTCCATAGAGAATGTCCAGAAAACACAAACACAGAGGCTGTAGCAAGATCTGGGATTGATATAGCCCCAACACACCAGATAGTTTTGTTTTCATCCAGGAGTATCTGGACAAATTGTTGTGGATTTCGAGTGAAATTTAACCAAAAATCACCGTGAAAGTGGTTTTGGAGAAAAGCACAATCTTCCTGTTCGGCAAATGCATCCAATGTCATGTTTACAGAAAGAAATATCATGTTTTCTCAGGTTCCTGAAGCTTTCGTCCTTGAAAACTCGAATGTGAGGAGGATTTGACTCCAGGTGGAAACAATTAGCGTTTGCCAGCTGAAAACAAAAAACTTACATGCTAAAATGCATTCAAACCGTAAAGACCACAGATAATGTCCAGAAAACACAAACAAACAAGAGGCTGTAGCAAGATCTGGGATTGAGATAGCCACAACACACCAGATAGTTTTGTTTTCATCCAGGAGTATCTGGACAACTTGTTGTGGATTTCGGGTGAAATTTAACCAAAAATCACCGTGAAAGTGGTTTTGGAGAAAACCACAATCTTCCTGTTCGGCAAATGCATCCAATGTCATGTTTACAGAAAGAAATATCATGTTTTCTCAGGTTTCTGAAGCTTTCTTCCTAGAAAACTCGAATGTGTGGAGGATTTGACTCCAGGTGGAACCAATGAGTGTTTGCTAGCTGAAAGCAAAAAACTTACATGCTAAAATGCACTGAAAACCATAAAGTGCATAGAGAATGTCCAGAAAACACAAACAAACAAGAGGCTCGTAGCAAGTTCTGGGACTGAGATAGCCACAACACACCAGATAGTTTTGTTTTCATCCAGGAGTATCTGGACAAATTGTTGTGGATTTCGGGTGAAATGTAACCAAAAATCACTGTGAAAGTGGTTTTGGAGAAAAGCACAATCTTCCTGTTCGGCAAATGCATCCAATGTCATGGTTACAGAAAGAAATATAATGTTTTCTCAGGTTCCTGAAGCTTTCTTCCTAGAAAACTCGAATGTGTGGAGGATTTGACTCCAGGAGGAACCAATTAGCGTTTGCCAGCTGAAAACAAAAAACTTCCATGCTAAAATGCACTCAAAACCTTAAGTCCATAGAGAATGTCCAGAAAACACAAACACACACAGAGGCTGTAGCAAGATCTGGGATTGAGATAGTCACAACACACCAGATAGTTTTGTTTTCATCCAGGAGTATCTGGACAAATTGTTGTGGATTTCGGGTGAAATTTAACCAAAAATCACCGTGGAAGTGGTTTTGGAGAAAAGCACAATCTTCCTGTTCGGCAAATGCATCCAATGTCATGTTTACGGAAAGAAATATCATGTTTTCTCAGGTTTCTGAAGCTTTCTTCCTAGAAAACTCGAATGTGTGGAGGATTTGCCTCCAGGTGGAACCAATGAGCGTTTGCCAGCTGAGAACAAAAAACTTACATGCTAAAATGCATTCAAAACCGTAAAGCACATAGAGAATGTCCAGAAAACACAAACACACACAGAGGCTGTAGCAAGATCTGGAATTGAGATAGCCCCAACACACCAGATAGTTTTGTTTTCATCCAGGAGTATCTGGACAAATTGTGGATTTCGGGTGAAATTTAACCAAAAATCACCGTGAAAGTGGTTTTGGAGAAAAGCACAATCTTCCTGTTCGGCAAATGCATCCAATGTCATGTTTACAGAAAGACATATCATGTTTTCTCAGGTTTCGGAAGCTTTCTTCCTAGAAAACTCGAATGTGTGGAGGATTTGCCTCCAGGTGGAACCAATTAGTGTTTGCCAGCTGAAAACAAAAAACTTACATGCTAAAATGCATTGAAAACCATAAAGTGCATAGAGAATGTCCAGAAAACACAAACAAACAAGAGGCTCGTAGCAAGTTCTGGGACTGAGAGAACCACAACACACCAGATAGTTTTGTTTTCATCCAGGAGTATCTGGACAAACTGTTGTGGATTTCGGGTGAAATGTAACCAAAAATCACCGTGAAAGTGGTTTTGGAGAAAAGCACAATCTTCCTGTTCGGCAAATGCATCCAATGTCATGTTTACAGAAAGAAATATCATGTTTTCTCAGGTTTCTGAAGCTTTCTTCCTAGAAAACTCGAATGTGTGGAGGATTTGACTCCAGGTGGAACCAATTAGGGTTTGCCAGCTGAAAACAAAAAACTTACATGCTACAATGCATTCAAAACCGTAAAGTCCATAGAGAATGTCCAGAAAACACAAACACACACAGAGGCTGCAGCCAGATCTGGGAATGAGATAGCCACAAAACAACAGATAGTTTTGTTTTCATCCAGGAGTATCTCGATAAATTGTTGTGGATTTTGGGTGAAATTTAACCAAAAATCACGGTGAAAGTGGTTTTGGAGAAAAGCACAATCTTCCTGTTCGGCAAATGCATCCAATGTCATGTTTACAGAAAGAAATATCAGGTTTTCTCAGGTTTCTGAAGCTTTCTTCCTAGAAAACTCGAATGTGTGGAGGATTTGACTCCAGGAGGAACCAATTAGCGTTTGCCAGCTGAAAACAAAAAACTTACATGCTAAAATGCACTCAAAACCGTAAGTCCATAGAGAATGTCCAGAAAACACAAACACACACAGAGGCTGTAGCAAGATCTGGGATTGAGATAGCCACAACACACCAGATAGTTTTGTTTTCATCCAGGAGTCTCTGGACAAACTGTTGTGGATTTCGGGTGAAATTTAACCAAAAATCACCGTGAAAGTGGTTTTGGAGAAAAGCACAATCTTCCTGTTCGGCAAATGCATCCAATGTCATGTTTACAGAAAGAAATATCATGTTTTCTCAGGTTCCTGAAGCTTTCGTCCTTGAAAACTCGAATGTGTGGAGGATTTGCCTCCAGGTGGAACCAATTAGCGTTTGCCAGCTGAACACAAAAAACTTACATGCTGAAATGCATTCAAAACCCTACAGTCCATAGAGATTGTCCAGAAAACACAAACACACACAGAGGCTGTAGCAAGATCTGGGATTGAGATACCCCCAACACACCAGATAGGTTTGTTTTCATCCAGGAGTATCTGGACAAATTGTGGATTTCGGGTGAAATTTAACCAAAAATCACCGTGAAAGTGGTTTTGGAGAAAAGCACAATCTTCCTGTTCGGCAAATGCATCCAATGTCATGTTTACAGAAAGACATATCATGTTTTCTCAGGTTCCTGAAGCTTTCGTCCTTGAAAACTCGAATGTGTGGAGGATTTGACTCCAGGTGGAACCAATTAGCGTTTGCCTGGTGAAAACAAAAATCTTACATGCTAAAATGCCTTGAAAACCATAAAGTGCATAGAGAATGTCCAGAAAACACAAACAAGAGGCTCGTAGCAAGTTCTGGTACTGAGATACCCACAACACACCAGATAGTTTTGTTTTCATCCAGGAGTATCTGGACAAACTGTTGTGGATTTCGGGTGAAATGTAACCAAAAATTACCATGAAAGTGGTTTTGTAGAAAAGTACAATCTTCCTGTTCGGCAAATGCATCCAATGTCATGTTTACAGAAAGAAATATCATGTTTTCTCAGGTTTCTGAATCTTTCTTCCTAGAAAACTCGAATGTGTGGAGGATTTGACTCCACCTGGAACCAATTACCGTTTGCCAGCTGAAAACAAAAAACTTACATGCTACAATGCATTCAGAACCGTAAAATCCATAGAGAATGTCCAGAAAACACAAAAGAACATAGTGTCTGTAGCAAGATCTGGGATTGAGATAGTCACAACACACCAGATAGTTTTGTTTTCATCCAGAGTATCTGGAAAAACTGTTGTGGATTTCGGGTGAAATTTAACCAAAAATCACCGTGAAAGTGGTTTTGGAGAAAAGCACAATCTTCCTGTTCGGCAAATGCATCCAATGTCATGTTTCCGGAAAAAAATATCATGTTTTCTCAGGTTTCTGAAGCTTTCTTCCTAGAAAACTCGAATGTGTGGAGGATTTGCCTCCAGGTGGAACCAATTAGCGTTTGCCAGCTGAAAACAAAAAACTTACATGCTAAAATGCATTCAAACCGTAAAGACCACAGATAATGTCCAGAAAACACAAACAAACAAGAGGCTGTAGCAAGATCTGGGATTGAGATAGCCACAACACACCAGATAGTTTTGTTTTCATCCAGGAGTATCTGGACAAATTGTTGTGGATTTCGGGTGAAATGTAACCAAAAATCACCGTGAAAGTGGTTTTGGAGAAAAGCACAATCTTCCTGTTCGGCAAATGCATCCAATGTCATGTTTACAGAAAGAAATATCATGTTTTCTCAGGTTTCTGAAGCTTTCTTCCTAGAAAACTCGAATGTGTGGAGGATTTGCCTCCAGGTGGAACCAATTAGCGTTTGCCAGCTGAAAACAAAAAACTTACATGCTAAAATGCATTCAATACCGTAAAGTCCATAGAGAATGTCCAGAAAACACAAACACAGAGGCTGTAGCAAGATCTGGGATTCAGATAGCCACAACACACCAGATAGTTTTGTTTTCATCCAGGAGTATCTGGAAAAATTGTTGTGGATTTCGAGTGAAATTTAACCAAAAATCACCGTGAAAGTGGTTTTGGAGAAAAGCACAATCTTCCTGTTCGGCAAATGCATCCAATGTCATGTTTACAGAAAGAAATATCATGTTTTCTCAGGTTCCTGAAGCTTTCGTCCTTGAAAACTCGAATGTGAGGAGGATTTGACTCCAGGTGGAAACAATTAGCGTTTCCCAGCTGAAAACAAAAAACTTACATGCTAAAATGCATTCAAACCGTAAAGACCACAGATAATGTCCAGAAAACACAAACAAACAAGAGGCTGTAGCAAGATCTGGGATTGAGATAGCCACAACACACCAGATAGTTTTGTTTTCATCCAGGAGTATCTGGACAACTTGTTGTGGATTTCGGGTGAAATTTAACCAAAAATCACCGTGAAAGTGGTTTTGGAGAAAACCACAATCTTCCTGTTCGGCAAATGCATCCAATGTCATGTTTACAGAAAGAAATATCATGTTTTCTCAGGTTTCTGAAGCTTTCTTCCTAGAAAACTCGAATGTGTGGAGGATTTGACTCCAGGTGGAACCAATGAGTGTTTGCCAGCTGAAAGCAAAAAACTTACATGCTAAAATGCACTGAAAACCATAAAGTGCATAGAGAATGTCCAGAAAACACAAACAAACAAGAGGCTCGTAGCAAGTTCTGGGACTGAGATAGCCACAACACACCAGATAGTTTTGTTTTCATCCAGGAGTATCTGGACAAATTGTTGTGGATTTCGGGTGAAATGTAACCAAAAATCACTGTGAAAGTGGTTTTGGAGAAAAGCACAATCTTCCTGTTCGGCAAATGCATCCAATGTCATGGTTACAGAAAGAAATATAATGTTTTCTCAGGTTCCTGAAGCTTTCTTCCTAGAAAACTCGAATGTGTGGAGGATTTGACTCCAGGAGGAACCAATTAGCGTTTGCCAGCTGAAAACAAAAAACTTCCATGCTAAAATGCACTCAAAACCTTAAGTCCATAGAGAATGTCCAGAAAACACAAACACACACAGAGGCTGTAGCAAGATCTGGGATTGAGATAGTCACAACACACCAGATAGTTTTGTTTTCATCCAGGAGTATCTGGACAAATTGTTGTGGATTTCGGGTGAAATTTAACCAAAAATCACCGTGGAAGTGGTTTTGGAGAAAAGCACAATCTTCCTGTTCGGCAAATGCATCCAATGTCATGTTTACGGAAAGAAATATCATGTTTTCTCAGGTTTCTGAAGCTTTCTTCCTAGAAAACTCGAATGTGTGGAGGATTTGCCTCCAGGTGGAACCAATGAGCGTTTGCCAGCTGAGAACAAAAAACTTACATGCTAAAATGCATTCAAAACCGTAAAGCACATAGAGAATGTCCAGAAAACACAAACACACACAGAGGCTGTAGCAAGATCTGGAATTGAGATAGCCCCAACACACCAGATAGTTTTGTTTTCATCCAGGAGTATCTGGACAAATTGTGGATTTCGGGTGAAATTTAACCAAAAATCACCGTGAAAGTGGTTTTGGAGAAAAGCACAATCTTCCTGTTCGGCAAATGCATCCAATGTCATGTTTACAGAAAGACATATCATGTTTTCTCAGGTTTCGGAAGCTTTCTTCCTAGAAAACTCGAATGTGTGGAGGATTTGCCTCCAGGTGGAACCAATTAGTGTTTGCCAGCTGAAAACAAAAAACTTACATGCTAAAATGCATTGAAAACCATAAAGTGCATAGAGAATGTCCAGAAAACACAAACAAACAAGAGGCTCGTAGCAAGTTCTGGGACTGAGAGAACCACAACACACCAGATAGTTTTGTTTTCATCCAGGAGTATCTGGACAAACTGTTGTGGATTTCGGGTGAAATTTAACCAAAAATCAGCGTGAAAGTGGTTTTGGAGAAAAGCACAATCTTCCTGTTCGGCTAATGCATCCAATGTCATGTTTACGGAAAGAAATATCATGTTTTCTTAGGTTTCTGAAGCTTTCTTCCTAGAAAACTCGAATGTGTGGAGGATTTGACTCCAGGAGAACCAATTAACGTTTGCCAGCTGAAAACAAAAAACTTACAAGCTAAAATGCATTCAAAACCGTAAAATCCATAGAGAATGTCCAGAAAACACAAAAGAACAGAGTGGCTGTAGCAAGATCTGGGATTGAGATAGTCACAACATACCAGATAGTTTTGTTTTCATCCAGAGTATCTGGAAAAACTGTTGTGGATTTCGGGTGAAATTTAACCAAAAATCACCGTGAAAGTGGTTTTGGAGAAAAGCACAATCTTCCTGTTCGGCAAATGCATCCAATGTCATGGTTACAGAAAGAAATATCATGTTTTCTCAGGTTTCTGAAGCTTTCTTCCTAGAAAACTCGAATGTGTGGAGGATTTGACTCCAGGTGGAACCAATTAGCGTTTGCCAGATGAAAGCAAAAAACTTACATGCTAAAATGCATTCAAAACCATAAAGTCCATAGAGAATGTCCTGAAAACACAAACAAACAAGAGGCTGTAGCAAGATCTGGGATTGAGATACCCACAACACACCAGATAGTTTTGTTTTCATCCAGGAGTATCTGGACAAATTGTTGTGGATTTCGGGTGAAATGTAACCAAAAATCACCGTGAAAGTGGTTTTGGAGAAAAGCACAATCTTCCTGTTCGGCAAATGCATCCAATGTCATGCTTACAGAAAGAAATATCATGTTTTCTCAGGTTTCTGAAGCTTTCTTCCTAGAAAACTCGAATGTGCGGAGGATTTGACTCCAGGTGGAACCAATTAGTGTTTGCCAGAAGAAAACAAAAAACTTACAAGCTAAAACGCATTCAAAACCGTACAGACCATAGAGAATGTCTAGAAAACACAAACACACACAGAGTCTGTAGCAAGATCTGGGATTGAGATAGCCACAACACACCAGATAGTTTTGTTTTCATCCAGGAGTGTCTCGACAAATTGTCATGGATTTCAGGTGAAATGTAACCAAAAATCACCGTGAAAGTGGTTTTGGAGAAAAGCACAATCTTCCTGTTCGGCAAATGCATCCAATGTCATGTTTACGGAAAGAAATATCATGTTTTCTCAGGTTTCTGAAGCTTTCTTCCTAGAAAACTCGAATGTGTGGAGGATTTGACTTCAGGTGGAACCAATTAGCGTTTGCCAGCTGAAAACAAAAAACTTACATGCTACAATGCATTCAAAACCGTAAAGTCCATAGAGAATGTCCAGAAAACACAAACACACACAGAGGCTGTAGCAAGATCTGGGATTGAGATAGCCACAACACACCAGATAGTTTTGTTTTCATCCAGGAGTATCTGGACAAACTGTTGTGGATTTCATGTGAAATTTAACCAAAAATCAGCGTGAAAGTGGTTTTGGAGAAAAGCACAATCTTCCTGTTCAGCAAATGCATCCAATGTCATGCTTACAGAAAGAAATATCATGTTTTCTCAGGTTTCTGAAGCTTTCTTCCTAGAAAACTCGAATGTGTGGAGGATTTGACTCCAGGTGGAACCAATTAGCGTTTGCCAGCAGAAAATAAAAAACTTACATGCTAAAATGCATTCAAAACCGTAAAGTGCATAGAGAATGTCCAGAAAACACAAACACACACAGAGGGGGTAGCAAGATCTGGGATTGAGATAGCCACAACACACCAGATAGTTTTGTTTTCATCCAGGAGTATCTGGACAACTTGTTGTGGATTTCGGGTGAAATTTAACCAAAAATCACGTGAAAGTGGTTTTGGAGAAAAGCACAATCTTCCTGTTCAGCAAATGCATCCAATGTCATGTTTACAGAAAGAAATATCATGTTTTCTCAGGTTTCTGAAGCTTTCTTCCTAGAAAACTCGAATGTGTGCAGGATTTGACTCCAGGTGGAACCAAAGAGCGTTTGCCAGCAGAAAACAAAATGGGTTCTGCTAAAATAAATTCAAAATCTTAAAGTCCATAGAAAATGTCCAGAAAACACAAACACACACAGAGGCTGTAGCAAGATCTGGGATTGAGATAGCCAAAACACACCAGATAGTTTTGTTTTCATCCAGGAGTATCTGGACAAATTGTGGATTTCGGGTGAAATTTAACCAAAAATCACCGTGAAAGTTGTTTTGGAGAAAAGCACAAATCTTCCTGTTCAGCAAATGCATCCAATGTCATGTTTACAGAAAGAAATATGATGTTTTCTCAGGTTTCTGAAGCTTTCTTCCTAGAAAACTCGAATGTGTGGAGGATTTGACTCCAGGTGGAACCAATTAGCGTTTGCCAGCTGAAAACAAAAAACTTACAAGCTAAAATGCATTCAAAACTGTAAAGTGCATAGAGAATGTCCAGAAAACACAAACACACACAGAGGGGGTAGCAAGATCTGGGATTGAGATAGCCACAACACACCAGATAGTTTTGTTTTCATCCAGAAGTATCTGGACAAATTGTTGTGGATTTCAAGTGAAATTAAACCAAAAATCACCGTGAAAGTGGTTTTGGAGAAAAGCACAATCTTCCTGTTCAGCAAATCCATCCAATGTCATGTTTACAAAAAGAAATATCCTGTTTTCTCAGGTTTCTGAAGCTTTCTTCCTAGAAAACTCGAATGTGTGGAGGATTTGACTCCAGGTGGAACCAATTAGCATTTGCCAGCTGAAAACAAAATGGGTCCTGCTAAAATAAATTCAAAATCTTAAAGTCCATAGAGAATATCCAGAAAACACAAACACACACAGAGGCTGTAGCAAGATCTGGGATTGAGATAGCCACAACACACCAGATAGGTTTATTTTCATCCAGGAGTATCTGGACAAATTGTGGATTTCGGTGAAATTTAACCAAAAATCACCGTGAAAATGGTTTTGGAGAAAAGCACAATCTTCCTGTTCAGCAAATGCATCCAATGTCATGTTTACACAAAGAAATATCATGTTTTCTCAGGTTCCTGAAGCTTTCTTCCTAGAAAACTCGAATGTGAGGAGGATTTAACTCCAGGTGAAACCAATTAGCGTTTGCCAGCTGAAAACAAAAAACTTACATGCTGAAATGCATTCAAAACCCTACAGTCCATAGAGATTGTCCAGAAAACACAAACACACACAGAGGCTGTAGCAAGATCTGGGATTGAGATAGCCACAACACACCAGATAGTTTTGTTTTCATCCAGGAGTATCTGGGCAAATTGTTGTGGATTTTGGTTGAAATGTAACCAAAAATCACCGTGAAAGTGGTTTTGGAGAAAAGCACAATCTTCCTGTTCGGCAAATGCATCCAATGTCATGTTTACAGAAAGAAATATCATGTTTTCTCAGGTTTCTGAAGCTTTCTTACTAGAAAACTCGAATGTCTGGAGGATTAGACTCCAGGTGGAACCAATTAGCATTTGCCAGCTGAAAACAAAAAACTTACATGCTAAAATGCATTCAAAACGGTAAAGTCCATACAGAATGTCCTGAAAACCCAAACACACACAGAGGCTGCAGCAAGATCTGGGATTGAGATAGCCACAACACACCAGATAGTTTTGTTTTCATCCAGGAGTATCTGGACAAATTGTTGTGGATTTCGGGTGAAATGTAACCAAAAATCATCGTGAAAGTGGTTTTGGAGAAAAGCACAATCTTCCTGTTCGGCAAATGCATCCAATGTCATCTTTACAGAAAGAAATTTCATGTTTTCTCAGGTTTCTGAAGCTTTCTTCCTAGAAAACTCGAATGTGTGGAGGATTTGACTCCAGGTGGAACCAATGAGCGTTTGCCAGCTGAGAACAAAAAGGGTCCTGCTAAAATGCATTCAAAATCTTAAAGTCCATAGAGAATGTCCAGAAAACACAAACACACACAGAGGCTGTAGCAAGATCTGGGATTGAGATAGCCACAACACACCAGATAGTTTTGTTTTCATCCAGGAGTATCTGGACAAACTGTTGTGGATTTCGGGTGAAATGTAACCAAAAATCACCGTGAAAGTGGTTTTGGAGAAAAGCACAATCTTCCTGTTCGGCAAATGCATCCAATGTCATGCTTACAGAAAGAAATATCATGTTTTCTCAGGTTTCTGAAGCTTTCTTACTAGAAAACTCGAATGTCTGGAGGATTAGACTCCAGGTGGAACCAATTAGCATTTGCCAGCTGAAAACAAAAAACTTACATGCTAAAATGCATTCAAAACGGTAAAGTCCATACAGAATGTCCTAAAAACCCAAACACACACAGAGGCTGCAGCAAGATCTGGGATTGAGATAGCCACAACACACCAGATAGTTTTGTTTTCATCCAGGAGTATCTGGACAAATTGTTGTGGATTTCGGGTGAAATGTAACCAAAAATCACCGTGAAAGTGGTTTTGGAGAAAAGCACAATCTTCCTGTTCGGCAAATGCATCCAATGTCATGTTTACAGAAAGAAATATCATGTTTTCTCAGGTTTCTGAAGCGTTCTTCCTAGAAAACTCGAATGTGTGGAGGATTTGACTCCAGGTGGAACCAATGAGCGTTTGCCAGCTGAGAACAAAAAGGGTCCTGCTAAAATGCATTCAAAACCGTAAAGTCCATAGAGAATGTCCACAAAACACAAACACACACAGAGGCTGTAGCAAGATCTGGGATTGAGATAGCCACAACACACCAGATAGTTTTGTTTTCATCCAGGAGTATCTGGACAACTTGTTGTGGATTTTGGGTGAAATTTAACGAAAAATCACCATGAAAGTGGTTTTGGAGAAAAGCCCAATCTTCCTGTTCGGCAAATGCATCCAATGTCATGTTTACAGAAAGAAATATCATGTTTTCTCAGGTTTCTGAAGCTTTCTTCCTAGAAAACTCGAATGTCTGGAGGATTAGACTCCAGGTGGAACCAATTAGCGTTTGCCAGCTGAAAACAAAAAAACTTACATGCTAAAATGCATTCAAAACCGTAAAGTCCATAGAGAATGTCCAGAAAACACAAACACACACAGAGGCTGTAGCAAGATCTGGGATTGAGATAGCCACAACACACCAGATAGTTTTGTTTTCATCCAGGAGTATCTGGACAACTTGTTGTGGATTTCGGGTGAAATTTAACCAAAAATCACCGTGAAAGTGGTTTTGGAGAAAAGCACAATCTTCCTGTTCGGCAAATGCATCCAATGTCATGTTTACAGAAAGAAATATCATGTTTTCTCAGGTTTCTGAAGCTTTCATCCTGGGAAACTCGAATGTGTGGAGGATTTGACTCCAGGTGGAACCAATTAGTGTTTGCCAGAAGAAAACAAAAAACTTACATGCTAAAATGCATTCAAAACGGTAAAGTCCATACAGAATGTCCTGAAAACCCAAACACACACAGATTCTGTAGCAAGATCTGGGATTGAGATAGCCACAACACACCAGATAGTTTTGTTTTCATCCAGGATTATCTGGACAAATTGTTGTGGATTTCGGGTGAAATGTAACCAAAAATCACCGTGAAAGTGGTTTTGGAGAAAAGCACAATCTTTCTGTTCAGCAAATGCATCCAATGTCATGTTTACAGAAAGAAATATCATGTTTTCTCAGGTTTCTGAAGCTTTCTTCCTAGAAAACTCGAATGTGTGGAGGATTTGACTCCAGGTGGAACCAATTAGCGTTTTCCCGCTGAAAACAAAATGGGTCCTGCAAAAATGCATACAAAACCGTAAAGTCCACAGAGAATGTCCAGAAAACACAAACACACACAGAGGCTGTAGCAAGATCTGGGATTGAGATAGCCACAACAAACCAGATAGTTTTGTTTTCATCCAGGAGTATCTGGACAAAATGTTGTAGTATACAGGTGAAATTTAACCAAAAATCACCATGAAAGTGGTTTTGGAGAAAAGCACAATCTTCCTGTTTGGCAAATGCATCCAATGTCATGTTTACAGAAAGAAATATCATGTTTTCTCAGGTTTCTGAGGCTTTCTTCCTAGAAAACTCGAATGTGTGGAGGATTTGACTCCAGGTGGAACCAATTAGCGTTTGCCAGCTGAAAACAAAAAACTTACATGCTACAATGCATTCAAAATCGTAAAGTCCATAGAGAATGTCCAGAAAACACAAACACACACAGAGGCTGTAGCAAGATTTGGGATTGAGATAGCCACAACAAACCAGATAGTTTTGTTTTCATCCAGGAGTATCTGGACAAAATGTTGTAGTATACAGGTGAAATTTAACCAAAAATCACCATGAAAGTGGTTTTGGAGAAAAGCACAATCTTCCTGTTCGGCAAATGCATCCAATGTCATGTTTACAGAAAGAAATATCATGTTTTCTCAGGTTTCTGAAGCTTTCTTCCTAGAAAACTCGAATGTGTGGAGGATTTGACTCCAGGTGGAACCAATTCGCGTTTGCCAGCTGAAAACAAAAATCTTACATGCTACAATGCATTCAAAACCGCCCAGTCCATAGAGAATGTCCAGAAAACACAAACACACACAGAGGCTGTAGCAAGATCTGGGTTTGAGATAGCCACAACACACCAGATAGTTTTGTTTTCATCCAGGAGTATCTGGACAAATTGTTGTGGATTTTGGTTGAAATGTAACCAAAAATCACCGTGAAAGTGGTTTTGGAGAAAAGCACAATCTTCCTGTTCGGCAAATGCATCCAATGTCATGTTTACAGAAAGAAATATCATGTTTTCTCAGGTTTCTGAAGCTTTCTTCCTAGAAAACTCGAATGTGTGGAGGATTTGACTCCAGGTGGAACCAATTCGCGTTTGCCAGCTGAAAACAAAAATCTTACATGCTACAATGCATTCAAAACCGTCCAGTCCATAGAGAATGTCCAGAAAACACAAACACACACAGAGGCTGTAGCAAGATCTGGGTTTGAGATAGCCACAACACACCAGATAGTTTTGTTTTCATCCAGGAGTATCTGGACAAATTGTTGTGGATTTCGGGTGAAATGTAACCAAAAATCACCGTGAAAGTGGTTTTGGAGAAAAGCACAATCTTCCTGTTCGGCAAATGCATCCAATGTCATGTTTACAGAAAGAAATATCATGTTTTCTTAGGTTTCTGAAGCTTTCTTCCTAGAAAACTCGAATGTGTGGAGGATTGGACTCCAGGTGGAACCAATTAGCGTTTGCCAGCTGAAAACAAAAATCTTACATGCTAAAATGCATTCAAAACCGTACAGTCCATAGAGAATGTCCAGAAAACACAAACACACACAGAGGCTGTAGCAAGATCTGGGATTGAGATAGCCACAACACACCAGATAGTTTTGTTTTCATCCAGGAGTATCTGGACCATTTGCTGTGGATTTCAGGTGAAATTTCACCAAAAATCAGCGTGAAAGTGGTTTTGTAGAAAAGCACAATCTTCCTGTTCGGCAAATGCATCCAATGTCATGTTTACAGAAAGAAATATCATGTTTTCTCAGGTTTCTGAAGCTTTCTTCCTAGAAAACTCGAATGTGTGGAGGATTGGATTCCAGGTGGAACCAATTAGCGTTTGCCAGCTGAAAACAAAAAAATTACATGCTAAAATGCATTCAAAACCGTAAAGTCCATAGAGAATGTCCAGAAAACCCAAACACATACAGAGGTTGTAGCAAGATCTGGGATTGAGATAGCTAAAAATCACCAGATAGTTTTGTTTTCATCCAGGAGTATCTGGAAAAAATGTTGTGGATTTCGGGTGAAATTTAACCAAAAATCAGCATGAAAGTGGTTTTGGAGAAAAGCACAATCTTCCTGTTCGGCAAATGCATCCAATGTCATGTTTACAGAAAGAAATATCCTGTTTTCTCAGGTTTCTGAAGCTTTCTTCCTAGAAAACTGGAATGTGTGGAGGATTGGACTCCAGGTGGAACCAATTAGCGTTTGCCAGCTGAAAACAAAAAACTTCCAAGCTAAAATGCATTCAAAACCGTAAAGTCCATAGACAATGTCCAGAAAACACAAACACACACAGAGGCTGCAGCATGATCTGGGATTGAGATATCCACAACACACCAGATAGTTTTGTTTTTATCCAGGAGTATCTGGACACACTGTTGTGGATTTTGGGTGAAATTTAACCAAAAAATGACCGTGAAAGTGGCTTTGGAGAAAAGCACAATCTTCCTTTTTGGCACACGCATCCAATGTCATGTTTACAGAAAGAAATATCATGTTTTCTCAGGTTTCTGAAGCTTTCTTCCTAGAAAACTCGAATGTGTGGAGGATTTGACTCCAGGTGGAACCAATTAACCTTTGCCAGCTGAAAAGAAAAAACTTACATGCTAAAATATATTCAAAATCGTAAAGTCCAGAGACAATGTCCACAAAACACAAACACACACAGAGGCTGTAGCAAGATCTGGGATTGAGATAGCCACAACACACCAGATAGTTTTGCTTTCTTCCAGGAGTATCTGGACAAATTGTTGTGGATTTCGGGTGAAATGTAACCAAAAATCACCGTGAAAGTGGTTTTGGAGAAAAGCACAATCTTCCTGTTCGGCAAATGCATCCAATGTCATGTTTACAGAAAGAAATATCATGTTTTCTCAGGTTTCTGAAGCTTTCTTCCTAGAAAACTCGAATGTGTGGAGGATTTGACTCCAGGTGGAACCAATTAGCATTTCGCAGCAGAAAACAAAAAGGGTCCTGCTAAAATGCATTCAAAACCATAAAGTCCATAGAGAATATCCTGAAAACACAAACACACACAGAGGCTGCAGCAAGATCTGTGATTGAGATAACAAAAATCACCAGATAGTTTTGTTTTCATCCAGGAGTATCTGGACAAACTGTTGTGGATTTCGGGTGAAATTTAACGAAAAATCAGCATGAAAGTGGTTTTGGAGAAAAGCACAATCTTCCTGTTCGGCAAATGCATCCAAGGTCATGTTTACAGAAAGAAATATCATGTTTTCTCAGGTTTCTGAAGCTTTCTTCCTAGAAAACTCGAATGTGTGGAGGATTGGACTCCAGGTGGAACCAATTAGCGTTTGCCAGCTGAAAACAAAAAAACTTACATGCTAAAATGCATTCAAAACCGTAAAGTCCATAGAGAATGTCCAGAAAACACAAACACACACAGAGGCTGTAGCAAGATTTGGGATTGAGATAGCCACAACAAACCAGATAGTTTTGTTTTCATCCAGGAGTATCTGGACAAATTGTTGTGGATTTCGGGTGAAATTTCACCAAAAATCACCGTGAAAGTGGTTTTGGAGAAAAGCACAATCTTCCTGTTCGGCAAATGCATCCAATGTCATGTTTACAGAAAGAAATATCATGTTTTCTCAGGTTTCTGAAGCTTTCTTCCTAGAAAACTCGAATGTCTGGAGGATTAGACTCCAGGTGGAACCAATGAGCGTTTGCCAGCTGAAAACAAAAAAATTACATGCTAAAATGCATTCAAAACCGTAAAGTCCATAGAGAATGTCCGGAAAACACAAACACACACAGAGGCTGTAGCAAGATCTGGGATTGAGATAGCCACAACACACCAGATAGTTTTGTTTTCATCCAGGAGTATCTGGACAAACTGTTGTGGATTTCCGGTGAAATTTCACCAAAAATCACCGTGAAAGTGGTTCTGGAAAAAGCACAATCTTCCTTTCGGCAAATGCATCCAGTGTCATGTTTACAGAAAGAAATATGATGTCTTCTCAGGTTTCTGAAGCTTTATTGCTAGAAAACTCGAATGTGTGGAGGATTTGACTCCAGGTGGAACCAATTAGCGTTTGCCAGCTGAAAACAAAAAACTTACATGCTATAATGCATTCAAAACCGTAAAGTCCATAGAGAATGTCCAGAAAACACAAACAAACACAGAGGCTGCAGCAAGATCTGGGATTGAGATAGCCACAACACACCAGATAGTTTTGTTTTTCTCCAGATTATCTGGACAAACTGTTGTGGATTTCGGGTGAAATGTAACCAAAAATCACCGTGAAAGTGGTTTTGGAGAAAAGCACAATCTTCCTGTTCAGCAAATGCATCCAATGTCATGTTTACAGAAAGAAATATCATGTTTTCTCAGGTTTCTGAAGCTTTCTTCCTAGAAAACTCGAATGTGTGGAGGATTGGACACCAGGTGGAACAAATTTGCGTTTGCCAGCTGAAAACAAAAAACTTACATGCTAAAATGCATTCAAAACCGTAAAGTCCATAGAGAATGTCCAGAAAACACAAACACACACAGAGGCTGCAGCATGATCTGGGATTGAGATAGCTAAAAATCACCAGATACTTTTGTTTTCATCCAGTAGTATCTGGACAAACTGTTGTGGATTTCGGGTGAAATTTAATCAAAAATCAGCGTGAAAGTGGTATTGGAGAAAGCACAATCTTCCTGTTCGGCAAATGCATCCAATGTCATGTTTACAGAAAGAAATATCATGTTTTCTCAGGTTTCTGAAGCTTTCTTCCTAGAAAACTCGAATGTGTGGAGGATTTGACTTCAGGTGGAACCAATTAGTGTTTGCCAGCTGAAAACAAAAAACTTACATGCTAAAATGCATTCAAAACCGTAAAGTCCATAGACAATGTCCAGAAAACACAAACACACACAGAGGCTGTAGCAAGATCTGGGATTGAGATAGCCACAACACACCAGATAGTTTTGTTTTCATCCAGGAGTATCTGGACAAATTGTTGTGGATTTTGGGTGAAATTTAACCAAAAATCACCGTGAAAGTGGTTTTGGAGAAAAGCACAATCTTCCTGTTCGGCAAATGCATCCAGTGTCATGTTTACAGAAAGAAATATCATGTTTTCTCAGGTTTCTGAAGCTTTCTTGCTAGAAAACTCGAATGTGTGGAGGATTTGACTCCAGGTGGAACCAATTTGCGTTTCCCAGATGAAACAAAAAACTTGCATGCTAAAATGCATTCAAAACCGTAAAGTCCATAGAGAATGTCCAGAAAACACAAACACACACAGAGGCTGTAGCAAGATCTGGGATTGAGATACCCACAACACACCAGATAGTTTTGTTTTCATCCAGATTATCTGGACAAACTGTTGTGGATTTCGGGTGAAATTTCACCAAAAATCACCGTGAAAGTGGTTTTGGAGAAAAGCCCAATCTTCCTGTTCGGCAAATGCATCCAATGTCATGTTTACAGAAAGAAATATCATCTTTTCTCAGGTTTCTGAAGCTTTCTTGCTAGAAAACTCGAATGTGTGGAGGATTTGACTCCAGGTGGAACCAATTTGCGTTTCCCAGATGAAACAAAAAACTTGCATGCTAAAATGCATTCAAAACCGTAAAGTCCATAGAGAATGTCCAGAAAACACAAACACACACAGAGGCTGTAGCAAGATCTGGGATTGAGATAGCCACAACACACCAGATAGTTTTGTTTTCATCCAGGAGTATCTGGACAACTTGTTGTGGATTTCGGGTGAAATGTAACCAAAAATCACCGTGAAAGTGGTTTTGGAGAAAAGCACAATCTTCCTGTTCGGCAAATGCATCCAATGTCATGTTTACAGAAAGAAATATCATGTTTTCTCAGGTTTCTGAAGCTTTCTTCCTAGAAAACTCGAATGTGTGGAGGATTTGACTCCAGGTGGAACCAATTAGCGTTTGCCAGCTGAAAACAAAAAACTTACATGCTAAAATGCATTCAAAACCGTAAAGTCCATAGAGAATGTCCAGAAAACACAAACACACACAGAGGCTGTAGCAAGATCTGGGATTGACATAGCAACAACACACCAGATAGTTTTGTTTTCATCCAGGAGTATCTGGACAAATTGTTGTGGATTTCGGGTGAAATTTCACCAAAAATCACTGTGAAAGTGGTTTTGGAGAAAAGCACAATCTTCCTGTTCGGCAAATGCATCCAATGTCATGTTTACAGAAAGAAATATCATGTTTTCTCAGGTTTCTGAAGCTTTCTTCCTAGAAAACTTGAATGTGTGGAGGATTTGACTCCAGGTGGAACCAATTAGCGTTTCGCAGCAGAAAACACAAAGGGTCCTGCTAAAATGCATTCAAAACTGTAAAGTCCATAGAGAATGTCCAGAAAACACAAACACACACAGAGGCTGTAGCAAGATCTGGGTTTGAGATAGCCACAACACACCAGATAGTTTTGTTTTCATCCAGGAGTAACTGGACAAACGGTTGTGTATTTCGGGTGAAATTTAACCAAAAATCACCGTGAAAGTGGTTTTGGAGAAAAGTACAATCTTCCTGTTCGGCAAATGCATCCAATGTCATGTTTACAGAAAGAAATATCATGTTTTCTCAGGTTTCTGAAGCTTTCTTCAGAAAACTCGAATGTGTGGAGGATTTGACTCCAGGTGGAACCAATTAGCGTTTGCCAGCTGAAAACGAAAAGGGTCCTGCTAAAACGCATTCAAAACCGCAAAGTCCATAGAGAATGTCCAGAAAACACAAGCAAACACAGAGGCTGTAGCAAGATCTGGGATTGAGATAGCCACAACACACCAGATAGTTTTGTTGTTATCCAGAGTATCTAGACAAAATTTAGTAGTATCCGGGTGAAATGTAACCAAAAATCACCGTGAAAGTAGTTTTGGAGAAAAGCACAATCTTCCTGTTCGGCAAATGCATCCAATGTCATGTGTACAGAAAGAAATATCATGTTTTCTCAGGTTTCTGAAGCTTTCTTCCTAGAAAACTCGAATGTGTGGAGTATTTGACTCCAGGTGGAACCAATTAGCATTTGCCAGCTGAAAACAAAACACTTGCATACTAAAATGCATTCAAAACCGTACAGTCCATAGAGAATGTCCAGAAAACACAAACACACACAGAGGCTGCAGCAAGATCTGGGATTGAGATAGCCACAACACACCAGATAGTTTTGTTTTCATCCAGGAGTATCTGGACAACTTCTTGTCGATATCAGGTGAAATTTAACCAAAAATCACCGTGAAAGTGGTTTTGGAGAAAAGCACAATCTTCCTGTTCGGAAAATGCATCCAGTGTCATCTTTACAGACAGAAATATCATGTTTTCTCAGGTTTCTGAAGCTTTCTTCCTAGAAAACTCGAATGTGTGGAGGATTTGACTCCAGGAGGAACCAATTAGCATTTGCCAGCTAAAAACAAAAAGCTTACATGCTAAAATGCATACAAAACCGTAAAGTCCATAGAGAATGTCCAGAAAACACAAACACACACAGAGGCTGTAGCAAGATCTGGGATTGAGATAGCCACAACACACCAGATAGTTTTGTTTTCATCCAGGAGTAACTTGACAAACGGTTGTGTATTTCGGGTGAAATTTAACCAAAAATCACCGTGAAAGTGGTTTTGGAGAAAAGCACAATCTTCCTGTTCAGCAAATGCATCCAATGTCATGTTTACAGAAAGAAATATCCTGTTTTCTCAGGTTTCTGAAGCTTTCTTCCTAGAAAACTCGAATGTGTGGAGGATTGGACTCCAGGTGGAACCAATTAGCGTTTGCCAGCTGAAAACAAAAATCTTACATGCTAAAATGCATACAAAACCGTAAAGTCCATAGAGAATGTCCAGAAAACCCAAACACACACAGAGGCTGTAGCAAGATCTGGGATTGAGATAGCCACAACACACCAGATAGTTTTGTTTTTATGCAGAGTATCTGGAAAATATGTTGTAGTATCCGGGTGAAATTTAACCAAAAAATCACCGTGAAAGTGGTTTTGGAGAAAAGCACAATCTTCCTGTTTGGCAAATGCATCCAGTGTCATCTTTACAGACAGAAATATCATGTTTTCTCAGGTTTCTGAAGCTTTCTTCCTAGAAAACTCGAATATGTGGAGGATTGGACTCCAGGTGGAACCAATTAGCATTTGCCAGCTGAAAACAAAAAACTTACATGCTAAAATGCATTCAAAATCGTAAAGTCCATAGAGAAAGTCCAGAAAACACAAACACACACAGAGGCTGTAGCAAGATCTGGGATTGACATAGCCACAACACACCAGATAGTTTTGTTTTCATCCAGGGGTATCTGGACAAACTGTTGTGGATTTCGGGTGAAATTTAACCAAAAATCACCGTGAAAGTGGTTTTGGAGAAAAGCACAATCTTCCTGTTCAGCAACTGCATCCAAAGTCATGTTTACAGAAAGAAATACCATGTTTTCTCAGGTTTCTGAAGCTTTCTTCCTAGAAAACTCGAATGTGTGGAGGATTTGACTCTAGGTGGAACCAATTAGCGTTTGCCAGCTAAAAACAAAAAACTTACATGCTAAAATGCATTCAAAACCGTAAAGTCCATAGAGAATGTCCAGAAAACACAAACACACACAGAGGCTGTAGCAAGATCTGGGATTGAGATAGCCACAACACACCAGATAGTTTTGTTTTCATCCAGGAGTATCTGGACAAACTGTTGTGGATTTCGGGTGAAATTAAACCAAAAATCACGTGAAAGTGGTTTTGGAGAAAACCACAATCTTCCTGTTCGGCAAATGCATCCAATGTCATGTTTACAGAAAGAAATATCATGTTTTCTCAGGTTTCTGAGGCTTTCATCGTAAAAATCTTGAATGTGTGGACGATTTGACTCCAGGTGGAACGTTAGCATTTGCCAGCTGAAAACAAAAAACTTACATGCTACAATGCGTTCAAAACCATAAATCCATAGAGAATGTCCAGAAAACACAAACACACACAGAGGCTGCAGCAAGATCTGGGATTGAGATATCCACAACACACCAGATAGTTTTGTGTTTATCCAGAGTATGTAGACAAACTGTTGTGTACTTCGGGTGAAATTTAACCAAAAATCAGAGTGAAAGTGGTTTTGGAGAAAAGCACAATCTTCCTGTTCGGCAAATGCATCCAATGTCATGTTTACAGAAAGAAATATCATGTTTTCTCAGGTTTCTGAAGCTTTATTGCTAGAAAACTCGAATGTGTGGAGGATTTGACTCCAGGTGGTACCAATTAGCGTATGCCAGCAGAAAACAAAAATCTTACATGCTAAAATGCATTCAAAACCATAAAGTCCATAGAGAAAGTCCAGAAAACACAAACACACACAGAGGCTGTAGCAAGATCTGGGATTGAGATAGCTAAAAATCACCAGATAGTTTTGTTTTCATCCAGGAGTATCTGGACAAACTGTTGTGGATTTCGGGTGAAATTTAACCAAAAATCACCATGAAAGTGGTTTTGGAGAAAAGCACAATCTTCCTGTTTGGCAAATCATCCAATGTCATGTTTACAGAAAGAAATAGCAAGTTTTCTCAGGTTTCTGAAGCTTTCTTCCTAGAAAACTCGAATGTGTGGAGGATTTGACTCCAACTGGAACTAATTAGCGTTTGCCAGCAGAAAACAAAAAACTTACACGCTAAAATGCATTCAAAACCGTAAAGTCCATAGAGAATGCCCAGAAAACACAAACACACACAGAGGCTCTAGCAAGATCTGGGATTGAGATAGCCACAACACACCAGAAAGTTTTGTTTTCATCCAGGAGTATCTGGACAACTTGTTGTGGATTTCGGGTGAAATTTAACCAAAAATCACGTGAAAGTGGTTTTGGAGAAAGGCACAATCCTCCTGTTCGGCAAATGCATCCAATGTCATGTTTACAGAAAGAAATATCATGTTTTCTCAGGTTTCTGAAGCTTTCTTCCTAGAAAACTCGAATGTGTGGAGGATTTGACTCCAGGTGGAACCAATTAGCGTTTGCCACCTGAAAACAAAAAACTTACATGCTAAAATGCATTCAAAACCGTAAAGTCCATAGAGAATGTCCAGAAAACACAAACACACACAGAGGCTGTAGCAAGATCTGGGATTGACATAGCCACAACACACCAGATAGTTTTGTTTTCATCCAGGAGTATCTGGACCAATTGTTGTGGATTTCGGGTGAAATGTAACAAAAAATCACCATGAAAGTGGTTGTGGAGAAAAGCACAAGCTTCCTGTTCGGCAAATGCATCCAATGTCATGTTTACAGAAAGAAATACCATGTTTTCTCAGGTTTCTGAAGCTTTCTGAATAGAAAACTCGAATGTGTGTAGGATTGCCTCCAGGTGGAACCAAATAGAATGTGCTTGCACAAAACAAAACTTACATGCCAAAACGCATTCCAAACCGTAAAGTCCGTAGAGAATGTCCAGAAAACACAAACAAACACAGTGGCTGTAGCAAGATCTGGAATTGAGATAGCCACACACACCAGATCTTTTTGTTTGCATCCAGGAGTATCTGGACAAATTGTTGTTATTTTGGGGAATTTAACCAAAAAATCACCGTCAAAGTGGTTTTTGGAGAAAATGCAATCTTTCTGTTCAGCAAATGCATCCAATGTTACGTTTACAAAAAGAAATATCATGTTTTCTCAGGTTTCTGAAGCTTTCTGAATAGAAAACTCGAATTTGCAGAGGATTTAACTCCCTGTGGAACCAATTCCCGTTTCTCGGCAGAAAACAAAAAGTGTCATGCTAAAATGCATTGAAAACCGTAAAGTCCATTGAGAATGTCCAGAAAACACAAACACACACAGAGGCTGTAGCAAGATCTGGGATTGAGATAGAGACAACACACCAGATCTTTTTGTTTGCATCCAGGAGTATCTGGACAAATTGTTGTGGTTTTGAGGTGAAATTTAACCAAAAAATCACTGTCAAAGTGGTTTTTGGAGAAAATGCAATCTTTCTGTTCAGCAAATGCATCCAATGTTATGTTTATAAAAAGAAATATCATGTTTTCTCGGGTTTTTGAAGCTTTCTGCATAGAAAACTCGAATGCGTGGAGGATTGACTCCAGGTGGAACCAATTCGCGTTTGCCAGCAGAAAAGAAAAACTGTCATGCTAAAACGCATTCTAAACCATAAAGTGCGTAGAGATTGTCCAGAAAACACAAACAAACACAGAGGCTGTAGCAAGATCTCGGATTGAGATAGCCACAACACACCAGATATTTCTGCCTTCTTCCCAACATTTCCAGACAAATTGTTGTGGAATTCGGGAGAAATTTATCGAAAAAATCACGGTGAAAGTGGTTTTTGAGAAAAGCACAATTTTTCTGTTCGGCAAGTGCATCCAATGTCATGTTTACAAAAACAAATATTGTGTTTTCTCAGGTTTCTGAAGCTTTCTTCCTAGAAAACTCGAATGTGCAGAGGATTTTACTCCCTGTGGAACCAGTTAGAATTTGCCAGGAGAAAACAAAAAGTGTCATGCTAAAACGCATTCAAAACCGTAAAGTCCGTAGAGAATGTCCAGAAAACACAAACAAACACAGATGCTGTAGCAAGATCTGGGATGGAGATAGCCACAACACACCAGATCTTTTTGTTTGCATCCAGGAGTATCTGGACAAATTGTTGTGGTTTTTGGGTGAAATTTAACCAAAAAATCACCGTCAAAGTGGTTTTTGGAGAAAATGCAATCTTTCTGTTCAGCAAGTGCATCCAATGTTATGTTCACAAAAAGAAATATCATGTTTTCTCGGGTTTCTGAAGCTTTCTGAATAGAAAACTAGAATGCGTGGAGAATTGACTCCAGGTGGAACCAAATCGCGTTTGCCGGCAGAAAACAAAAAGTGTCATGCTAAAATGCATTCTAAACCATAAAGTCCGTAGAGAATGTCCAGAAAACACAAACACACACAGAGGCTGTAGCAAGATCTGGGATTGAGATAGCCACAACACACCAGATATTTCAGCCTTCTTCCCAACATTTCTGGAAAAATTGTTGTGGAATTCGGGTGAAATTTATCCAAAAAATCACAGGGAACGTGGTTTTGGAGAAAAGCACAATCTTTCTGTTTGGCAAGTGCACCCAATGTCATGTTTACAAAAACAAATATTGTGCTTTCTCCAGTTTCTGAAGCTTTCTGCCTAGAAAACTCGAATGTGCAGAGCATTTAACTCCCTGTGGAACCAATTAGAATTTGCCGGGAGAAAACAAAAAGTGTCATGCTAAAACGCATTCAAAACCATAAAGTCCATAGAGAATGTCCAGAAAACACAAACAAACACAGAGGTTGTAGCAAGATCTGGGATGGAGATAGCCACAACACACCAGATCTTTTTGTTTGCATCCAGGAGTATCTGGACAAATTGTTGTGGTTTTGAGGTGAAATTTAACCAAAAAATCACTGTCAAAGTGGTTTTTGGAGAAAATGCAATCTTTCTGTTCAGCAAATGCATCCAATGTTATGTTTACAAAAAGAAATATCATGTTTTCTCGGGTTTCTCAAGCTTTCTGAATAGAAAACAAGAATGCGTGGAGGATTGATTCCAGGTGGAACCAATTAGAATTTGCTGGCACTAAACAAAAACTGACATGCAAAAACGCATTCAAAACCATAAAGTCCGTAGAGAATGTCCAGAAAACACCAACAAACACAGATGCTGTAGCAAGATCTGTGATTGAGATAGCCACAACACACCAGATATTTCTGCCTTCTTCCCAACATTTCCGGACAAATTGTTGTGGAATTAGGTTGAAATTTATCCAAAAAATCACAGTGAAAGTGGTTTTGGAGAAAAGCACAATCTTTCTGTTCAGCAAGTGCATCCAATGTCATGTTTACAAAAACAAATATTTTGTTTTCTCAGGTTTCTGAAGCTTTCTGCCAAGAAAACTCGAATGTGCAGAGGATTTCACTCCCTGTGGAATCAATTAGAATTTCCCGAGAGAAAACAAAATGTGTCATGCTAAAACACATTCAAAACTGTAAAGTCCGTAGACAATGTCCAGAAAACACACACAAACACAGATGCTGTAGCAAGATCTGGGATTGAGAAAGCCAAAACACACCAAATCTTTTTGTTTGCATCCAGGAGTATCTGGACAAATTGTTGTGGTTTTCGGGTGAAATTTAAACAAAAATCACCGTCAAAGTGGTTTTTGGAGAAAATGCAATCTTTCTGTTCAGCAAATGCATCCAATGTTATGTTTACAAAAAGAAATATCATGTTTTCTCAGGTTTCTGAAGCTTTCTGAATAGAAAACTCAAATGCGTGGAGTATTGACTCCACGTGGAACCAATTCGCGTTTGCCGGCAGAAAACAAAAAGTGTCATGCTAAAATGCATTCTAAACCGTAAAGTCCATAGAGAATGTCCAGAAAACACAAAAAAACACAGAGGCTGTAGCAAGATCTGGGATTGAGATAGCCACAACACACCAGATATTTCTGCCTTCTTCCCAACATTTCCGGACAAATTGTTGTGGAATTCGGGTGAAATTTATCCAAAAAATCACGGTGAAACTGGTTTTGGAGAAAAGCACAATCTTTCTGCTCGGCAAGTGCATCCAATGTCATGTTTACAGAAAGAAATATTGTGTTTTCTCAGGTTTCTGAAGCTTTCTGCCTAAAAAACTCGTATATGCAGAAGATTTATCTCCATGTGGAACCAATTAGAATTTGCCAGAGAAAACAAAAAGTGTCATGCTAAAACGCATTCAAAACTGTAAAGTCCATAGAGAATGTCCAGAAAACACAAACAAACACAGAGGCTGTAGCAAGATCTGGGATTGAGATAGCCACAACACACCAGATATTTCTGCGTTCATGCAGGAGTATCTGGACAAATTGTGGAATTTGGGTGAAATTTATCCAAAAAATCATGGTGAAAGTGGTTTTGGAGAAATGCAGAATCTTTCTGTTCGGCAAGTGCATCCAATGTCATGTTTACAAAAACAAATATTGTGTTTTATCAGGTTTCTGAAGCTTTCTGCCTAGAAAATTCGAATGTGCAGAGGATTTAACTCCATGTGGAACCAATTAGAATTTGCCGGCACAAAACAAAAACTTATATGCAAAAACGCATTCAAAACCATAAAGTCCATAGAGAATGTTCAGAAAACACAAACACAGACAGAGGCTGTAGCAAGATATGGGATGGAGATAGCCACAACACACCAGATAGTTTTGTTTTCATCCAGAGTATCTGGACAAATTATTGTGGTTTTCGGGTGAAATTCAACCAAAAAACCACCGTCAAAGTGGTTTTGGAGATAAGCACAATCTTTCTATTCAGCAAATGCATATAATGTCATGTTTAAAAACAAATATTGTGTTTTAGCAGGTTTCTGAAGCTTTCTGCTTAGAAAACTCGAATGTAAGGAGGATATGAGTCCAGGTGGAACCAATTCGCGTTTGCCAGAGAAAGCAAAAAGTGTCATGCTAAAATGAATTCAAAACCGTAAAGTCTGTAGAGAATGTCCAGAAAACACAAACAAACACAGAGGCTGCAGCAAGATCTGGGATTGAGATAGCCACAACGCACCAGATATTTCTGCGTTCAACCCAACATATCCGGACAAATTGTTGTGGTTTTCGGATGAAATTTAACCAAAAAATCACCGTCAAAGTGGTTTTTGGAGAAAAGCACAATCTTTCTGTTCGGCAAGTGGATCCAATGTCATGTTTACAAAAACAAATATTGTGTTTTCTCAAGTTGCTGAAGCTTTCTGAATAGAAAACTCGAATGTGCAGAGGATTTAACTCCATGTGGAACCAATTAGAATTTGCCGGCACAAAAGAAAATCTTTTAAGCAAAAATGCATTCAAAAACGTAAAGTCCGTAGAGAATGTCCAGAAAACACAAACACACACAGAGGCTGTAGCAAGATCTGGGATTGAGATAACCATAACCCACCAGATATTTCTGCGTTCACGCAGGAGGATCTGGACAATTGTTGTGGTTTTTGGGTGAAATTTAACCAAAAATCACCGTGAAAGTGGTTTTTGGAGAAAATAGAATCTTTGTGTTCAGCAAAGGCATCCAATCTTATGTTTACAAGAAGAAATATCATGTTTTCTCGGGTTTCCGAAGCTTTCTGAATAGAAAACTCGAATGTGTGGAGGATGGACTCCAGGTGGAACCAATTAGCGTGTGCTGGCAGAAAACAAAATGTGTCATGCTAAAATGCATTCAAAATCATAAGGTCCGTGGAGAATGTCCAGAAAACACAAACACAGATGCTGTAGCAAGATCTGGGATTGAGATAGCCATAACCCACCAGATATTTGTGTGTTCATGGAGGAGTATCTCGACAAATTGTTGTGGAATTTGGGTGAAATTTATCCAAAAAATCACGGTGAAACTGGTTTTGGAGAAAAGCACAATCTTTCTGTTTAGCAAGTGCATCCAATGTCATGTTTACAAAAAGAAATATCATGTTTTCTTGGGTTTGTGAAGCTTTCTGAATAGAAAACTCGAATGTATGGAGTATTTGACTCCAGGTGGAACCAATTAGAATTTGCCGGCAGAAAACATAAACTGCCATGCTAAAATGCATTCTAAACCGTAAAGTCCGTAGAAAATGTCCAGAAAACACAAACAAACGCAGAGGCTGTAGCAAGATCTGGGATTTGATAGGCACAACACACCAGATATTTTAGTTTTCATGCAGGAGTATCTGGAAAAATTGTTGTGGTTTTCTGGTGAAATTTAACAAAAAAAACTGCCATGAAAGTGGTTTTGGAGAAAAGGACAATCTTTCTGTTCAGCAAATGCATACCATGTCATATTTACAAACACAAATATCATGTTTAATTGGGTTTCTGAAGCCTTCTGCATAGAAAATTTGAAGGTGTGTCGGTTTTGACTCCAGCTGGAACCAGTTAGAGTTGCCTGCAGAAAACATAAACTTACATGCCAAAATGCATTCATAACCTTCAAGTCTGTTGAGAATGTCCAGAAAACACAAACAAACACAGAGGTTTTAGCATGATCTGGGATTGAGATAGCCACAACACACCAGATATTTTTTTTTCATGCAGGAGTATCTGGACAAATTTTTGTGGATTTTGGGTGAAATTTACTCAAAAAGTCACCGTGAAAGTGGTTTTGGAGAAAAGCACAATCTTTCTGTTGGGAAAATGCATCCCATGTCATGTTTACAAACACAAATATCAAAGTTAATGGTGTTTCTGAAGCCTTCTCCCTGGAAAACGCGAATGTGTGTAGGATTTGACTTCAGGTGGAACCAATTAGCGTTTGCCAGTAGAAAACAAAAACTTACATCCTAAAATGCATTCCAAACTGTAAACTCTGTAGAAAATGTCCAGAAAACACAAACAAACATAGAGGCTGTAGCACGATCTGGGACTGAGATAACCACAACACACCAGATATTTTTATTTTCATGCAGGAGTATCTGGACAAATTGTTGTGGTTTTCTGGTGAAATTTAAACAAAAAACACCGTGAAAGTGGTTTTGGAGAAAAGCACAATCTTAATGTTGGGGAAATGCATCCCAAGTCATGTTTACAAACACAAATATCATGGTTAATCTTGTTTCTGAAGCCTTCTGCCTGGAAAAAGCGAATGTGTGGAGGATTTGACACCATGTGGAACCAATTAGCTTCTGCCGGCAGAAAACAAAAGCTTACATGCTAAAATGCATTCAAAACTGTAAAGTCCGCAGAAAATGTCAGGAAAACACAAACATACACAGAGGCTGTGCAACATCTGGGATTGAGATAGGCACAACACATCAGATATTTTTGTTTTCATGCAGGAGTATCTGGACAAATTGTTGTGGTTTTCGGGTGAAATTTAACGAAAAAATCTCCCTGAAACTGGTTTTGGTGAAAAGCACAATCTTTCTGTTCATCAAATGCATCCCATGTCATGCTTACAAACACAAATATCATGTTTTCTCGGTGTATGGAGCTTTCTGTCTAGAAAACTCGAATGTGTGGAAGATTTGACTCCATGTGGTAGCAAATAGCGTTTGCCAGCACGCAACAAAAACTTACATGCTAAAATGCATTCCAAACTGTAAACTCCACAGAAAATGTCCATAAAACACATACAAACACAGAGGCTGTAGCACGATCTGGGATTGAGATAGCCACAATACACCAATATTTTGTTTCTATCCAGGAGTATATGGACAAATTGTTGTGGATTTTGGGTGAAATTTAACCAAAAATATCACCGTGAAATTGGTTTTGGAGAAAAGCAACAACTTCCTGTTTAGCAAATGCATCCCATGTCATGTTTACAAACACAAATATCATGTTTTTTCAGGTATATGTAGCCTTCTGCCTGGAAAACGTGAATGTGTGTAGGATTTGACTCCAGGTGGAACCAATTAGCGTTTGCCGGCAGAAAAGCAAAAGTGCCATGCTAAAATGCATTCAAAACTGTAAAGTACGTAGAAAATGCCCAGAAAACACAAACAAACACAGAGGCTGTAGCAAGATCTGGGATTGAGATAGCCACAACACACCAGATAGTTTTCTTTTCATCCAGTGTATCTGGACAAAATGTTGTAGTATCCAGGTGAAATTTATCAAAAAATCACCGTGAAAGTGGTTTTGGAGAAAAGCACAATCTTTTTGTTTTGCAAATGAATCCCATGTCATATTTACAAACACAAATATCATATTTTCTCGGGTTTCTGAAGCTTTCTTCCTAGAAAACTCGAATGTGTGGAGGATTGGACCCCATGTGGAACCAATTATCGTTTGCCTGCAAAAAACAAAAACTTACATGCTAAAATGCATTCAAAACTGTAATGTCCGATGAAAATTTCCAGAAAACACAAACAAACACAGAGGCTGTAGCACCATCTGGGACTGAGATAGCCACAACACACCAGTTATTTTAGTTTTCATGCTGGAGAATCTGGACAAATTGTTGTTGTTTTTGGATGAAATTTAACAAAAAAATCACCGTGAAAGTGGTTTGGAGAAAAGGACAATCTTTCTGTTCAGCAAATGCATACCATGTCATATTTACAAACACAAATATCATGTTTAATTGGGTTTCTGAAGCCTTCTGCCTAGAAAACTTGAAGGTGTGTCGGTTTTGACTCCAGCTGGAACCAGTTAGCGTTTGCCGGCAGAAAACAAAAACGTACATGCCAAAATGCATTCATAACCTTAAAGTCCGTTGAGAATGTCCAGAAAACACAAACACAGAGGCTGTAGCAAGATCTGGGATTGAGATACCCACAACACACCAGATATTTTTGTTTTCATCCAGGAGTATCTGGACAAATTGTTGTGGTTTTGGGTGAAATTTAACCAAAAAGTCACCGCCAAAGTGGTTTTTGGAGAAAATACAATATTTCTGTTCAGCAAATGCATCCAATGTTATGTTTACTAAAAGAAATATCGAAAAATGGAAAAGGGTTCCATTTCATTTTTCAAAACACAAAAACTCATCTTGGTCATGTTGCCTGTAGATTTCTAAGCATGAAATGCCAATTTGTTGTGTTTTTTTATTTCCAAATGGATATTCTGGCTAAACGCTTGTTTGTATTGTGTCAGAATTCAAAATTTAGGAAGGAAGAAGGCAAAACAAACTCAGACCCAGAAACAATTTAAGAAATGCCACTCAAGAAACCAAAAATCGGCTGAGGCATCCAAAACCATGACAGAAAGCCAGAATTGGAGAAGTCCATCCTTGGTAACCTTCTCCCATGTGGGGGACCTTGAGGAAGTTCCTTTGCTTCTGATCTGTCCAGCTGTAGGCATTGCAGCCATCTGGGGATTGAACCATCAGGTGTAAGTCCTCTATCTCTGTCTCTACCTCTCTCTGTAACTCTGTCTTTCAAACAAATTCAATAAATCTTTAAAAAGAACACAGTGAGGTTTCACCTCATTCCAATTAAAATTGCTTTCATACAGAAATCAACAAGCAGCAAATGCTGATTAGAATGTGAGGCAAAAAGTACCCCAACCCATTGCTGGTGGGAATGTAAACTTGTAAAGCCATTATGAAAGACCATTTGGGGATACCTCAGAAATTTGAATATAGACCTACCATAGGACCCAGCTTTTCACTCCTGGGAATTTACCCAATGGAAATGAAATCAGCAAATGAAAATGTTATCTGTACCTCAATGTTTCTTAAAGCTGCATTCACAATAGCTAAGACATGGAATTGACCTAAATGCCCTTCAACTAAAGCCTGGATGTGGAAATTATGGGATATATACTCTATTGTATACTACACAATGGATAAAAACAATGAAATCCATTCATTTGTAACAAAATGAATGAATCTGGAAAACATACTGTGTGAAATAAGACAGTCCCAATATACTAATTCCACATGTTTTCCTTGATCTGTGATAACTAACAGAGCACCTAAAAGAAAATCCATAAAACTGAGATTGACACTTTGAGAAACAATGACTTGAACAGCTTTGGTCTTGACTGTTGAGAGTTTTTTTTTTTTTTCTATACGTCATACTATTTGTTGAACTCTTTTTTAACATTGAGTTAATCATATGTTTATTTTTTATTTAATAAATGAATTTACAAAGTGCAACTTTTGTATTGTTGTGGCTTCTCCCCCAACCTCCCTCTCTCTTGTGACCCTTCCCTCTCCCACTCCTTTTCCCATCCTGGGTTTCATCGAGTTTCATTTTCAATTACCTTCATATACAGAAATCAACTTAGTATATACTAAGCAGGGAGTTTAATAGGCTGCCTTCATACAACTGCACAATGTATAGGGTATTGTTCAAGTAGTAATGTTGTCTTTAAATTTCATAGTAAAGCACATTAAGGACAGAGATCCTACATGGGGAGCATATACCCAGTGACTCCCATGGTTGATTTAACAATTGGCACTCTTATTTATGATGTCAGCAATCACCCGAGGCTCTTGCCATGAGCTGTCTAGGCTATGGGAGCCCCTTGAGTTCACCAACTCTGAACTTGTTTAGTCAAGGCCATATCACAGTGGAGGTTTATAAAGTCAATTGAAAATAAATCTCATTAAGCATAATGTTTGGAATAACACAGGCAGGAGGAATTTTGTAACTGTGAAGCTCTATTGTCCTGCATACTTTCCTACAGATTACTTCTAAAGGTACAGTTTAAAATCTTGGTATGGGACCTCAAATCCCATCAAACTGCATAGTAAAAAATGTCATCTTAATTGTTAAAGTGAACATATTAAGTGTTAAATTGATAATATAGATAGGATTACATGTTAAATGGATCATATAAACAATATGAAATGTCTGGTAAAAATAAACAGAATTAAAAAGGAGAGAATATTCCAACATGGGAAGCAGTACACAGAGCAGACACATAGAATTAGAATCACATTAAATAACACTCTGTCCTCAGAATCAGCCTATAAGGCATTCTGGTCATGTTAAAGTCACATGAGAGCAATTCAAGCATTAAAAGCCAAGACAATGTGGTACAAAATGTTCTACATAAAGGATCTCTGTGAGAGAGACCCCAGTGGAAAGAAGTGGCCATAAAAGAAGGATGTACTTTTGTCTGACAGGTGGAGAGTACTTCAACTTTGCTTGTGGACTTGTCTAGATACTGATACAGATTTTGGATACAAAGGCTACTTTAGCCTTTGTAGCTTCTATAACCTAGGCAGTTCATGACAAGGGTTTTGGGTGATCACTGATATCATACATAAGACTGTTATTTGTTAAATTAACAACAGGAGTCACTCTGCACATACTCTCCATAAAGGACTTCTGTCTGCAATGAATTGCATTATGAAAATTAACTGTAAAACTAGTTCTCGGTTTGTGTGTGTTTGTTCGTATGTGTAAATTCTTGAAATCTACTTTGTAAAAGTTGGATTTCCATGTATAAAGTTAAATAAAAATGTATCTTAAAGGATAATGGAACTTGGAATGAGCAAGAGAGGAGGAGTAAGGTGAGAGAGGAGGAGGGAGGGCAGCATAGTGAGAAGAATCACTATATTCCTAAATTTGTACTGATGAGATTTGTACTCATTAAAGAAAATGTTTCTTTGAGATATAAAAGAAACAAGAAGAATTATTTGCATGTTTCCTGAGTAATCGCTTCACTCTCAAGACAAAATGAATGATGCAAAAGAATTCATCTTCAAACACACATTAACGAAGTGGAACTCTAGTTGTTAAATTTTTAGGGTTTCAAACTCATATTTGAAAGGCATGTGTTAAAAATAGCTGAATTCTTATTTCAGCTCAATTCACAATAGCTAGAACCTGGAATCAACCCAAATGCCCATCAACAGTAGACTGGATAAAGAAATTATGGGGCATGTACTCCATAGAATACTACACAGCAGTCAAAAACAATGAAATCTGGTCATTTGCAACAAAATGGAGGAATCTGGAAAACATCATGCTCAGTGAATTAAGCAAGTCCCAAAGGGGCAAATATCATATGTTCTCCCTGATTGGTTGAACTCTTTAATTAACACACAATTGTTCCTAGGTATTTAAATTCAACTGAAAAGTGATCTCTGTTAAATGTAAGAGTGGGAATAAGAGAGGGAGGAGATGTACAATTTGGGACATGCTCAATCGGACTTGCCCCAAATGGTGGAGTTAGAAACGTGCCACGGGATTCCAATTCAATCCCATCAAAGTGACATGTACCAATGCCATCTCACTAGTCCAAGTGATCAATTTCAGTTCACAATTGATCACACTGATAGGCCTACGAGTCAAAGGGATCACATAAACAAAAGTAGTGTCTGCTAATACTAACTGATAGAAATAAAAAGGGAGAGAAAAATCCAACATGGGAAGTGGGATATACAGCAGACTCATAGAAAGGCAGATGTCCTAAACAGCACCCTGGCCTCAGAATCAGCCCTGAAGGCATTCGGACCTGGCTGAAGAGCCCATGAGAGTATTTTAGACATGGAAAGCCAAGACACGCTGGCAAAATAAAACCTAAAGGAAAGATCTCTGTGAGTGAGATCCCAGTGGAAAGATTGGGGCAATCAAAGAAGGAGGTACCTTTCTCTGAAGGGAGGAGAGAACTTCAACTTTGACTATGATCTTGTTGACATAAGATCAAAGTCAGTGAACTCAAAATGCTTCCATAGCCTTGGCAACTCATTACTAGAGCCTAGGGAGATTACTGATGCCTTAAACAAGAGTGTCAATTTGTTAACAACAGGAGTCACTGTGTATTTACTCCTCATGTAGATCTCTGTCCTTTATGTGTTGTTCAATGTGAATTAATGCTATAATTAGTACTCAAACAGTATTTTACACTTAATTGTTCTGTGTGGGTGTAAACTGTTGAAATCTTTACGTAATATAGACTAAATTGATCTGTACATAAAGATAATGAATCTTGATGTGAATGGAATGGGAGAGGCAGCAGGAGATGGGAGGGTTGTGGGTGGGAGGGAATTTATGGGGGGAAGCCATTGTAATCCATAAACTGTACTTTAGAAATTTATAAAAGTTAAAAATGGATAAATTCAAATGTGGGAACAGGTTTTATGATGATTATTATTTGCTTTCCCTTTGTTTTCAATTCTGATAATTATACTGTATTTCTAAACACGCATCTGCTTGTTACAGATACATGTATAAAATATGGAAAACATGATGCTATTCTACTTTAAGATACTTAAACAAGAAGCTAATATTCCTATGGCAACTTATATCTAATCCATCAAAAGATATTTGTTGTGACCTAATCAAATAATTAGTGTGATATTCATGGGTAATATTCCAGAATTCAGAAAACTACTACAGTACATTTACTAGAATAAAATAATGAGTCTTACTGTGGGTGCATTTAAATTCATTGCACAAAACAAAAGTTTCAGTCTCTGGGAATTAATTCAAAACTCTTGAAATCCATTTCTCTATACATTCATTTGATGACCTATCAAATCTTTATTTATAGCTCTGAGAGTCAGATCTTAAATTTCTCTGATTGCTAGTTTCTTCTATAAATCATGCAAGATATCAACACAAGAATTACATAGAGCCTCTTTTGCCACTGTTGTTCTTCTCTAACAGGGAATGGCCATGGCTAATGTGAACTTCAGTGGGAGTAAGACAGTGAATTGGTTTTAGGCCCACAACCTCTCCCTGGTTTCCTTTATTGAACAGATATGATTTTCCCTGTTCAAATTTCTGTGTTTTCTCTATACTGCCATTGTCCTAAGTGATATTCTACAAATGTGGGAACCTTAAACCTGAGCTTCCAAGCCTAGGTTCCCTCATCTAAGAGCTCAGAAACTAGTACATGATGAAAAAATAGGTCTCAATTTCATATTGCTTGAGATAAAAATGAAATTTCAGGGATAAATGAGCTAGCTCAGCACCATGGACTTTGTGAGTTTACATGTCCTTTCTTGGAATTTGCTCTCTTTGTTCATCACACACCTCTGCCACCAGGAGTTGTTCCTTCTGGGAATGGAGATATAGTTTCCAAGGGAAACTCCAATATGAGAAAAATTGTGAACATCATACTCACCAAAAATTGGCTAATCATAAGCCACTCCTTTGTCTCACTCTTCTGAGTCAATAAGGAAGCTATAGTGATTAATTTGTCCTGAATACAGAAGATTATATAGTCCAAGTGGTATAAATAAAGGGAGTGATGAGCAAAGAGTGAGTCTAGCTAACAAAAATAAACTCAAGGATTATTAACTGAATTTAGCCTTTTCTTTTTTAAATATTTAATTATTTGAAAGGCAGAGAAATGAAAGACAAAAACAGAGACACAGACACATGAAGAATCTTTTTCTTGGCTCACTTCCCAAGATGCTCAAATAAACAGGTTTTGGTGAGGACAGAGCCAGGAGCAAGTAATTTTATTTACATCTGCTATATAGGCACATTCCAAAGCATTTGGGTCATGTTCCATTGCCTTCCCAGGTTCATTAATAGAAAATACACAAAGTAACACTACAATAGAGGAGGCCAGCATTGCAAGCAGTGGCCAATCCCATTGCAAAATAATGTGTGCCACAAACACTAGTCATTTCAGATCCATCATTAAAAATATTTAATCATATACCTCTGTTGCCTCATCATGTATTTTTCTATTAATTCAGTTCATAATTTGATAAGAAGAGGAAATCAAAGGGATACAAATTAAAAAGTGGGAATTCAGATTATTCCTATTTGAAAATGACATGGTTCTCAATATAGGGAAGCCAAAAGAGTCCACTAGTAGATGATTAGAATTCATAAAAAACTTTGTTAAAGTAGCAGAATATAATATTAACACACAGAAGTCAATAGCCTTTCTATACACAGACATTGCCATGGCCATCTAAACAGAAAGATTTCCAATAAACAACCTAAGTATCAATCTCAAGAGTCCTAGAAAACAAGAATAAGCCAAATACAAGATGAAATTAATAGCATAGGTCATAAATGGAATGTTAACATGAAAGATAAGCAAAATAAAGATTTTATTTTTAATAGAAGAAACAATCCTTTTGCTAGGTTATAAAAACTAGGTTCAAGTAAATAAAATCAAAGAAGGGGAAACTATAATGCATATCACAGATATAATAGGCATCACTAATTTACATTAACAAGGATAACTGAAAAAAAATTAAAAATTGCTTATTTGTGGATACATATAACCTACCAAAACTGAGCCAAGTAGATATAACATACCTGAGAATCCAGGTCTCCCATGGGGTTGCGGCTTTGGGTAATGATCATTGTGAATGTTGTACTTTAGCTGCAGCCAACATGCTCTACATGCAGGATGTTGGTCATAGAGGAAGCCACCTGGTAGCAGGAGGTAGGAAGTACACAGTGACCTTACTTTCTGCTTGCTGTCGCTGCCAATCTACAAATGCCCTTTAGAAGAAGCCTATTGGCAAGCCAGTGGTGGATACAAGATAGCAGAATAGGGAGGGAGCTTATTTCTCGAGCCCAGGGGAAATTGTTTTAAAAAAGTGGTAGTCTTGGGGAAGAGTTATGAAAAAAAGGCAGAGGAAACTCTTACTACATGGAGGGCATGGGCACCCATGACTCAGGACTCCAATATCCAAGAGCCTAAGCACCATCGCTGCAAAGTGAGGTGAGACAAGACGGAAGTAGCCTGAGACTCTGGTGAAAAAGCAGAAGGAAGACCCTAGAGGAAGTGAGGTTTGAAGCTATGTGAGGGAGAGTGCACCAGCCCAACTAGAGGAGAGAAAAAAGAAGAGGGTATGAATACATTTCTCTCTGATCATCTTACAAAGCCATACAAGCCAATAGAGCAGGCACCAATTTGGACATACATAACAGCTGCACCAGCTCATTTCTGTGCCTGGCAATCAGCCGACTGGAGATTACTGATTCCAGTGGGGAGAAATAACAGGAGGTTAGGAGCTTGTGTATGTGTGAAGGTTCAGAACCAGGACTGTGGAAAAAATGAGTGTGCGTGGAAGAACTCATGGTGTGGATGAGACTTTGAGCAGTCTCAGGGGGACACCACAAGCTCCAGAAGTCCTGGACACCTGGTGAGAGACATTGCTGGAAAATCTTAACTTATACTGAGGATTGCACAGATCCTTTGTGCGGTCCTTGGGACAGAGCAGAGGAATATTATATCCACTTTGGCTAGTGCTCAGGCACTGGACTTCATCAAGGAGAAGAGCTCAGCTGAGCAGAAATAATTCCCTTCTGATTAAAAAAAGAGAGTGAAGATTTACCATGTCAAACCTGAGAGTTTCAACTTAGGCATGCCCTTAACTCTAGAGAACTGAACAGAGCTCTCTGGCTAAATCCACTACAAGCCTCTAGACATTCACTGAAAGCAGTCATGCCACTTATATATAGAGTCATAGTACAATGATAAAAGCTGCCAAAGTGGGGGAAAAAAAAGAAGAAACCAACGAGTACCTCCACAAATGCTGAACAACAAATGCAACAACCCAAGAGATAAGAATAAGGAAGACAACATCATGCTCCCAAAAAAAACAGAACACTTCAATACAAAATTATGAAGATGACGAGATAGAAGAAATGCAAGAAATAGAATTCCAAAAATTGATGATAAGATTATACAGAAGTAATCAAAAGCAAAAGCATGGACTACTAAAATCCATGGAGAACATGAAAGAAAATCTCTCATGAAATTAAAATCCTTTTTCATTTTTATTTAGTAAATATACATTACCAAAATACAGATTATGGATTGCATAGGCTTCTCCCCCGTAATTTCCCTTCCACTCACACCCCTCCCATCTCCCGCTCCCTCTCCTATTCCATTCACATCAAGATTCATTTTCAATTATCTTTACATAGAGAAGATCGATTCAGTATATATTAAGTAAAGATTTCTTCAGTTTACACTCACACAAAAACACAAAGTGTAAAAATACAGTTTCAGTACTAGTTATAGCATTACTTCACATTGGACAACACACTAAGCACAGATCCCACATGAGAAGTAAGTACACAGTGACTCCTCTTGTTGACTTGACAGTTTGACACTCTTGTTTAAGGTGTCAGTAATCTCCCTAGGCTCTAGTCATGAGTTGCCAAGGCTGTGGAAGCATTTTGGGTTCACTGACCTCAATCTTATACTGACAGGGTCATAGTCAAAGTGGAAGTTCTCTCCTCCCTTCAGAGAAAGGTACCTCCTTCTTTGAAGATCTGTTCTTTCCACTGGGATCTCACTCGAGCAGATCTTTCATTTAGGTCTTCTTTTTTTCCCCAGCGTGTCTTGGCTTTCCATGTCTAAAATACTCTCATGGGCTCTTCAGCCAGGTCCGAATGCCTTAAGGGCTGATTTTGAGGCCAGAGTGCTATTTAGGACATCTGCCATTGTATAAGTCTGATGTGTATCCCGCTTCTCATGTTGGATTTTTCTCTCCCTTTTTGATTCTGTCAGCTAGTATTAGCAGACACTACTCTTGTTCATGTGATCCCTTTGATTTGTAGGCCTATCAGTGTGATCAATTGTGAACTGAAGTTGATCACTTGGACTAGTGAGATGGCATTGGTACATGTCACCTTGATGGGCTTGTATTGGAATCCCGTGGCACGTTTCTAACTCCACCATTTGGGGCAAGTCCGATTGAGCATGTCCCAAATTGTACATCTCCTTCCTCTCTTATCCCACTCTGATATTTAACAGGGATCACCTTTTAGTTAAAATTTAAACACCTAAGAATAATTGTGTGTTAATTACAGAGTTCAACCAGTAGTACTAGAACAAAAAAAAAGCTCATATGGATAAAGTATTACATTATACATAAACAGTCAGGACAAGTGCTGATCAAGTCACTGTTTCTCATAGTGTCCATTTCACTTCAACAGGTTTCCCCTTTGGTGTTCAGTTAGTTGTCGCCGATCAGGGAGAACATATGCTATTTGTCCCTTTGGGCCTGGCTTAATTCACTCAGCATAATATTTTCCAGATTCCTCCATTTTGTTGTAAATGACCAGATTTCATTGTTTTTGACTGCTGGATAGTATTCTATAGAGTACATGTCCCATAATTTCTTTATCCAGTCTAATGTTGATGGGCATTTGGGTTTGTTCCAGGTCTTACCTATTGTGAATTGTGCTGCAATAAACATTAATGTGCAAACAGCTTTTTTGTTTGCCTATTTAATTTATAAGGAGGAATAAAAATGAAATTAAAAAACTCAATAGAACATGAAATTGAGATATTGAAGAGAAAACAAAATAAAAATGAAGAATTCAACAGAACAAATAAAAAATGCATTTGAGAACCTTAAAATCCAAATCAGGCAGAAGAGAGAATATCAGACTTAGAAGACAGAGCATAGAAAAGTATACAGTCTAGCTAAAGTCTGCAAGAGAAAATTAGAAATCTAAAACATATTGTTGAGAATCTATAGGATACAATATACAAAAAAACAAGATTTTGGGTTCTAGTAGATTCTGAAGTTATGGAGAAAGAGAAAGTGTTAGAAGGCCATTTTTAAGCAAAATACTAGCGAACTTCCAACAGACATGACCAGAAAAGATCATCAACAAAACACATTGTAATCAAACTCACCACAGTGAAGTATAGGAAAAAGATTCTAAAATGTGCGAAAGAGAAATGCCTGATTACTTTCAAGGATCTCCAATTAGATTCACATCAGACTTCTAATCAGAAACCCTGTAAGCTGGGAATGAATGGTAAGATATAGCCCAAGACTAAGAGAAAATACAGTCATCCTATTATATTATACCCTGCAAAGGTCTCATTTGGGAATAAAGATGAAATAAAAGCCTTTCATAACAAACAGAATGAATTTGTCACCACTCATCCATCCCTGCAAACGATGCTGAAGATTTGTTACAAACAGAAACACAGAAACACAATCATCAACAGAAAGAGGGTAAAGGAAGAAAACCTTGCAGTAAGGGATCACAGGAAGTTCAAACTATATATTAGAAATATCTTTGGGAACATGGCAGGGCAAAGTCACTACTTATCAGTAGCTGCATTGAAAGTAAATGGCCTCAACTCTCTAGAGATCCCAGTGGAAAGAACAGGTCATCAAAGAAGGAGGTACCTTTCTCTGAAGGGAGGAGAGAACTTCCACTTTGACCATGGCCTTGTCTAAATATGATCAGAGTCGGAAAACTGAAAAGGCCTGCATAGCCTTGCCAAATCATGACAAGATCCTAGGGTGATTACTAATGCCATGAACAACAATTGCAATTTGTTAAGTCAACAACAGAAGTCACTGTGCACTTACTCGTCACGTCGGATCTCTGTCCTAAATGTGCTGTACATTTTTATTTAATGCTATAACTAGTGCTCAAACAGTATTTTACACATTGTATTTCTGTGTGGGTGTAAACTGTTGAAATCTTTAGTTAATATATGCTAAATTGATCTTCTGCATAAAATGATAATTGAAAATGAATCTTGATGTGAATGAAAGGGGAGAGGGAATGGGGGAGAGGAGGGTTGCAGGTGGGATGAAACCTTTTGGGGGGGAAACATTGTAATCCATAAGCTGTACTTCAGAAATTTATATTCATTAAATAAAAGTTTAAAATAAAAGACACAGACTGGCTGAATGGATAAAAAACAAAACCCATCTATTTGCTGCTTACAAGAAACACATCTTTCCAACAAAGATGCATGCAGACTGAAAGTGAAAGGTTGGAAAAAGATATTCATGCCAAAAGAAACCAAAAAAGAGCTGATGTAGCCACCTTAATATCAGAAAAAATAGACTTTAACACAAAAAATGTTAAGAAAGACAAAGAGAGGTACTATATAATTATTAAGGTATCAATTCAACAGGAAGATATAACTATTATAAATGTATATGCACCTAATTACAGGGCACCAGTTTATTTAAAACATATGTTAAGGAACTTAAAGGGAGACTTAGACTAAAATACAATAATATTGGGGGGCTTCAATGCTCCACTTTTAGCAATGGACAGATCAACCAGACAGAAATCAACAAGGAAACAGTAGATTTACTTGACACTAAGAACAAACAGATCTAAGAGAAATGTACAGAAATATTCATCCTAATGTTACAGAATACACATTCTTCTCACTAGTGCATGGGACTTTCTCTAGGATAGACCACATATTAGGCCATAAAGCAACTCTCAGCAAATTTAAAACAAATCAAAATCATACCATACATCTCAGACCACAATGGAATGAAGCTGGAAATCAGCAACTCAGGATTCTCTAGAGCATAAGTAAACACATGGAGAATGTCAGCATGCTCCAGAATGAACACTGGGTCATAGCAGAAATCAAAAGAGAAATCAAAAACTCTCAGGAAGCAAATGAAGGTAACAACACAGCATATCAAAACGTATGGGATACAGCAAAAGCAGTGTTAAGAGGAAAGTTTATAGCAATAGGTGCCTACATCAAGAAATTGGAAAGGCACCAAATAAATGAGCTATCAATGCATCTCAAAGATCTGGAAAACCTGCAGCAAACCAAACCCAAATCTAGTAGGACAAAGAAATAATTAAGATTAGAGAGAAAATCAACAAAATTGAATCCAAAAAATTAGAAAAGAGAAGCAAAATGTTGAAAGGATTTTTTGACAAAAATAAACAAAATTGACTCACCATTGGCCCAACTAACCAAATAAAGGAGAGCGAAGACAGAAATCAATAAAATTAGACCTGAAAAGGAAATGTAACAACAGATACCACAGAAATAACACGAGTCATTGTAAATTACTACAAAGAGTTGTATGCCAGCAATCAGGGAAATCTGTCAGAAATGGATAGATTCCTGGACATATATGACCTACAAAAATTGAAGCAAGAAACATAGAAAACCAAAAAGACCCATAACAAAGTCAGAAATTGAATCAGTAATAAAGGCCCTCCCAACAGAGAAAAGCCCAGGACAAGAGAGATTCACTGCTGAATTCTATCAGACATTTACAGAAGAAATAACTCCAATTCTTCTCAAGCTATTCAAAACAATTGAAAGAGAGGGAATCCTCCCAAATGCTTTCTACAAAGCCAGTATCACTTAATTCCTAAACCTGAAAAAGATGTAGCAGAGAAAGAGAATTACACACCAATTTATCTAAAGAACATACAAAAAATACTCAACAAAATTCAAGCCAAAATAATCCAACAACAAATTAGAAAGATCATCCAACCCGACCAAGTGGGATTTATCCTTGTATGTAGGGATGGTTCAACATTCACAAATCAATCAATGTGATACACCACATTAACAAACCGCAGAAGAAAAATCATATATCATCTCAATAGATGCAGAGAATGCATTTGATAAATTACAAAACCATTTCATGATGAAAACTCTAACCAAATTGTGTATAGAAGCAACATTCCTCAACACAATTAAGGCAATTTATGAAAAACCCATGGCCATCAACCTATTGAATGGGGAATAGTTGGAAGCATTTCCACTGAGATCCAGTTCCAGACAGGGATGCCAAATCTCACCATTGCTATTCAATATAGCACTAGAAGTTCTAGCCAAGCCATTAGTCAAGAAAAATAAATTGAAAAGAGTACAAAAAGGGAAAGAAAATGTCAAACTATCCGTCTTTGCAGACAACGTGACTCTTTATTTAACGGATCCAAAGAACCCCACTAAGACTATTGGAACTCATAGACGAATTTGGCAAAGTAGCAGGATATAAAATCAATACATAAAAATCAACAGCCTTTTTATACAGACACTGCCAGTACTGAGAAATAACTTCTAAGGTCAATTCCATTCACAACAGCTACCAGAAAAAAAAAACAAATAACTTGGAAAAAACTTAACCAAGGGTGTCAAATGTTTCTGTAATGAGAATTACAAAATCTTAAAGAACTAGAAGAGGACCAAAAATGGAAAAATATTCCATGCTCACTGATTGGAAGAATCAATAGCATCAAAATGTCTATTCTTCCAAAAGCAATTTACAGATTCAATGTGATACCAATGAAAATATCAAACACATTCTAATCAGACCTAGAAAAAATGATGCTGACATTCATATAGAAAGATATATTGAGGCACAGGAGACTTCAAATAGATGAACGAGTCTTATACAACAAAAACAGAGCTGGAGGCATCAGAATACCAGATTTCAAGACATACTACAGGGCAGTTATAATCAAAATAGCATGGTACTGTACAGAAACAGATGGATAGGCAATAGAACAGAATAGGAACACCAGAAATCAATCCAAACACCTACAACCAATTTATATTTGATCAAGGAGCTAAAACCAATTCCTGGAGCAAGGAGAGTCTTTTAACAAATATTGTTGGGAAAACAGGATTTCCACATGCAGAAGTATGAAGCTAGATACCTATGTTACACCTTACACAAAAATCCACTCAACATGGATTAAAGATCTAAATCTATGACCCAACACCATAAAATTATTACAGAACATTGGAGAAAGTCTGCAAGATATAGGCACAGGCAAGACTTCTTGGAAAAATCTCCAGTGGCATATGCAGTCAAACCAAAATTAACAACAGGGATTACATCAAATTGAAAAGTTTCTGTACTGCAAAAAAAAAAAAGTCAGCAAAGTGAAGAGGCAACTGAAATAATGGGAGGAAATCTTTGCAAATTATGCAACTGATAAAGGATTAATAACAAAAATCTGGCAGGCACCACAGCTCACTTGGCTAATCTTCTGCCTGTGGAGCTGGCACCCTGGGTTATAGTCCCGGTTGGGGTGAAAGGTACTGTCCCAGTTGCTCCTCTTCAAGTCCAGCTCCCTGCTGTGGCCTGGGAAGGCAGTGAAGGATGTCTCAAGTGGTTGGGCCCTGCACCCACATGGGGGACCAGGAGGAAGCATCTGGCTCCTTGCTTTGTATCGCCACAGTACACCAGTGTAGCAGCCATTTTGGGGGTGAACCGACAGAAAAGGAAGACTTTTCTCTCTGTCTCTCTCTCTCTCACTGTCTAACTCTGCCTGTAAAAAATAACCAGAATCTACAAAGAGATCAAGAAACTTCACAACAGCAAAACAAATAACCCACTTAAGAGATGGGCCAAGAGCCTAAATAGACATTTTCCAAGAGGAAATCCAAATGGCCAGCAGACACATGAAAAAAGGTTCAGGATCACTAGCTATCAGGGAAATGCAAATCAAAACCACAATGAGGTTTCACCTCACTCCAGTTAGAATGGCTTTCATACAGAAATCAACTAACAACAGATGATGGTGAGGATGTGGGGGCAAAGGCACAATAACCCACTCTTGGTGGGAATGCAGACTGGTAAAGCCACTATGGATACAGTTTGGAGATACCTCAGAAATCTGAATGTATCCCTACCACATGACCCAACAATTCCATTCTTTGGAATTTACCCAAGGAGAATTAAATTGGCAAATAAAAGAGCTGTCTACACCTCAAAGTTTATTGCAGTGCAATTCAGAATGGCTAAGATATGGAATCAACCTAAATGCCCATCAACAGAAGACTGGATAAAGAAGTTAATTGATATGTATTCTACAGAATACTACACAGTGGTAAAAGAAATGAAATCTGGTCATTTGCAACAAAATGGAGGAATCTAGAAAACATCATACTGAGTGAAATAAGCCAGTTCCAAAGGGACATATATCATATGTTCTCCCTGATATGTGACAACTGAGCATCTAAAAGGAAAACTGTAAAAGTGAAACTGATGCTATGAGAAGCAATGCCTTGATCAGCCTTTGTGATGACTGTCAAGGAACACCTTACTATTTTATTCATTTTAGTATTTTCTTTTTCTTTTTTTTTAAACTTTTAATTAATGAATATAAATTTCCAAAGTATAGCTAATGGATTATAATGGCTTTCCCCCATAACGTCCCTCCCACCCACAACCCTTCTCTTTCCCACTCCCTCTTCCCTTCCATTCACATCAAGATTCATTTTCGATTCTCTTTATATACAGAAGATCAGTTTAGCATACATTAAGTAAAGATTTCAACAGTTTGCTCCCACACAGAAACATAAAGTGAAAAATACTGTTTGAGTACTAGTTATAGCATTAAATCTCAATGTACAGCACACTAAGGACAGAGATCCTACATGAGGAGTAAGTGCACAGTGACTCATGTTGTTGACTTAACAAATTGACCCTCTTGTTTATGGCATCAGTAATCACCCTAGGGTCTTGTCATGAGCTGCCAAGGCTATGGAAGCCCCCTGAGTTCACCAGCTCTGATCATATTTAGACAAGGCCATGGTCAAAGTGGAAGTTCTCTCCTCCCTTCAGAGAAAGGTACCTCCTTCTTTGATGACCCGTTCTTCCCACTGGGATCTCACTCATGGAGATCTTTCATTTAGGTTTTTTTTTTCCCCAGAGTGTCTTTGCTTTCCATGCCTGAAATACTCTCATAGGCTTTTCAGCCAGATCTGCATGCCTTAAGGGCTGATTCTGAGGCCAGAGTATTGTTTAGGACATTTGCCATTCTATGGGTCTGCTGTGTATCTCACTTCCCATGTTGGATCATTCTCTCCCTTTTTGATTCTATCAGCTAGTATTTGCAGACACTATTCTTGTTTATGTGATCCCTTTGTTTCTTAGTCCTAGTATTATGATCAATTGTGAACAGAAATTGATCACTGGGACTACTGAGATGGCATGAATACCATTGATTGAGCTTTTTACTTAATACAGAATTATTCTTAGGTGTTTAAATCAAATTGTAATAAAAATAAGAGTTTGAATAAGAGATGGAGGGGATATACAGTTTGGTACATGCTCCCAGGTATTTACCCCTAAGGCTAAAGCTTAAAACTTGCCATGGGACTCGAAATACTAAAAATTGGCATGTACCAATGCCACCTTACTTATTGAAGTGATCAGTTTAAGTCCATGACTGATCATAAAGAGGATTAAGTGTCAAGGGAGCACACAAATAAGACCAGTGTCTGCTAATAATTGCAGAATTAAAAAGGAGAGAACAATCCAGGATGGGAAGCAGGTCACAGAGCAGACTCTTAGAATGACAAATGCTGTAAACAGAACTCTGGCCTCAGAATCACACCTTAAGGCATTTGGATCTGGTTAAAAAGCACATGAGAGTAGTTCAGGCATGGAAACACAGGACACTGGCAAAAATGACCTTAAAGAAAGACCTCTGTGAGTGAGATTGCAGCAGAAAGAAGTGGGCATTAAAGAATGAGGTACCTTTCTCTGAAGGGAGGAGAGAACTTCCAGTTTGATTATAACCTTGTATAAATAATGTTGAACTTTGTGAACTCAAGAGGCTTCCATAGCCTTGGCAGCTCATGAAAAGAGCCTCAGATGATTACTGACATCATAAATAAAATTTTGAACTGTTATATCATCAACAGCAGTCACTGTGCACTTGCTCCCTATATTGGGACCTGTGTACTTAATGTTTTTTACTATGAGAATTAACACTATAACTAGTTGTCAAACCATGCTTTATACTTTGTCTTTCTGTGGGGGTGCAACCTGTTGAAATCTTTACTTAGTACAGAGTTGATCTTCTGCATATAAAGATATTTAAAATGAATCTTAATGAAGAATGGGATAGGAGAGGGAGTAGCAGATGGGATAGTTTGTGGGTGGAAGGGTGGTTATAGAGCAAAGAATCACTATAATCCAAAAGTTGTACTTTAGAAATTTATATTTATTAAATAAAAGTTTTCTATAATCTTAACATATCTGAATAGAGCAATACTGAGTAAGAACATTCAATCAGGAATAATGTGTTCAAATGAAAGATCAGCAACCAATATCTTCAAAATAAAATCTACAAAATTAAAAAAGTATAACACCAATCTTTTGAAAAGTTAGAGAGGTAACTTTTCCAAACTCATCATATGAGGCCAGCTGGTAAAGCCATTATGGACGTCTGTTTGGAGATTCCTCAGAAACCTGAATATAACCCTACCATACAACCCAGCCATCCCATTCCTTGGAATTTACCCAAAGGAAATTAAGTTGGCAAATAAAAGAGCTGTCTATATCTTAATGTATATTGAAGCTCAATTCACAATAGCTAAGACCTGGAATCAACCTAAATGCCCATCAACAAAAGACTGGATAAAGAAATTATGGGATATGCACTCTATAGAATACTATACAGCAGTAAAAAATGAAATCTGTTCATTTGCAACAAAATGGAGGAATCTGGAATACATCATGCTGAGTGAAATAAGCCAGTCCCAAAGGGACAAATATCATATGTTCTTGATCGGTGACAACTGACTGAGCACCTAAGAGGAAACCTGTTGAAGTGAAATATACACTATGAGAAAAAATGACTTGATCAGCCCTTGTCCTGACTGTTGAAGAACAACTTACTATTTTGTTCCTTTTAGTATTTTTTGTTCTACTTAATGCCATTGGCTTAACTCGGTAATTAGGTGTTTAAATTTAACTGAAAAGTGATCTCTGTTAAATATAAGAGAGGAAATAAGAAAGGGGGGAGATGTACAGTATGGCCCATGCTCATCAGACATACCTCTAGTGGTAGAGTTAGAAACATGCCAGGGGATTCCAATTCAATTCCATTAAGGTGGCATGTACCAATGCCAGCTCACTAGTCAAAGTGATCAGTTACAATTCATAATTGATCATAATGATAGGATTGAGAGTCAAAGGGATCACCTACACAAGACTAGTATCTGCTAATACTAACTTATAGAATTAAAAAGGAGAGAACAACTCAAATGGGAAGTGACTCATAGAATGGCAGATGTCCTAAACAGAACTCTGGCCTCAGAATCAGCCCTTAAGCTTTTAGATATGGATAAAAAGCCCATGAGAGTATTTCAGGCATGGAAAGCCAAGACACTCTGGCAAAAAAAAAAAAAGACCTAAATGAAAGATCTCTGTGAGTGAGATCCCAGTGGAAAGAATGGGCCATCAAAGAAGGAGGTACCTTTCTCTGAAGGGAGGAGTGAACTTCCACTTTCACTATGGCCTTGTCTAAATAAGTTCAGAGTTGGTGAACTCAGGGGTCTTCCGTAGCCTTGGCAGCGGGTGATTACTGACATCATAAATTAGATTGTCAATTGTTAAGTCAACAACAGGAGTCACTGTGCACTTACTCCGCATGTAGGATCTCTGTCCTTAATGTATTGTACTATGTGAATTACTGGTAAACCTACTACTAAAACAGAACTCTATACCTTGTGTTTCTGTGTATGTGCAAACTGTTGAAATCTTTCCTTAGCATATACTAAATTTTCCGTATATAAAAATAATTGAAAAAATGAATATTGATGTGAATGGAATGGGAGAGGGAGTGGGAGATTGGGTGGTTGTGGGTGGGAGGGAGGTTATCAGGGGGAACCGCTATAATCAAAAGTTGTACTTTGGACATTTATATTTATGAAATAAAAGTTAAAAAATAAATAAATAAACTTAAGTTCAATTAAGGGAACTATAAAAATTTTCTATAATAATAATAACATCTCTGAATAGAGCAATACTGAGAAAGAACATTAAATGAGGAATAATGTGTTCAAACGAAAGATCAGCCACAAATGTCTTCATTGCTAAAATCTACAAAATTACAAAAAAAAACAATTTTTTGAAAAGTATTATACAAATTGTTAGGGAGGTAACTTCCCAAACTCATTTTATGAGGCCAGTTTTTCCTAACGTGTCCTGATAGATGCAAGATCTCTGTTTATCTCTGATTCTCTTTTTTCAAATAAAAATTTACAAAGCAGAGTCCCCGCTGAATATAATGCAACACTGTCATCCTAATAGAATTTATATTAAAATACAGGTGCAAAATTTGATAGTAATTGAATCCAGTTTGGAATCCAAAAAATGGTAAGATATCACAATCAAGTCAGATGTAATATAGGAACAGGGAAAATATGAATGTAATTCATAATTCCAATAATTCACATCAATCAAAAATAAACATCAGTATAATAAACTAGATGCAAAAAACATTTTGTATAAAATTATACATTCACTTATGAGAAGTAAATTGAGCAGAACACTTACAGATTGCATATACTTCAATTACAAAACCCTTGCATTTGAGGAACCTGAGCCAGATTCTATTGAATGCCAACAAAATGAAAGCATTTACCCTATAATGGAACCATAATATGATGCACATTTTTTACTTTTATATTCAATACTGCAATGTAAGGTCTAGGCAAAACAAAAAGAAAAGGGAAGGAAATAAAAGACACAGATATAGAAAAGAGGAAATTGAAATTACTTATTTTTTTTCCATATGATTTTATTCTATTTACATGGAAATGCAACGAGTTCAACAACAGGCCACCTGAACTGGTAGATTTGTAGGATACAAAGTAAGCACAAAATATCAGAATAAGTTTTATATACCTATACTATTGTGAACCCACTGAAAAAATAAATTAAAGAAATTAAATTCACAATAAGAAATAAAATACCCTGGATAAATTTGACTTGAGATGTAAAATGGCTCTACAGCAATAATTCTAAAGCCATGATAAAGAATCTGCGATCAAAAAGACCACTCATATTCATAGATTGAAATACTTTCTAATATTTCCATATTATCCAAGTTAAATTACAGATACAATATGCTTTCCATCAAAATCAATGGAATTCATCATGTATCTAGAAAAATAAACCTAAACCTCATATCTTCACCTATATTAAAAAATGTTCCACATAGAAAAGTAGCTCTTGAGAAACAGAACACGTCTTGGATCTCAACTAATGAATTCAATACATACCATAGATGTATGATAAACCCTGGCATAAAAACTGTTAAATAGACCAGTGTAAGAGGATAGAGGCTCCCATAAAGAAATACAGATACATACAGACAATGGATCTTTTACACAGCTAACAAAAATACACTGGAAAAGGTATAGTCTATTCAGTAAATTGTCCAGAGGCAACGGAATATCCATTTGGACATGACTAAACCCAGATGACCACCCCTCTTTTCCTATACAAAGTCAACTGAAAGTGAATCATGGATGTAAATGTAAGAACTGAAACTTACAAAATATAGAGAAAACTATAAGACATTGACATAAGCAATGGCTTCTTGATAAGATACCCTAAGAACAGGCAATAAAAAAACTAATAGAGAAACCTTACATCAAACTAAGAAGATAATTCACAACAAAGAAGACAATCATCAGAGTGAAGATAAAACCCCTCTTAACTCCTATAAAACCAGCATTACTTTAATTCTAAAATCAGGTATATGTACAAAGCAAACTAAGACCAATATATTTGATAAATACAGATGCAAAAAATCCTCAAAATACATGCTAATCAAACATAACAACACATTAGAAATATAATTCACCCAGACCAAGTGGGAATGCACTAGATAAAATACGTCCTTGATAAAAACCTTGAGACATTGGCATACACACAGAATTCTTGTTAAATACCCCAGATTGATAGGCAATCAAAGCAAAAATAAACAAATAGGATTGCATTAAGCTAAGATGCTTATGCACTGCAAAGGAATTGCTCAACATATTGTAGAGGCATGCAAGAGAACAGGAGAAAACATTTGCAAATCTTGCAATGGTTAAAGGTCTAATATCCAGAATCTACAAAGAGTTCAAGTAATGCAGAACAACAAAAGCAACAAAAATCCTGTCAAGCAATGAGCAAAGGACAAAACAGACATTTTTGAAGGATGACATTCAAATGGTCAACAGAAACATTTAAAAATGCTCAGGATCATTAGCCATCAGAAAATGCAAATCAAAAGGATGATGAGGGTGAAACCTCACCCCAATCAGAGTGGCTATCTTTCAAAAATTATAAAACAATAAATGTTAGCAAATATATGGGTGATAAAATACTATAATCCACTGCTGGTTAAATTGTAAAAGAGTACAACCATTATGGAACACAGTCTGGTAATTTTTCAGTAACCTGAAAATTGTTCTACCGTATACACAGCCATCCCACTTGACAAGAAGACTTGTCTGCACCTTATGTTTATTGCAGATCAATAGCTAAGATCTGACATCAACCTAGAGATTCATCAACTGAATAATGGTTAAAGAAAATGTGGTATATATACACTATGCAAAACTACTCAGCTATATAAATAATAAGATCTTGTCTTTTACAACAAAATATATGCATATAGAGGCCATTATTCTCAGTCAAATAAACCAGCACAAAATAAACAAATGAACAAAGCACAAATAAACAAAGCACAAAAATGCAATGTTGAGTTTTGCTTATTGCTTACAATCCTTGTCTATACTCTTGATAACCAGTGATTTTTCTACTTGTTCCATTCAATTCTTTATTTAGTGCAGAGTTCAGCTTGTGATTATAAAATAAATTGAAATTATGCAATTATAGATATAAAAAGAAAAATAAGAGAGGAAGTAGGACAGAGGGTCAGAGCATGGGCAAGAGGGAGGTTAGGGTGGGAAATATTATGTATGCTCTTATGTCTGTGTATACGGAATACATGAAATTTGTTCACCTTATATGAATAAAAGTATCTTAATACCCCAGTAGACTGGGATAAAGTATTTGCCAATTCTGCATTTCATGAAGAACTGAAATTCAGAATACATATGAAACTGCTGAAATTATGCACAAATATATCTAAGAATTGGGAAAGGATCTGAAAAGGCATTTCTATAAAGAAGAAATACGCATGGTCAACAAAAATGGGAAAACATGCAATGTAATTATTATATAGGAAAATGCAAATCAAAATACACTAGGTGTCACCTCAGTAACAAATGCTAGTGGGGTATGAAAGAAAGAAAACTTTAATAAGTTATTGGAGCCTGCACTGTTGTGTAACAATTAAAGCCACCACCTGCAGTGCCAAAATCCCATATGGGGACTTGAGTCCCAGTTGTTCCACTTCTGATCCAGCTTTCATCTGTGGCCTGGGAAATCAGTGCAAGGTGGCCCAAGTCTTTAGGCCTCTGCTCCCACATGGGAGACCCAGGAGGAAGCTTCTGGTTCCTGACTTTGTTTTGGCCCAGCTCTAGCCATTGCAGCCATTTGGGGAGTGAACCAGTGGATGAAATATCTCTCTCTCTCTCTCTTTCTATCTGTAACTATGACTTTCAAATAAATAAATATTTTAAAATATAAGATATTGATGAGAATGCAAGTTAGCCTAGCATTATGAAGACTTAGTATGGCCATACCTCAAAAAATGAGAAGGGATAAACCTCTCCAACCATTGTGTATGTATCAGAAGAAAATTCAATCTGAATGCACAAGAGATTTCTGCTTTCTGTTTTGACTACAGCAGTATTCATAGTAGTAAATATTTGGAATGAACCCAGGAATCTATCAAAGTGTTACAGGTTTTCCAATCCTAATTCAGTGATTAAAAAGGATTGAAATATTATTTGCTTCAAAATGGGCGGAACTGGAGATCCTTAAGTGAAGTAAGACTGGCATAGGAAGAAATAAATCTCACATGTTCTCTGATATATGGATTTCTAAGAAATGGTGGAAATAAATATAAGTGTTTTTAATTAGGATGGGAAGATTCATTACTGAAGATACTGGGTGGTAGGATAACAGATATAAAAAAAGAGTTAGAAAGAACGAACCAGTGGCAGTGTTCCATAATATAGTGTTGTCACTTTAGTTCCTGATAAGATACTCTGTACAGGAAATTGGAATGGAGGAGCTTGTAGGGCTTAAACACAAAATAAGCAAGGAAAACCCTCATTTTCTCGATTGATTAAATTCTGTTGTGCACGTACACAAATGTTGCACTGTATCCTGTAATAATATGCAAGTAGTGTTAATCAAAGACTGAGCAAAATTTTAAAAATCAGAAATATCTCTATATTCTATCAATGAACTATCTGCAATATGTGATTAACCAAACTACATCATTTACAAAGCATAAGAAAGTAATAAGGCAATAATCTCCAGTCCTGCTAAGGATTATTTAAATAATCTTAAAATTTAAAAATCAAGGTTGCCTTTCCCATTGAATTTTCTGCTTATCCCTTGCATGACTTTCTGATATTCTATGAATGCCATTGTTGCAAAGCTTAACTAGAACCTAAATGGAAGAATAGTTGTAAGGTTTTAATATGTATTTATTTACTTGAAAGGAGGAGGGACAGTAGTGGATAGATCTTCCATCCACCAGTTCACTTGTCAATGTTTGCAAAACCTGGGACTGGTTCCAGTTTAATCTAGGAGTCAGGAACACCTTTTGTATCTCCAATGTAGGCAGAAGGTACATGAGTACTTAAGACATCATCAAATGCCCCTCAGATACATTGTAGCAAGAATCTGGATTGGAAGTGGGGAATGGCCAGGACCTGAATGAGGAAGATAAATATGAGATGAAGGCATCCCAAGTCGTGGCTTAACTCACTGCTCATGACCCCATCCCTTTATACTGTTTCATTCATTCTTAATACTGTTGTCAAATTACAGGCATGATGTTCAAACTTGGATCCATGTATGTCAGTTTAAAAAAGGCTAAGGGTAACTGTTAAGATTAATAAAACTGAATTCCACAATTGAGGACCCGGGTGCATTTCCTGATTCTGATCCTAACTCCAGCTTCCAATTAAAGCAGACCCTGGGAAGTCATGATGATGTCTCAAGACATGTGGTTTGTGCCACCCACATGGAAAACCTGAAGTGAATTACCTGCTCTCAGGTTTAGATCTGATCCCTCCCTGGAAGATGTGAGCATTTGTGAAGTGAACTTGTGAATAGGAGTTCTTTCTCTCATTCATTGTCTCTTGTTTTATATCAAGTAAATTAGAAAATAATTCATCAGACATAAAGAGCAACATAGTCTTGGAAGTCATCCAAGTAAAGACTGAAAGCAAATGGAGGTATAGCAAAATATTTATATTCTTTATTCCAATGTAACCTAACAGATAATATTATCATTTTAATAAAAACTTAAAAATCAACAGTGTTGTTACAGTTTCTGATCATTAAAAATAATGACAGAAATTATATAAATGGTAGGAGTAAAGAGTTGAGAACATTCTTTTATAAGATATCTGAGCTTCCAGAGAAATAGTGTTCCAAACCAATTTTATGTGCTAAATACATTACATTTTTGTGAACTTAAGAAACATATGTACAGATTTCAAAAGTAAAATAGAAAGAAGATATAAAGTGATTAAATAGAAAATATGCAGAAACAAGGTCCATTATAACACCATTACATTGAAGCCTGGAAAAGCAATATGCACTTCAGGTTAATCAGGATTTGTGTCAGAAAATTTAAAAGGGTTACACAGTGAGATGAGCAGATCATTTTCTATGAGGATAGTACAGTGTTTCATATCAGCATTCATAGATAGAGCATCCGAATATTTAAGAAAAATGCTTACAAAACTGCAAGGATTGCCCAGTGTTTATCAGAACAAATAAATACAATGGTATGAATACCCAACCAGGGGTAATTAATAGTTATCCATATGTCATTGTGCAGATACATCAGCTAACACTAGATAGAGAAAATAAATAAGGTCACTTCAAGTGTTGAAAAAGCACAAAAATCAGTATATATGGAAGCAAAGATAGACAATCCATTTTAACTATCAATATTTCCTACAGAAGCACAATCTATACACAATCTATAACATGACAGCATTTTGCCATATGTAACCAAAAAGGCCAAGAATTAGCAGATGAGGAACAAAAATCAAGAAAGCTATTGTCACAAATACCAAACAAAGCTAGCAAAACTCATGGTTTTGAGAAACAGAAAGTAAGCTAACAAAAACATCAAAGAGCCAGGACTTTCCTCTTGGGGACAGAAGTAGAAGAGATTGGGAAAATACCTGAACTGACCAAGGCCCCTATATTTTCCTGAATATTTGTTCTATGGATGTTAACATTTTTATTCAAATTTAGCAGAAAACAAAGATGTCAACAATTGTCTTCCTTTCAGGTGTTATTATTGTATATTAGGGATCTATGCAAGAGTATATATGTCTCACATGAAATCATGGCACATAATTTCTAAACTGGTGTACTAAGTGCAATTTTTTTAAAAGGAAACAATGTATTTATCCCACAGTATCAAGGGACACCAAACTCAGGTTCCCAGACTTTGGGGATCACTTTCAGGAGATGCAGACTAAGGGGATTCACTCTCAGGAACTAAGACAAACCTCAGCAGCCAGAACATGTAATTCTGAGAGTTCCACACTTTTTACTTTTCCCTCCCAACAGTTTGCATTGGCTCCCTCCTCCAAGGTATTAGTTCTCACCAGAAATCAAACACTTAAAATCAGTTTAAGCCTGTGACCTGTGCAGTCATTTTCGTGATCACTAACAGCAAATGTGTGTTGTTTGCTTAACATCAAACAACACATCTATAACACCTATGACTTACCAACAGTTCAATTCTGACATTATATAGAGTTAGTAGACATAATGGATTAAGATTTTAGTGTAAGCACATCCCAGGCATATACCATTGAAAAGCATCTATTTGATTTTCTGGCTCCAGTCAAAATTATGAAGTTATCCAGAGATCCCCTCTAAAGCTATCTTATTTGCATGAGCTTAGCTGTGGCCTGAAATTTGTGGATTAGACAGAATCATAGCCACTCATATTGCCCATGAAATATCTGAGTCTTAAAATCAAAGGTACAGGAATTGAGGAGAAAAGAATTTTTTCTTTTACCAGTCACAAATGAACTCTCAAATTTATAAACCATTTTAGAGCCAGCAGAATCTGATATTCTGAAATATTCTCAAATGCTACAAGCTATCATTTGACAAAACCAAATTTGGATGCATAATGCAACTACTGTGTGTTCAACAGTTTATTTGATTCTCGGTTCTCACACCAGTTAGCTTGGGGTTGGGGAGTGAAGAATGATTGGCCTTTACAAAGATTTTACTCTCCACACAAGGGTGTGAAGGCATTTAATCCCAATTAGGAGAGATTAATCATTGGGAACAGGTGGGAACCCAATGAAGTGATTGGGCTAGATCAATTCATGTGATTATTGAGTGACTGCTTATTCTCAGGTGTGTGCTGTAGAAACTACTTCATATTTGAACCTCCTGCAATTTCATTATTTGGTCATATGGTCTCTGTGCCACCCAAACCTCTGCCAACAAGATGACCATCAACAGATACTGCCCTCCGACCTTGGACCCAAACCATGAGACAAATACCATTTCTTTCTAAATTTCTGAGTCTGTACTATTCTGTTATTAGCATCAAACAAAACCTGACTCAGACCCTAGGAAGAGCTGTGCTGACAGGACTGAATTGTAAACTAGTGACCTCGTTTCTCAACCAAAGGATATCAGATCACATGTGGAAGTTCATTTCTCCATGTGGATTCTGTAATAACCAGCAATTTGGAAAGCTGTGTGGCCCCAGGGTTCACACAAACCCTTTTCCTTTAGACATAGGACAGGACACCAGGGTCCGGGCTACTGGCCCAGCTCACCTCTTGTGACTGTAGAATACTGGTCTCTGACACTCACCACTTTCCAGCTTCTAACGAGTCCCAGCATCCTCCCGAGGGCTCCTGAGTGTGGTGAGGGAAGTTCACAGAGCAGCAATGGGTGAAACACCTGAGGCCTCTCTCAGGAACAAACCCAGAAAGCCTAACATTGGGATGCCAGAAAAGAAGGTGCTGTGTGGTTCAGCAGTGTTGCCTTTGAACACCTGATTTTAAAGTCTGCCCTAACAATGAGCATGCATAACATCAGAGAACACACAGCCAATCCAAATGCTCCTAGCATGAGGGCCATAGCTTGGGGTTGTGGCAGGTGGGGGCAGAGAGGAACTCTGCTTGGTCTCAGGTCTGAAAATGCCTCATCTTTGCAGCTTGATCCTCCCAACAGCAGGGGCTGCTCTCACCTCCCTGATGATCATGATATCAGAGCACTGTCCCTCCCTCTTTTTCCAGGACCCTATTAAAATCTTGTGTCTCTTGGACTTTCAATAATGGTCTCATGTGTAACAGAATGCTGAATCTTTCCAGTATTTCTGCGTCTTTATATTATTTATATTCTTGGCTCTTTTTTAAGGTCATTTGACTTTAAAAAAAAATTGGCTCCAGGAATATTTTAGGATACTAAGAAATACATTACATAGATTGACCTCTCTTTCTCTTGTTTCTATTACAGATATTCACTTGTAGTTCTGTATTCTGTAATTTAATATTGTTGTCTGTTTCATTCTTACTGGCATGCCATAACACATTGGTTTATATATTGATTTCATACACAGTAATCCTGCATAATTCTCTGGTCAGTTTTTATTTGTTTTGAATTTTATGGGATTATCTCCTTATATAATAGTTTTATTAACATTTATTGATGGTTTTGCTGCTTAAAAGCATATCCTTATACATAAAATTTTCTGTTTTTTAAATTTCCTAACTGCACATCTAGGACATTGTTGAAGACAGAAAATAAAAGGAGAGTGGCTTGTACAGCTGTATTCTGAGAGAAATAGCTTTCAGTGTTCTATGACAATTATGCTTTATATTATAGGTGCATTGCAGCCCATCTTAATTATAATAAGTAATAACTATTTTTACTGCTTTACTCACAGTTTATGTTTGTGATTAGATGCTTCATTTTATTCAAAACTTTTCATCTTTTAATTGCAGTTACCATGTGATTTTTTTGTGTTTCTCTTCCACATGAATTATTTACATGATTTATTTTGAAGTGTTAAACACCTTGGCATCTTTGACTCTATTTTGCTTTTTTATTGATCTCTTGTGATTGCATATTTTGCTCTATATTAACATTTTGCTTAAAATATTTGTACCTCTTTTTATAAGGATATGTTCTTTAAGTTCCTTTTTAGTTCATGTCTTGATCTGACTGTGGAATCAATGTAATACTGCATTCAGAAAAGAAATTAAATCATATTCCATATTTATTATCACTTTTTATGAATCTGGGAAATTGAGGGAGTGTTTCCCTGCCTTGAATATGAGGGAAATTCTACAAATCTAGGCCAGAAATTTTGCTTTTCAAATTTGTTCATTGGTTATTTTGATTTTTCAAACACTGAGTCAACTTATTTTGTTTATATATATAGCAGATTCCTATGTTATTGAAGATTTTTGATAAATTTATTTCACAATGTGGTGGCTCTGGGTTTAAGTTTTTTTAAAAAAACTTATTTCTATGCATTTCAGAATATTCTTTAACTGTGTTGCTAAACTTTATTAATTTGGTCAAGAACAATGCTGTTTGGATTTCTGTCACTGGTTATCTGTGTTGCATATTTTTACTTTTTCTTAAGATTATACTAGTCTTTATTAATTCTACTCATTTTATAAAAAATATTAATTTATTTGAAAGGAAAAGTTACAGAGAAGCAGAGGCAGAGAGAGAGATGTATTCCATCCAAGATTTACTCCCCAAATGGCTGAAATGACCAAAGCTGGGCAAACCTGAAACCAGGAGTCAGGAGACTCTTCTGGCACTCACATGTGGGTGCCGGGGCCCAAGGATGTGGGCCATCTTCTACTGCTTTCCAGGCCATAGAAGAGAGCTGTATTGGAAGTGGAGCAGTTGGGACTTGACCTGGCACACATATTGGATGCCAACACTGCAGACAGCAGTTTTACCTGATATGCCACAGTGCCAACTGTCTGCTCATATGTTTTAAAAACACTTTACCTTTATTATTTGTTTCTGTTGTACAGTCTTACTAAAGGCATTATATTGATGATATTCTCCATTTTCACTATCTTATATTGCTGTATAGTTCATCTTAGATCTTAAGAAGGATGTCACGATGATTAGGTCTCTGTCTTCTCACATAATATCTTGAGCCTATAAATTTATCTGTGCACTGATTTATATGACATCTCCTCTATTTCTTTCTGTGTTTGCCAATCCTCCATCACTCTGCCAACTATTTGCCTCATGATGTCTCAAGCCCTATGTGCCTTCCAGCTATGCCAGACTTTATGTATCTCTGATCTTGCTCCTGAAACCATATATCATCATCAATTTTACCATTTTCTGTGGCTGGGTCTGATGTTCATCCTTGTAATCTTGCATTTAAAAATCTTTGACAGCCAAGCCTGCTCTTAGTAGCCTATCCTTGTGCCTGCAACAAGGGCTGGCTTCAGGGTCTCCAGCCCGTTTGTTTACACCACCTCTTTCCTCAAGTGGCTCCTATTGTGCTTGTATCTTATGCCAATCCTCATGAGTCTCCAGCTCCTCTACATGTAGCCATTATCTTCCCCTCACATGCTGACCTCTTTGATTCATACGGCCCATGTCAGGTCACCTGTGTCTCCATTCCTTTATACACATTGACTTCACTCCTAATTCCTGGTTATTGCTGCATTCCTCTAAAGAAGGCTAAAATTCCCAATTGGTTTGCAATATTTGTCTCACTGTTGCAAATATATTTAGAGTTACTGCCTGGTCTGAAAGTTGGTTGGTGGACAATCAGTTGAGAAATCACACAGATATTCGCTATCAGTACAGCTGCAGTGTCCTTTCAGATTTTTCAAAACAAAATGCTAATGTTACACACAAATGGCATAACCATGAATAATGCCTGCCTGCAACAAGGAAACAGAAACCACTTATTATTGAATGAGACAACTGTGCAGAATAGATATTCAAAATATAACCTATTTAAATACTGGATTTTGAATATAAGTATATATTTGACCCTCAGGTCAAACCAAATCTCCTGACTCTGATGTCTAATAGCCCCTGAAATTAGGCTCTAACTATCAAACTGCCCTGGAAAATCCCCAAGCACAAGCATCCAAGAAGCGTTCACAGCAGCAGCTTCCTGCCACACTACTGAGTATACCACCATGTGATGTTCTCCCTGACTTCCCTTTATCCATTACCCACCAGCTGGTACCCAATCTGGCCATCCACAGCAAAAGCAGAATACTCTCTACTTGATGCCGTCCTGAAGGGGCTCCTAAGTTGATGGATTTCAGGTAAATCTCATGGGTTCCTCTGGACCTTCCTTGACACTGATGAGGCTCATCCTCCCATATAGTCACCAGTGATAGGCCCACTGGCATACTGGGTCTGAAACCCCACAGGCACTCCTCTGGATGACAGTCACCTTTTACTGGCTCATGACATAGATAATTGTGGCCTGATTGGAGACTGAATTATAGGGCATGCTCTCTTCAATTCATTATTGCAGTGCATCAGCTCTGCTGGGTCACTGACAGACTTAGGATAATTTCATGGTCAACATTATTAATACAGGACCCATGTTTTCTCATGAAATCTGGCATTGTTCCTCCCCACCCCTCATTTACCATTTCTGATCCTTGGCATGCATTGAATTTGTGATAGTCTAATATCAATCTCCAGTATCTGTCTGATTTTAACTATCTAAACTGTTGAATTAAATCTGGATATGTTGGAGTTCACATCTCTGATTCTTGCCTCATTTATTTTTAAGGAAAGAACTTAAACAGATAATACTCTTTAAAACATAAATCCAGTATCAGTATACCAACTTTCAAAATTGATAATTTAATGTCATCTAATATCCATTGTTTCTGAAATGTAACATAGATTCTGACTTAGGTATAGTTGGAAGTATGGTTAGAGGGTTTCATTTGTATCTGCTCTTACATTGTAGGTCACAGAACCAATGTTGTGTCCTTCCCATTACCAAGTACTTTCCCTCCATTTTACAATTTGAGAGCAGAGAGGTTAACCATGTTGGGCTAGGGGAACCAATAGACTCTTTGAAAACTTACCTTGGACTAGAGCACTGTTTTCTACCATAGTCGCTATTATTTTGGAATCTTAACATTCAAGTTGCTATCTGAGTTCCCAGTGTTTATGACATTCCCTAACATGAGGAATGACCCACAGAAAAGATCCACCTCTGTGATTCTCAGCAGCAACAGTGCCCTTCGCACCAACACCAATTTTATTGCTTTTGTAAATGGAATGTCTTTGGGCCTCTTGTAGAACATAGTCATTTTACAACTTTTTCAGCTGTATCAGTTTAGTAACTGTAGCATAATTCCTGTGAGATTGTTTCTTTCTCTATCACAGAAATTCAGCTATTTCTACCTCCCTTAGCATGGACTGTTTTTTGGTTTAAGTTTTCAAATGTCATCCTAGTATTACCATCATCCTTTGGGATCTTTGACAATGGGTTAAAACCTTTGTTGTTGATGAGTGTTCTCACATTGAGAAACCCTCCCTTTTCTAAATTTTTCCTCCACCCTCAGGACTCAGTCTCATGCACACTCTGCCACTCCTGATAATGCATATTGGCTAGGCCTTGCAACTGTTTCTTTTTAGACACAGCAATTTTTCTCACTTAAAAGATGATACTTCTGTAGCTAGGGCCATTAGCATGAAAAGGTTATTTAGCCTTGAAAGCTACTGTTAGGAAGAGTAGATGCAGTGAAATCCCAAAGTGAAATCTATTTCTGGGTGGCAAACTCCTTTCTTTCTCTAAGGAATATGTGATATGATATTATATTGACATAAGCTGATGATGTCAGAGTGGCCATGATTTGAGAGATTTTAGAAAGTCCATTGTCTGGGAACTAGTTTGGCAAGAGAGTATAGTTAAATCTACTAGCCAAAGATCATTTTCCTCAAGAGAAAGAGACATAGCAGCTTATACTATCATCAAGATTATGTAAGTATATTATAGGGCTTCATTGGAGTACTATCATAATTTAGACATTTTTATAGCCTTTCTGTTTTACCCCCATAACCACCTGTTAAGTTAATATTATCAGCATTAAAATGATAGTTATGTTAAAATGCTTTATAGCCACAGTTATTAAGTTTAGATTAATCAGAGATGGAAACTAATTTTCATGGGTGTAAATTATCATAATTGTAGCTAGTTGAATCATTTGGAAGCTTTCTGCACTATTAGAACAAATTTTTTTTAACTTTTATTTAATGAATATTAATTTCCAAAGTACGCCTTATGGATTACAATGGCTTCCCCCCCATAACGTCCCTCCCACCCGCAACCCTCCCCTTTCCCACTCCCTCTCCCCTTCCATTCACATCAAGATTCATTTTTGATTCTCTTTATATACAGAAGATCAGTTTAGCATACATTAAGTAAAGATTTCAACAGTTTGCTCCCACACAGAAACATAAAGTGAAAAATAATAGATGATTTTTTAAATGATGATGAAATCAGATCAGACCTATTGTCGTGTTTAATCCCAGTGAGAGTCAAGTTGGGAATTGATAATTTCTTCTTTTTTTTACATAAGATCAGTTTAGTATACATTAAGTAAAGCTTTCAACAGTTTGCACCACCATAGAAACACAAAGTGAAATATACTGTTTGACTACTCATTATAGCATTAAGCCTCAATGTACAGCACATTAAGGACAGAGATCCTACATGAGGAGTAAGTGCACAGTGACTCCTGTTGTTGACTTTACCAAATGACACTCTTGTTTGTGGCCTCAGTAATCTCCCCATGCTCCAGTCATGAGTTTCCAAGGCTATGGAAGCCCCTTGAGTTCTCTGACTCTTATCTTGTTTAGACAAGGTCATAGTCAAAGTGGAGGTTCTCTCCTCCCTTCAGAGAAAGGTACCTCCTTCTTTGAAGACCTGTTCTTTCCACTGGGATCTCACTCACAGAGATCTATCATTTAGGTTTTTGTGTGTGTGTGTGTGTGTGTTTTTTTTTTCCAGAGTGTCTTGGCTTTCCATGCCTGAAATACTCTCATGGGCTTTTCAGCCAGATCAGAAACCCTTTAGGGCTGATTCTGAAGCCAGAGTGCTGTTTAGGACATCCGCCATTCTATGAGTCTGCTGAGCATCTCGCTTCCCATGTTGGATCACTCTCCCCTTTATTTATTCTATCGGTTAGTATTAGCAGGTACTAGACTTGTTTATTTGTTCCCTTTGACTCTCAGTCCTTTCATTATGATCAATTGTGAACTGAAATTGATCACTTGGAATAGTGAGATGGCATTGGTACATGCCACATTGATGGGATTGAGTTGGAGTCCCCTGGTATGTTTCTAACTCTACCATTTGGGGCAAGTCAGCCTGAGCATGTCCCAAATTGTACATCTCTTCCCTCTCTTATTCCCACTCTTATGTTTAACAGGGATCACATTTCAGTTAAATTATAGCACTTAAGAATAACTGTGTATTAATTACAGAATTAAACCAGTCATATTAAGTAGAACAGACAAAAAAAAACTACTAAGAGGGATAATGTATTAAGTTGTTCATTAACAGTCAGGGCTATGCTGATCAAGTCACCGTTTCTCATAGTATCGATTTCACTTCAACAGGTTTCCTTTTTGGTGTTCAGTCAGTTGTCACCGATCAGGGAGAACATATGGTATTTGTCCCTTTGGGACTGGCTTATTTCACTCAGCATGATGTGTTCCAGGTTCCTACATATTGCTGCAAAGGACCGGATTTCATTGTTTCTTACTGCGGTATAGTATTCTAAAGAGTACATATCCCATAATTTCTTTATCCAGTCTACCGTTGATGGGCATTGAGGTTGGTTCCAGGTCTTGGCTATTGTGAATTGAGCTGCCATAAACATTAATGTGCAGACTGCTTTTTTGTTTGCCAATTTAATTTCCTTTGGGTAAATCCCAAGGAGTGGGATGGCTGGGTTGAATGGTAGGGTTATCTTCAGGTTTCTGAGGAATCTCCAAACTGACTTCCATAGTGGCTTGACCAGTCCCCTTTTTCCCCACATCCTCGCCAGCATCTGTTGTTGGTAGATTTCTGTATGTGAGCCATTCTAACCGGGGTGAGGTGAAACCTCATTGTGGTTTTGATTTGCATTTCCCTGATACTCGTGATCTTGAACATTTTTTCATGTGCCTGTTGGCCATCTGGATTTCCTCTTTTGAAAAATGTCTATTGAGGTCCTTGGCCCATCTCTTAAGTGGGTTGTTTGTTTTGTTTTTGCAGAGTTTCTTGATCTCATTGTAGATTCTTGTTATCAACCCTTTATCTGTTGCATAGTTTGCAAATATTTTTTCCCATTCTGTCAGTTGTCTCTTCACTCTCCTGACTGTTTCTTTTGCAGTACAGAAACTTCTCAATTTGATGCAATCCCAATAGTTGATTTTGGCTTTGACTGCCTGTGCCTCCCGGGTCTTTTCCAAAAATTCTTTCCCTGTGCCAATATCTTGAAGGGTTTCTCCAATGTTCTCTAATAACTTGATGGTGTCAGGTCGTAGATTTAGGTCTTTAATCCACGTTGAGTGGATTTTTGTGTAAGGTGTAAGGTAGGGGTCTTGCTTCATGCTTCTACACATGGAAATCCAGGTTTCCCAGCACTATTTATTGAATAGACTGTCCTTGCTCCAGGAATTGGTTTTAGATCCTTGATCAAAAGTTGGCTGTAGATGTTTGGGTTGATTTCTGGTGTTTCAATTCTGTTCCATTGGTCTATCCATCTGTTTCTGTACCAGTACCATGCTGTTTTGATTACAACTGCCCTGTAGTATTTCCTGAAATCTGGTATTGTGATGCCTCTGGCTTTGTTTTTGTTGTACAAGATTGCTTTAGCTATTCGAGGTCTCTTGTGCCTCCATATAAATTTCAGCACCATTTTTTCCAGATCTGAGAAGAAGGTCTTTGGTATCTTGATTGGTATTGCATTGAATCTATAAATTGCTTTTGGGAGAATGGACATTTTGATGATATTGATTCTTCCAATCCATGAGCAGGGAAGATTTTTCCATTCCTTGGTATCCTCTTCTATTTCTTTCTTTAAGATTTTGTAATTCTCATCGTACAGATCTTTAACGTCCTTGGTTAAGTTTATTTCAAGGTATTTGATTGTTTTTGTAGCTATTGTGAATGGGATTGATCTTAGCAGTTCTTCCTCAGCCATGGCATTGTCTGTGTATACAAAGGCTGTTGATTTTTGTGCATTGATTTTATACCCTGCTACTTTGCCAAACTCTTCTATGAGTTCCAATAGTCTCTTAGTAGAGTTCTTTGGGTCCCCTAAATAAAGAATCATGTCATCTGCAAAGAGGGATAGTTTGACTTCTTCCTTCCCAATTTGTATCCCTTTAATTTCTTTTTCTTGCCTAATAGCTCTGGCTAGAACTTCCAGAACTATGTTAAATAGCAGTGGTGAGAGTGGGCATCCCTGTCTGGTACCAGATCTCAGTGGAAATGCTTCCAACTTTTCCCCATTCAATAGGATGTTGGCTGTGGGTTTTTCATAGATTGCTTTGATTGTATTGAGGAATGTTCCTTCCAAACCCAGTTTGCTTAGAGTTTTCATCATGAAAGGGTGTTGTATTTTATCAAATGCTTTCTCTGCATCTATTGAGATAATCATATGGTTTTTCTTCTGCAGTCTGTTAATGTGGTGTATCACATTGATTGTCTTGCGCACATTAAACCATCCCTGCATACCAGGGATAAATCCCACTTGGTCTGGGTGGATGATCTTTCTGATGTGTTGTTGCATTCTATTGGCGAGAATTTTATTGAGGATTTTTGCATCTATGTTCATCAGGGATATTGGTCTGTAATTCTCTTTCAATGCTGCATCTTTTTCTGGCTTAGGAATTAAGGTGATGCTGGCTTCATAGAATTTGGGAGGACTCCCTCTTTTTCTATTGTTCAGGATAGTTTGAGAAGAATTGGAGTTAGTTCTTCTTTAAATGTCTGGTAGAATTCAGCAGTGAATCCATCTGGTCCTGGGCTTTTCTTTGTCGGGAAGGCCTTATTACTGTTTCAATTACTGTCTCAGTTATGGGTCTGTTTAGGTTTTCTATGTCTTCCTGGTTCAATTTAGGTAGGTTGCATGTGTCCAGGAATCTATCCATTTCTGATAGGTTTCCCTGTTTGCTGGCATACAAGTCCTTGTAGTAATTTCTGATGATTCTTTTTTATTTCTGTGGTGTCTGTTGTTACGTTTCCTTTTTCATCTCTGATTTTATTGATTTGGGTCTTTTCTCTTCTTGTTTTAGTTAGTTGGGCCAATGGGGTGTCAATTTTGTTTATTTTTTCAAAAAACCAGCTCCTCATTTGGCTGATTTTTAGTAATGTTTTTCTTGATTCAATCCTGTTGATTTCTTCTCTGATTTTAATTATTTCTCTTCTCCTACTAGATTTGGGTCTGGTTTCCTGTAGGTTTTCTAAATCCTTGAGGTGAATAGAAAGCTCATCTATTTGGTGCCTTTCCAATTTCTTGATGTAGGCACCTATTGATATAAACTTTCCTCTTAACACTGCTTTTGCTGCGTCCCATAAGTTTTGGTATGTTGTGCTGTTATCCTCATTTACTTCCAGAAAATTTTTGATTTCTCTTTTAATTTCTTCTATGACCCATTGTTCATTCAGGAGCATGTTGTTCAATCTCCATGTGTTTGTGTATGCTCTAGGGATTCCTGAGTTGCTAATTTCCAACTTCATTCCTTTATGGTCTGAGAAGCTGCATGGTATGATTCTAATTCTTTTGAATTTGCTGAGACTTGCTTTATGGCCTAGTATGTGGTCAATCCTAGAGAAGGTTCCATGTACTGCTGAGAAGAATGTAAAATCCTTAGCGGTAGGATTGAAAGTTCTGTATATATCTGTTAGATCCATTTGGGCTATAGTGTCGTTTAAATCTACTGTATCCTTGTTGATCTTCTGTCCTATTGATCTGTCTATTTCTGAGAGTGGAGTATTGAAGTCCCCCAGTACTATTGTATTGGGGTCTATGTCTCCCTTTAAGTCCCTAAACAAATCTTTTAGATAAACCGGTGCCCTGTAGTTAGGTGCATATACATTGATAATTGTTATATCTTCTTGTTGTATTGATCCCTTAATCATTATATAGTGTCCCTCTTTGTCTCTCTTAACAGTTTTTGTGGTAAAGTTTATGTTGTCCGATATTAAGATGGCTACGCCTGCTCTTTTTTCATTTCTGTTGGCATGGTATATCTTTTTCCAGCCTTTCACTTTCAGTCTGTATGGATCTTTGTTGGAAAGATGTGTTTCTTGTAAGCAGCAAATAGATGGGTTTTGTTCCTTAATCCAATCAGCCAATCTGTGTCTTTTAACTGGACAGTTCAGGCCATTAACGTTCAATGTGACTATTGATAAGTGGTAACTTTGCCCTGCCATTTGCCAAAGATAAGTTCTAATATATGCTTTGAATTCCCTGTGATCTTTTGCTGTGAGGTTTCCTTCCTTTACCTTCTTTCATATTGATGACCGTGTTTCTGTGTTTCTGTGTGTAACACATCTTTAAGCATCTTTTGCAGGGCTGGACGACTGGCGACAAATTTTTCAATTTCTGTTTGCTATGAAAAGTCTTTATTTCACCTTCATTCACACATGATAGCTTTGCAGGATATAATATTCTGGGCTGGCAGTTTTTCTCTCTTAGTACCTGGGCTATATCTCACCATTCCCTCCTAGCTTGTAGGGTTGCTGATGAGAAGTCAGCTGTGAGTCTGATTGGAGATCCTCTGAGAGTAATCTGACGTTTCTCTCTTGCACATTTTAGGATCTTTTCTTTATGTTTCACTGTGGAGAGTTTAATTACAACGTGTCGTGGTGAGGATCTCTTTTGGTCGTGTTTATTAGGGGTTCTATGAGCTTCCTGTACTAGGATGTCTCTGTCCTTCTCCAAACCTGGGAAATTTTCTGCTAATATCTCACTAAAGAGGCCTTCTAATCCTTTCTCCCTCTCCATGCCTTCAGGAACTCCTAGAACCCGAATGTTGGGTTTTTTAATAGTATCCTGAAGATTCCCGACAATATGTTTTAGATTTCTAATTTCCTCTTCTTTTCTTTGGTCTGACTGTATCCTTTCCTGTACTCTGTCTTCTAAGTCCAATATTCTCTCTTCTGCTTCACCCATTCTGTTTGTAAGGCTCTCTAATGTGTTTTTCATTTGATCTATTGAATTCTTCACTTCATTATGATTTCTCATCACTATCACAGTTTCCTGTTATACTAGTTGTTTCATTTCATTTTGATTCCTCCCTAATATTTCATTTTCATGAGAGAGATTTTCAATCCTGTCCAGTAAGGATTTCTGTAGTTCAAGGATTTGCTTTTGAAAACTTCTAAATATTCTTATCATAAACTTTTTGAAATCCGTATCTTGCATTTCTTCTATCTCATCATCTTCATAATCTTGGCTTGGGGTGTTTTGTTTATTTGGAGGTGTCATAGTGTCATCATTGATCTTGTTCCCTCGATTTCTGTGTTTATTGCTTGGCATGGTTAATTCTGTTTCCCTCACTGTGAGGTTTTTTTTTAAATACTATGTCCCTGTTAAGTGGACTGCCTGCTGTTGGAGGAGCCTTGGAGGTTTGAGATGGGTGTGGCCTGAGAGCTCTGCTTGGTTCTTCAGTGTTACAGGTGTGCAAAGGTGACACCCTCAGGTTATGCATGGTAAATCTCTCTTTATTTATTTATTCATTTATTTATTTTATTTTATTTTTATTCAGGAGGTAAGTAATACTGCAAGGCTGAGCAGAATGGTATTTAGCTTCTGATCTCTGCCTTCTACCCAAAGAGTCTGTGCAGGCTGGGTTTCTCCTGCGGACTCCCACTGGGTTGCCTAGGCTACTGAATTGTAGCCTTAACTCTCCCCTTTTGTTATGTATATCCCAGCTCTTTGTCTCTTGCTCGCCTTTGCAAGGTCAGCAGAGAGTGGAGCTTGTCTGTACCAGTACGCTCCCACCTATTTATTTATTTATTTATTTTTCCTTCTCTCCTGTAGTCAGTCTGTTGAACTTTCCCGCTTCAAAGCCCGCTTCCCTCTAAAATTCTGTCTGCCGTTTCCCTGCCAATGTGTCCTGTTACTGAGCTCACCTCCGCTTCCAGCGCCAACGTGTGGACTCGGAGCCCTGGGCGTCCCTCCTCTCCCCGCTGGTGTCTGTGTCATATCGACTCCCCTTCCCGCACTGGCGCTCAGACTCTGTGGCTCCCGCAGTTCAGCTTCCACGTGGTGGGTGACCCTGCTCTCCCAGTAGGTCCTCTGAATCACAGCGAATAGCTCCAGAAGAGTTTCCTCTGCAATTTTTTCCTGATCCTTTTTCTGAGGCTACTGTAACTCTGCTTTTATTAAACTAAATTTTCCCGGACTATCAGTGCGCGCCCTCACTATTCCGCCATCTTCAGAACAAATTTTTAAAACCAAAAATTAAAGTTTAATATACAGTTTTGTCTCTATTGCATAAAGCAATGTGTATCAAGTGTTTTATGTCCTAGAATCAGGATGATCATAAAAATGTGCTATATATATATATATATATATATATATATATTATAGCTGAAATGCTTAACATTTACCTTAAACTATAAGTCAGTATTCATTGGTGTAGATGTCTATCTGAATTTCAAGATTCTGGGTTATGCTATAAAATTCTAGCAATTCATCTCATTCAGAAGAGAACAAGTTGTAGGCTGCTTACATACTCTGCTGGACTTGTGCTAACAGTGTTAAACTTCCTAAGAAACCTCCACTCTAAACTTATTACTTTTTCCCCCAAATACTCTATTTTTAATTGATAGCTGGTGGCAAAGTGCTTCTGCTTAAAACAGAAATAATCTTAAGATGATAAAGCAAGCTGTAATTAACATGTTCCAATCATAAACATCACTAGAATGGAGAACTCAATGCTCTGTTAAAGAGTAATGAAGCATCAAGCTATGGATGTATCTCAGTGGATCCCTGGTGATGGAACATGTTGTGGACAATAAGAGCATTGACAGATTTGCAAGTCTTCAATTAATGACATAAAGTGTCTAATAATTCAACTCAATAGACAGTATAGCCAGTTTGAAAACTTCTAATCAAAGTGGAAAAAAAGTCCTCTTACATTAGTAAGCACCAAATCACAAGGGTACTTATATCATGCAGGATGCATTTATGAGTAGTAAGCCACTTTTATAATTTAAATCTTACTTTACTAGAAATTATGGACTTTGCATTTGGTTAAACTTAGTTTTTTTTTTAAAGATTTATTCATTTATATGGAAGTCAGAGTTACACAGAGAGAGAAGCAGAGGCAGAGGCAGGGGTCTTCCATCTGTTGGTTCACTTCCCAATTGATGCAACAGCTGGAGCTGTGCTTATCCAAGGCCAGGAGCCAGGAGCTTCTTCCAGGTCTCTCACATAGATACAGGGGCCCAAGAATTTGGGGTATCCTCTACTGATTTTCCATGCTATAGCCGTGAACTGGATTGTAAGTGGAGCAGCTAGGACTCGAACTGGTGCCCACATGGGATGCCAGCACTGCAGGCAGCAGCTTTACCTGCTACACCACAGTGCCACCCCATGCTTAAACTTATAATGAACAATTTGGAGATGAAATATAAAACATACAAAGAGTGGGGGCTGACATTTTGGTGTAGCGGGTAAAGACATCTCCTGTATTGTTGACATTTCATATGGGTGCCCCATTTGAGTCCCAGTTATTCCATTTCTGATCTGTCCCCCTGCTAATGTGCCTGGGAAAGTTGCAGAGCATTGCCCAAGTGCTTGGGTCGCTGCACCCACATGGGATACCTGGAAGCATATTTTGGCTATTGACCAGAAACAGCATCATTTTACCTAGCAGTAGTGCTCAAATAGAATGAAGTACAAGCTATGTATGGATTTCAAAATTTTTGCACCAAAATAAGTCCATCTCTTTTTTCTATGAACTTTTTGAAGCCTCAGTGTGTTATAGGACCATATGGACCAAAAATGGCTTTTCCTTTGCTTGCATTCATTATTTTAAAGAAAGTTCTAGGTATGGTGCTGTGGGGTAGTGGTTAATGCCAATGCCTGCAGGGCTGGTATACATTATGAGTGCCCATTTGAGACCCAGGTGCTCTACTTCTGACCCAGCTCTTTCTATTGCCTGGGAAAGCAGTAGAAGATGGCCCAAGTGTTTGCAAACATGTACCCATGTGGGAGATCATCCCAGTTTGAGCTGTTGTGGTCATTTGGGGAGTGAACCAATGGATGGAAGTTCTCTTCCTCTACCTCTGCCTCTTTGTAACTCTGCCTTTCAAATAAACAAACCTTTTAAAAACAGAAACTTCTGTGGCTGAATAGTGTAGAAAATTCTAGCGCCCCCTCTCTGTCATTCCAATTGGCTCAGGGATAGAAATTCCTTGCATGACACAAAGATCCTGGTGCAGGTTGCCAAATATGACATTTGGAGTTCTAATAATCTCTAGTGCTGGATGGCAATTCTGTCCTTATTCCCTTAGTTGAACTTCAGGAGGGCCAATGTATTCTGTGACTAAGATGGTTTTAAATTCTGTCTCTTGTCATAATGTCCCAGACTTCCAGCAGAAGTTCTCCCTTCACAGTAAAGAGATTGTGGCTATGTTCTTCCTGGAAACAGCCGGTTTCCTTGTGAGTAAATCAAGCCCAATATCATTAAGGACTCTTGGATTTCTTTGTCTTTTTTCACATTTTTCTTATTTCTCATGGTTTGTAATGAATTTTCTGAGTGAGCTTTGGATTTCAGGCTGGAATATGGAGTTCAGGGCACAGGACGAATGGTCTTTTTCCATCAGGGCACAGTTGTTGGCTTGCTCCAATTCTGGCTTTCTGTCATTTTTTTGGCTGCCTCAGCCAATTTTTGGTTTCTTTAGCGGCAATTTCCTAAATTGTTTTCTGGGTCTGAGTTTGTTTTGCCTTCTTCCTTCCCAAATTTTTTATTCTGACACAATACAAACAAGAGTTTAGACAGAGTATCCTTTATAAAATAAAAAACAACAGATTCGCATTTCATGCTTAGAAATCTACAGGCAACACGACCAAGGGGAGTTTTTGTGTTTTGGAAAATGAAATGGAACCCTTTCGCTGAGGGGACTGATATGAATTCCCTCCTAATCAAGTGTGACTACAATTTTCAGGTGAATTGAATCAGAATTCCAGAGCCGGTCAGCTTTTAGGGGTGGATGAATGTGGAAGCAGCCAGTTTCCTTGTGACTAAATCAAGCCCAATATCATTAAGGACTCTTGAATATCTTTAGTTTTTTTTTCCTTTTTCTTATTTCTCATGGTTTGTAATGAATTTTCTGATGTGAGCTTTGGATTTCAGGCTGGAATATGGAGTTCAGGGCACAGGATGAATGGTCTTTTTCCATCAGGGCACAGCTGTTGGCTTGCTCCAATTCTGGCTTTTTGTCATGGTTTTGGGTGCCTCAGCTGATTTTTAGTTTCTTGAGCAGCAATTTCCTAAATTGTTTTCTGGGCCTGAGTTTGTTTTGCCTTCTTCCTTCCCAAATTTTGTATTCTGATGCAATACAAACAAGAGTTTAGACAGAGTATCCATTAGGAAATAAAAAAAAAAAAAAACAACAAATTGGAGTTTTATGCTTAGAAATCTACAGGCAACATGACCAAGAGGAGTTTTTGTGTTTTGGAAAATGAAATGGAACCCATTGCTGAGGGGGCAGATATTAATTCCCTCCATATCGAGTGTGAGTGCGATTTTCAGGTGAATTCAATCAGAATTCCACAGCCAGTCAGCTGGGAGGGATTTATAATCTGCAAACAGCCGGTTTACTTCTGACTAATCAAGCCCAATATCACTAAGGACTGTTGGATTTCTTTGGCTTTTTTCACATTTTTCTCATTTATCATGCTTTGTAATGAATTTTCTGATATGTGCTTTGGATTTGAGTTTGGAATATGGGGTTCAGGGCATGGGAGGAATGGTCTTTTTCAATCAGGGCACATCTGTTGGCTTGCTCTAATTCTGGCTTTCTGTCTTTGTTTTGGGTGCCTCAGCCAATTTTTGGTTTCTTGGCTGGCAATTTCCAGAACTGTTTCAAGGTCTGTGTTGTTTTGCCTTCTTCCTTCCCAAATTTTGTATTCTGAAGCAATACAAACAAGAGTTTAGACAGAGTAGCCATTAGGAAATTAAAAAAACACAACAAATTGGCATTTCATTCTTAGAAATCTACAGGCAACATGACCAAGAGGATTTTTTGTGTTTTGGAAAATGAAATGGAACCCTTTTGCTGAGGGGACAGATAGCAAATCCCTCCAAATCAAGTGTGAGTGCAATTTTCAGGTTAATTCAATCAGAATTCCACAGCCAGTCTGCTGGGATGGGTGGATGAATCCAGAAACAGCCTGTTTCCTTGTGGCTAAATCAAGCCCTATTGTGGTTCCCTTGCCCGTAAAGGAATGACACTGCTCCCAGCTGATCGGTCTTCAGTAGACTTTATTTAAACAGGATAGAAAAAGAAACCCTTGACCAAGCAGTTCTCTGAAAGAAAGGGGAAGCTCCGTTACTATTTCACGAATGGCTTATATAGTATATCATTGTTGAAGCATGTAAGCAAGCTTAGTCCATACTACAGTCCATGCGGCAGCACTCCAATCAGGTGCCTGATCACGCACAGTCCATGCACTCCTTGTCCAATCATAAAGGTGATCACGCACCTTCATCCAATCAAGCTCCTGGTCACATAGCAGGCGACTCGGGTGCTAACAACAAGCTTCCACCTGGTGTTTTCTCAGCCTCGGTCAGTGGGAAAAGAAGTACGGGAAGCCCCAAGGCCATAGTTGCTTTGACTCTAGCCTGGGGTTATGAAACGGTCCCGATATCACAGCTCAACAGAAACCATAAACATCCACACAGCAGTAACTATTGCAAATGGTCAGCAAGCTAAGCCTTAGCATGTGGGCCCATGGCCAGCTCATGGGTCCCCACATCTCCCCCTTTTTTATTTAATTGAGAATGGCCTCTGTCTTAGGTTGCCCTCAGTCATCTCTGTCCTTACCCATCATCGGTAACTCTGGCAGGTTGGCCTAGAGCCCTGTCTTAGGTTGGTACAGGATGCTGAGCATCTTACCTGTCATTAAGTACCATTCCAGTCCAACATTAGGTGAGAGATGAAACATACAGCCAAATACCTTTATTTTGATTACAAAAGAGGTTTGGTACGAAGTTCTAAATGATGAATCTCAGTCCATACAGACTGTAGTGAGGTTAGCACAAATTGCAGAACACACGGAAAACATCCCATACAAAGTAGGAAAAGCAGTAATGGTCCAGCCAGCATTAATAACCAATGAATCCATTGAAACCCTTCAAATTAATAGTGGGTTAGTAATAAACATATGTTGCATTTTACTCTTAGGTTTATCAATAACGGACTCTATATATGGCACATTGTTAGTAATGTTAAAGCAATATCCCCCAGGTACAGATTTACAACTTATATTATCTTTTAACAGCAAACAATTGATAGCTGCATGGTTTGAAAGCATTCCTGAGCAAACTTGATCCAATTCTTCGGCTATATTGAACAGTCCAGTAGCAGTAGGATTAATTGTTTTGGTCACTAAACATGCAAGCCTTCACAGTCCATGGTTATTTCCAAAAGCCAGTCCAGGAACACTTACTACTGATACAGCTATGGAAAGGGCAGTGTCCTCTCCTATTAGGATGACATTGTTATTGTAGTCTTCAGGTAAAGCATGCCACCGACACACTCTATCCGCTGCTGTAAATACAGATGTTAGCATCAGGGCCACACGTCCCAGGGAGCAATTGTGGAAGTTATCAGAGGCTAATGATGTAAAGGCATGTTGGTTACATAGAAAAACCCATCCCTTAGGAGCCCATGTCCCATACCAGTACTGGATCAGGTCCATTCCATTGATTGGTGATAGGATCCCTCCATTTCACCATTGTTCTTTTTACAGCTGTTTTTAAATAATTAGAATTTAACAGAGACATCAAGAGAACATAATAGATTACTTTAACTCATTGCTTTAACAGAGGATCAGATTTTGATTTTATGTCAAAGAAAATAGACTAATAGTTTTGTAACCAAAAATTTCTTCTTCCCATAACATTTTGTGACTTTCTCACACCTTCTGTAACTTGCTCAAACCTTTCTTTTCTCCCCCCTTTTTTTTCATTCCAGTATAAACCAGCCATAAAGATAAACAATTTTTACAAACCATGTCCTTCTTTTACTTAAAAATATTTCTTCCTTTTAACTCTTCTTATCAAGAACACGCTTTTATGTTTGTGACCTTTTACATCAAAATTATGGAATCTGGGACTGCAGTAGTCAATGGGAAAGTAACTGTTCAATTTCCTGTAATCCACAGTCATTCTCCAGGTTTTACCTGGTTTCTTAACATGCCAAATTAGATAATTCCTTTTAGTGATTATGGGAATCATCACTCCAGCACTAACATAATTTTTTACTGTTTTAGATATTTTCTCATGTCCACCTGGAATTCTGTATTGTTTACACTGAATAACCTTAGTTGGCCCTGGCAGCAGTACAGGAGTTTGATATAATTTTTTTACCACTACCTAGCAGTTTTATTCCAAAAGGCAGCATTTACTTTTTCCCAATTTACATATATTTTGTACTGTTTTTTCTAATTGTTTGCATATGTATCAGTATCCAGATAACAAAATCCATCCTCACCTCCCCAAAGCCTATAGTTTATCCCCCTTTTCTACCAGCCCCAATAGCAAAACCTCAATAACTTGTGGAGGCTGTGCACTCCATAACTTGCCATCCCAATTCTCACTCAATCCTGAGCAGAGAGCCCATTCCTTCACCAAAGAGGTGAACTGAAGGTCTTTCCAGCCAGGAACATCATAGGTTACACATGCAACTTTAGTTTTCCTTTTAAAGAAAGGCATTGCTTTGTATACTTGTGGATCCTGCCAACTATGCCAATTTGTGACAGCAAATTACTTTTCAGCTGTCTGTTGTGCACAGACTTAGTTACTTTTAGTTTAATCCACAAGAAATGTGCTGCAAGCCTTGTAGTGCACACTAAAATTATTTACAAGAAAGATGGTAAAGGAGCATAGATTACCAGAATGTTGCGATAAACATGGCTCCATTGCTTTAATGATACTATAGCAAGATGGTCCACTGATCCCTGTAGGGAGGGCCTGAGGCTGGCCCTGCTTTTAGTTTCCCTGAACTCTGTTCTTTAATGAATTACCTTCTTTATCAGTTTTGGAGTGACATTCATTGGCCCAATGCCTTCCCCTATAGCACCGGGGGAAAATCCCAGGAGGAGCCTTATTTTGATTTTTGACTTTTGGACAATTTTTGTACATGTCCCTGCTGACCACATTTATAGCACCCCCATTTATTGGGCATAACCTTCTTGTTGATTTTTATAATGACATATCAAGTAGAGTGGAAGGTCCTGAATGTCCTGTTTTTAAGTGAATTCATTTTGCTAATCCCTCATCAAAGGGACTGTCACAGAACACCTCAGTCACAGTAGCCAGTTGATCCATGTCCATGTTGTACTTATGTTTGGTATAATTTACAGTACTGTGGACATCACTAGGCACTAGGCAATCTTCACACAACTCCAGAAAAGGATCCACACTGAGAATCAAACATCATCAGTAATCATCACTGGCACATTTAAAGCTCAGCTTGACTGTGTGTTCCCCAAAAAATGAAACAGCAGCAGCAGAGGCTTGCTCCGGCTCCCCCTTAAAGCCCCCAAGGACAAGGGTGGCTCATTGCCAAGATTTAGGCAAGCAGTGCATCCCATCTTGGATCTTGGCCAGAGAGCCAAGACATGAGGCATGCCCACCTGTTTATTAGAAACATTCCTTTATCCTCCTCCCTGGGAACTGGCCAGGCTCCCAAGGAGCAGGAGAAGGTCATCTGGCAGACAAGTTACTTGTTTATCAGAGCCAAACCTAGATACAAGCCTCTCCATTTCCAAAAATCTGTCCTTACATTTGGCCCTAGGGTTGCATTGAGAGGTAGACATAATTAACACATCATAAGAATACAATACAAATTTTTCATACAAGTATACATTTAGCAATCAAACACAATAATATTCAATGTGTTTTAAGGATAAATTGAAGCATATCTGAGGGAGAATTAGCCTCTTATTATCTGTACTTGTTACATTTTTGCAGGTTTGTGGAATCTTAACTATTTGTGGCACATTTTGATTTACATTTTTTGTAAAGTAAATCAAGCATAATTTGCTTAAGCATTCCTGTCAATAATAGGGGTAGAGTTAGTACATAATACAGAATGGGTAGTCCGGACACTTTGTTACCACAATTCCTCATTTCACATAGTAATATTAACTTTACAACAGGTAACATTTACTTCAAATGAAATATTCAAATGTAGGGTGGGGGTTGTCCAGTGTACACTGATCTCGGGTAAATGCACAGACAGTGGCTGCTTTAACGGGTGTCCCCGTAGTTTTTAATAAGTGGCTCAGTAGAAAGCGCAATTTGATGGTGGAGGGAGTATTTCCCATAATCCCAAGGTTATTCCTCCCGCCCTGAGTCCGGGCATTTTTAACTCCCACCCTACAGGCGCTTTGACTCTCGCCTTGTAGGTGCTTTGACTCCACCTTGCGGGTGCTTTATTTCCCCATCTTCTCTGACGGGACCGCAGTTATCCCTAGAGGTATCATTTAACCTGTCTAGACTCCCGTGTATGCACGCTTCGCTTTTTGTTCTTTTTACCCTGGTCTAGGCAGTCTCTCGGCGAGTCAAGCATGCTTGTTTATCTCCAGAGTACCTATCTCTTTCAGTGATCCAAGTCACGGAACCACCTGTTGCTCCCTTGCCCACAAAGGAACAACACTGCTCCCAGCTGATCAGTCTTCAGTAGACTTTATTTAAACAGGATAGAAAAAGAAACCCTTGACCAAGCAGAGCTCTGAAAGAAAGGGGAAGCTCCCATTACTATTTCACGAACGGCTTATATAGTATATCATTGTTGAAGCATGTAAGCAAGCTTAGTCCATACTACAGTCTATGTGGCAGCGCTCCAATCAGGTGCCTGATCACGCACAGTCCATGCACTCCTTGTCCAATCATAAAGGTGATCACGCACCTTCATCCAATCAAGCTCCTGGTCACATAGCAGGCGACTCGGGTGCTAACAACAAGCTTCCACCTGGTGTTTTCTCAGCCTCGGTCAGTGGGAAAAGAAGTACAGGAAGCCCCAAGGCCATAGTTGCTTTGACTCTAGCCTGGGGTTATGAAACGGTCCCGATATCACAGCTCAACAGAAACCATAAACATCCACTCAGCAGTAACTATTGCAAATGGTCAGCAAGCTAAGCCTTAGCATGTGGGCCCATGGCCAGCTCATGGGTCCCCACACCTAATATCATTAAGGAATCTTGGATTTCTTTGGCTTTTTTTCACATTTTTCTTATTTCTCAGGGTTTGTAATGAATTTTCTGATGTGAGCTTTGGATTTGAGGCTGGAATCTGGAGTTCAGTGCATGGGAGGAATGGTCTTTTTCCATCAGGGCACAGCTGTTGGCTTGCTCCAATTCTGGCTCTCTGTCATTTTTGGGGGGGCCTCTGCCTATTTCGGGATTCTTGAGCTGCAATTTCCTGAATTGTTTCTGGGTGGGAGTTTGTTTTGCCTTCTTCCTTCACAAATTTTGTATTCGGACACAATACAAACAAGAGTTTAGACAGAGTACCCTTTATAAAATAAAAAACACAACAGATTTGCATTTCATGCTTAAAAATCTACAGGCAACATGACCAAGATGAGTTTTTGTGTTTTAAAAAATGAAATGGAACCCTTTTGCCGACGGGACAGATATTAATTCCCTCCAAATCGAGTGTGAGTGCGATTTTCAGGTGAATTCAATCAGAATTCCACAGCCAGTCAGCTGGGAGGGGTGGATGAATCCAGAAACAGCCGGTTTACTTGTGACTAAATCAAGCCAAATATCACTAAAGACTCTTGGATTTCTTTGGCTTTTTTCAAATTTTTCTTAATTCTCATGGTTTGTAATGAATTTTCTGATATGTGCTTTGGATTTGAGTTTGGAATATGGGGTTCAGGGCATGGGAGGAATGGTCTTTTTCAATCAGGGCACATCTGTTGGCTTGCTCCAATTCTGGCTTTCTGTCTTTGTTTTGGGTGCCTCAGCCGATTTTTTGTTTCTTGGCTGGCAATTTCCAGAACTGTTTCAAGGTCTGTGTTGTTTTGCCTTCTTCCTTCCCAAATTTTGTATTCTGAAGCAATACAAACAAGAGTTTAGACAGAGTAGCCATTAGGAAATAAAAAACACAACAATCTGGCACTTCATGCTTATAAATCTACAGGAGTGTTTGTGTTGATAAAATAAAATGAAACCCATTTGCTGAGGGGGCAGATTCCTTCAAAATCAAGTGTGAGAACGAATTTCAGATTAATTCAATCATAATTCCACAGCCAGTCAGCTGGGAGGTATGGATGAATCCAGAAACAGCTGGTTTCCTTGTGACTAAATCAAGCCCAATATCACTAATGACTTGTAGATTTCTTTTTTTCACATTTTTCTCATTTATCATGGTTAGCAATGAATTTTCTGATATGTGCTTTGGATTTCATGCTGGAATAGGGAGTTCAGAGCACAGGAGGAATGGTTTTTTCCATCAGGGCACAGCTGTTGGCTTCCTCCAATTCTGGCTTTCTGTCATGGTTTTGGGTGCCTCAGCCAATTTTTGGTTCCTTGGGAGGCAATTTCCTAAATTGTTTTCTGGGTCTGAGTTTGTTTTGCCTTCTTCCTTCCCAAATTTTGTATTCTTACACAATACAAACAAGAGTTTAGACAGAGTATACTTTAGGAAATAAAAAAATGCCAATCTAGCACTTCATGCTTAGAAATCTATAGGCAACATCACCAAGAGGTTTATTCGTGTTTTGAATAAAGGAATGGAACACTTTTGTTAAGGGGACAGATATTAATTCCCTCCAAGTCAAATGTGAGTGCAGTTTTCAGGTTAATTCAATCAGAATTCCATAGTCAGTCAGCTGGGAGGGGTGGATGATCTGGGAACAGCCAGTTTCCTTGTGAATAAATCAAGCCCAATATCACTACAGACTCTAGGATTTCTTTGTGTAATTTTTTTCACATTTTTCTTATTTCTCATGGTTTATATTGAATTTTCTGATGTGAGCTTTGGATTTCAGGCTGGAATATGGAGTTTAGGGCACAGGAGGAATGGTCTTTTTTCATCAGGGCACAGCTGTTGGCTTGCTCCAATTCTGGCTTTCTGTCATGGTTTTGGGTGCCTCAGCCAGTTTCTGGTTTCTTGATCGGCAATTTGCTAAATGTTTTCTGAGTCTGAGTTTGTTTTGCCTTCTTCCTTCCCAAATTTTGTATTCTGATGCAATACACACAAGAGTGTAGACAGAGTTGCCATTATGAAATAAAAATAACACAACAAATTGGCATTTCATGCTTCACAATCTACAGGCAACATGACAACGAGGAGTTTCTTGTTTTGGAAAATGAAATGGAACCCTTTTGCTGAGGAGGCAGATATTAATTCCCTCCAAAACGAATGTGAGTGCGGTTTTCAGGTTAATTCAATCAGAATTCCACAGCCAGTCAGCAGGAACAGGTGGATGAATCTGGAAGCATCCGGTTTCCTTGTGACTAAATCAAGCCCAATATCACTAAGGTCTCTTGGATTTCTTTGTCTTTTTTCACATTTTTCTTATTTCTCATGGTTTGTAATGAATTTTCTGATGTGAGCTTTGGATTTGAGGCTGGAATCTGGAGTTCAGGGCATGGGAGGAATGCTATTTTTCAAATAGGGCACAGGTTTTGGCTTGCTCCAATTCTGCCTTCTCTCCTTGTTTTGGGTGCCTCAGCCGATTGTGGTTTCTGGATCGGCAATTTCCTAAATTTTTTCTGGGTCTGAGTTTGTTTTGCCTTCTTCCTTCCCAAATTTTGTATTCTGATGCAATACAAAGAAGAGTTTAGACAGAGTATCCATTATGAATTAAAAAACACAAATATTTGCATTTCATGCTTAGAAATCTACTGGCAACATGACAAAGATGAGGTTTTGTGTTTTGGAATATGAAATGGAACCCATTTTCCAGAGGGGCACTTATTAATTCCCTCCAAATCGAGTGTGATTGCGATTGAAGTTAATTCATTCAGAATTCCACAGCCAGTCAGCTGGGAGGAGTGGATGAATCCAGAAGCAGTCAGATTACTTGTGACTAAATCAAGCCCAATATCACTAAGGACTCTTGGATTTCTTTTTTTTCCACATTTTTCTTATTGATCATACTTGTAATGAATTTTCTATGTAACCTTTGGTTTTGAGGCTGGAATATGGAATTCAGGGCATGGGAGGAATGGTCTTTTTCAATCAGGGCACAGGATTTACCTTGCTCCAATTCTGGCTCTCTGTCATGGTTTTAGGTGCCTCAGCCGATTTTCCTTTCATGATCTGCAATTTCCTAATTTTTCTGGGTCTGAGTTTGTTTTGCCTTCTTCCTTCCCAAATTTTGTATTCTGACGCAATACAAACAAGAGTTTAGACAGAGTATCCATTATTAATTAAAAAACACAACAAATTTTGGTTTCCTGCTTAGAAATACAGGCAATATGACCAAGATGAGTTTTTGTGATATGCAAAATGAAATGGAACTCTTTTGCTGATGGGACAAATATTACTTCCCCCTAAATCGAGTGTGACTGTGATTTCAGGTGAATTCACTCAGAATTCCACAGTCAGTCAGCTGGGAGGGGTGGATGAATCCAGAAGCAGTCAGATTACTTGTGACTAAATCAAGCCCAATATCACTAAGGACTCTTGGATTTCTTTTTTTTCGCATTTTTCTTATTGATCATGGTTTGCAATAAATTTTCTGATTTGACCTTTGGTTTTGAGGCTGGAATATTGAGTTCAGGGCACAGTAGGAATGGTGTTTTTCAATCAGGGCACAGGTTTAGGCTTGCTCCAATTCTGGCTTTCTTTCATTGTTTTGGGTGCCTCAGTGGATTGTGGTTGCTTGAGCGGCAATTTCAAATTTTTTCTGGATCTGAGTTGCTTTTGCCTTCCTCCTTCCCAAATTTTCTATTCCGACGCAATAACAACAAGAGTTTAGACAGAGTATCCATAATGAAATCAAAAGCACAACAAATTGGCACTTCATGCATAGAAATCTACAGACAACATGACCAAGATGAGTTTTTGTGTTTTGGAATATGAAATGGAACCCTTTTGCAGAGGGGACACTTATGAATTCCCTCCAAATCAAGTGTGACTGCGATTCAGGTGAATTCAATCAGAATTCCACAGCCAGTCAGCTGGGAGGGGTGGATATATCCGGAAACAGCTGGTTTCCTTGTGACTAAATCAAGCCCAATATTACTAAGGAATCTTGGATATCTTTGGGGTTTTTTTCACATTTTTCTTATTTCTCTTGGTTTGTAATGAATTTTCTGACGTGAGCTTTGGTTTTGAGGCTGGAATATGGAGTTCAGGGCACAAAGGAATGGTCTTTTTCAATCAGGGCACAACTGTTGGCTTCATCCAATTCTGGCTTTCTGTCATGGTTTTGGGTGCCTCAGCCGATTTTGGGTTTCTTGATCGGCAATTTCCTAAATTTTTTCTTAGTCTGAGTCTGTTTTGCCTTCTTCCTTCCCAAATTTTGTATTCTGACGCAATACAAACAAGAGTTTAGACAGAGACATTATTAATTAAAAAACACAACAAATTTTGGTTTCATGCTTAGAAATCTACAGGCAACACGACCAAGATGAGTTTTTGTGATATGCAAAATGAAATGGAACCCTTTTGCTGAGGGGACATATATTAAATCCCCCCAAGTTCAGTGTAACTGTGATTTCAGGTGAATTCACTCAATATCCACAGCCAGTCAGCTGGGAAGGGTGGATGACTCCAGAAGCAGTCGGATTACTTGTGACTAAATCAAGCCCACTATCACTAAGCACTCTTGGATTTCTTTGGGATTTTTCCCCATTTTTCTTATTGATTATGATTTGTAATAAATTTTCTGATGTGAGCTTTGGTTTTGAGGCTGGAATATGGAGTTCAGGGCAAGGGAGGAATGGTATTTTTCAGTCAGGGCACAGGTTTAGGCTTCCTCCAATTCAGGTTTTCTTTCATTTTTTGGGTGCCTCAGTCAATTGTGTTTTCTTGAGCAGCAATTTGCAAAATTTTTTCTGCATCTGAGTTTGTTTTGCCTTCTTCCTTCCCAAATTTTGTATTCTGACACAACACAAACAAGAGTTTAGACAGAGTATCCACTAGGAAATTAAAAACACAACAAATAAGTGTGTCATGCTTAGAAATCTACGGGCAACACAACGAAGATGAGTTTATGCATTTTGCAAAATGAAATGGAACCCTTTTGCTGAGGGGAAAGATGTTAATTCCCTCCAATCGAGTGTGACTGTGATACAGGTTAATGCAATCAAAATTCTACAGCTTGTCAGCTGGGAGGTGTGGATGAGCCCGAAAACAGTCGTTTTATTGTGACTAAATCAAGCCCAATAACACTAAGGACTCTTGGATTTCTTAGTTTTTATTTCACATTTTTTTATTTAGCATGGTTTGTAATAAATTTTCTGATGTGGGCTTTGGTCTTCAGGCTGGAATATGGAGTTCACGGCATGGGACGAATGGTCTTTTTCAATCAGGGCACAGGTTTAAGCTTGCTTCAATTCTGGCTTTCTTTCATTGTTTTGGGTTCCTCAGCCCATTGTGGTTTCTGGATCAGCAATTTCCTAAATTTTTTCTGCATCTGAGTTTGCTTTGCCTTCTTCCTTCCCAAATTTTGTACTCTTTATTTTTAACTTTAATTTAATGAATATAAATTTCCAAAGTACAGCTCATGGATTACAATGGCTTCCCCACACATAACTTGCCTCCCACCCACAACCCTTCTCTTTCCCTTTCCCTCCCCCCTTCTATTTTCATCAATATTCATTTTTAATTCTCTTTATATACAGAAGATCGGTTTCACATATATTAAGTAAAGATTTCAACAGTTTGCACCCACATAGAAACACAAATTAAAAAATACTGTTTGAGTACAAGTTATAACATTAAATCATAATGTACAGCACATTAAGGATGGAGATCCTACATGAGGAGTAAGTGCACAGTGACTCCTGTTGTTGACTTTACAAATTGACATTCTTATATATGGCATCAGTAATCTCTCTAGGCTCTTGTCATGAGTCTCCAAGACTATAGAAGCATTTTGAGTTCACCAACTCTTATCATATTTAGAAAAGGTCATTGTCAAAGTGGAAGTTCTCTCCTCCCTTCAGAGAAAGGCACCTCCTTCTTTGAAGATCTGTTCTTTTCACTGGGATCTCACTCACGGAGATCTTTCATGTAGGGATTTTTTTTTTTTTTTTTTGGCCAGAGTGTTTTGCCTTCCCATGCCTGAAATACTCTCATGGGCTTTTCAGCCAGATCGGAATCCCTTAAGGGCTGATTCTCAGGTCAGAGTGCTGTTTGGGACATCTGCCATTCTATGAGTCTGCTGTGTATCTTGCTTCCCATGTTGGATCATTCTCTCCCTTTGTTATTCTATCAGATAGTATTTGCAGACACTAGTCTTGTTTATGTGATCCCTTTGGCTCTTAGTCATATCATTATGATCAATTGTGAACAGAAATTGATCACTGGGACTAGTGAGATGGCATTGGTACATGCCACCTTGATGGGATTGAATTGGAATCCCCTGGTATGTTTCTAACTCTACCGTTTGAGGTAAATCAGCTTGAGCATGTCCCAAATTGCAATTCTCTTCCCTCTCTTATTCCCACTCTTATATTTAACAGGGATCACTTTTCAGTTAAGTTTCAGCACTTAAGAAGAATTGTGTATTGATTACAGTATTCAACCAAAAGTATTAAGTAGAACAAACAAAAAAAATACTAAGAGGGATAACGTATGAAGTTGTTCATCAACAGTCAGGGCAAGGGCTGATCAAGTCACATTTCTCATAGTGTTCATTTCACTTTAACAGGTTTCCTTTTTGGTGCTCAGTTAGTTGTCACTGATCAGGGAGAACATATGGTATTTGTGCCTTTGGGACTGGCTTATTTTACTCAGCATAATGCTTTCCAGATTCCTAACAGGGATCACTTTTCAGTTAAAATTTAAACACCTAAGAGTAATTGTGTGTTAATTACAGAGTTTAACCAATAGTACTAGAACAAAACAAAAAAATACTAAGCGGGATAATGTATTACATTCTACATCAACAGTCAGGACAAGAGCTGATCAGGTCACTGTTTCTCATAGTGTCCATTTCACTTCAACACGTTTCCCCTTTGGTGCTCAGTTAGTTGTCGCCAATCAGGGAGAACATATGATATTTGTCCCTTTGGGACTGGCTTAATTCACTCAGCATGATGTTTTCCAAATTCCTCCATCTTATTGCAAATGACCGGATTTCATTGTTTTTGACTACTGTATAGTATTCTATAGAGTACATGGCCCACAATTTCTTTATCCAGTCTACTGTTGATGGGCATTTGGGTTGGTTCCAGGTCTTAGCTATTGTGAATTGAGCTGCAATAAACATTAAGGTGTAGACTTCTTTTTTTTTGCTGATTTAATTTCCTTTTTGTAAATTCCAAGGAGTGGGATGGCTGGGTTGAATGGTAGGCTTATATTCAGATTTCTGAGGAATCTCCAGACTGACTTCCATAGTGGCTTAACAAGTTTGCATTCCCACCAATAGTGGGTTAGTGTCCCTTTTTCCCCACATCCTCACCAGCATCTGTTATTGGTAGATTTCTGTATGTGAGCCGTTCTAACCGGGGTGAGGTGAAACCTCATTGTGGTTTTGATTTGCATTTCCCTGATTGCTAGTGACCTTGAACATTTTTTCATGTGTCTGTGAGCCATTTGGATTTCTTCTTTTGAAAAATGTCTATTGAGGTCCTTGGCCCATCTCTTAAGTGGGTTGTTTGTTTTGATGTTGTGGAGTTTCTTGATCTCTTTGTAGATTCTGGTTATCAACCCTTTATCTGTTGCATAGTTTGCAAATATTTGTTCCCATTCTGTCGATTGTCTCTTCACTCTCCTGGCTGTTTTTTGCAGTACAGAAACTTCTCGATGTGTTGCAATCCCAAATGTTAATTTGGGTTTTACCTGCCTGTGCTTCTTTGGTATTTTCCAAGAAGTCTTGGCCCGTACATATATCTTGCAGGGTTTTTCCAATGCTCTCTAGTAATTTGACGGTGTCAGGTCATAGATTTAGGTCTTTAACCCATGTTCTGTGGATTTTTGTGTAAGGTGTAAGGTAGGGGTCTTGCTTCATGCTTCTGCACATGGAAATCCAGTTTTCCCAGCACCACTTATTGAATAGACTGTCCTTTCTCCAGGGATTGGTTTTGGATCCTTGATCAAATATGAGTTGGCTGTAGATGTTTGGATTGATTTCTGGTGTTTCAATTCTGTTCCATTGGTCTACCCATCCGTTTCTGTACCAGTACCATGCTGTTTTGATTACAACTGTCCTGTAGTATGTCCTGAAATCTGGTATTGTGATGCCTTTGGCTTTGTTTTGTTGTACAAGATTACTTTAGCTATTTGAGGTCTCCTGTGTCTCCATATGAATTTCAGCATCATTTTTTCTAGATCTGAGAAGAATGTCCTTGGTATCTTGATTGGTATCACATTGAATCTGTAAATTGCTTTTGGGAGAATGGACATTTTGATGATGTTGATTCTTCCAATCCATGAGCAGGGAAGATTTTTCCATTTTTTGGTATCCTCTTCTATTTCTTTCTTTAAGATTTTATAATTTTCATTGTAGAGATCTTTAACGTCCTTGGTTAAGTTTATTCCAATGTATTTGATTGTTTTTGTAGCTATTGTGAATTGGATTGATCTCCAAAGTTCTTTCAAAGCCGTGGTATTGCCTTTTGCTGAGGGGAAAGATATTAATTCCCTCCAAATCAAATGTATCTGCGATTCAGGTGAGTTCACTCAGAATTCCACAGTCAGTCAGCTGGGAGGGGTGGAAGAATCTGGAAACAGCCAGTTTCCTTGTGACTAAATCAAGCCCAATATCACTAAGGAATCTTGGATTTCTTTGTTTTTTTCAACATTTTTCTTATTGCTCATGGTTGGTAATGAATTTTCTGATGTGAGCTTTGGTTTTGAGGCTGGAATATGGAGTTCAGGGCATGGGAGGAATGATCTTTTTCAATCAGGGCACAGGTTTTGGCTTGCTCCAATTCTGGCTTTCTTTCATTGTTTTGGGTGCCTCAGCTGATTGTGGTTTCTTGATTGGCAATTTCCTAAAACACAAAAACTCATCTTGGTCGTGTTGCCTGTAGATTTCTAAGATGAAACGCCAATTTGTTGTGTTTTTTCTTTTATAATGGATACTCTGTCTAAACTCTTGTTTGTATTGCATCAGAATACAAAATTTGGGAAGAAAGAAGGCAAAACAAACTCAGACCCAGAAACAATTTAGGAAATTGCCGCTCAAGAAACCCAAAATTGGCTGATGCACCCAAAACAATGAAAGAAAGCCAGAATCGGAGCAAGACAAAACCTGTGCCCTGATTGAAAAACACCATTGCTCCCATGCCCTGAACTCCATATTCCAGCCTTAAAACCAAAGCTCACATCAGCAAATTCATTACAAACCATGAAAAATAAGATTAATGTGAAAAAATCCAAAGAATTCCAAGAGTCCGTAGTGATATTGGGCTTGATTTAGTCACAAGGAAACTGGCTGCTTCTGGCTTCGTCCACCCATCCCAGCTGACTGGCTGTGGAATTCTGAGTGAATTCACCTGAAATCGCAGTCACACTCAATTTGGAGGAATTCATACCTGTCCCCTCCTCATAATGGGGCCTTGTGTACCTCAACATGTCTGTTTAACAAGTAATAATGCCTCAGATCTCCATGCCATGGGATTGTCTAGCCCATTCTCAGGCTGTCTGCAGCAGCTTGAGTGTTGTATTGGAACAGTGATGTTATTTATGTCTCTGACATGGGTGCCCAAGAGGCTAATTCGCCCTCAGATATGTTTAAGTTTATCCTTAAAACACACTGAAGGCTGGCACCACAGCTCAGTAGGCTAATCCTCTGCCTAGCAGTGCTGGCACACCAAGTTCTAGTCCCGGTCAGGGCACCGGATTCTGTCCCGGTTGCCCCTCTTCCAGGCCAGCTCTCTGCTGTGGTCAGGGAGTGCAGTGGAAGATGGACCAAGTGCTTGGGCCCTGCACCCCATGGGAGACCAGTATAAGCATCTGGCTCCTGCCTTCAGATCAGCGTGGTGCACCGGCAACAGCATGCCAGCCACGGTGGCCATTGGAGGGTGAACCAACGGCAAAGGAAGACCTCTCTCTCTCTCTCTGTCTCTCTCTCTCTCTCTCACTGTCCACTCTGCCTGTTTAAAAAAAAACACACACACTGAATATTAATTGTCACTCCCCCTCTTCACGGAGGAACGACACAGGACCCTGTGCTGTTCTTTTGTCTGCTCAGCCCTTCCCGGGTTTGCTGCTGGTTCTTCCCGGGTTGGCTGCTGTCCCTCCACCTCTGTGGAGGGGCGGGCCCCCCTGCCACTTTCCCCACTTCTGCGGGGGAGTGGCACACCACCGGCCGGCTCTCTTGGGGGCTGCTCAGATGTTCCTCAGGTGTTCCTGGTGCATGTTGTCTCTCTCCTCCTTTATAGTCCTCTTCCACCAATCCCAACTCTGCTACCCACATGCCGAGTACACTGCTCTCCTCCAATCAGGAGCAGCTCCTGCAGCTTGTCAAGTTGGTGAAAGGCAGCTGTGTAGAAGCTGTTTACTCCTCTCCCAGCACCATATTGTGGGAGAGCAGATGCATAGAATAAGTCTTAATTCCAGTAACTTAGTCTAGTCCGAGTTGCTCCCCACAGTTCCCCCTTTCTTTTTATTTTTTGGCATTGATATGCACCTGTCTTCGGTGCCCCGTGGCACACACTCTGCTCTGCTTGCTAGAGTTGCCCACAGGTGCTTACAAGCCCTACCAATCAGGCAAACCGAATCCGGGTTCTCTCTTCGCCATGTTGTGAGGAGGTTTTTAGGCGCTGATATGTGCCTGTGTTCAGTGCCCTGCAGCGCATGCTCTGCTCTGCTAGAACTGCCTGCAGGTGCTTACAAGCCCTACCAATCAGGCAAACCAAATCCGAGCCTTCTCATTGCCGTATTGTGGGGAGACTTATTGATGTTGATTCGTGCCTATCTTCGGTGACCTGCAGCTCATACTCTGGTTGAGCTGCCTGCTGGTGCTTATCGCCTAACCAGGCAGACCGAATCCAAGCTCTCTCATTGCCATGTTGTGGGGAGGCCTTATTTTTCTCTATTTCTCTATCTCCAGGCATTCCTATTTCTCCTATTTTACTTCTATCTGCCAGCATTCCTATTTCTCTCATTTTACTTCTATACTTCTGTTTCTCTTATCCCCGCGGCTTCCCGGCGCCTGCCCCAAGGCAGCTTCTCGGCGCCTCGCCCCGCAGCGGCTTCCCGGCTCTGCACGGCTTCAGCCCACGCTTCTCATCTGTGCGGCTTCCTGGCTTTGCACATGCTCCGTGGTCTCTGCGCCCCTTGCGCCCGCACCATGGCCCCACACCAGCCCTGCACTTCCTATCTACTCGCACCCCGTGCGCTCTCCCCGCTCGTGCCCCGCACACTCTCTCTGCGCGCGGCAGCTTCCACGAATCACACAGCCTAGCTCACGTTTCCGCCACCGGCTTTCAGTCCAAGTTCCCCGGGCTAACCTGACAAAACCCAACCTAGCTTACGTCTCCACCTCTGGTTTTAGATTTTCGCCTTTTGTTCCCCAGGCAGACTTGACGAATCCCAACCTAGCTTACGTCTCCACTTCGGCCTGCCCCTGCGGCTTCATTTTCCCTAACATATTTTTCTCTACCTGGTATGTTTCCTAACTTTTCTTCCAACAATATTCCCCTCTCATTTCTCCTGGCTTCTCCCCACAGTCCGTATCCAAGTCTGTTTGTTCTAGCTTTCACTTTCGCTTTTAATCTCCTAGCTTCCCCTCCATAGTCCACATCTGAGTCTATGTATCCTCCAGCTTTCACTTTCAATCCTAACTTCTTCCGGCACTTTTTCCGTCTGGCTTTTCCCTAGGCTCTTTGCTAGTCTCTCTCTCCGGTATTTTCCCACTTCTTCCCGCTTCTTCCCTCCTAGGTTTCCTATCCGAGTCACGGCACCATTATGTCGCTCCTAGGCTTCCTATCCAAGTCACAGCACCATTATGTCACTCTCCCTCTTCACGGAGGAATGACACAGGACCCTGTGCTGTTCTTTTGTCTGCTCAGCCCTTCCCGGGTTTGCTGCTGGTTCTTCCCGGGTTGGCTGCTGTCCCTCCACCTCTGTGGAGGGGCGGGCCCCCCTGCCACTTTCCCCACTTCTGCAGGGGAGCGGCACACCACCGGCTGGCTCTCTTGGGGGCTGCTCAGATGTTCCTCAGGTGTTCCTGGTGCATGTTGTCTCTCTCCTCCTTTATAGTCCTCTCCCACCAATCCCAACTCTGCTACCCACACGCCAAGTACGCTGCTCTCCTCCAATCAGGAGCAGCTCCTGCAGCTTGTCAAGTTGGTGAAAGGCAGCTGTGTAGAAGCTGTTTACTCCTCTCCCAGCACCATATTGTGGGAGAGCAGATGCATAGAATAAGTCTTAATTCCAGTAACTTAGTCTAGTCCGAGTTGCTCCCCACAATTAATGTGTTTGATTACTGGATGTATCCTTGTATAAAAAATTTGTATTGTATTCTATGATGCAACGAGCCCATGTTAATTATGCCTACACCTCGATGCAACCCCAGGACAAAATGTAAGGACAGATTTTTGGAATGGAGAGGCTTGTATCTAGGTTTGGCTCTGATAAACAAGTAACTTGTCTGCCAGATGACCTTCTCTTGTTCCTTGGGAGCCTGGCCAGTTCCCTGGGAGGAAGATAAAGGAATGTTTCTGATAAACAGGTGGGCATGACTCATGTCTTGGCTCTCTGGCCAAGATCCAAGATGGGATGCACTGCTTGCCTAAAATCTTTGCAATGAGCCACTCTTGTCCTTGGGGGCTTTAAGAGGGAGCCAGAGCAAGCCTCTGCTGTTGCTGTTTCATCTCTGGGGATCACACAGTCAAGCTGAATGTTAAATGTGCCAGTGATGATTACTGATGATGTTTGATTCTCAGTATGGATCATTTTCTGGTGCTGTGTAAAGATTGCTTAGTGATGTCCACAGTACTGTAAATTCTACAAAACACAAGTACAACATGAACATGGATCGATTGGCTACTGTGACTGAGGTGTTCTGTGACAGTCCCTTTGATGAGGGATTAGCAAAATGGATTCACTTAAAAACAGGACATTCAGGACCTGCCGCTCTGCATGGTATGTCATTACAAAAATCAGCAAGGAGGGCTATGCCTGATAAATGAGGATGCTATAAATGTGGGCAGCAGGGACATGTGCAAAAAAATTGTCTAAAAGTTAAAAATCAAAATAAGGCTCCTCCTGGGATTTGCCCCCAGAGCAAAAGGGGAAAGCATTGGGCCAATAAATGTCACTCCAAAACTGATAAAAAAGATAATTCATTAAAGAACAAAATTTGAAAAACTAGAAGCAGGGCCAGTCCCAGGCCTCATCCCAACAAAACCAACAAATCTTTGGGACCCTAACATTTGTTGCTCAACAAAACACCTTAAATCAGTCAGTACCTTACAGCAAGCCACTAGGGGGAGTGCAGGACTGGACTCAGTACCCCTGCCTACACAATCCTGACCCTCGAAATGGGACCTCAGGCCCTCCCTACAGGGATCAGTGGACTGCTACCTAAGGGATTTTGGGGCTTTTGTTAGGAAGAAGTAGCACTACTATTGCTGGACTGCAAGTTTTCCCTGGGGTTATAGATGAAGATTCCATGGGAAAAAATTAAAATTATGGCACAAGCTAATGGTACTATTGTCACACTTTCTCCAGGACAGTGCATTGCTCAGCTGGTCCTTCTCTCTCTTGCCTTATTTGGAGCCACATTGGCAAATTCCCATGGGGAAGGAAGTTTTGGGTCTTCAGATGCTTATTGGGTCTAGCCTATAACAAAGGACAAATTGGAATTTCAATTAAAATTAGATGAAAAATTGTTCATAGGGTTACTAGATACGGGAGCTGATGTTTCTGTCATTTCTGCAAAAAATTGGCCTAAAGGATGGAAAAAAGAATTAGCTATAACTCATTTTTGAGGTATTGGTCAGAAACAGGAACTAGAACAAAGTTCAGAGTTGTTACAATGGGAAGATGAAACAGGCAATACAGACACATTTCATTCATATATTTTAGGACTTCCCTTTAACCTTTGGGGGCAAGACGTTTTAACACAAATGGGGGATTTAATGTATAGTCCAAATGAAATTGTAACCACTAATATGCTTCAATAGGGTCACTTGCTGGGTAAGGGTTTAGGCAACAACAACAAGGCATGACATCTCCAATTACTTTAACTGTTAATCATGACCAGAAGGGCTTAGGTTTCCCAGGATGGCTGCTGATTAACCTGTGCCCCATGTGGAAAAAATAAAATGCAAATCAGATGATCCCATGTGGGTGCATCAGTGGCCATTACCACAGGAAAAGATACAAGCTGCACAGATATTAGTGGAAGAACAATTAACAGCAGGACATATAGTTCCTTCTAATTCTCAAAAATAGTCCTATTTTTCTTTGCTTATAAATTTTATTTAGGAAATAAAAATTTCCAAAGTACAGCTTATGAATTACAATGGCTTTTCCCCCCTCAATTTCCCTCCCACCCGCACCCCTCCCTTCTCCCACTCCCTCTCCCATTCCATTCACATCAAGATTCATTTTCAATTATCTTTATATACAGATTGATTTAGTATATCTTAAGTAGAGATGTCATCAGTTTGCACCCACACAGAACATAAAGTGTAAAATACAGTTTGAGTACTAGTTATAGCATTAATTCGCATTGGACAGCACATTAAGGACAGAGATCCCACATGAGGAGTAAGTGCACAGTGACTCCTGTTGTTGACGTAACAATTTGACACTCTTGTTTATGGCATCAGAAATCTCCCTAGACTCTAGTCATGAGTTTCCAAGGCTATGGAAGCCTTTTGAGTTCTCCAACTCTTATCTTTTTACACAAGGTCATAGTCAAAGTGGAAGTTCTCTCCTCCCTTCAGAGAAAGGTACCTCCTTCTTTGATGGCCTATTCTTTCCACTGGGATCTCACTTGCAGAGATCTTTCATTTAGGTCATTTTTTTTGCCAGAGTGTCTTGACTTTCCATGCCTGAAATACTCTCATGGGCTTTTCAGTGGGATCTGAATGACTTTAGGGCTGATTCTGAGGCCAGAGTGCTCTTTAGGACATCTGCATTCTATGAGTCTGCTGTGTATCCCACTTCCCATGTTGGATCATTCTCTCCCTTTTTTATTCTATCAGTTAGTATTAGCAGAAACTAGTCTTCTTTGTGTGATCTCTTTGGCTCTTAGACCTATCAGTGTGATCAATTGTGAACTGAAATTGATCACTTGGCCTAGTGAGATGGCATTGCTACATGCCACCTTGATGGGATTGTATTGGAATCCCCTGGCATGTTTCCAACTCCACCATTTGGGGCAAGTCTGATTGAGCATGTACCAAATTGTACATCTCCTCCCTCTCTTATTCCCACTGTTATATTTAACAGGGATCACTTTTCAGTTAAATTTAAACACCTAAGAATAATTGTGTGTTAATTTCAGAGTTCAACCAATGTACTAAGTAGAACAAAAAAATACTGAAAGGGATAAAGTATTAACTTGTAGATCAAAAGTAAGGACAAGGGCTGATCAAGTCACTGTTTCTCATAGTGTCCCTTTCACTTCAACAGGTTTCCTTTTTTGTGGTTGGTTAGTTGTCACCGATCAGGGAGAACATATGACACTTGTCCCTTTGGGACTGGCTTAATTCATTCAGCATGATGTTTTCCAGATTCCTCCATCTAGTTGCAAATGACCAGATTTTTTCTTCTGCTTACCACTGTATAGTATTCTGTAGCATGCATATCACATAATTTCTTTATCGAGTCTTCTGTTGATGACATTTAGGTTGATTCCATGTATTAGCTATTATGAAATGAGCTGCAACAAACATTGAGGTGCAGACAGCTCTTTTATTTGCCAATTTAATTTCCTTTGGGTAAATTCCAAGGACTGGGATGGCTGGGTTGAATGGTAGGGTTATCTTCAGGTTTCTGAGGAATCTCCAAACTGACTTCCATAGAAGCTTAACCAGTTTTCATTCCCACCAACATTGGATTAGTGTCGTTTTTCCCCCACATCCTCGCCAGCATCTGTTGTTGGTAGATTTCTGTATGTGAGCCATTCTAACCGGGGTGGGGTGAAACCTCATTGTAGTTTTGATTTGCATTTCCCTGACTGCTAGTGATCTTCAGCATTTTTTCATGTGCCTGTTGGCCATTTGGATTTCCTCATTTTAAAAATGTCTACTGAGTTCCTTGGCCCATCTCTTAAGTGGGTTGTTTGTTCTGATGTTATGGGATATCTTGATCTCATTGTAGTTCTGGTTATTAACCTTTTGTCTGTAGCATAGTTTGCAAATATTTTTTCCCATTCTGTTGGTTGCCTCTTCACTCTGCTGACTGTTTTCTTTGCAGTACAGAAACTTCTCAATTTGATGCAATCCCAATAGTTAATTTTGCTTTTGACTGCTTGTGCCTCCAGGGTCTTTTCCAAGAAGTCTTTGCCGGTACCGATATCTTGCAAAGTTTCTCAAATTTTCTTTAAATATTTGATGGTGTCAGGTCATAGATTTAGGTCTAAACCCATGTTCTGTGGATTTTTGTGTAAGGTGTAAGGTAGGGGTCTTGCTTCATGCTTCTGCACATGGAAATCCAGTTTTCCCAGCACCACTTATTGAATAGACTGTCCTTTCTGCAGGGATTGGTTTTGTATCCTTGATCAAATATGAGTTGGCTGTAGATGTTTGGATTGATTTCTGGTGTTTCAATTCTGTTCCATTGGTCTACCCATCCGTTTCTGTACCAGTACCATGCTGTTTCGATTACAACTGTCCTGTAGTATGTCCTGAAATCTGGTATTGTGATGCCTTTGGCTTTGTTTTGTTATACAAGATTACTTTAGCTATTTGAGGTCTCCTGTGTCTCCATATGAATTTCAGCATCATTTTTTCTAGATCTGAGAAGAATGTCTTTGGTATCTTGATTGATATCGCATTGAACTTATAAATTGCTTTTGGGAGAATGGACATTTTGATGATATTGATTCTTCCAATCCATGAGCATGGAAGATTTTTCCATTTTTTGGTATCCTCTGCTATTTCTGTCTTTAAGGTTTTGTAATTCTCATAGTAGAGATCTTTAATGTTCTTGTTTAAGTTATTCCAAGGTATTTGATTGTTTTTGTAGCTATTGTGAATGGGGTTGATCTTAGAAGTTCTTCCTCAGCCATGGCATTGCCTGTGTATACAAAGGTTGCTGATTTTTGTGCATTGATTTTATACCCTGCTACTTTGCCAAACTCTTCTATGAGTTCCAATAGTCTCTTAGTAGAGTTCTTTGGATCCCCTAAATAAAGAATCATATCATCTGCAAAGAGGGATAGTATGACATCTTCCTTCCCAATTTGCATTCCTTTAATTTCTTTTTCCTGTCTCATGGCTGTGACTAAGACTTCCAGAACTATATTAAATAGCAGTGAGAGTGGGCATCCCTGTCTGGTACAAGATCTCAGTGGAAATGCTTCCAACTTTTCCCCATTCAACAGGATGTTGGCCATGGGTTTTTCATAAATTGCTTTGATTGTATTGAGGAATGTTCCTTCTTTACCCAATTTTTCATCATGAAAGGGTGTAGAATTTTATCAAATGCTTTATCAGCATCTATTGAGATAATCACATGGTTTTTCTTCTGCAATCCGTTAATATGGTGTATAACATTGATTTGTGAACATTGAACCATCCCTGCATACCAGGGATAAATCCCACTTGGTCTGGGTGGATGATCTTTCTTATGTGTTGGTGCATTCTATTGGCCAGAATTTTATTGAGGATTTTTGCATCTATGTTCATCAGGTATATTTGTCTGTAATTTTCTTTCAATGCTTCATCTTTCTCTGGCGTAGGGCTTAAGGTGGTTGTGGCTTCATAGAATGAATTTGGGATGATTCCATCTTTTTCACCTGTTCTGAATAATTTGAGAAGAATTGGAATTTGTTTTTCTTTAAATGTCTGGTAGAATTCAGCAGTGAATCCATCTGGTCCTGAGCTTGTCTTTGTTGGGAGGGCCTTTATTACTGCTTCAATTTCTGTCTCAGTTATGGGTCTGTTTAGGTTTTCTATGTCTTCCTGGTTCAATTTGGGTAGGTTACATGTGTCCAGGAATCTATCCATTTCTGATAGATTTCCCTGTTTGCTGGCATACAAGTCCTTGTAGTAATTTCTGATGATTCTTTTTATTTCTGTGTTATCTTCATCTCTGATTTTATTCATCTCTGATTTTATTGATTTGGGTCTTTTCTTTTTTAGTTAGTTGGGCCAATGGGTTGTCAATTTTGTTTATTTTTTCAAAAAACCAGCTCCTCGTTTGGCTGATTTTTTGTAATGTTTTATTTTTTGGATTTGATCCTGTTGATTTCTTCTCTGATTTTAATTATTTCTCTTCTCCTACTAGATTTGGGTCTGCTTTGCTGTAGGTTTTCTAGATCCTTGAGATGCATTGAAAGTTCATTTACTTGGTGCCTTTCCAATTTCTTAATGTAGGCACCTATTGCTATAAATTTTCCTCTTAGAACTGATTTTGCTGTATCACATAAGTTGTGATATGTTGTGTTGTTATCCTCATTTACTTCCAGAAAGTTTTTGATTTCTCTTTTGATTTCTTCTATGAAACAGTGGTCATTCAGGAGCATGTTGTTCAATCTCCATATGTTTGTATATGCTCTAGGGATTCCTGAGTTGCTAATTTCCAACTTCATTCCTTTATGGTCTGAGAAGCTGCATGGTATGATTCTAATTCTTTTGAATTTGCTGAGACTTGCTTTATGGCATAGTATGTGGTCAGTCCTAGAGAAGGTTCCATGTACTGCTGAGACGAATGTAAATTCTTTATGTGTAGGATGAAAAGTTCTGTATATATCTGTTAGATCCATTTGGGCTATAGTGTCATTTAAATCTACTGTATCCCTGTTGATCTTTTGTCCTGTTGATCTGTCTATTTCTGAGAGTGGAGTATTGAAGTCCCCCAGTACTATTGTATTGGGGTCTATGTCTCCCTTTAAATCCCTTAACATATCTTTTAAATAAACCGGTGCCCTGTAATTAGGTGCATATACATTGATAATCATTATAATTCTGTTGAATTGATCCCTTAATCATTATATAGTGTCCCTCTTTGTCTCTCTTAACAGTTTTTGTGGTAAAGTTTATGTTGTCCGATATTAAGATGGCTACGCCTGCTCTTTTTTCATTTCTGTTGGCATGGTATATCTTTTTCCAGCCTTTCACTTTCAGTCTGTATGGATCTTTGTTGGAAAGATGTGTTTCTTGTAAGCAGCAAATAGTTGGATATTGTTCCTTAATCCATTCAGCCAGTCTGAGTTTTTTAACTGGACCATTCAGGCCATTAACGTTCAATGTGACTATTGATAAGTAATAACTTTGCCCTGCCATTTTCCCAAAGATATGTTGTAATATAGGCTTTGAATTCCCTGTGATCTTTTGCTGTGAGGTTTATTTCCTTTACCTTCTTTCATATTGATGGCTGTGTTTCTGTGTTTCTGTGTGTAGCACCTCTTTCAGCATCTTTTGCAGGGCTGGATGAGTGGCCACAAATTCTTTCAATTTCTGTTTGCTAGGAAAGGTCTTTATTTCACCTTCATTCACACATGATAGCTTTGCAGGATATAATATTCTGGGCTGGCAGTTGTTCTCTCTTAGTACCTGGGCTATGTCCCGCCATTCCCTTCTAACCTGTAGGGTTTCTGATGAGAAGTCTGCTGTGAGTCTAATTGGAGATCCTCTGAGAGTAATCTGACATTTCTCTCTTGCACATTTTAGAATCTTTTCTTTATGTTTCACTGCGGTGAGTTTCATTACAATGTGTCGTGGTGAGGATCTCTTTTGGTCGTGTTTATTAGGGGTTCTATGAGCTTCCTGTACTAGGATGTCTCTGTCCTTCTCCAAACCTGAGAAGTTCTTTGCTAGTATCTCACTAAAAAGGCCTTCTAATCCTTTCTCTCTCTCTCCATGCCTTCAGGAACTCCTAGAACCTGAATGTTGGGTTTTTTAATAGTATCTTGTAGATTCCCAAGAATATTTTTTGGATTTCTAATTTCCTCTTCTTTTCTTTGGTTTGACTGCATACTTTCCTGTGCTCTGTCTTCTAAGTCCGATATTCTCTCTTCTGCTTCGCTGACCCTGTTTTTAAGGCTCTCTAATGTGTTTGTCATTTGATCTATTGAGTTCTTCATTTCATTTTGATTTCTCTTCACTATCACACTTTCCTATTCTACTAGTTTCTGCATTTCATTTTTATTCCTCCTTAAGATTTCATTTTCATGAGAGAGATTTTCTATCCTGTCCAATAAGGATTTATGTAGCTCAAGCATTTGTTTTTGAAAACTTCTAAATGTTCTTATAAATTTTTTGAAATCCATATCTTGCATTTCTTCCATCTCATCATCTTCATAATCTTTGCTTGGGGTGTCTTGTTCATTCGGGGGCATCATAATGTCTTCCTTGTTCTTGTTTCCTCAGTTTCTGCATTTGTTGCTTGGCATTGCAGAGATATTTTTTGGATTTTTCTTCCCTCGCTGTGGTGTTTTTTTTCTCTTTATACTATGACTGTATTAAGTGGACTGTCTGCTCTTGATGGAGCCTTAGAGGCTTGAGATGGGTGTGGCCAGAGAGCTGTTTGGTTCCTCAGGGTTAAGGGTTTGCCAAAGGTGACATTCCCAGGTTAGGTGTGTTAAATCTCTTTTGTCTTTCTTTTTTTTATTATTCAGAAGGGAAATAATTCCGCACAGCTGAGCTGAATTGAAGGTAATTAGCTTCCGATCTCTGGCTCCTGTGGGTATAACATTTGTCTGCTCTTTTCTAAGGACCACACAGGGAATCTGTTCTGCCCTCAGTGTGGGCTCAAATTCTCCTGCAGTCTCTCGCTGGGTTGCCAAGGTTAGCGAATTGTAGCATCTCTGGAGAGGACTCACGTGAACTCTGTGAGTTTTCTCATGCACCGTCTCTTTTTTCACAGTCTCAGTTCATTAGCTCCACACATTCACTAGGTCCTAATCTCCTGTTATTTCACACACACCCCTCCAGAGTCAGGCTTTTCTGCTTGGCTGTGGGTGGGTGCAGCCCTGAGGTCACCTAGCTTTTATGTATGATCAAAATGGTGCCTGCTCTTTGTCTTGCTTACCTTTGAGAGGTGAGCGGAGAGAGAGAAACTCGTGTTTGTACTGGTCCCTTTTTTTTCTCTCTCTCTCCTCTAGTTAGCCTGGTGAACTTTCCCCCACAGGGCTTCATGCCTCATTCCCTCTAGGCTCCTCCTTCTGCTTTCCTGCTGGTGTCTTGGGCTATTGAGGTTTGGCTCACCTCACATTCCAGTGCTGGTGCATAGATTCCACTGCTGTTGTCCCAAGCCAGGGGCTCCCACTCCCTCCATGCAGGTCCACCATGAATCACTAGTTCTGGAAGAGTTTCCTCTACTGTTTTTTCCCCAACTGTTCCTTGAACCTGCAGTATCTCCACTTTTATTAAACTCTCTTCCTGGACTATCAGTGTGCTCCCTTCCTATTCTGCCATATTGCCAGAACTCTATTTTTGTTATCAAAAAGAAATCTTGGAAATGGCAGTTGCTTCAGGACCTTAGTGTAGTTAATGCTACTATGGAAATTATGGGGGCTTTGCAACCAGGTCTACCATTGCCTACTGCAATTCCAAAAGACTCTTACATCACAATAATAGATTTAAAAGATTGTTTTTATACAATACCTTTACATCCAGAAGATTGTCCCCTTTTAGTGTTCTATCAGTAAAGTTTAAAAACCTATGAAAAGATACCAATGGAGGGTCTTACCTCAAGGAATGGCTAATTGCCCTACTTTGTGCCAACAATTCATTGATGCTGCTCTTCAGAAAATTCACAAAATATATAGCAATTTATATATTATACACTATATGGATGATATTTTGATAGCTGGGCCCAAGGAATATTTGGTGATGCAAAGTTTCATGAAAATGAGAGAACAGTTATCTGCCTTTGGTCTTATCATAGCCACTGAAAGAATGCAACTTCAATATCCTTATCAATATCTAGGCTTCCAATTATACCCACAAAAAATACTTCCACAAAAAGTTACTTTACGATTGGATTCTTTATGAACTTTAAATGATTTTCAAAAACTTCTAGGGGATATTAATTGGCTTCATCTGTATCTCCACCTTACAACAGTACAATTTAAACCTTTATTCAATATCCTAAAGGAAGATAGTTCCCCTACCTCCCAAGAAGTGCTTACTCCCGCAGCATGGCGGGCCTTAGAAAAGGTACAACAGGCCTTATCTCAGAGATTTGTTTCTTATATTGATTATAACCAGCCTTTAATTCTTTTATTTTGATTACAGATTATTTACCCACCACTCTGTTGTGGCAGGAGGCTCCTTTACTTTGGATATATTTACAGGCTACCCCTAAAAAGAATGTCATACCATATTATAATGCAATAGCTGAGATTATAGCTAAAGGGAAATTAAAATGTAAAAAGATATTTGAAATAAAGCTGACATGTATATGTCAACCATATACTAACAAACAGCTAATATGGCTCCTGTCTTTCACTGAAGACTGGCCTCTTGCATTAGCTTCTTTTTCAGGACAAGTTCATAATAACTATCCAGCAGATAAAGTGATACAATTTTTACAACATCCCTATGTATTCCCATGAAATACAAGCTTTCAACCCTTAAAGAATGTTGCCTTGATATTTACAGATGATTCCAACACTGGTCAAGCTTCTGTAATTCGTGATGGTCACTGTAGTTATTAACACCCCTTTTTCATCTCCACAGCTAGTTGAATTAGCTGCTGTTGCACTTGCATTGCAGTCTACTTTGGATGTAGCAGTTAATATATATACACTGATAGTAAATATGCATTACTATCAGTGTCTCAATTGGAAACTTGTTCATTATTTCCTGAATCCTCTGCTGCTTCTCCTTTGTTTTATCACATTTGCACTGTCAATTGACAGTGTACTTGCCCTTTCTTTATAGGTCATACCCGAGCACATTCCAATCTTCTTGGACCTTTGGTAGAGGGCAATCATTTGGCAGATTCTGCTCTGCATATATATTCTATTGAAACAACAACAAAAGATCACACTTTACATCATTTAAATGCTCATACGTTACATTTAAAGTATAAAAATTACTCGAGAACAAGCTCGACATATTGTAAAATCCTGTTCTACTTGCTCCATCCAGTTACCAATACCTCATTATGGAATTAATCCTTGCAGTTTATTCCCCAATCAACTATGGCAAATGGATATCACCCACTTCATGAAATTCGGTAAACAAAAATATATACATGTGTCTATTGATACCTGTTTTGGATTTGTTTTCACCTCCTTACATACAGGTGAAGCTACAAAACATGTTATTGCCCATTGCTTACAAGTTTTTTGCTTCCTTAGGAACCCCAAAACAAATCAAGATGGATAATGAACCTGCTTATACTTCTACTTCTATTAAAACTTTTTGTGTAACTTTTTCTATATCTCATGTTACTGACATTCCCTATAATCCTCAGGGTCAAGGCATTGTTTATTGTGCACATAATACTTCAAACAATGTTTATATTTTTTTTTGACAGGCAGAGTGGACAGTGAGAGAGAGAGACAGAGAGAAAGGTCTTCCTTTGCCATTGGTTCACCCTCCAATGGCCGCCGCGGTTGGCGCGCTGCGGCCGGCGCACCACACTGATCCGATGGCAGGAGCCAGGTACTTATCCTGGTCTCCCATGGGGTGCAGGGCCCAAGCACTTGGGCCATCCTCCACTGCACTCCCTGGCCACAGCAGAGAGATGGCCTGGAAGAGGGGCAACCAGGACAGAATCCGGCACCCCAACCGGGACTAGAACCCGGTGTGCCAGTGCCGCAAGGCGGAGGATTAGCCTAGTGAGCCGCGGCGCCGGCCACAATGTTTATATTAAATAAAAAAGGGGGAGTTTGGGGTTTCTGCTCATTATTCTAACAAGTGGCTCTCACATGCTTTATTCATTTTAAATTTTCTCGCATTGGATAAAGATGGTCTTGTGCAGCTGATCGACATGCATTCACAAACAACTGCGAAAAGAGCAGTGGTGAAATGGAGGGATCCTATCACCAATCAATGGAATGGACCTGATCCGGTATTGGTATGGAATGCAGACTCCTAAGGGATGGGTTTTTTATGTAGCCAATATGCTTTTACATCATTAGCCCCTGATAATTTCTGCAACTGCTAATTGGGCCCTGTGGCCCCGATGCTGATATCTGTATTTCCAAAGACACGACAGCGGCATTCATTACCTGAGAACTGTGATGACAATGTCATCCTAATCAGAGAAGATACTGCCTTTACCATGGCTATATTGGTAGTAGGAGTTCCTGGATTGGCTTATGGAAATAATCGTGGACTGCGAAGGCTTGCATGTTTGGTGACCAAAACAATCCATCTTACTGCTACTGCGCTATCCAATATAGCTGAAGAATTGGATCAAGTTCACTCAGGAGTACTCTTAAACTGTGCAACTATCGATTATTTACTGTTGAAAGATCATATGAACTGTAAATCTGTGCCTGGGGGATGTTGTTTTAACATTACTAACAATGTACCATATATAGAGCCTGTTATTGATAAACTTAAGAGTGAAATGCAACATATGTTCATTACTAACCCCCTATTATTTCAAAGGTTTCAATGGATTCCTTGGTTATTAATGTTGGCTGGACCACTGCTGCTTTTCCTACTTTGTATGGGATGCTTTCCGTGTGTTCTGCAACTTATGCTAACTTCACTACAGTCTGGATTGAGATTCATCATTTGAAACTCCACATCAAACCTCCCTTGTAATCAAGATAATTATTATTTGATCATACATTTCCTCTGTCCAAGATTTTTACTTGATGCCGAGCTGGAATGGTACTCAGAGACAGGTAAGACACTCAATATCCTGTACCAACCTAAGATGGGGATCTAGGCCAAGCTGCCAGAGTTACCAATGATGGGTAAGGACAAAAATGACTGAGGGCAACCTAAGACAGGGGCCATTCTCAATAAAATAAAAAGGGGGGAGATGTACGCAGCCTTTGGACAAATCAAGGCCAACCTTGGCTTGTGGAATTCCTAGGATAAGAAAGTCACATACTCCTATCCTGAAGGAGAATGATAATCAAGAATGCTCTGTTAAAATTTGTGCTACCAGAGGCCCTGATAAGTTGCTTACATATGTTGTTATCTTTTGTGCTTCTTTGTGCTTCTTTTTTCTGCAGCTGGATAGTTATAAATACCTCTGAGACTTTAGAATAAATGAGCCTTGATCAGCCTTGTTGTCTTGGCTCCATTCTCTACACCCTTATCCCTCTTTTCATTCCTGCTCCCTCCTTCAGGTTCCATTCAACTAGTGTGGCTGCCCCATACAATCTTTGTGATAAAACTAAAACTAAAACTAGCCTTGTCTGTAACAAGAACCATGAATTCTAACAAAAGCCCTAACGCTCACATAGCCCTATACCTTTTCCTTATGCTACTCATTACCATAATCCTAACAATAACACTAGATCTAGCCCTCACCTTGGCCCTAAGCCTCACATGAGTCCTGGCCTTACCTTTGTGCTAAAACTAACACTACCCCTACCTCTAACAGGAACCATGAACTCTAACAATAACCCTAACTTTAGAAGCCCTATATATCTATTTCCTTACACTAAACGTAACACTAACCCTAACCCTAACTCTCATGCCAATTCTAGCCCTATCCCTGGTCCTAGGCCTCACACTATCTCTAGACTTACCTTTAGTGCTAAAACTAACACTAGCCCTATCCCTAATTCCAACCATGAATTCTAACAATAACCCTAATTGTCACATAGCACTAACCCTATTCCTAACCCTAACCCTAACCCTAATGCTCCGTTGAACAAAAACAGTAGTCCTAACCTTAGCCCTAGTAAAAACTTTAATGCTAGCCCTCTCCCACTCCTTAACTAATAAAAATAAACATAACATTAACCATAGCACAGCCCTGACCCTAAACCTAACCTTACCTCAACCCTAATCCTAACCCTAACCCTAACCCTTATTCTAGCCCTAACCCTAAACCTTACACTAGTCCTGGCTCTAAGCCTCACACTTGCCCTCACTTTAGCCCTATGGCTAAACCTAACTTTAGCCTTAACACTAACACTAATAAGCAATTTTGGATCCTGTGCTGTGGCACAGTGGGTTAAAGCCCTGGCCTGATGTGCTGGCATCCCATATGGGCTAAACCTAACTCTACCCTTAACACTAACACTAATAAGCTTCCCATATAGGCTAAACCTAACTCTAGCCTTAACGCTAACACTAATAATCAATTTTGGGTCTGGCACTGTGGTGCAGTGGGTTAAAGCCTTGGCCTGAAGTGCCAGCATCCCATATGGGTGCCAGCTCTAGTCTTAGCTGCTCCTCTTCTGATCCAGGTCTCTCCTATGGCCTGGGAAAGCAGTAAAAGATGGCCCAAGCCCTTGGGCCCCTGCACCTGTGTGGGAGACCCAGAAGAAGCTCTTGGCTCCTAGCTTTGGATCCGCACCATTGCAGCCATCAGGGGAGTGAACCAGTGGATGGAAGACTTCTCTCTCTGTCTCTACCTCTCTCTATAACTCTGTCTTTCAAATAAATAAAATAAATCTTTTTAAAAAAGCAATTTTAACAATAACTCTAACTGTACCACACCCCTAAACCTAACCCTAATGCTAACAATAAAGCTAGGCCTATGGTTAGGCCTAACACTAATACTACCCCTAGCCATAGCAAAAGCAATAAACATCTCTACTCCTAAGCATCACCTTAAACACTACTCCTAATGATAACACTAACACCCCTACCCCTAACCCTAAATCTAAACCTAACACTAACTGTAACACTAGCCCTAGCCATGGCTGTAAGCCTCACAACATCCCTGGCCTTAGGTCTAATGTTAAATCAAACTCTAGCACTATCACTAACACCAAGCATGATTTCTAAAAATAACCCTGTTACATAGTCCTAAACCTATTATTAACCTGAACTACAACCTGAATCCTCACACTAACCTTAACCATAACCTTGGCTAGAACAAACACTAGCCCTCACCATAGCCAAAGCACTAAACCTAAAGCTAGTCCTAACTCTCAGACCATAATATAACATCAAACCTAACACTAACTTTAGCATAGCCCTAGAACTAACCCTAAGCTTACCCCTAACCCTAAACCTAACCCCAACCCTTACTGTAACTGTAACCCTAATTCTACCCTAGCCCTGGCCCTATGCCTCATGCTTGCCATGAGCACAGACTTAGTGTTTAATCCAAATTCTAACCCTATCTCTAACACAAACCAGGAATGCTAACAATAAACTTAACAGTCATATAACCCTAATTTTATTCATAATCCTAAACCTAATCCTAATTCTAACCCTCATTCTAACTACTGAAACTAAACCTAACCCTAACTATTGCATCCTAGCCCTAATCCTAAACTTATGACTAATACTAACTCTAATCCTAACCTTTACTCTAATCCTTACCCTCACCCTAACCCTAACCCTGGCTCTCAGACTTACATTAGCCCAGGCCTTAGTCCTATAGCTAAAACTAACTCAAGCCCTAAACCTAGCACTAACTACTATTCTAATAATAAACCTAATCATATCATAGTCCTAATCACTATCCTAAATGTAACCCTAACCCAGGGGTCAGCCTAACCTAATAGTAGCCCTAGCCATAGCCCAATCTCTAAACCTAATTCTGCTACTAAACCTCACTCTAAACACTAATCCTAACAATAACATTAACCATAGCATAGACCTAGCCCTAATCCTAACCTAACATTAACCCTAAACCTATAACTAGCTCTAGCCCTGACCCTAAGCCTCAAGCTAGCCCTGGCTTAGGTTTAGTGCTAAACCTAACTATAAACTTATCTACAACACAAAACATGAATTTTAAGAATAAACACAACTGTCATATGGCCCTAACCCTATTCTTTAAAAAAAAATGCTATTATTTGAAAGACAGAGTTACTGAGAGACAGAAGCAGACAGAGAGAAAGGTCTTCCATTCACTGGTTATCTCCCCAAATGGCCATAATGGCTGGAGCTGGGCTGATGTGAAGTGAGGAGTCAGGAGCTTCTTCCAGGTCTCCCACGTAGGCACAGGGGCCCAAGGGTATGAGTCATCTCCCACTGCTTTCCTAGGCCATAGCAGAGAGCTATATTGGCAGTAGAGCAGCCAGGAATTGAACTGGTGCCCATATGGGATGCTGGCACTGCAGTGGCACTAAGCCACAGCACCAACCCCTAACCCTATTCTTAAACCTAACCTTAATCCTAACACTAGGCCTAAGATGAACAAACAGTATCCTTCATTTAGTCCAAGCTCTAAATCAAACTTTAGCCCTAACCTCACCCTAACTGCTAAAGCTAAACTTGACATTAACTGTAGGATAGCCTTAGCCCTAATCCTAACCCTAATACTAAATGAAACCCTAGATATATACCTAGTCCTTGCCCTAAGCCTCACACTAGTCCTGGCCTTACTTTTATGCTAAAACTAACACTAACCCAACCCCAAACATGAACCACGAATTCTAACAATATCCATAACTGTCACATAGCTATCTCCCTATCCATTACCCTAACCATAACCATTACCTTAACACTAATATTAATCCTAGCCCCTGTCCTGGCCCTAAGCCTCACACTAGACATGGCCTTAGCCTTAGTGCAAAACCAAACTCTAGCCCTATACCTAACACAATCAAGAATTCGAAGAATAACATAACAGTCACATAGCCCTTATCCTATTCATTACTCTAACTCTAACCCTAACCCTAGGCCTTGGACTAAAATAAACAGTATGCCTCACTTAGCCCAAGTAATAAACCTATCTAGCCTAAACCTTCACCCCAATCACTAAACTGAAAACTAACACTAACCCTAGCCTAACCGTAACATTATCCCTAACACTAATCCTAACCCTAACCCTAACCCAACCCTAACTGTAACCCTAATCCTACCCTAGCCCTAACTCTAAGCCTCACACTACCTTGACCTTAACCTTAGTGATAAAACACTAACCCTATCCCTAAAACCAACCAGGAATTCTAACAATAATCCTAACTGTCACATAGACCTAACTCTATCACTAACCCTAAACCTAAACCTAACCCTAAGCCTTGGACTAAAACAAGCAGTACCCCTCACTAAAACCAAATAATAAACCTAACACTAGCCCTAACCCTTACCATCACCACAAAAACTAAACCTAATACTAACTGTAGCATACCCCTAGCCCTAATCCTAACCTTACCCTTAACACTAACCCTAATCCTAGAGTTTACCCTATAATTAACCCTAAACCTAAACCAAACTCTAGCTTTAACCTCACTTGAAAACTAACCCTAACCCTAATGCTAACTATAACTCTACCCAATCCCAAACCCTGGACCTCAGGTTCAACACTAATAGTGGCCATCACTTTAGTCCAAGGGATAGAACTAACCATACCCCTAAACGTCACCCTAAAATCTAATCCTAACCCCTAAATTTCACCCTTAGCCTAATCCTAACCCTTACCCTAGCCCTAGGAGTAGGCCTAACCCTAGAGTGCCCCTACCCACCCCCAGGCCTAATTCTACTACTAAAACTCACCCTAATCACTAATCCAAACACTAACACTAACCTTAGCATAGCCCTAGCCCTAATCCTAAAACCAAACATAAACTTAACCATAAACTTAGCCCTAACACTAGCCCTAAAACTCACACTAACTCAGGCTTATTCTTAGTGCTAAAACTAACTATAACACTCTCCATAACACCTACCATGAATTCTAACAATTACCATAACTGTCGTATGACCTAACTTTAAACCTAACCCTAACCCTAGGCATAAGCCTAACACATAGTAGTCCTCTTCTTAGCCCAAATTCTAAACCAAACTTTAGCCTTAACCTCACTCAAAAACTAAGCCTAACCCTAATGCTAACTGTAACTCTACCCAATCCCAAACCCTAACCCTAATACTAACTATAACTATCCAATCCCAAACCCTAGACCTCAGGTTCAACACTAACAGTGGCCCTCACTTTAGTCCAAGGAATAGAACTAACCATACCCCTAAACTTCACCATAAAAGAAAAAACTAAACCTAATAATAACTTTAGCAAAGCCCTAATCCTAACCATAAACTTAACCCTAACCCAAGGCCTTGGTTCAATAAAAACAGTGGCCCTCATAATAGCCTAAGCAATAAAGCTAACCATCACCTTATCAGCTAAACTACACCTAATTCTAACAGTAGAATTGCTCTAACCTGAAGCTAACCCTAGCCATAGCCCTAGGACTGCCCTAAGCATCACAATAGTCCTGGATTAATTTTGTGCTAAAAGTAACATTAGCCCTATCCCTAACAGGAAAATTCTAACAATACCCTAACTATCACATAGCCCTAACCCTATCCAAACCCACACCCTAGGCCTCAGTTCAACGCTGACAGTGGCCCTCACTTTAGCCCAAGCAATAAAACTAATAGCCCTAAACTTCACCCTAAAAGATAAAATTAAACCTAACATTAACCACAGCATAGCTCTAGCCTTAATCCTACCTTACCCCTATCACTAAACCTAATCCTAACCTTAACATTATTCCTAAACTAACCCTAGCTCTGGCTCTCAGCATCACACTAGCTCCCACCTTAACTCTGTTACTAAACCTAACTCTAGCCCTAACCTTAGCTCTAATCACTATTCTAAGAATAACCCTAATTGTAGCATTGCTGTAATCCTAATCTGAAACCTAACCCTAAACCTAAACATAACCCTAGGACTCAGCCTAACCCTAGAGTAACAGTAGCCACAGCTGAAGCCATAAACTAATTCTACTACTAAGCCTCACCCTAAACATCAATCCTAATAACACTAACCATATCTTAGCCCGCTTGTCCTAATCCTAATCCCAACCCTAACCCTAACTTGAACCCTAACCAAGCCCAAAGTCAAAACCAAGTACTAGGGAGGGGCAAGATGGCGGAATAGGAAGGGCGCACACTGATAGTCCGGGGAGAGACAGTTTAATAAAAGTGGAGATACTGCAGATTCAAGGAAGAGTAGGGGAGGAAACAGCAGAAGAAACTCTTCCAGAACGCGTGATTCACAGTGGACCTGCATGGAGAGCGTGGGAGCCCACAGTTCAGGACACCAGCGGCAGACTCAACACACCAGCGCTGGAACGCGAGGTGAGCCGAACCTCAATAGCCCAAGACACCGGCAGGCAAGCGGAGAGAGGAGACTAGAGGGAACGACCCCCGGGGGGGGAGTTCACCAGGCTAACTGGAAGGGAGAGAGAGAGAGAGAGAAAAAAAAGGTGACTGGTACGGACACGGGTTTCTCTCTCTCCGCTCACCTCTCAAGGGCGAGCAAGACAAAGAGCAGGCGCCATCTTGGACGTACGTCATAAGCAGAGCAACCTCAGGTCTGCACCGGCCCTGAGCCTAGCAGAAAAACCTGACTCTGGGGGGAGGGTGAATTAACAGGAGATTAGGACCTAGTAAATTTGTGGTGCTACTGAACTCAAACTGTGAAAAAAGAGACAATGGGGGGGAGAATTCACAGAATTCACGTGAGTACTCTCCAGAGACACTAAAATTCCGTAACTTTGGCAACCCAGGGGGAGACTGAAGGAGAATTTGAGCGCACTCTGAGGGCAGACCAGATTCCTGTGTGGTCCTTGGGAAAGAGCTTCCGATCTCTGGCTCCTGTGGGTATATCATTTGCCTGCTAACTACCTCCAACTTTATTCAGCTGTGCGGAATTACTTCCCTTTTGAATCAAAAAAAGAAAGAGAGAGAGAGAGATCTATCATGCCTAACTTGGGAGTGTCACATTTGGCACACCAAACAGAGCTCTCAGGCCACACCCATCTCAAGCCTCTAAAGCTCCATCAAAAAGAGACAGTCCACTTAATCTAGAGTCATAGTATAACAAGAAAAAGCACCACAGTGAAGAAACCAAATATCTCCAATATGCCAAATAACAAACGCAAAAACCGAGGTAATAAAAACAAGGAAGTCACCATGACGTCCCCAAATAAAAAAGACACCCCAATTCAAGATTATGAAGATGATGAGATAGAAGAAATGCAAGAAGCAGATCTCAAAAAATTGATAAGAACATTAAGAAGTTCTCAAAAACAAATTCTTGAACTACAGAAATCCTTAATGGACAAGATAGAAAATCTCTCTCGTGAAAATGAAATATTAAGGAGGAATCAAAATGAAACAAAACAACTAGTACAACAGGAAACTGTGATAGTGACAAGTAATCATAATGAAGTGAAGAATTCAATAGATCAAATGAAAAACACAATACAGAGCCTTACAAACAGAGTGAGTGAAGCGGAAGAGAGAATATCGGACTTAGAAGACAGAGAACAGGAAAGGATACAGTCAGACCAAAGAAAAGAAGAGGAAATTAGAAATCTAAAACATATTGTCAGGAATTTTCAGGATACTATTAAAAAACCCAACATTCGGGTTCTAGGAGTACCTGAAGGCATGGAGAGAGAGAAAGTATTAGAAGGCCTTTTTAGTGAGATATTAGCAGAAAATTTCCCAGGTTTGGAGAAGGACAGAGACATCCTAGTACAGGAAGCTCACAGAACCCCTAATAAACACGACCAAAAGAGATCCTCACCACGACACATTGTAATTAAACTCTCCACAGTGAAACATAAAGAAAAGATCCTAAAATGTGCAAGAGAGAAACATCAAATTACTCTCAGAGGATCTCCAATGAGACTCACAGCAGACTTCTCAACAGAAACTCTACAAGCTAGGAGGGAATGGTGAGATATAGCCCAGGTACTAAGAGAGAAAAACTGCCAGCCCAGAATATTATATCCTGCAAAGCTATCATTTGTGAATGAAGGTGAAATAAAGACTTTTCATAGCAAACAGAAATTGAAAGAATTTGTTGCCACTCGTCCAGCCCTGCAAAAGATGCTTAAAGATGTGTTACACACAGAAACAAAGAAACACGGTCATCAATATGAAAGAAGGTAAAGGAAGGAAACCAAGGAAGGAAAGCTCACAGCAAAAGATCACAGGGAATTCAAAGCATATATTAGAACTTATCTTTGGCAAATGGCAGGGCAAAGTTACCACTTATCATTAGTCACATTGAACGTGAATGGCCTGAACTGTCCAGTTAAAAGACACTGTTTGGCTGATTGGGTTAAGGAACAAAACCCATCTATTTGCTGCTTACAAGAAACACATCTTTCCAACAAAGATCCATACAGACTGAAAGTGAAAGGCTGGAAAAAGATATACCATGCCAACAGAAATGAAAAAAGAGCAGGCGTAGCCATCTTAATATCAGACACCATAAACTTTACCACAAAAAACGTTAAGAGAGACAAAGAGGGACACTACATAATGATTAAGGGATCAATTCAACAGGAAGATATAACAATTATCAATGTATATGCACCTAACTACAGGGCACCGGTTTATCTAAAAGATTTGTTAACGGACTTAAAGGGAGACTTAGACACCAATACAATAGTACTGGGGGACTTCAATACTCCACTCTCAGAAATAGACAGATCAACAGGACAGAAGATCAACAAGGATACAGTAGATTTAAACGACACTATAGCCCAAATGGATCTAACAGATATATACAGAACTTTCAATCCTACCGCTAAGGATTTTACATTCTTCTCAGCAGTACATGGAACCTTCTCTAGGATTGACCACATACTAGGCCATAAAGCAAGTCTCAGCAAATTCAAAAGAATTAGAATCATACCATGCAGCTTCTCAGACCATAAAGGAATGAAGTTGGAAATGAACAACTCAGGAATCCCTAGAGCATACGCAAACACATGGAGATTGAACAACATGCTCCTGAATGAACAATGGGTCATAGAAGAAATCAAAAGAGAAATCAAAAACTTTCTGGAAGTAAATGAGGATAACAGCACAACATACCAAAACTTATGGGACGCAGCAAAAGCAGTGTTAAGAGGAAAGTTTATATCAATAGGTGCCTACATCAAGAAATTGGAAAGGCACCAAATAGATGAGCTTTCTATTCACCTCAAGGATCTAGAAAACCTACAGCAAACCAGACCCAAATCTAGTAGGAGAAGAGAAATAATTAAAATCAGAGAAGAAATCAACAGGATTGAATCAAGAAAAACATTACAAAAAATCAGCCAAACGAGGAGCTGGTTTTTTGAAAAAATAAACAAAATCGACACCCCATTGGCCCAACTAACTAAAAAAAGAAGAGAAAAGACCCAAATCAATAAAATCAGAGATGAAAAAGGAAATGTAACAACAGACACCACAGAAATAAAAAGAATCATCAGAAATTACTACAAGGACTTGTATGCCAGCAAACAGGGAAACCTATCAGAAATGGATAGATTCCTGGACACATGCAACCTACCTAAATTGAACCAGGAAGACATAGAAAACCTAAACAGACCCATAACTGAGACAGAAATTGAAACAGTAATAAAGGCCCTCCCAACAAAGAAAAGCCCAGGACCAGATGGATTCACTGCTGAATTCTACCAGACATTTAAAGAAGAACTAACTCCAATTCTTCTCAAACTATTCAGAACAATCGAAGAAGAGGGAATCCTCCCAAATTCTTTCTATGAAACCAGCATCACCTTAATTCCTAAGCCAGAAAAAGATGCAGCACTGAAAGAGAATTACAGACCAATATCCCTGATGAACATAGATGCAAAAATCCTCAATAAAATTCTCGCCAATAGAATGCAACAACACATCAGAAAGATCATCCACCCAGACCAAGTGGGATTTATCCCTGGTATGCAGGGATGGTTTAATGTGCGCAAGACAATCAATGTGATACACCACATTAACAGACTGCAGAAGAAAAACCATGTGATTCTCTCAATAGATGCCGAGAAAGCATTTGATAAAATACAACACCTGTTCATGATGAAAACTCTAAGCAAACTGGGTTTGGAAGGAACATTCCTCAATACAATCAAAGCAATCTATGAAAAACCCACAGCCAACATCCTATTGAATGGGGAAAAGTTGGAAGCATTTCCACTGAGATCTGGGACCAGACAGGGATGTCCACTCTCACCACTGCTATTCAATATAGTTCTGGAGGTTCTAGCCAGAGCTATTAGGCAAGAAAAAGAAATTAAAGGGATACAAATTGGGAAGGAAGAACTCAAACTATCCCTCTTTGCAGATGACATGATTCTTTATTTAGGGGACCCAAAGAACTCTACCAAGAGACTATTGGAACTCATAGAAGAGTTTGGCAAAGTAGCAGGGTATAAAATCAATGCACAAAAATCAACAGCCTTTGTATACACAGACAATGCCATGGCTGAGGAAGAACTGCTAAGATCAATCCCATTCACAATAGCTACAAAAACAATCAAATACCTTGGAATAAACTTAACCAAGGACGTTAAAGATCTCTACGATGAAAATTACAAAACCTTAAAGAAAGAAATAGAAGAGGATACCAAGAAATGGAAAAATCTTCCATGCTCATGGATTGGAAGAATCAATATCATCAAAATGTCCATTCTCCCAAAAGCAATTTATAGATTCAATGCAATACCAATCAAGATACCAAAGACATTCTTCTCAGATCTGGAAAAAATGGTGCTGAAATTCATATGGAGGCACAAGAGACCTCGAATAGCTAAAGCAATCTTGTACAACAAAAACAAAGCCAGAGGCATCACAATACCAGATTTCAAGACATACTACAGGGCAGTTGTAATCAAAACAGCATGGTACTGGTACAGAAACAGATGGATAGACCAATGGAACAGAATTGAAACACCAGAAATCAACCCAAACATCTACAGCCAACTTATATTTGGTCAAGGATCTAAAACCAATTCTGTGGGGAGCAACTCGGACTAGACTAAGTTACTTGAATTAAGACTTATTCTATGCATCTGCTCTCCCACAATATGGCGCTGGGAGAGAAGAAAACAGCTTCTACACAGCTGCCTCCAGTTCAGCCAATAAACTGTAGGACTTGCTCCTGATTGGAGGAGAGCAGCGTACTCGGCGTGTGGGCAGCCGAGTTGGGATTGGCGGAGGAGGACTATAAAGGAGGAGAGAGACAACATGCACGAGGAACACCTGTGCAGCCCCCGAGAGAGCCGGCTGGCGGTGTGCCACTCCCCCGCGGAAGTGGGGAATGTGGCAGGGGGAACCGCCCCTCCACGGAGGTGGAGGGTCGGTAGCCAATCCGGGAAGAACCAGCAGCAAACCCGGGGAGGGCCAAGCAGATGAAAGAACAGCGCAGGGTCCTGAGCAGACGAAAGAACAAGGCAGGGTCCTGTGTCATTCCTCCATGAAGAGGGGGAGCGACATAATGGTGCCGTGAGTCGAATATGAAGCCTAGGCAGGGTTTAGTGTCGTTCCTCCATGAAGAGGGGGAGCGACAAATTCCTGGAGCAAGGACAGTCTATTCAATAAATGGTTCTGGGAAAACTGGATTTCCACGTGCAGAAGCATGAAGCAGGACCCCTACCTTACACCTTACACAAAAATCCACTCAACATGGATTAAAGACCTATATCTAAGACCTGACACCATCAAGTTATTAGAGAACATTGGAGAAACCCTTCAAGATATTGGCACAGGCAAAGAGTTTCTGGAAAAGACCCGGGAGGCACAGGCAGTCAAAGCCAAAATCAATTATTGGGATTGCATCAAATTGAGAAGTTTCTGTACTGCAAAAGAAACAGTCAGGAGAGTGAAGAGGCAACCGACAGAATGGGAAAAAATATTTGCAAACTATGCAACAGATAAAGGGTTAATAACCAGAATCTACAAAGAGATCAAGAAACTCCACAAAAACAAAACCAACAACCCACTTAAGAGATGGGCCAAGGACCTCAATAGACATTTTTCAAAAGAGGAAATCCAAATGGCCAACAGGCACATGAAAAAATGTTCAAGATCACAAGCAATCAGGGAAATGCAAATCAAAACCACAATGAGGTTTCACCTCACCCCGGTTAGAATGGCTCACATACAGAAATCTACCAACAACAGATGCTGGCGAGGATGTGGGGGAAAAACGACACTAACCCACTGTTGGTGGGAATGCAAACTGGTCAAGCCACTATGGAAGTCAGTCTGGAGATTCCTCAGAAACCTGAAGATAACCCTACCATTCAACCCAGCCATCCCACTCCTTGGAATTTACCCAAAGGAAATTAAATTGGCAAACAAAAAAGCGGTCTGCACCTTAATGTTCTTGGCAGCTCAATTCACAATAGCCAAGACCTGGAACCAACCTAAATGCCCATCAACGGTAGACTGGATAAAGAAATTATGGGATATGTACTCTTTAGAATACTATACAGCAGTTAAAAAAATGAAATCCAGTCATTTGTAACAAAATGGAGGAATCTGGAACACATCATGCTGAGTGAAATAAGCCAGTCCCAAAGGGACAAATACCATATGTTCTCCCTGATCGGTGACAACTGACTGAACACCAAAAAGGAAACCTGTTGAAGTGAAATGGACACTATGAGAAACGGTGACTGGATCAGCATAGCCCTGACTGTTAATGAACAACTTAATACATTATCCCTCTTAGTAGTTTTTTTGTCTGTTCTACTTAATATGACTGGTTTAATTCTGTAATTAATACACAGTTATTTTTAAGTGTTGAAATTTAACTGAAATGTGATCCCTGTTAAACATAAGAGCGGGAATAAGAGAGGGAAGAGATGTACAATTTGGGACATGCTCAAGCTGACTTGCCCCAAATGGTAGAGTTAGAAACATACCAGGGGACTCCAATTTAATCCCATCAAGGTGGCATGTACCAATGCCATCTCACTATTCCAAGTGATCAATTTCAGTTCACAATTGATCATAATGAAAGGACTAAGAGTCAAAGGGAGCACATAAACAAGTCTAGTACCTGCTAATACTAACCGATAGAATAAATAAAGGGGAGAGTGATCCAACATGGGAAGCGAGATACTCAGCAGACTCATAGAATGGTGGATGTCCTAAACAGCACTCTGGCCTCAGAATCAGCCCTAAAGGGATTCCGATCTGGCTGAAAAGCCCATGAGAGTATTTCAGGCATGGAAAGCCAAGACACTCTGGCAAAAAAAAAAAAAAAAAAAAAAAAAAAAAAAAAAAAAAAAAAAAAACCTAAATGAAAGATCTCTGTGAGTGAGATCCCAGTGGAAAGAACAGGTCTTCAAAGAAGGAGGTACCTTTCTCTGAAGGGAGGAGAGAACCTCCACTTTGACTATGACCTTGTCTAAACAAGATAAGAATCGGAGAATTCAAGTGGCTTCCATAGCCTTGGAAACTCATGACTGGAGCATGGGGAGATTACTGATGCCATAAACAGGAGTGTCAATTGGTAAAGTCAACAACAGGAGTCACTGTGCACTTACTCCTCATGTAGGATCTCTGTCCTTAATGTGCTGTACATTGAGATTTAATGCTATAACGAGTACTCAAACAGTATATTTCACTTTGTGTTTCTATGGGGGTGCAAACTGTTGAAAGCTTTACTTAATGTATACTAAACTGATCTTCTGTAAAAAAAAAGAGAGAGAAGAAATTAGCAATTCCCAACTTGACTCTCACTGGGATTAAACATGACAATAGGTCTGATCTGATTTCATCATCATTTAAAAAATCATCTATTTTTTTTCACTTTATGTTTCTGTGTGGGAGCAAACTGTTGAAATCTTTACTTAATGTATGCTAAACTGATCTTCTGTATATAAAGAGAATTGAAAATGAATCCTCATGTGAATGGAACGGGAGAGGGAATGGGAAAGGGGAGGGTTGCGGGTGGGAGGGACATTATGGGGGTGAAGCCATTGTAATCCATAAGCCGTACTTTGGAAATTTATATTCATTAAATAAAAGTTAAAAAACTGTAAAAAAAAAAAGAAATAAATTTACAAATTCCTCTCGTCAAAAAACAAAAACAAAAAAAAGTACTAACCTTGGCCATAATCCTCACATTAGCCCTGACTTAAGCTTTGTGCAAAAAAAAAAAATCTAACACTATCTCTAACATCAATCCTGAGCTCTAAGAATAACTATACCTGTCATATGGCCCTAACCTATCTGTAACTCTCACCTTAACCCTATGACTAAGCCTAACACAAACAATAGCCTTCATCTTACCCCAAGCTCTAAATCAAACTCTAGCCCTAACTTCACCCTAACTATTAAAACTAAACCTAATGCTAGCAGCAGCATAGCACTATCCCTAATCCTAACCCTAACTATCACCTTAACAATAACCCTAGCACTGGTCCTTAGTCTCATGCCAGCCCTGGCGTTAGATTTGTACTAAAAGTAACACTAGCCTTATCCCTAACACTACCCTAAGTCTAACCGTAATCCTAACTCAACCCCTTGGCCTTGGTTCAACACAAACACTAACCCTCATTTTAGCCCATGCAATAAAATTAACAACAGCTCTAAGTTAAAAGCTAAAACTAACCCCAATACTAACTGAAGCACTAGCCCTAGCCCTGTCCCTAAGCCTAACACTAGCCCCGGCCTTAGCCTTAGTACTAAACCTAACTAGAGCCCTCTCCCTAACATCAGCTAAATTTTATCAATAACTCTAACAGTCACATATCCCTAATTCTATTCTTTTTTTAATTTAATTTAATTTTTTATTTAGTAAATATAAATTTCCAAAGTACAGTTTATGGATTACTATAGCTTCCCACCCCCATAATTTCCCTCCAACTCACACCCCTCACATCTCCCGCTCCCTCTCCCATTCCATTCACATCAAGATTCATTTTCAATTATCTTTATATACAGAAGATATATTCAATATATATTAAGTAAAGATTTCATCAGTTTGCACCCACAAAGAAACACAAAGTGTAAAATACTGTTTCAGTACTAGTTATAGCATTACTTCACATTGGACAACACACTAAGGACAGATCCCACATGAGAAGTAAGTACACAGTGACTCCTGTTGTTGACTTAACAATTTGACACTCTTGTTTATGGCGTCAGTAATCTCCCTAGGCTCTAGTCATGAGTTGCCAAGGCTATGGAAGCCTTTTGAGTTTGCCCACTTCGATCTTATTCCGACAGGGTCATAGTCAAAGTGGAAGTTCTCTCCTCCCTTCAGAGAAAGGTATCTCCTTCTTTGATGGCCCATTCTTTCCACTGGGATCTCACTTGCAGAGATCTTCCATTTAGGTTTTGTTTGTTTGTTTGTTCATGTTTTTTTGTTGTTGTTGTTGTTGTTGTTTTTGCCAAAGTGTCTTGGCTTTCCATGCCTAAAATACTCTCATGGGCTCTTCAGCCAGATCCAAATGCCTTAAGGGCTGATTCTGAGACCAGAGTGCTATTTAGTACATCTGCCATTCTATGAGTCTGCTGTGTATCCCGCTTCCCATGTTGAATCATTCTCTCCCTTTTTTATTCTATCAGTTAGTATTAGCAGACACTAGTCTTGTTTGTGTGATCCCTTTGACTCTTAGACCTATCAGTGTGATCAATTGTGAACTGAAATTGATCACTTGGCCTAGTGAGATGGCATTGGTACATGCCACCTTGATGGGATTGTATTGGAATCCCCTGGCACGTTTCTAACTCCACCATTTGGGGCAAATCCGATTGAGCATGTCCCAAATTGTATATCTCTTCCCTCTCTTATTCCCACTGTTATATTTAACAGGGATCACTTTTCAGTTAAATTTAAACACCTAAGAATAATTGTGTGTTAATTACAGAGTTCAACCAATGTATTAAGTAGAACAAAAACAATATTAAAATGGATAAAGTATTACATTGTACATATGTTCTCCCTGATCGGTGACAACTAACTGAGCACAAAAGGGGAAAGCTGTTGAAGTGAAATGGATACTATGAGAAACAGTGACTTGATCAGCCCTAATTCTATTCTTAACCCTATCACTAACCCAAACTAACTCTAACCCTAACAGAGGCCTTAGACAAAAACAAATAGTACCCCTCACTTAGCCCAAGTGATAAACCTAATGCTAGCCCTAACCCTCACACTAACAGCTAAAATGGAAACTAACTCTAACCATAGCATAACTCTAGCACTAATCCTAATCATACCCTGACATTAAATCTAATCCTAACTTTAACCCTAACACACCCTAACCCTAGAGTTTGCGCTCAGCCTCAGCTAGCCCTGGCCTTAGCCCTATGGCTAAAACTAACTCTAGCACTAAACACTATTCTAACAATAACAGTAATCATAGCATAGACTTAACCCTAATCCTAAACATAAACCTAACCATAGGCTTTGACTTAATACTAACAGTAACATTAGCCACAGCCCAATCCCTAAACCTAATTCTACTACTGTACCTCACCCTAACCAATAATCCTAAAAATAACACTATCCATAGCAGAATCCTAGCCCTAATCCTAACCCTAAATCTAACCCTAACCCTAACCTTAAACTAAGCCCTAGCCCTGTTCCTAAGGTTAACACTAGCCTAGGCTTAGGCTTAATGCAAACCTAAATCTAACCCTATCCCTAATACCAACAATAAATTTTAAGAATAATCATAACCATCACATGGACTTAATCCTATTCTTAACCCTAACTCTAACCATAACCCTAGATCTGAGCCTAACACAAATAGTACCCCAAGCTCTAAACCAAGCTATAGCCCTAATCACACCCTAACCACTAACACTAAACCTAATAATATCCATAACATAGCCCTAGCTATAATCCTAGCTGTAAACCAAACCCAAACTCTAACCTAACCCAGGCCCTAGCCCTAGCCCTGGTCCTAAGGTTTTCACTAGCCCTGGCCTTTACCTTTGTGATAAAACTAACTCTGGCCCTATCCCTAACACCAACCATGAATTATAACAATAACCCTAACTCTCATGTAACCCTAACCCTATTCCTTACACAAACCCTAACCCTAACCCTAGCAAAAAAAGTCATACAAAAACAGTAGCACTAACCTTAGTCCAAGCATTAAAGTGAATGCTACCCCTAACTGTAACTCTAAGCAATAAAAATAAACATAACACTAACCATAACATAGTCCTAGCTCTAATCCTAACCTTACACCTAATCTTAGCCCTAACCCTAAACCTAAACCCAACCCTAGCCTTGGTTCTAAGCCTCACACTAGCCCTTTCCTTAGGTTACTGCTAAAACTAACTGTAGCCATAACACTAACAACTAATTCTAACAATAATCCTGACCATAGCATAGCCCTAACCCTAATCCTAAACCTAACATTAACCCGAACCTAACCCTAGGACTCGGCCTAACCCTAAAAGTACTCTTAGCCATATCCCAAGCCCTAAACATAATTATACTACTAAACCTTATCCTAGCCTTATCCTAACAAGAATAATAACGTAAATGTGCCTTAGCCTAATCCTAACAGAAAACCTAACCCTAACCCTACAGCTAACCCTAGTCCAAAGCACTGGTCCTAAACCTGGTACTAGCCCTGGCCTTATATTTGTGCTAAAACTAACATGAGCCTTATTCCTAACACTAACCACAAATTTTAACAATAACTTTAAGAGTCATGAAGCCCTAACTCTATTCCTGTTAGGGATCCATTTTCGAAGGAACAAAACTCATCATTGGAGAAAGAGACTGCGCTATAGCTTGCACTGCATGCCATTGTTATAACTATGTAACTGTGCTACTATGACTACGGGACTTGGGAGGTCGGCACATGGGTGGGGTTGACCTTTAAAAACTGTATATAGGGGGCGGGCAGAGCCAAGATGGTGGAATAGTGAGGGTGTGCACCGATAGTCCGGGAAAAGATAGTTTAATAAAAGTGGAGCTACGGTAGCCTCAGGAAAAGGATCAGGAAAAAATTGCAGAGGAAACTCTTCCAGATCTAGTGGCTGTGACTCGGAGGACCTACGGGGAGAGCAAGGTCACCCATTGCATGGAAGCCCAGCCGCAGGAGCCACCAGAGCCACCAGAGCCGCGGGAGCTGCAGAGTCTGCGCGCCAGCACTGGAAGGGGAGGAGGAAAATTGAAGAAGCTCAAACTGCCTCAGTAAAACTTGAGCAAACATCAATCTCTGGAGTTAAGACTTTGGTGGACCTGCGTGGAGAGCGTAGGAGCCCACAGTTTGGGACACCAGCGGCAGACTCAACACACCAGCACTGGAATGCAAGGTGAGCCGAACCTCAATAGCCCAAGACACCTGCAGGCAAGCAGAAAGAGAAGAGTAGAGGGGACGACCCCGTGGGTAAAAGTTCACCAGGCTAACTAGAAGAGAGAGAGAGAGAAAAAAAAAAGTGACCAATACGGACACGAGTTTCTCTCTCTCTGCTCACCTCTCATAGGTGAGCAAGACAAAGAGCAGGCGCCATCTTGGATATACATCATAAGCAGGGCGACCTCAGGTCTGCACCGGCCCTGAGCCTAGCAGAAATACCTAACTTGGGGGGGGGGGGATTAACAGGAGATTAGGACCTAGTGAATGTGTGGTGCTACTGAACTGAAACTGTGAAAAAAGAGACGGTGGGGGAGAGAACTCACAGAATTCACGGGAGTACTCTCCAGAGATGCTACAATTCAGTAACCTTGGCAACCGAGTGGGAGATTGCAGGAGAATTTGAGCCCACATTGAGGGCAGGACAGATTCCCTGTGTGGTCCTTGGGAAAGAGCTTCCAATCTCTGGCTCCTGTGGGTATATCATTTGCCTGCTAACTACCTCCAATTCTGTTCAGCTGTGCAGAATTACTTCCCTTTTGAATAAGAAAGAAAGAAAGAAAGAAAGAAAGAAAGAAAGAAAGAAAGAAAGAAAGAAAGAAGGAGAGAGAGAGAGAAAGAGAGAGAGAGAGAGATTTACCACACCTAACCTGGGAGTGTCACCTTTGCCACACTCTTAACCCTGAGGAAACAAACAGAGCTCTCAGGCCACACCCATCTCAAACCTCTAAGGCTCCATTAAAACAGACAGTCCACTTAATCTAGAGTCATATTATAACAAGAAAAAACACCACAGTGAAGAAAACAAATATCTCCAATATGCCAAACAACAAATGCAAAATCCAAGGTAATAAGAACAAGGAAGACACTATGATGCCCCCAAATGAAAAAGACACCCCAATTCAAGATTATGAAGATGATGAGATAGAAGAAATGCAAGAAGTGGATTTCAAAAAATTGATAAGAACATTAAGAAGTTCTCAAAAACAAATTATTGAACTACAGAAATCCTTAATGGACAAGATAGAAAATATTTCTCATGAAAATGAAATATTAAGGAAGAATCAAAATGAAATGAAACAACTAGTAGAACATGAAACTGTTATAGAGATGAGAAATCATAATGAAATGAAGAAATCAATAGATCAAATGACAAACACATTAGAGACCCTTAAAAACAGAATGGGTGAAGCAGAACATCAAATGTTAATGGACTTAATTATTCAGTTAAAAGACACCGATTGGCTGATTGGCTTAACGAACAAAACCCATCTATTTGCTGCTTACAAGAAACACATCTCTCTAACAAAGATGCATGCAGACTGAAAGTGAAAGGTTGGAAAAAGATATTCCATGCCAACAGAAAACAAAAAAAGCAGGTGTAGCCATATTAATATCAGACAAAATAAACTTTAATACAAAAACTGTTAAGAGAGACAAAGAGGGGCACTATATAATGATTAAGGGTTCATTTCAACAGGAAGATGTAACTATTTTAAATGTATATGCACCTAATTACAGGGCACTGGTCTATTTAAAAGATACGTTAAGGGACTTAAACGGAGACTTAGATTCCAATACAGTAGTACTGGGGGACTTCAATACTCCCCTCTCAGAAATAGACAGATCATCCAGACAGAAGATCAACAAGGAAACAGCAGATTTAATCAACACTATTGCCCAAATGGATCTAACAGATATCTACAGAACTTTCAATCCTACATCTAAAGACTTTACATTCTTCTCCGCAGTGCATGGAACCTTCTCTAGGATTGATCACATACTAGGCCATAAAGCAAGTCTCAGCAAATTTAAAAGAATTAGAATCATACCATGCAGCTTCTCAGACCACAGCAGAATGAAGCTGGAAATTAGCAACTCAGGAAACCCCAGAAAGTATGCAAACACATGGAGACTGAACAACATGCTCCTGAATGAACACTGGGTCATTCAAGAAATCAAGAGAAATCAAAAACTTTCTGGAAGTAAATGAGGATAATAACACAACATATCAAAACTTATGGGATATGGGAAAAGCAGTATTGAAAGGCGAGTTTATATCAATAGGTGCCTACAAAAAGAAATTGGAAAGGTACCAAATAAAGGAGCTTTCAGTGCATTTCAAGGACCGAGAAAAACTGCAGCAAACCAGACCCAAATCTAGTAGGAGAAGAGAAATAATTAAAATCAGAGAAGAAATCAACAGGATTGAATCCAAAAAAAAATTACAGAAAATCAGCCAAGCGAAGAGATGGTTTTTTGAAAAAATAAACAAAATTGACACCCCATTGGCCCAACTAACTAAAAAAAGAAGAGAAAAGACCCAAATCAATAAAATCAGAGATGAAAAAGGAAACGTAACAACAGACACCACAGAAATAAAAAGAATCATCAGAAATTCCTACAAGGACTTGTATGCCAGCAAACAGGAAAATCTATCAGAAATGGATAGATTCCTGGACATATGCAATCTACCTAAATTGAACCATGAAGACATAGAAAAGATAAACAGACCCATAACTGAAACAGAAATTGAAACAGTAATAAAGGCCCTCCCAACAAAGAAAAGCCCAGGACCAGATGGATTCACTGCTGAATTCTACCAAACATTTAAAGAAGAACTAATCCCATTTCTTCTCAAACTATTCAGAACAATCAAAAAAGATATAATCCTCCCAAATTCTTTCTATGAAGCCAGCATCACCTTAATCCCTAAGCCAGAGAAAGATGCAGCACTGAAAGAAAATTATAGACCAATATCCCTGATGAACATAGACACAAAAACCCTCAATAAAATTCTCGCCAATAGAATACAACAACACATCAGAAAAATTATCCACCCAGACCAAGTGGGATTTATCCCTGGTATGCAGGGATGGTTCAACATTCACAAATCAATCAATGTGATTCACCACATTAACAGACTGCAAAAGAAAAACCATATGATTATCTCAATAGATGCAGAGAAAGCATTCGATAAAATTCAACACCCTTTCATGATGAAAACTGAGCAAATTGGGTATAGAAGGAACATTCCTCAATATAATCAAAGCAATTTAGGAAAAACCCATGGCCAACATCCTATTGAATGGGGAAAAGTTGGAAGCATTTCCACTGAGATCTGGCACCAGACCAGGATGGCACTCTCACCACTGCTATTTAACATAGTTCTGGAAGTGTTAGCCAGAGCCATCAGACAAGAAAAAGGAATTAAAGGAATACAAATTGAGAAGAAAGAAGTCAAACTATCCCTCTTTGCAGACGATATGATTCTTTACTTAGAGGATCCAAAGAACTCTACTAAGAGACTATTGGAACGCATAGAGGAGTTTGGCAAAGTGGCAGGATATAAAATCAATGCACAAAAATCAACAGCCTTTGTATACACAGACAATGCCACAGCTGAGAAAGAACTGCTAAGATCAATCCCATTCACAATAGCTACAAAAACAATCAAATACCTTGGAATAAACTTAACCAAGGACGTTCAAGATCTCTACGATGAGAATTACAAAATCTTAAAGAAAGAAATAGAAGAGGATACCAAGGAATGGAAAAATCTTCCATGCTCATGGATTGGAAGAATCAACATCATCAAAATGTCCATTCTCCCAAAAGCAATTTATAGATTCAATGCAATACCAATCAAGATACCAAAGACATTCTTCTCAGATCTGGAAAAAATGGTGCTGAAATTCATATGGAGGCACAAGAGACCTCGAATAGCTAAAGCAATCTTGTACAACAAAAACAAAGCCAGAGGCATCACAATACCAGATTTCAGGACATACTACAGGACAGTTGTAATCAAAACAGCATGGTACTGGTACAGAAACAGATGGATAGACCAATGGAACAGAATTGAAACACCAGAAATCAACCCAAACATCTACAGCCAACTTATATTTGGTCAAGGATCTAAAACCAATTCCTGGAGCAAGGACAGTCTATTCAATAAATGGTGCTGGGAAAACTGGATTTCCACGTGCAGAAGCATGAAGCAAGACCCCTACCTTACACCTTACACAAAAATCCACTCAACGTGGATTAAAGACCTAAATCTACGACCTGACACCATCAAGTTATTAGAGAACATTGGAGAAACCCTTCAAGATATTGGCACAGGGAAAGAATTTTTGGAAAAGACCCGGGAGGCACAGGCAGTCAAAGCCAAAATCAACTATTGGGATTGCATCAAATTGAGAAGTTTCTGTACTGCAAAAGAAACAGTCAGGAGAGTGAAGAGACAACCGACAGAATGGGAAAAAATATTTGCAAACTATGCAACAGATAAAGGGTTGATAACCAGAATCTACAAAGAGATCAAGAAACTCCACAACAACAAAGCAAACAACCCACTTAAGAGATGGGCCAAGGACCTCAATAGACATTTTTCAAAAGAGGAAATCCAAATGGCCAACAGACACATGAAAAAATGTTCAAGATCATGAGCAATCAGGTAAATGCAAGTCAAAACCACAATGAGGTTTCACCTCACCCCGGTTAGAATGGCTCACATACAGAAATCTACCAACAACAGATGCTGGTGAGGATGTGGGGAAAAAGGGACACTAACCCACTGTTGGTGGGAATGCAAACTGGTCAAGCCACTATGGAAGTCAGTCTGGAGATTCCTCAGAAACCTGAAGATAACCCTACCATTCAATCCAGCCATCCCACTCCTTGGAATTTAAATTGGCAAACAAAAAAGCGGTCTGCACTCTAATGTTTATGGCAGCTCAATTCACAATAGCCAAGACCTGGAACCAACCTCAATGCCCATCAACAGTAGACTGGATAAAGAAATTATGGGATATGTACTCTTTAGAATACTATACCGCATGGGAATGCCAGTTGGGCAGGCAAGACAAGTGATCTATCAGTTGCTACATCCCCAGGCAGCATTTTATATTGTGATGTTTTAGAAAAAATTTATACCTCAAATGTGTATTTTATTTTACAATCAGCTGTGGGTGGGATGGGAGGATGGGGGTGGGGTGGGGAGAGTTTGCAGAGCCGCTGTCGGAGTCCCAGAAGCGCTTTGCTCACTGTGAATGTCTCCATGCCGTTTCTGGTAGCTCGTGTGCACACACAGGAACTCTTGCCGGAATCAGCTTTCTAGAAGTATTTTCTAGAAGTGTGGAAATTTACAAAACAGTGTCCAGAACCCATTATCGTTAGTTGTCTTTGCGTTAAATATGATGATACACTTTGCAGTTTATTCTGTAAGTGAAATGATTATACTAAAAACATTTGCATTAAAAAGGAAAGGAGCCGGCGCCGTGGCTCAATAGGCTAATCCTCCACCTTGTGGCGCCGGCACACCGGGTTCTAGTCCCGGTCGGGGCGCCGGATTCTGTCCTGGTTGCCCCTCTTCCAGGCCAGCTCTCTGCTATGGCCAGGGAGTGCAGTGGAGGATGGCCCAGGTGCTTGGGCCCTGCACCCCATGGGAGACCAGGAAAAGCACCTGGATCCTGGCTCCTGCCATCGGATCAGCACGGTGCGCCGGCTGCAGCGGCGGCCATTGGAGGGTGAACCAACGGCAAAGGAAGACCTTTCTCTCTCTGTCTCTCTCTCTCACTGTCCACTCTGCCTGTCAAAAATAAAAAAAAAAATAAAATAAAAAAAAATAAAATAAAATAAAAAGGAAAGGAAAGGAAAGACGCGTTCTAGCCCGAGAGAGCTGTACCGGTTCTCACGGCGTTACCCCCCCCCAGTCAGATTTGGAGGTGATTCAGGGACACGAAGAGGCCCCCGAGGCCAAGGCCGGGGCTGGGAGGGCCTGGCCCTGCAGACGGCACTCAGCCTGGCGGCTCATTGCTGCGCAGTGCTCACGACGTTCTTTCCTCCCCAGGAAGAAAGGAAAAATGCTGTCCTTTTATTCTCTTTTCTACTCTTCTGTGCTGTTGGAAACTTGAAACTCGTTGATCACGGAGCGGTTTTGTCCCTGTGTGCCTGCTGGACAGGGCAGGAGAGCACAGCGAGCGCTCGGAATCCAGGACGCTTGGCGCGGGCCAAGGTCTGGGAGGGAGGGAGGAGCCGGGCTTCCCCGCTGAGTAGGCAGCTGAACGGCGTGGGCGGCTCCGCTGGCTCTGTGGGTCCCGCGGGCTTCTCGGTTGCTTGTCCAGTCTAGCGTCTTCACCGCTGTCAGCCAGGGTGTACAGACTGTATTGGGGTCATCGTTGTTCATCTGCAGACTCAAAGCCTAATCGCTACAGTACCTTGGGAGTGTGGAGTGTAACTTCTAAATAGCTTTACCATTCTGATGATTTTTTAAAATAATACAGTGGGATCTTCCATGTTACAATCACAAAATTAAAACCAGTATTTAAAAGTGGAAAAATATTAAAGTATTATGGAGAAACGTGAAAAAAAAAAAAAGAATACTATACTGCAGTAAAAAACAATGAAATCCAGTCCTTTGCAACAAAATGGAGGAATCTGGAACACATCATGCTGAGTGAAATAAGCCAGTCCCAAAGGGACAAATACCTTATGTTCGCCCTGATCGGTGACAACTGACTGAACACCAAAAAGGAAACCTGTTGAAGTGAAATGGACACTATGAGAAACGGTGACTGGATCAGCATAGCCCTGACTGTTGATGAACAACTTAATATGTTATCCCTCTTAGTATTTTTTTGTCTGTTCTACATAATACTACTGGATTAATTCTGTAATTAATACACAGTTATTCTAAGTGTTGAAATTTAACTGAAAAGTGATCCCTGTTAAATATGATTGGGAATAAGAGAGGGAAGAGATGTACAATTTGGGACATGCTCAATCGGATTTGCCCCAAATGGTAGAGTTAGAAACATGCCAGGGGATCCCAATACAATGCCATCAAGGGGGCATGAACCAATGCCATCTCACTAGGCCAAGTGATCAATTTCAGTTCACAATTGATCACACTGATAGGTCTAAGAGTCAAAGGGATCACACAAACAAGTCTAGTGTCTGCTAATACTAGCTGATAGAATGAAAAAGGAAGAGAACAATCCATCATAGGAAGCAGGATACACAGTAAACTCATAGAATGGCAGATATCCTAAATAGCACTCTGGCCTCAGAATCAGCCCTAAAGGCATTTGGATATTGCTGAAGAGCCCATTAGAGTATTTTAGGCATGGAAAGCCAAGACACTTTGGCAAAAAAAAAAAAAAAAAAAAAAAAAAAAAAAAAAAAAAACACCTAAATGGAAGATCTCTGCAAGTGAGATCCCAGTGGAAAGAATGGGCCATCAAAGAAGGAGGTACCTTTCTCTGAAGGGAGGAGAGAACTTCCACCTTGGCTATGACCCTGTCAGAATAAGATCGAAGTGGGCAAACTCAAAAGGCTTCCATAGCCTTGGCAACTCATGACTAGAGCCTAGGGAGATTACTGACGCCATAAACAAGAGTGTCAAATTGTTAAGTCAACAACAGGAGTCACTGTGTACTTACTTCTCATGTGGGATCTGTCCTTAGTGTGTTGTCCAATGTGAAGTAATGCTATAACTAGTACTGAAACAGTATTTTACACTTTGTGTTTCTTTGTGGGTGCAAACTGATGAAATCTTTACTTAATATATATTGAATATATCTTCTGTATATAAAGATAATTGAAAATGAATCTTGATGTGAATGGAATGGGAGAGGGAGCGGGAGATGGGAGGGGTGTGGGTGGGAGGGAAGTTATGGGGGGGGGAATTCTTTGTAATCCATAAACTGTACTTTGGAAATTTATATTTACTAAGTAAAAATTTAAAAAAAAAACTGTATATAAGTAGACCCTCAGATGCTGTAAAGCAGAGTTTTCTCAGCCTCTCTCCCTGGTCTGTAGCACCTTGTGCCCACAGGGAAAGCTCCTGGTCCATAGAGCCTTTGGCCCACAGGAATTGGCTTGCACGATCTCTCCTCCTAATCACCTTGAATATCAATAAAGTGTGTTTAGCTTGACTTTCCTCAGTTTCCTTCACTCTTCCTTCATGGCAACTTGGCCAGTTCCCGGAGGGGAGATCCTGACAGCTGGTGCCTGAACAGGGACATGAAGTCTGGAGGTGAGGAGACGAGCCCTTGAGGAATCATCAAAAGGGTGAGTAGCGGTGGTTGAAAGAGACCATGATGGGTGGGACGTCCCAATCAAAATAATATAGACAGGCAGAAAAGGTGAAGGTCCTTCCAGGCCAGGCACCAAGAGGTAAGAAAGCGAAGTGCTACTCACCATGAAATATAACATGGGCTTGTAAGTTGGCAGCAGTTTGTACAGGATGGGACCTCTAAGATCTACGGACCTTAGAAGATGTAGAAAGCCTCTTGGAGGAATTTCTGCAGAGGGGAGAAGATGCCACAACAGGAAAAAAATTATAAATGTGCGGTAGACAACCTTAAGGTGTTAATATGTTGTGGCAAGGGAGTAAATCCAAAAAAATACAGAAGACGCCTGTAAACGCTATGACACCATAATAGAGTGTAGGCAAAAACTGCAGGCTGTTCCCAGGGAGTTAAACAAGGAAGAAAAGGCAAAAGAACAGTCAGCCTACCTGATAATATTAAGAGGTGGTAGACAAGAATATGAGCCTGTGGGAGCTGGACTAATAGCTGCTTGACTTCAACAAGTGCACTCAGCTACCATCACTTACTTTGGGGTAATTTCAGTAAACTTTACATCAGTAGACATCAATATGCTACTGAATGTAACTCCTGGCTTTGCAGCAGAGAAACAGCTAGTCATAGGCAAAATAAAAGAGATGGCAATAGCGTGGGATGAGATGCATCCCATTCCCCCAGCTGGCGCAGCTGGACCAGTGCCACTAACAGAAGATCAGATTAGGGGAATTGGAATATCACTAGAAGAAGTAGCTAGCCCTAGATTCACTAATGCCAGAACCCTCTATAGAACACAGGTTCTTGATGTGCTTCAAGATTGCCAGAGAACTATCAGTGGGGCCCCTAAAGCAGTCAGGATCCAGCAAGGACCCAAAGAACCCTTCCCTGAGTTTATTAATCAATTATTTACTCAGATTGATATGGAAACATCTAGAGAGGATTTGAGAACATATTTAAAGGACACCATGAGCATCCAGAATGCTAATGAAGAATGTAAAAAGTTGCTTAGAAATTTAAGGCCAGAAGATTCTTTAGAGGAAAAAATGTATGCCTGTAGAGAATTTGGATCCACCTCATATAAGATGACCATGCTGGCAGAGGCCTTAAAGGCTGGAGATAGACAGAAAGGGTCAAGAAGTTTTCAGGGAAATTGTCACAGGTGTGGAAAAAAGGGGTATATGGCAAGAAATTGTAGGAGTGGAGAAAAAACTCAGCTAAAATGCTATAATTGTGGGAGAACAGGACATATGGCAAATGTATGTAGACAGCCAAAAAACGGGAAAGTGGGGGGTAATGCCCCTTGGACCATGATGGTGTCTGCCCAGAATATCCAGTCATGTATCCCACCACCTGACCCACCCCTGGGGGAAACAAAGATAGAAGCCCCTGCGACAGGGATCTACCTGAAACTACCAAAATATAATTAAAACAAAGACCTACCTTAAAGGTAAACCTAGGGGGAAAAGATATAATAGGGCTGTTAGACACAGGGGCCGGCTTAACTATAATAAGGTAAAAAGAGGCTCAAGGAATAAAAGAAGGGATAACAGAAGGATGGCAAAATATAGAGAGTGTGGGAGGGTGCTCTAAATTACAAAAAATATCACAGGTTACACTGAAAGACAAAAAAAGGAAGGAAGACAAAGACAACTGTTCTAATATCCCCAGATATTCCCATCAATATATTCGGAAGGAATATCTTAACAAAGTTAGGGGTAGCCCTAATTATGGCGCAACTCTCTACCCAAATTACCCAAATAAAAATGAAAGATCCTAATAAAGGTCCCTTGATTCCCCAATGTCCTTTAACCAAAGAAAAATTAGAAGGAATTAAGGAAATAGCAAAAAGACTACTAGAAGAAGGGAAGATATCTCCTGCAGGCCCTGGAATACCCCAATATTTGTGATAAGGAAAAAAATCAAGCAGATGGCAAATGTTAATAGACTTTAGAGAACTTAATAAATTAGTAGATAAGGGAATAGAAGTTCAATTAGGTATTCCACATCCTGGAGGATTACAAAGAAGAAAGCAGGTTACTGTCTTGGATATAGGGGATGCTTATTTCACCATCACTCTGGATGAGGACTTCAGGCAGTACACTGCCTTTACCATCCAGAGGTTAATAATCAAGGTCCAGGCCATAGGTATGTTTGGAATTGCCTCCCACAAGGTTTTGTATTAAGTCCCGTGGTTTACCAAAGTACACTAAGGGACATACTAGAGCCCTGGAGACAACAACATCCAGAGGTAGATCTTTATCAATATATGGATGATATATATTGGGTCCGATCATTCTCCAAAACAATACAAACTGATCGTAGAAAAACTCAGAAAAAATGCTTTTAGAAAAGGGATTCAAGACCCCGAATGAGAAATTGCAAGAGCAATATCCCTACTCATGGATGGGGTACTTGCTACACCCAAATAAATGGACATTGCAAAAACTAAAGTTGCCAGAACTTCCAGAGGAACCCACCCTAAACAAACTACAAAAGTTAGTAGGACTCCTTAATTGGATGACCCAAGCTATCCCTGGAATTAAGACAAAACCTTTTACTCTCATGATGAAGGGAAACCAAGAGTTAGATAGTATCAGGAAATGGACCCCTGAAGCAAGACAGGAATTACAGATTATAAGGAGGCTATTAAAAGAACATAAACTTTTAAGCTACTGGGACCCCAGCAAGGAAGTTTACTATACTGTTATGATGGGAGGTAACACTATAGATTATAAAGTGCACCAAGGATCTGATATCCTTTGGGTAGGTAGACAGGAATTTCCAAAGGTATTGGCAGCATCTCCTCTAACTAGAGCCCTAAAACATCTACATAAAATCAGACAAGAATGTATTATATTAATAGGGCAAGAACCTATATATAGGTTACCTATAAAAAAAGAGAGGATTTAGATGTTATGATTCAGGAATACCCCTACTTGCATTGGGTACTTCAGATTGAATAGTATCCTTTAATGCTTAGAAGAGTGCTAAGCAGTCTTCAAGGTCATCCCGTGCCAGGACCTACTTACTGCGTTGATGGAGGAAGCAAACAAGGGCAAGGAAAATGTGGCTTTTGGAGATCAGATGGAGTTAAACTAGTTAAGGAGAGTGAGGGAAGTAATCAAGAATTAAAAAAAGAGCCATGCTACTAGCCCTTCAAGAAGGACCCCCGATAATGAATATAGTTACAGATTCCCAATATGACGCCAGACCCCTACCTGTAAATATTGAAGAACCCTTGCTTAGAACCATACTAGAAGCTTTAGAAAGTAAAGAAGAAATTTACATCCAATGGGTGCCTGGACATAAGGGAATCCCAGGCAATTAAAATATTGACAAATTAGTTTCACAAATAAATACAACTCAAATAAACCTGGTAGTACAAGGTGGTCACATCAAGGAAAAGGAACCAGAACAGATTGGATACTCTATAAGCACCCCCAAAAGATCTGGTACTTATGCCAAAGGTAATAGAGACCCTTAACCTACAAACACGAATTACCATAATCCCAGGACAGTGGGGGTGGATAACAGGAACACCAGAGATGACTGAGGCCAAAGTAAGGGTAGTTGGAGGTTTCATCAGCTTTTTTAAAGGAGATCAAAATCCTTTAAATAAGATTGGTTAATCTATCCCAAAAAATAGTATATGTAAAAACAGGACAACTAATAACTCAGTTAATTTTAATGCCTATCCTCCATGAAAAAAATAACATATAAAATATAAATAAGGGCCAGTGCTGTGGCTCAATAGGCTAATCCTCCACCTTGCGGCACCAGCACACCAGGTTCTAGTCCTGATCGGGGCACCAGATTCTGTCCCGGTTGCCCCTCTACCAGGCCAGCTCTCTGCTATGGCCCGGGAGTGCAGTGGAGGATGGCCCAAGTCCTTGGGCCCTGCACCCGCATGGGAGGCCAGGAAAAGCACCTGGCTCCTGGCTTCAGATCAGCACGATGTGCCGGCCACAGCACGCTGGCTGCAGCGGCCATTGGAGGGTGAACCAATGGCAAAAGGAAGATCTTTCTCTCTGTCTCTCTCACTGTCCACTCTGCCTGTCAAAAATATATATATATAAATAAGGCACCAAATATCTTTTTTCTAGAACATATTGTGACAGCCACGAACGATCATGCTAAATGGCATACTTGAGACAACAATTCAGCTTACCAAAAATTGTAGCAGAATGAATAATAAAGAATTTCCCCAAGTGTGTACATAAAAGAGGAACTACTCCTCATATTAGCAGATCAGGGTCAGGACTGTGGCAAATGGATGTGACCCACTATGAGGCCCAGCTAATTCTGGTAGCCATTGAGACATCTACTGGCCTTCTATAAGCTAAGCTAATTCCTAAGGAAACTGCTCAGGAAACAGTATGGGGAATATTAGAACTACAGAACCTATTTCATATCCAAGCACTCCATACAGATAATGGCCCTAACTTCACAGCAGGAAGAGTCATGGGACTATGCCAATATTTAAATATTGATCATACCACAGGCACACCCTATAATCCATAGTCGCAGGGAATGGTTGAGAGAACTAATCAATCCTTAAAACAAGAAATAGATAAATTTGCTGATGTGGTTCAAATCACTGAAGCATGGCTACAATTGGCTCTTATCACCCTTAATCAAAAGAAAAGGGGAGGAATAGGGGGCTATACTCCTACTAAAAGATATATCCATCAGAGATGGCAAGAACTAGATCAAATGCTCCAACTCCAGAAATTTAAAGACAAAAAACTATTTTGCTTGTATATATTGCCAAACAGTAAAGACTAGAAAGGGCCCACTACCATCCTTTGGAGAGGAGAAGGAGCAGTAGTGATCAACACACCTGAAAAGGGAATTATTAGCCTGCCCCAAAGACCTATTAGGATGGTTCCAGCTCCAAAAGACATAAATTAGAGATTGGATCTCAAGGCTTGGGAATTTCCAATTAGGCACTAATGGAATATTAATTACAATTATCCTGTCAAAAGAATTCATGTGTTTGTAAGAAATGTAGATACCACTGTCAGTTGTGCTTTTTACAGAAAGAATTACGGATTTCATATTCCAGAGCTAGGACTAAAGAACTCCAGAAATGGCAACAGCAGCAGCAAACAGAGAAATGTACATTAAAGGAAGAGAAGCAAAAGACCTCTATGAACAGTATACACTAAAGCAATTAAGTGAGGAAGAAGATCCACCACTTGTAAATCCTTTTGAGGACCAACAAGATGAATTATCAGTCCAACTACAAGAACATCTACAACAGGTAAAAGAAGAATTAAAGAGATGGGACCTAGATAAAGGTAAGCTAATGGAAGGCAAGCAAATGCTTAAATGATTTAAAGTATTAGGTAACTTAATGAGATTGTGGGAAAGATTTGAACTACCTATGCTCAAAGATTATGAACTGATAATGACAATTATCATCCTACTTATATTGTCAAGTGTAAAAACAGAAGAACAAGTGTTAGGCTTAGTAGAAAACCCACCAGCCTATACATATCCTGATATTAATAATGTGCCCTTTACCTGTGAATCAAATATACCAAGGTCAGGATGTGAGCCCACAGGGACTCTATCCCTCATTAAGACAAAAGTAAAAAATTATACTATTCCTTGGTTAACTCATACTAAGGAATTGGTGGGACCTTGGAGAGATTTAATTGAATGGTTTTTCTCTAGCAATTGTAAAAGGTCTAAAATAGAATGTGGTAATTATACTTGCCATGCACACAACAATTATACAAATTGGATATGTAGTGGTATAGTACCAAAATTGACAGGGCCCTTAAATCTAATAACAAAACAAAGTATATCCTTTTTGACTGATGCAGGATCTATTGAATGTATAGACATCACAGAGCTTAATAAAAATACCCCCTTAACTTGCACAATGAGAGGATGCTCAATGGAATGAACTATTTATGAAGTGCGTGATGAGTGGAAACAAACAATATTTAAAGCAGGATTAAATAGACTGTGTGTCAGACACCCATTTGCTTTAATTAAATGCTTAGAATATGAGACATATAGCCTGAGCAGAGATGACAAATTTTACTGGGGAAAGCCTAGCTGTACTTTGTGGGTAACAACAATGTGCACAGAAGAAATACCTTTCTTAGGGCCAGATCTAACCCTATTAGGATTAGAACATTACTGCTAGCCCTAACCCTCACTCTAACAAAAATAAACCTAAAACTAACTGTAGCATAGCCCTAGCCTTAATTCTAACCTTATCCCAACCCTAACCCTAAAACTAACCCTAACCCTGGCTCTAAGCCTCACACTTGCCCATGCCTTAGCCTCACTGTTAAACAAAACACTAGCCCTAGCAATAACACTAACAAGTAATTTTAACAATAACCCTAACCATTGCATAGCCCTAAACCTAACCCTAAAGCTAACCATAATCTTAACAATAATCCTAGGCTCAGCCTACACTAATATTAGTCCTAGCCATAGCACAAGTACTCACCTAACTCTACTCCTAATCATCACCCTAACCACTATTCCTAACAATAACACTAAAAGTAGTATGGCTCTAGCCCTAATCCTAAACTTAAGCCTAACTATAACCCTAAACCTAATGCTAGATTGGTTCTCAGTCTCACACTAGCCCTCAATTTAGCCCTACTGCTAAATGTTACTCTAGCCCTAACCCTTGCACAAATCAATATTCTAACAATAACACTAACAGTAGCATAGCTCTAACCCTTACCCTACCGAAAAACTCAACCTAACCCTAAAAGTAGCCCAAACCATAACCCAAAGCCTAAATCTAATTCTGCTACTAAACCTTACCCTAATCACTAATCCTAAAAATAATTAACTGTCACCAAGCAGTAGAGCCAATCCTAACAATAAACCTAACCCTAACCCTTACCCTAACCTAAACTTTACCCTAGTCCTGGCCCTGGGTCTAAGATGCACAGTACGCCTGGTGTTAGCCTTAGTGCTAAAGCAAACTAAGCCATATCACTAACACCAATGAAGAATTCTAACAATATCCCTAACAGTCACTTAGCAATAGCAGTATTCATAACTCTAAAACCAACTTTAACCCTAGGCCTCAGCCTAACACAAACAGTAGCCTTCACCATTGCCCAAGCAATAAACCTAAATGTAGTACTAACCCTCACACTAACAACTAACATAAAACCTAACACTATCTGTAGCTTAGTCTTAGACTTAACCCTAAGTTTAACCCTAATCTTAACCCTGGCTCTCAACCTCACACTAGCCCTCGACTTAGCCCTAATGTTTAAAGTTTCTTTAGACCTAACCCTTGCACTAAGCACTATTTTAACATTAACCTTAATAGTAGAATAGCCCTAACCCTAATCCTAAACCAAACCCTAACCCTAACCTGATTTTTTAAAAACCAAAACCTATGGCAAACCCATTTGCAATAACCATGAAATTCTTTTGTACAACATAAAGGCTTAAATTTTAATTTTCCCAAATATATATATTATTCCTAAAAACATTTCACAAACAACTTGGAACAAGTTATATATCACCAAACAATCATAAACAGGTCCCTTTTCCTCTTGCCTTTTCTCCCTAATTCCATTCACCCTAGCATTTTGTGTTAGCTTTGGCTCACCTCCAACTACCAAGATTAGGAGCAAAAAAGAAATTAAAATTTGCATTTTAGCCTTAGAAACCACCCATTTCCAAGGCAGGGGCCTCCAGTGCTCCACCACTTCTGAAACTGAGACCAAAAACACTTGAGCTGAGAAAAATGAATCTGAGCATTTGCTGAGGTAAAAGCCCTGTGCATTGCCATAGAAAATCACACTGCCATCTTTGAAAATGAACTTGTCTCCCGAATTGATCTCCAAATGTTAGGGGCTGGGTGAAGGCCTTAATTAATTTTCCAGTTCTTAACTTTACTTAGAGAAGAATTCTAAGTACACACCAAACATGGCATGCAGACTTATAAACTTTATTTTCGAAGTGAGAAAAATACACAGGCTTATGAGGACGTTGTTTTGAAGAGTGAGCCAAAGAAAGGGAATTATCAACCAATATTCTGTTAATCTTGAGTCCACAAGAAGGAGAGAGAGAGCTTTTGCTCTTCCAGCTTCTTATGAGCTTAGAATAATGGAAGTTTTGGGCCGGCGCCGCGGCTCACTAGGCTAATCCTCCGCCTAGCGGCGCCAGCACACCGGGTTCTAGTCCCGGTTGGGGCGCCAGATTCTGTCCCGGTTGCCCCTCTTCCAGGCCAGCTCTCTGCTGTGGCCAGGGAGTACAGTGGAGGATGGCCCAAGTGCTTGGGCCCTGCACCCCATGGGAGACCAGGAAAAAGCACCTGGCTCTTGGCTCCTGCCATCGGATCAGCGCGGTGCGCCGGCCGCAGTGCGCCAGCTGCGCCAGCCATTGGAGGGTGAACCAACGGCAAAGGAAGACCTTTCTCTCTGTCTCTCTCTCTCTCTCTGTCCACTCTGCCGGTCAAAAAAAAAGAAGAATGGAAGTTTTACTAATCCACAATTGGTGGGAATGCAAACTGGTAAAGCCTCTATGGAAGTCAGTTTGGAGATTCCTCAGAAACTTGAATATAGCCCTACCACATGACCCAGCCATCCCACTCCTCAGAATTTACCCAGAGGAAATTAAATGGCAAATAAAAGAGCTGTCTGCACCTCAATGTTTATTTCAGCTCAGTTCACATTAGCTAAGACATGGAGTCAACCTAAATGCCCATCAACAGAAGACAGGATAAATAAATGATGGGATATGTACTCTACAGAATACTATACAGTGGTAAAAAATGAAATCTGGTTATTTGCAACAAAATGGAGGAATCTGGAAAACATCATGCTGCGTGAAATAAGCCAGTCCCAAAGGGACAAATATCATATGTTCTCCCTGATCTGTGACAACTAACTAAGCAGCTAAAAGGAAACCTGTGGAAGTGAAACTGACACTATGAGAAACAATGACCATGATCCTATCAAGGAATAGCTTACTATTTTATTCTTTTTAGTATTTTATTTTCCATTTAATACCATTGGTTGAACTCTTTTAATTAACACAAAATTATTCTTAGGTGTTTAAAGTTAACTGAAAAGTGATCTATGTTAACAAAGAAGAGTGGGAATAAGAGAGTGAGGAGATGTACAGTTCAGCACATGCTCACTCATAGGATGTACCCCTAATGTAGAGCTAGAGAAATGCCATGGGACTCCAAATCCCATTAAGTTGGCATGTACCAATGCCATCTTACTAATTAAAGAGATCAGTTTAAGTTCATAATTGATCATAAAGATAGGACTAAGTGTCAAAAGTATCACATAAACAAGACCAGTATTTGCTAATAATAATTAACAGAATTAAAAAGGAGAGAATGATCCAACATGGAAAGCAGGATACACAGCAGACTCATAGAATGGCAAATGCCCTAAACAGCACTCTGGCCTCAGAATCAGCCCTTAAGCCATTCACATCTGGCTAAAAAGTTCATGAGAGTTTCTTAGGCATGGAAAGCCAAGACACTGTGGCAAAAAAATGACCTAAATGAAAGATCTCTGTGAGTGAGATACCAGTGGAAAGAACGGGCCATCAAAGAAGGAGGTACCTTTCTCTGAAGGGAGGAGAGAACTTCCACATTGATTATGGCCTTGTCTAAATAAGGTCAGAGTTTGTGAACTCAAGAGGCTTCCATAGCCTTGGCAGCTCATGACAAGAGCCTTTCGGTGATTACTGACATCATAAATAAGAGTGTCAATTGTTAAACCAACAACAGGAGTCACTGTGCACTTACACCCCATGTAGAATATCTGTCCTTAATGTGTTGTACTATGAGAATAAACAGTAAAACTACTACTCAAACAGTAATCTATACTTTGTGTGTCTGTGTGGATGCAAACTGTTGACATCTTTACTTAGTATATACTAAGTTGATCTTCTATATATAAAGATAATTAAAAATGAATCTTAATGAAGAATGGGATAGGAGAGGGAGTAGGAGATGGGATGGTTTGTGGGTGGAAGGGTGGTTATGGGGGGAAAACCACTATAATCCGAAAGTTGTGCTTTTGGAACTTATATTTATTAAATAAAAATTTTCTAAAAAATACATTATACAAGCAAAGGAAATAATTTTACAATGATTATTTTCACACCATAAAAATATGAGGCAATCCAGATCTTATTATTAAATCTCTGTACTAGTAAATGGGCCTACTATAGTTCTATTAGTACAGATTTATCCTGGCACTTGAAACTTGTTTGCAATTTTAAAAGCAGGAAAATTGAGCTAAAAAGATAAATGATAATGATACACCACATGGAGAGTCATTACAACTTCTTTTGTCATCATTTTCATCTGAATTTCATAAGAAAATGTGTTACTTTTAGCACTAGTTGAGGAAATTATGTACTGAAATTTCTTAGACAAAGTTATTAGTATATACTAGTTTTATTTGACTTTCTATTGTTTTTGATACTGAATTAACAATTGCATGCTGCAGAAAGTTTCAAATGGGTTATTTCTTCGTTGTATGGATACTGAATGTTTAGAAAATTAATCAAAAAATCCACATTTGCATTTAGGATTTAAATATGTACAAAAATTGAGAATTGAGCTCATGTTAGGTATTTTTTTTCTCACTATTTTTTTTAACTTTTATTTAATGAATATAAATTTCCAAAGTACGATTTATGGATTACAATGGCTTCCCCCCCATACCGTCCCTCCCACCCACAGCCCTCCCCTTTCCCACTCCCTCTCCCCTTCCATTCACATCAAGATTCATTTTCGATTATCTTAATATACAGAAGATCAGCTTAGTATACATTAAGTAAGGATTTCAACCGTTTGCTCCCACACAGAAACATAAAGTGAGGAATAATAGATGATTTTTTTAAATGATGATGAAATCAGATCAGACCTATTGTCATGTTTAATCCCAGTGAGAGTCAAGTTGGGAGTTGATAATTTTTTTTTTTACAGAGGATCAGTTTAGTATGCATTAAGTAAAGATTTCAACAGTTTGCACCACCATAGAAACACAAAGTGAAATATACTGTTTGAGTACTCGTTATAGCATTAAATCTCAATGCACAGCACATTAAGGACAGAGATCCTACATGAGGAGTAAGTGCACAGTGACTCCTGTTGTTGACTTTACCAATTGACACTCCTGTCTATGGCATCAGTAATCTCCCTATGCTCCAGTCATGAGTTCCCAAGGCTATGGAAGCCCTCTGAGTTCTCCGATTCTTATCTTGTTTAGACAAGGTCATAGTCAAAGTGGAGGTTCTCTCCTCCCTTCAGAGAAAGGTACCTCCTTCTTTGAAGACCTGTTCTTTCCACTGAGATCTCACTCACAGAGATCTTTTGCCAGAGTGTCTTGGCTTTCCATGCCTGAAATACTCTCATGGGCTTTTCAGCTAGATCCGAATGCCTTTAGGGCTGATTCTGAGGCCAGAGTGCTATTTAGGACATCTGCCATTCTATGAGTCTGCTGAGTATCTCACTTCCCATGTTGGATCACTCTCCCCTTTATTTATTCTATCGGTTAGTGTTAGCAGGTACTAGACTTGTTTATGTGCTCCCTTTGACTCTTAGTCCTTTCATTATGATCAATTGTGAACTGAAATTGATCACTTGGAATAGTGAGATGGCATTGGCACATGCCACCTTGATGGGATTAAATTGGAGTCCCCTGGTATGTTTCTAACTCTACCATTTGGGGCAAGTCAGCTTGAGCATGTCCCAAATTATATATCTCTTCCCTCTCTTATTCCTACTCTTAACAGGGATCACATTTCAGTTAAATTTCAACACTTAAGAATAACTGTGTATTAATTACAGAATTAAACCAGTCATATTAAGTAGAACAGACAAAAAAACTACTAAGAGGGATAATGTATTAAGTTGTTCATTAACAGTCAGGGCTATGCTGATCAAGTCACTGTTTCCCATAGTGTCCATTCCACTTCAACAGGTTTCCTTTTTGGTGTTCAGTCAGTTGTCACCAATCAGGGAGAACATATGGTATTTGTCCCTTTGGGACTGGCTTATTTCACTCAGCATGATGTGTTCCAGATTTCTCCATTTTGTTGCAAATGACTGGATTTTGTTGTTTCTTACTGCGGTATAGTATTCTAAAGAGTACATATCCCATAATTTCTTTATCCAGTCTACTGTTGATGGGCATTTAGGTTGGTTCCAGGTCTTAGCTATTGTGAATTGAGCTGCCATAAACATTAGGTTGCAGACCGTTTTTTTGTTTGCCAATTTAAATTCCTTTGGGTAAATTCCAAGGAGTGGGATGGCTGGGTCAAACGGTAGGGTTATCTTCAGGTTTCTGAGGGATCTCCAGACTGACTTCCATAGTGGCTTGACCAGTTTGCATTCCCACCAACAGTGGGTTAGTGTCCCTTTTTCCCCACATCCTCGCCAGCATCTGTTGTTGGTAGATTTCTGAATGTGAGCCATTCTACATGTTAGGTATTTTTACCTAATATAAATTAAAAACTTATTATTGGAATTACCATGAGATTGAATAAATTGAATTTAACCATGTGATGCAGAAAAGGTAAACTTCACATCTGCCTGCAAAAGGGAAGTTTATTTGCAAGGAACAGCCTCCTTAAGATCTTTCCATGGTTTAGGGAAGCTCCATGTTCACATTGGTGGATTTTCAGAGGAAGAGTGTTTATGGATTGGTAGACTTGCAACTGTGTTAATGAGGTCACTACAGTGAGGCTGTGGCCAACCTTCTAGAGGCAAGGTCACTAATGTGAAGCATTTCTGATGGTTGTTTAGAAGCATGAGGCTTTCACTCATTTGCTATCTTCCAGATACACAGCCACTGGCTTTCGCTGACAGAATTTCAGAGTTATGTATACTAATCTTAAAATTTCTGTAATTATCAGTGGTTATTTTGGACTTAGGCCAGAAGAACTGTCTTATCCTTTTTTTTTCCCACAGGCAGAGTTAGTGAAAGAGAGAGACAGAGACAGAAAGGTCTTCCTTCCACTGGTTCACCCCCAAATGACCACTATGACTGGCGCACTATCCAATCCAAACTCTGGAGCCAGGTGCTTCCTCCTGGTCTCCCATGCGGGTGCAGAGCCCAAGCACTTGGGCCATCCTCTACTGCCTTCCCAGGCCACAGCAAAGAGCTGGACTGGAAGAGGAGCAACTGGGACAGAATCTGGCACCCCAATTGGGACTAGAACCCAGGGTGCCGGCACTGCAGGTGGAGGATTAGCCTAGTGAGCCACAGCACCAGCCTTTATCCTTTCTTTAATATGTAAATCTATGTCTCTCAATCTTGTCTCCCTTTTTTTTATCTTTTTAAACTTTTATTTAATGAATATAAATTTCCAAAGTACAGCTTATGGATTACAATGGCTTCCCCCCCCCATAACGTCCCTTCCACCAGCAACCCTCCCCTTTCCCACTCCCTCTCCCCTTCCATTCACATCAAGATTCATTTTCGTTTCTCTTTATATACAGAAGATCGGTTTAGCATACATTAAGTAAAGATTTCAACAGTTTGCTCCCACACAGAAACATAAAGTGAAAAATACTGTTTGAGTACTAGTTATAGCATGAAATCATTATGCTGAGTGAAATAAGCCAATCCCAAAGGGACAAATACCACTTGTTCTCCTTGATAGGTGACAACTAACTAAGCACCAAAAAGGAAACCTGTTAAAGTGAAATGAACACTATGAGAAACGGTGACTTGATCAGCCCTCACCCTGACTGTTGATGAGCAACTTGATATGTTATCCCTCTTAGTATTTTTTTTGTTTGTTCTACTTAATACTTTTGGTTGAATACTGTAATCAATACACAATTCTTCTTAAGTGCTGAAACTTGTCTCCCTTTCTGATTTTCCTCAGCTAAACAGTAAACCACAAGGGATTGCTCAGATCTCCATGCAAATCTGATTTTCAACTTAGTGATTTAAACACCAATTATGGTAACAAAAAAGTAGCTCAAATTGTTGGTTTTTCATTTATGGGGGGGGGAGGACCTTTATGAATACATTTAGGGCATCCTAACAAAGTCGACACAAGATGTGTGACAAATGCATGAATTGCTGGGAAGGTCAGTCTGTATGGCAATCCTACGCGTGGGCCTATTAAGCTTTCTTGTCATTCACCACCCTCATTTCTTTTCCTGTGAACACTACTATTTACCCTAATACCTGTCTCCTTCCTGCCACCCATACTGTACTTGGTTGTTTTGGGGACCTCATTCATCTATCACTTGAATCACAATATATCTCTAGGCACCAGTATTCTCCAGCCTTCTTCAATATTGTTGCCAGCACCATCTCCCTGGTTTACCACCTTTGACACCAACAATTGCAATATAGAATCCAAACTTCTTATCATAGCAAACTGGACCTTTTGTTACTTGGCCTCTGCCTTCTCAGGCTTTAACACCTGTTAATTTTCCTGATTGCTAGTTCTACACTTGGCTTCCCAAAGTGGCATCCCCCTGTGCTTCTGCACTTGCAGCTTCTTACCTGGAATGCTGATCTTGCCCTTGGAGAGCTCCAGATAGCCTGAAACTTGGCTTAGGCATCACAGTCTCTGAAAAGCTGTCTCTTGTGTCTGCAGAGTCCCGATTAGACCTCTTTTGTCATCCCGTGCAAATGTTTGCAACACTCTCATACTGCAACATACTTTCCTAACTTAACCACTTCCCCGTTAAAACATTTACAGACTGTCACATAATTTGCTTGTTCGTTTACCAGTCCCTTAACTCTATCCTTTCCCCTATAATTCATGGCTTTTTTTTCTTAAGATGTATGTATTTATTTGAAAGTCAGAGTTACACAGAGAGAAGAGGTGGGGGAGGGGGGTCTTCCATCTGCTGGTTCACTCCCCAACTGGCTACAACAGCAGGAGCTGCACCAATCCAAAGCCAGGACACAGGCGCTTTCTCCAGGTCTGTCATGTGGGTGCAGGGGCCCAAAGACTTGGGCCATCCTCCACTGCCTTCCCAGGCCATAACAGAGAGCTGGATTGGAAGTGGTGCAGCCAGGACTCAAAACTGGCACCCATATGGGATTCCAGCACAGCAGGCAGCAGCTTTACCTACTACACCACAGTGCCAGCCCCTAATTCATGGCTTTTTAAAGGAAGGCTGGTGTCTTCTTTCTTAAAACTTGCAGTGTGCAGTACAATGCCTTCCTCAGCGGATGAAAAAATTTACTGCTTATAAAATAACTGATGTCTGTCAGATTGGACTGCTATGGTAAAATACCTGACTGGGTAAATTCTAAACAATGGAAAGTTCTCACAGCTCTGCAGGCTGGGAAGTTCCAGATGATGGTGTAGCAGATTCAGCGTGTAGTGAGTGAGGGCCATCTTCTGACTCCAAAAAGACATCTTCTTCCTCTGTCCTGGGTTTGTCCTAGAAGGCCACTAACTCGGGAAGGTCACCTCCCCAAAGACCCCACTTCCTAATATAGGTGCCTTGGGGGTTAGGATTTCAACATATGAATTCTGAGGATACACATTAACACCACAGCAATGTCTCTTTCAATTCTGTGAATTCAAAAATATTCCATAACTTTAGATTGGAAACAACTGTGTAGTTTTCTATTTAATGTAACAGATTCCAGTTCACAGGACACATCAGGAACACTTTTATAGTAAGCATGACTTATGAGCAATAAAAAAAAAAATTTGAGAATAAAGTTAGGGATTGGGCAAAAAAATTTCCAACTCATAGTGCTTACTAGAATAAGAGACCATACTTTTATTTCTTTCTCTTTTTTAATGAAATCCATGCACAGTCTGACATCAGGTCTAGAAAAGGACACATCCCAGAGGATGAAGAGGTAGTTTTTACAGTTCATTTTGCCTTTTATTTTGGTCCTTTTCTCTAAAAATGTATAATGTATAAACGGATCAGTTCTTTCATATGCTATTAAAATGTTACAAAATTATTACTGGTGTATACTGTTTGGTATTTTTCTAGTGAGAAATCCAGCACATACCTCCTCACCCACTTAGAAGTTAATGGTCACAAACAACATATAGCGTACACTGCTGTAGAAAGAGGTGACTTTTATTTTACAAATGTCCAAAGTCCATGTCTCCACTTGGAAATTCCTCATCAGTTTACTTTGAAGTGATCCACAGGCATGATCATTTTCTCCTATTACACGAAGTTCATCCATCTAATTTAATATCTGATGAAGACTAAATGACTATTTTTTTTCATAACTGGTACATTTACTACTTCAGTGTCAAGCATGTATTCTCTGATATGCTTTGGTTTAAGGTGCCCACCCATGCAAACCTACTTTCTAGGGATCCTCTTCAATATGAATTTTATAATGATTAGTAAGGGATGATCTGTGGTTGAAGAGTTTCCCACATGTGTTACATTCATAGGGTTTCTCTCCAGTATGAATTCTCTGATGTGCAATGCGTGATGAACTTTGTCTAAAAGTTTTCCCACATGTGTTACATTTGAAGGGCTTCTCTCCTGTATGAATCCTTCGATGTTGAATAAGGGCTGAACTTTGGCCAAAAGATATCCCACATTCCTCACATCGATATGGTTTTTCTCCAGTATGAATCCTCTGATGATTACTAAGGGATGAGTTACATCTGAATGTTTTCCCACACTCATTACATTTATAAGGTCTTTCTCCAGTGTGCATTCGCTGATGCTGAATGAGAGCTGAACTCTGTCTGAAGGCTTTCCCGCACACTTTACATTTACATGGTTTTTCTCCAGTATGAATTCTTTCATGAATAATAAGTGTTGAATGGGAACTTAAGGCTTTGCCACACTCGCTGCAATTATAAAACTTCTCACCGGTATGAATTATTCGGTGTCTATTGAGTCGTGAAATAGAAGTGAAGCCTTTTCCACATTCATTGCACCTATAGGGTTTTTCTCCAGTGTGGATTCTTTCATGCTGAATAAGAGATGCACTCTGACTGAAGGCTCGCCCACACTCACTACATTTAAAAGGTTTCTCTCCAGTGTGAATTCTCTGATGATAACGAAGGGACGAACTAGATTTAAAGCTGTTGCCGCATTCATTACACGAATACAACTTCTTTCTGTAATGAATTTTCTGACATCCAGGAAAGGTTGTGCTACAATTAGATGACTTTCTACCCGGATTGTATTTATAAGGGTTTTCTCCAGCATGGACTTTTTGATGTATGAAAAGGCCTGACCTTCTACTGAAGGCTTTCCCACATTCTTTGCATCTATAGGATTTCTCTACAGTATGTGTTCTTAGATGTTTATAAAGTGAAGTACTGAGAGTGAAGGCTTTCCCACATTCTTTACATACATAGGGTTTCTCTCCTGTATGAGTTATTTGATGTTGAATAAGAGCTGAACTTTGGCTAAAGGCTTTGGAGCACTCTTTACATTTAAACAATTTCTCTCCACTGTGGTTCTTCTCATGTTTACGAAGGGATGAAGTGTTAATGAAAGTCTTTTCACACATACTGCATTTATAGCGCTTCTCTGCTGTGAGTTTTGGTTGATTAGATAAATCTGCATTCTGTTTTAAAGTGTTTCCTTGTATTTCATATTTTAGCAGTGTTTTTTCTCTGGAAACTATCTGTTGCTTAATGTAAACTGACTTTGGGTTAGAGTTATGGCTAACTTCAATATTTTTATGGCTTTTCTCTACAGTAAGAATTTTTTTGTTGGTGACTGAAACTATGTGAAAACTTTCGTTTTTATCTTGTGTTTTCTCTAATATGTCTTCATGTATGTAAGGTTTTTCTGATTTCAAATCCCAGGGTCTATTCCTTTTGGATCTTTTCATTATCAGTCCCTGAAATGAAGAGTCTTGGGTTTGAGTTGATGTTGTGGTTTTAGGACCACTCTTCCAATCTAGAGGGAAAAACAAAGAAACTGAAGATGTTTCATGTGATATCACAGTATCTGGCTACTATAACTAAATGTGCAGAACAAATAAATTTTGATATCTAAGTAAATTTATTATTTAATACTATTTTTATTTATTAATTTTATTATTAAATGCAATAATTTATTACTTTAATAATGTTATAATCTAATTTAATAACCCATTATTCAATAATAAATTTAAAAATAACAGCAAAAAAATAGGAGTTAAGCAGCGTAGAAAGATAATCAAGGGAACTGAAGTAATACAGTGAAGAAAGTAATAAAGCACATCCATTTAAAGGGGAGGGGGGAGATGACCATCAGAACTAGCTGAGGAAGAATGGAGAAGAGATTAAAAGGAGGAGCATGTGATAGAAAACGCAGTCTGGGACCAGACTCTGAAGCCCATTACAGATTTTTAAATTAGCTTCCAAACACCCTCTTCTTTGTATAATCACTCACAATCTGGAAAGTCTTCCCCCTTTTCTTTCATGCCAAATCCCTTTGTAGCTCTTGGATTCAGTTCAAAAGCTAACTCTGGGTCCTTTCTTGTCTTTGAGCTTCCATAGTCCATTCCTTTTACCATATACTTACCAAATGTTAAATATATTCAATATCCTTTTATAATCTAGACATACCTATATGAGGGTACTTCAAAACAGTCACAGAAAAAAGGTAAGTTTACTTCAGTGCAAACATTTTGGAAATCCATGTTGTTTCATAACACATTTTTCATAAATTTTGATGACTCCTCATATAGTCTTTATTTATATATCTTTCTGTGTTTGTCTATCTACATCTCACTTTTGTGTTCTAAATAAAATTTTATCTATTTTTATTTGAAAGGCAGAGAAAGAGAAAAAGATATCTTTAATCTTTCAGTTGGCTGGTTCACTCCCCAAATGTCTACAACAGCTAGGGCTGGGACAGGCCAAAGCCAAGGAACTAAAACTCCATCCAAGTTTCCCACATGGGTGGCAGGGATTCTGTCACTTAAGTTATCATCTGCTATCTCCCAGGGACCACATAAGCAGAAAGCTAATTATAAGCAGAGTAGCTGGAATTCAATCCAGCACTCTGATATAGGATGCAGGCTTCCAAAAGCAGCAGCTTAACTTGCTGCACCACAACACTCACCCCTCACTTTCCTTCATGAATGGATAAGAATGCACTGTTTCCTTTTAGAACTGCCTGGCAGTTCCACAATTATACAGATTTGTTTATTAAATTACTTACTTACATATTCCTAATTTTAACAATGTCAAGTATTCTTACATGTTTATATATGCACATATATGGATTGGATATGCAGATACATATCAAAAACATACATACACACTTCAAATCCTTGTAGAAGTTGCCTTCCAGGGCTGAGTATGAGTGACTTAGGGATGTTTCAGGCCAGTTCACATAGGAAGGCATTACTGAATTAACCCTATAGTGGTAACCACATGTTGGCTTAAATGTCCAGAGTTGTAAGCTAGGAAGGCAGTTTGTTCATGGATCACACAGGAAAGCCTATGTAAGGAGGGGTGGAAATAGTCTTTGAATCTAAGCCAGCTTTTCAAACTTATTTTCCAAAGTACCCCTCCCAACATTCTACAGCCATTCAGATTCAAGGTTATACTCCTGGGAAAATGTCATTTGCATTTGCACTCTAACAAGGGGTTCCAGAGTCAGAAAATTGAAGGAGCTACATGCTGGGAATTATACCTGACAGGGAGCAACACTGCATATCTGTAAGGGTGCTCCCATAACATTTGCTGTGGTACTGAACAGAAATACTGCCCTAAAAATTTTGTTGTTGGTAACTCTAATTTTTAAAGCTTTTACTTATGAAAAATTTTCAGCACATACCAAATAGACTGAATTGTATAATATATCCCCTGCCAGTTTAAACAATCACCATTCTACTTATAATCAACACTTTTCCATCTAGACTCTTGTGATACTTTTTGGGGTCCTAACCTTCAATACCTAGGAATGTAACCTATTTTTGGAAATAGGGTCATTGTAGATTTAATCAAATTAAGATGATGTCATTAGAGTGTTCTTGTAATATGGGGAAGTTTGGATAGAGGCATGCACAGAAGAGAGGTGATCTGAAGACATCCAGGGAGAAAATTATGGGAAGGTAGAGGTGCAGCTGCAAGCCACAGAATGTAAAGGCCTTTCACATAATTCTTCTCAATGTGGTGAAGCCATCAACAGGCAGCATCATTTTACTTTCAATATGTAGAGGAAACCTTTTGGGTTTTATGTAATTTTGTTTTATAGTTTTATAAAGCTTTAAAAAATTTGAGGGGCTGGTGCTGTGGCACAGGGGGTTAATGCCCTGGCCTGGAGTGCCGGCATCCCATATGGGCACTGGTTCTAGTCCCAGCTGCTCCACTTCCAATCCAGCTCTCTGCTGTGGCCTGGGAAAGCAGTAGAAGATGGCCCAAGTGCTTGGGCCCCTGCACCCACGTGGGAAAACCAGAAGCAGCTCCTGGCTCCTGGCTTCAGATCAGCACAGCTCCAGCCATTGCGGCCATCTGGGGAGTGAACCATTAGATGGAAGAACCTCTCTCTCTCCCTCTTCCTCTCCTCTCTCTATGTAACTCTGACTTTCAAATAAATAAATCTTTAAAAAAAAATTGAAAAGCAGAGTGACAGAGAGAAAGAGAGATATCTTCCATCTGCTGGTTCACTCCCCAAATGGCCTCAGGCTGCGGCCAGGCCAAAGACAGGAGCTCAGAATTCAATCTGGGTTTCCCATGTTGGCGGCAGGGGCCCAAGTACTTGGGCCATCTTCCACAGCCTTTCCAGGCACATTAGCATGGAGGTGGATTGGAAACACAGCAGATATGAACTGGTACTCTGACAGGGGTTGCTGGCATTGCAGGTCGTGACTTACCCTGCTATGCCACAACACTGGCCCCTATAAAACACTTTCAGTCCTAAAGTCAAACTTATAAAATAAGATAGCTTCAAAAAATTCTAGATTCTATCCCTCTTCATTCTGTTTGTCTCCTTACCACACAGGGAACCATTTTTATTGATCTGCTTTAAATTTTTTTTATTTGTGCCTTAAGATTTATTTATTTATTTATTTATTTGAAAGGCAAAGTTATAGAGGGAGAGAGACAGAGAGGGAACTTCCATCCACTGGTTCACTCCCCAGATGACCACAACAGCCAGAGCTGGGCCAATTCAAAGCCAGGAGTTTCTTTAAGGTCTCCCACATGGCTGTAAGGGCCCAAGCACTTGGGCCATCTTCCACTGCCTTCCCAGGCACATCAGCAGGGTGCTGGACTGGAAATAGAGCAGCCAGGACTCAAAGTGGCACACATATGGGATTCTGGTGCTGCAACTGGTATACCCCACTATGCCATGGCACCTCACCAGCACCATTTTTTAATATAAGCAAATATGTGTACACACTTCTTTGGTACTTTGCCCCTCCTTTCTTAGGTAACAGTAGCATAGTTACCATTCTGTTATATACTTTCCTCCATTACTAACACATTCTGGAGACCACTTCACAGTGGAGTTTACAGAGGTCTTCCTCATTCTTTTTATAGATGCATGACATTCCACTGTTTGTGGAGCAGTATGAACTGTGTCCTCAGAGAGGTGCCTTTGATGGGGATGTGCTCTACATAATGATGCGGAAAGAGCTTCTAAAATAAGTGAAAGGGCAGAATAAGGTGTGTTGGATACTATCATTAGAGCAGGGAACTAAGGAAAGAAATACATATAGAAATATTTTTATATATGCACAAAAGAGCTTTTCTAACTACTACTGCTTTCTCCTCCTTGCATCTGAGATCTTCTGTCTCAAAATATGTCTATATGTAGTATATTTTGCATCTGTTCACTTCCTCCACCTCATGTAAGCTTCATCCACTCCATTGTGGCTTCTGACCCTACCACTAGCTGCACTGAGGCCACTGCGACCTCCGTGTGGCTGAGACAAGACACTCTCCTCAGTTCCACTCATCTGACCTCTCAACAGCATCTGACAGTGACTCCTCATATCCCTCAAGATGCTCTCCTCCTAAGCTACAGTGACCTTATTATTTTCTTCCATGTTATCATTTTCCATGAGCCATAGTCTCCTCTATGGGTCTCTCAATTCCTTTACATGCTCATTTTCCTCTACCCAATCTTTGAATCCTCAGATTTATAGGTTTTTTTTTTTTTTTTTTTTTTTTTGACAGGCAGAGTGGACAGTGAGAGAGACAGAGAGAGAAAGATCTTCCTTTGCCGTTGGTTCACCCTCCAATGGCCGCCATGGCTGGCGCGCTGTGGCCGGTGCACCGCGCTGATCCGATGGCAGGAGCCAGGTGCTCCTCCTGGTCTCCCATGGGGTGCAAGGCCCAAGCACTTGGGCCATCCTCCACTGCACTCCCTGGCCACAGCAGAGAGCTGGCTTGGAAGAGGGGCAACCTGGACAGAATCCGACGCCCCGACCGGGACTAGAACCCGGTGTGCCGGCGCCACAAGGCGGAGGATTAGCCTAGTGAGCCGTGACACCGGCCCAGATTTATAGGGTTTAGTAGTAAGTTCTCAATCCCTCTTCCTCTGCCTCTTCCCACAAACCAGCTTCAATTATAGACTTACACTGCAGACAACAATTCTCTACTCTCATCCACTTACAGACCACCTATTCAAAATAGCAACTGAAAGTCAACAAGACTAAAACCAAATTCATTATTCACTCCAGCTTATTAAATCCCTTGTCTCTGTCCCTTGCATCAGCTGTCAGTCAGAACCTTAGGAGGCATCTTTTTTTTTTTTTTTTTTTTTTTTTACAGGCAGAGTGGACAGAGAGAGAGACAGAGAGAGAAAGGTCTTCCTTTGCCGTTGGTTCACCCTCCAATGGCCGCCGCGGCCAGCGCGCTGTGGCCGGCGCACCGCGCTGATCCGATGGCAGGAGCCAGGATCCAGGTGCTTTTCCTGGTCTCCCATGGGGTGCAGGGCCCAAGCACCTGGGCCATCCTCCACTGCACTCCCTGGCCATAGCAGAGAGCTGGCCTGGAAGAGGGGCAACCGGGACAGAATCCGGCGCCCCAACCGGGACTAGAACCCGGTGTGCCAGCGCCGCAAGGTGGAGGATTAGCCTATTGAGCCACGGCGCCGGCCAGGAGGCATCTTTAATACCTCTCTCCTGCAGCCCCTCATCTAATCAATCCCCCAAACCTGTTTATTCCATCATCTAAATACATCTCAAATTTCATCTGCTTCTCTCTACCTCTACCATCCTAGCAGGAGACTTACCTTCAAGTGGCAACAGATCTGCATTTTTCCTGTAGCACACCTCTACCTATCTTCCCTATGGGTTCATTTTCTCTACCTGGCCAAAATGCTAGTGTCCCTTGAGATTCAGTCCTAGGCACTTTCTTCCTCTTATTGTAATCTGAACCTTCTCCCGGGGTAGATTCTGTGGGGAGCTCCAACTGAAAAGGAAACAAAGATGCTAAGCCTTCGCTCAACAAGGCCTCTAAGCCTTTGCTCAAGTTTGCCACACTTCCGCATCTCAGTGACTCAGCGTTTCCAACAATCTAAGATGGCCCCTGGGGGAGTTACCTAGCCTGACAGGAGACTTCTGTATTCATGGACAGTATGTGTTCTTGGCTGTGATAGGTCCTTGAGGGCGTGTCCGGCTCATGTCCTGCCTTACCTTTCAGCTGGTTGGCTCAGTTCCCTTGTGCCCCGGACAGCCCCCTTTCTGTGTCTATAAAAGCTCTTCCCCTCCCAATAAAGTCGAGAACCCGGCTGCGCTCTGGGCATTGACTGATCTCCTGGCTCTGGTGTGGTTCCTTTGCCACTGACACTCATCATCCCACTCAGCCCCTGAGCTCCCCAGGTTGGCCCTGAGGAGCTCCATCGGACCTGCTGCCCCATGATGAGCAGCAAGATTCAACCTTAGCCACTGTTTCAATGACTATGTGAGCCACAGTTTCACAAATTTACACTTCATGCTCGAAGTGCATTTTGAGGTTCAGTACTCCAAATCCAGCAGGCTACTTGACACCTCCCTTGGGTTTATCCAAAGACAATTTAACTCATCAGAACCAAGTTTATGCCATTCCCCAAATCTGATCTCCTTCCAGCGTTACTACTTCAGTAATCACTGTCCATCCCAGAACAAGCCACAAACCAGGAAGGCATCCATGAAAACTTCCCTCTATCTTTCATATCGAATCCATCTCCAAGTCCAAGTCCTTGCTTTTATCTCCCAGATTACCTCTGGAATTGGCTCATTTCTTTCTGTTTCCATTACCATTAACCTAGGCCAGGTCATTTCATGCATTCCTTCTCAGCACTGGAAATATACTCTGGCCAGGCACGGTTGTAGGTACTGGGAAAATGGGAACAAATGAAACAGGCAACCCAGTGTAAAGCAATTTATGATGCAGATAAAGAGATATAATAAACATATATGCATTATTACACAATGATAAGCACAGAGAAGGAATTAAGTGTGCTGAAGGGTGAAGAATGTAGAGGGCCAAGGGCAATGTTTCGGAAGAGCTGCACCTAATTGTAACATGAAGAAGAAAGTCACATGGGCATGTGGCTATCAAGAAAATGCTTCAGAATAGGAAAACAAAACAGGTGCAGTGGCCTAAGGTGGAGGGCTCCTTAGCCCACATGAAGGATTGTGGGGCAACCAGGGTTATAGGGTCCTCAAAGGAAGGGCAGTAGGGAAGGAGACAAGGGGAAGAGGTGGCCAGAGCCAGACTATGCAGGTCTCTGGAACCCACCAGTGGACTCAGGATTGTGCTCTATGGAATGGAAGCCATGTTCAAATTGAATATAGGAGCAACCCAACCAGATATACCTTTTAAATTTTAGCACTTCAATGAAAAGAAATGGTGGTAGTAGGAGGGGAGGTGCAGGGCCCACGTAGGAGTCCTTGTGGGGAAGGACAGGTGAATAGGAACAAGATCAACTCACACAAACAAAACAGGGCTACTGGGTATCTCGGCTACACTTTAATCATGCAAGAACAGTCACTCAGAAACTTTACTGGGGCCCCGGTAACTCCGGAAAATCAGGAAAAGATGCTCTACCTGTATGTAGATGCAACCCCTGCAGACCTCACAGAGTGGGCACAAGCTCAGTGATTACACTTTGGGATTACTCCTTAAGCAAGAGACCTACATGAGAGATATGCCCTCTTTTGAGTCATTTCCACCTATCTCTCAATTTAAAATGTACAAACCTGAAAGAGCATTTGGCCCAGCAGTCATGATGCTGGTAAAGATGCCCATGTCCCACATCCAAATGTCTGAGTTCAACACTCAGCTCCAGCCTCCCGCTCAGGTGCACCCTGGGAGGCAGCAGGTGAAGGTTCTAGTGATCAAGTCCCTGCCACACAATATGGGAGACCTGGATTGAGTTCCAGACTCCTGACTTCATCCTGGCCCAGTACTGGCCTTTGCAGGCATTTGGAAAGAGAACCAGCAAATGGAAGATCTCTCTCGGTCTCTCAAATTTGAGTAAACAAAAAATAAACAAATAAAATATACAAACCAAGGGAATGATACAAGTTTTTATTTATTTTCTTTTTCCCTCTGTTATGAATTGCTTTTAGGTGAAAACACTTTAAAAAGCATACTGAAGGGCATTTAAATGGTTTGATTCAGACCATTTTTCCAAAACATCAAGTATTAAATAATTCTCTGCTTATTTCTTCAATTATTTCCAGTAATCCACTGGACAGTTCAAATCTCTTAGAGTTGTGCTAAAGACTTACCACATGGTGTTACCTAGCTTTCCAATCTCATTTCTGTCCTCATCCCCTCCTTTACCCTGAGCTTCAGCCAGAGTAAATTAATTATATGAGTGAATTAATTATATCAATTCCTTAAAACTATGTCTGTTGAAAGCACACATGAAAATTTAGCTCTCCTATGAAACAACAAAACAAAAACAAGATCCTGAGATTCAGCTAAGAGTGACTACCAAACAGAGGAAGCTTATGTCCAGGAGTCAGGGTGTTCCCTTCTGTGGGGACCAAGAACCCTCAAGGCCATTTCCCAGCCAACACTCCAAGCTGCACCTCGTTCTATCACCTAGACCATGGCTAGCAGTGAATGCTAGGCACCTTGGCCACCTACTCACCTACAGAGGAGCCTCCAGGACTGTCTTTCTCTATCTTCCACGGATCCTCTCCTTGCTGCAACAGGGAGATCACCTTTGGCTTGGTACATGGGAGTCCTGCTCATAGACAAAACGAAACATACACACACTTGGTTTCGTTTCAACACAAATGGAAAACTCAGAGCGCCACCTAAGCTGTGCGCTCATAACGTAGGGAGATATGTTTGGGAAAAGGCAGGTAACTGGTATAATTTACTGTATGGCAGGACAATATGATAAATATGACACTTTAGTAACTGATGGGGTACCATTAGTTTTCTATAGAGATGGAATGTTAGATGTGTAACCAAGCATCTGTGGAAAGGGTGTGTTCCAAGAAGCTTTTATGAAATGAGAAAACACTACTTGACCCCCTCTCAAAAAGGGCAGTGGTCAGCGAAGTGTGAACTGTGGGCCAAATCCAGATCACTGCCTAAGTGTGTACAGCCCTCGTGCAAAGAATGATTGGGAGAAAAGTAGAGAAATATGTCACAGAGACCATATGTGGCCTACAAAACCTAAAATACTTACTACCTGGCCCTTTACAGAAAAAATTTGTTGACTCCTGGAAGAGATAAGCAGGAAAGGCAAGCATTAGGTCCAGAGGACAAACAACGTCCTCTGTTGAAAGGGAAGCAAGTAATCCATGGGCAATCTTGGTGAAGTGATGTCTGAACCATGAAGAAACCTGTAACATGTGATCATAGAGCAGGAAGGGGATGGCTGTGGAGCAATCAGATGCCTAAAAGAGTAGGAAAATGTTCTTAATATTTATTTACGGAGATTGGATTTGTATAATCCCAAGGCAAAAATCAGCTAGTTTTTGTTTTAAATGATTTTTTTAAAAAAACTTATTTATTTGAAAGGTAGAGAGATATGGAGAGAGCTGGACTGAAGCCAGGAGCTGGGAACTCAGTCTGAGTTTCCCATGTGGGTGGCAGGGACCCAAGTACTTGAGCTGTCACCTGTTGCCTCCCAGGATGTGCATTAGCAAGAAGCGGGACTGGAAACACAGATGGGACTCAAACCCAGGCACTTTGATATGGCCAGCACAAGTCCCAAGGGGTGTCTTAGCTGCTACTCTCATCCCAGCAAAAGTCTGCTGAGGACCCACAGCTTTTACTCAGGGAAGGAGGTGCTGAGATTCCAATTTCTGATCTCTGCGTTCTCAGGGAAACTTCCTCACCCAATGAGAGCAGGTTGCTGTAGTTCTCTAGCATCACGTCCCGGTATAAGATTCTCTGGGGAGGATCCAGCTTCCTCCACTCATCCCTCGTGAAGAGCACAGCCACATCTTCAAATGTCACTGACACCTGGAAGGACAAGCCACTTAGCTTACCCAGGACCACTCTGCACAGAGAAGGATGCAGCAGTGGGGAGGGAGACAAGTCACTCAGGAAATGCTTCTGATGCTATGCAAGGTTCTGAAGGTTCTGCTGTTTATGAACAATGACTGGTGACGAACATACAAAGAGCAGCAAAAAGTAAAAATGAGCCTTGTGTTAACCACTATAAGGGCTATGTAGAGGGATCAAGGACATTGGTAGGATATTAACTGGAATAATCTTTCTGATGATTTGGTGACATATTGAAAAGCTTGGAAATATATTCTTCATCAATGACTATTTGTATTGCCACGTACAGGCATGTCTTGGCTTTTTATCACTGTAACAAATACCTGAGAGGAGCCAGTTATGAAGGAAGCATGACTGACTTCAGCTCATTGTTAAGTCCAAAATTGGGCAATCCCACTGGTTTGGCCTCTGATTTGGGTAATGGATGCAGAAGGCATCCCTCAGTCTCTCCTTACAATGCCATCATGACTCAACCATGGGCTGCACTCCAACACAATCCAATTCAACCCAATCCAATCACTTCCCAAGGGCCCCATCTTCAGATACCACAATTGGACCAATCAATCCATGACTTTGGGACTTAAAAGTCTATATGAGTTGGGAAGACAGATTGTGTTCAAACCATAGAAAAACAAGAGACTATGTACGGTGCTTGCAGAAACAAAAAACAGAAATCACCTGTGGGGAGCAATTCAGACTAGACTAAGTTACTCGAATTAAGACTTATTCTATGCATCTGCTCTCCCACAATATGGCGCTGGGAGAGAAGAAAACAGCTTCTACACAGCTGCCTTTCACCAACTTGACAAGCTGTAGGAGCTGCTCCTGATTGGAGGAGAGCAGCATACTCGGCATGTAGGTAGCAGAGTTGGGATTGGTGGGAGAGGACTATAAAGGAGGAGAGAGACAACATGCACCAGGAACATCTAAGAGGAACACCTGAGGGACATCTGAGCAGCCCCCGAGAGAGCCGGCCAGCGGTATGCTGCTCCCCCGTGGAAGTGGGGAAAGTGGCAGGGGGAACCGCCCTTCCACGGAGGTGGAAGGGAAGGTAGCCAACCCGGGAAGAACCAGCAGCAAACCCAGGGAGGGCCGAGCAGACAAAAGAACAGCGCAGGGTCCTGTGTCGTTCCTCCACGAAGACGGGGAGCGACAATCACCTATTTACCCATGGAGGCTAGGTTAAATAACTTAAGGCACATCTGTGCACTTACTGAAGCATGAGGACAGTGATTATGAAAATTAAAACAGCTGTCACCTATTGAATACTTTCTAGAAACCAAGTACGGCTCTTAAGAGTTTTAGGACACTGTCTGGCATTTATAATTTAAGCTTTGTAGCAATCATGCAAAGAAGGTACTATTATTGTTCTGATTTTACAAAAGAAAAAATGAAGTCTCAGATAGGAAGAAATTTGTCCCTAGTCACAGAGGTGGTCAGTGGTAGAAGGGGACTGCAATCCAAGTAGATGTCCCACACACCAGTCTTTTTTTCTTCCCACAAGCCATTTTTTATTTTAATTCTAAATTTTATTTTAATTATATAATTGCAAGATACTTGGTCCTCATATTTACTGTTTAATAAATAGTGACAGCTTATTGAATTCTATATGCAGATAGCCCTTTAACAAAATAAATAATATAAATAATATAAGGATGGATAAGTTGTCAATAAGTGACCCTCAAGATATACTTTGATTTTCTTCCTAAGTACTAGTTTTGTTTTTTTTTTTTTTTTTAAACAAAAGGCCTCCAAATGATTGACAGGTTGCCTCCTGTCAAGTAAACAGCAAATCTTTCTGAAAGACTGTCAGTGGGTTTGATTCTTGGATCTCTTTTTTTTTAAAAAGGCTCCATACGGCAACCCAGACACAGAATACAATGACAGGGAAGACATTTAGAGTCAAGTCGTGAAGCCTGCACCTTTTAGAGGTAATAACAATTCCTTCTTAGTACAGAACTGATAATAAGTAACCCCAGAAAAAGATTTATGTAACTACACTGAGACGATCAATCTGGCATCATTTCATCAGGCTAGACTCCATTCTTAACCCCTCTGCAGAGCCTCTCAAAGCCTACCACAGATGGTTAAGAAATAAATGAGATAATCTATACAATGGAGAGGAATAGTGAGGATAACTAACAATGTGAATGTGTGTACTTAAAATACCACTGAATTATACATTCAAAAAGGGTTAAAATTGCATGGTATGAATGTTTTTCCACAATAAAAAATATTAAAATGGTAAAATGCATACGCACATAAGTAAATAAAAGTACAGAGATTATTCTGAGGGATGCATACTGGTAATTCAAAGGTTCTGAGGGATGCTGACAATGATCGTCCCTAGATGTTGAACTATGAGTGATTTCACCTTCTTTTTTATATATGTTGTGAAGTAGGTATTTAGTCTTTATCTCATTTCTTGGCACTGGACTCCTATATGACTTTTTGTATGTCAATGCCTCATCTGATAGCTAGGGGCTCCTGTTTAGCCTTGAGATAGATGCTGAAGGTGGAGCTGGCCCATGTTCCAAAGCAAGGAAGTGTCCATAAAAACTTAAATAACTGGTTTCAGGTAGCTTCCTGATAGCTTAGCCCAGGGAGACTCCTGGAGGATGGCACATCTAGAGGACATGGAAGCTCCAGGTTCCCTGCCCTACCTTGCTCTAGGCATCTCTTCATCTGTGTCCTGTATGGTATCTTTTATAATAAGCTGACAAATCTAAGTGTTCCCCTGCATTCTGTGAACCAGTCTCACAATCAAAACCAAGGAGGGGGTCAGGGAAACTCCAGAAGCTTGGATTTGCAACTGGCATTTGAAGTGTGGACAGTTCTGTGGGACCGAGCCCTCAACTTATGAAGTCTGATGCCCTGAGTCAGTACTGAACTGAATGACACGACTCCCAACTTATTTCTCTATGCCTGCAGCACTGCTTGCTTGGTGGGGCGGGGGACACTTGATATTAGACAGGTGTTGTGAGTATAGTGCAAGAAACTGAGTTTTCTTTTCTACTCACAGGCCTTAACATTTCCAATATGTGTTTTTCATCTCTGAAAATTTTATCAGGAGCATGTTATATGCATATGATAAGAAAAATAATTTAGTGGCATATGAGGAAATGTAAGAAACGATCTTTGCCTCAGAAAATTAACAATCCAATTGGCAGACAATGTGGAAGCATGAATAATTTAAAAGAGAGAAAACTGTGTAGTAGAAAGGACAATATGCTATCTCCCAGTTCAACTTCAGAGACATGAACAGGAAGCCCAGGACAGCCAAGGCTCCAGTCTCACACTTTACTGGTGGCAGCAGCAGGACCATACTCCCATTTTCTGGGAGCCCAGCACTTGTTCTCTCTAGGCTTAAACTTCCCATCACTGGGTTGGACACCCAGTTGCTAATACATGGGCAGCAGGTGCAGTTAGGGAGGATGCCTTAAAGAATCACTCACATACCCAGCAGGAGAAGATTTTGGGCAGAAGAGCATGTGGCTCTGTTGGAGTGGAATAGGGAAGCCTTAAAGGAAGAAGAACAGAAGAGTTCCAGAAACATATGGCTGATCTGCCCTTGCTCAGAAAGCCATAACAGAGGGGTGACTGGATGGCCCGAGCATGGACTGACAGTGAAATGCACCTGAGACTGATTTCAGCTGACTTACCTTCTTTCGAGCCTCAGTTTCATCATGTGTGTGAAACAGGAATAATAGTTGCTGTGCTACTGTGAGACTGAGAAATAACAAAGGGAAAACCCTCACCACATGCCCCACCGCAATGAACACTCAATAAACATCAGCTATTAGATGAAAATGGTAAAAACAAAGGAATGAGTTATTTTTTAGGACCAGGAAATATTGTATGTCAATTTCTGTGGACACTGTTATTATTAACATAATGCTATCACTTATCTAACCACAGCAACCACACACTGAGCAGTAACTATGTGCCTGGCCCTGACCTAAACACTATCAACTATGCAATTACCTCATCATAGAAGGTAGGCATGGTCGTCAGTCCTATTCTACAGGTAAAGAAACTGAGGCACAGAGAGGTGAAGCTATTTGCTCAAGGCCCACAAACAGCAACAGAGGAGACAGGTTAAAAGCCGGCCATCTGGCTTGAGAGCCCCACTTCCTAACCTAGGTGTACACGACTCTTCACTACATACATCCCACGGATCCCTCCCCCTGGCTTCCTGAGAAATCTTCTCTTTGCTGTCAGGGCACTTCTAAAGCTGAGTCCTCTGCGATGCCTCTACCCACCATTCACCTTCGCCTCACCTGGAAGAGTGTCCCCTCACTCCTTCCACATAAGGATGAAAACAGCAGGTCAGGATCAGTTTCTGAGACAGTGGCACATGAAAAAAGAACAAAACCCTGTCTTTTGCAACAAAGCGGATGAAAATGGAAATGGAAACCATCATGCTTAGTGACATAAGCCAGTCCCCAAAAGACAAACATTGTGTGTTTGCTCTGCTACATGGCAGTTTATATAAACTAAAAAAAGGTATAGGAATGAAGTGGGTATCTTGTGATGTAGCTCTTGTTCTGAACCCTTGTTTATACTCCTGGACTCAGGTCTTCCTTCTTTATGTGAATATTATGGTTAGTGGTGAATTAAGCCTGAGTTGTAGAGTGGATTGGAATTATGTCTTTGCAGGAACAAAAGGAAAGGATAAAAGGAGGGAGAGAGGTATGCTCATCCTTTTGGAACTTTTACCTATGAAATGAAAGCATTAAAAAAATTTTAAAAAAGGGGCTGGAGCCGCAGCTCACTAGGCTAATCCTCCACCTTGTGGGGCTGGCACACAGGGTTCTGATCCCCATCGGGCGCCGGATTCTGTCCCGGTTGCCCCTCTTCCAGGCCAGCTCTCTGCTGTGGCCAGGGGGTGCAGTGGAGGATGGCCCAAGTGCTTGGGCCCTGCACCCCATGGGAGACCAGGAGAAGCACCTGGCTCCTGCCATTGGATCAGCGCGGTGCACCGGCCGCAGCGCGCCGGCCGCGGTGGCCATTGGAGGCTGAACCAAAGGCAAAGGAAGACCTTTCTCTCTGTCTCTCTCTCTCACTGTCCACTTCGCCTGTCAAAAAAATTTAAAAAGAAATTTAAAAAAAGGACAGCGGCACAAGGAAAGCAGACGACCCTTGAAGTTAAGAGGGAAATAAAATAAAAACCATGGGCTGGGGAAGGCTGAGCCAGAAAGAAGACCTTCCTGCCAGGACAGGGAGGCAGACACAGAGGAGCAAAGGAGGCAGGGCGGTGAGGAATTTCCCCCAGTGTGAATGCTTGCTCTGCCCCAGTGATACAGTCAGGTGGCATCGAACCTGTCAAACAGAATTACACAGCAGCTTCAGATTTGTGAAGAAAAGTGTGTCTACTAAAAGAAACCCCACTAGACACGAGGGCACAATGCACCACTCACAGAGGCAGACCAAGTCCTCCACAGTGAAATGACTTTCGTTCCAAAACCCAAGGAAGACTGCTGGGTAAGGACAACAACAACAAAACACCCCACTCACCAAGGGCTGAGACGGCAATGAGCTCGCCTGGGGTCTCACCTTCCTCTGCTCCGCGGCCATGTCCTCCTCCCTGGCTCTTTCCGGAGGGCAGGTGAGGCTGAGAGAACAGACAGGGAAGCAGGAGGAAGCCTCTTTTGCCTCCCACCGCTCAGAGGCAGCGGCTCTGAGCTCCTTACAGGGCCAGAAGATGAGCTGAGAGGGAAAGTCAAAAGGGACCAGGCCCATCTTGGCCCAGTTTCCCAGGAGCAGGGCCAGCACCGCCTCGCACTATGTCATCCCGCAGGGCCACTTGGCACTGGGGCAGCTCCATCCCACAGCTCAGGAGACAGGGCAGCGCGGGGCCACAGGCCCGAGGTACACCCAGTGAGCGCGACCCCGCGATCCCGCCCCCGCCTCCCTCCCGCCACGGAACCCACTTGCAGACCCGCGGAGGAAAAACCTTCTGAGAAGGGAAAACGCGGGATCTTCTGGGCCGAGGAGGGAGCGGATCCAGAACCCAGGACCTGGGTCCGACTGTGGGTCGGCAGTCGGGAACACGGGCGCCTCCCCCTCCAGCCCCCGGACCTGCGGCGAAGGGAAACCAGGTGCCCGACCTGGCGCGGTCCAGGGCGCACCTGGACGGCAGGTGGCGGCGGGCCATAGGCCCGGGGCGCCGCCCTCGCACCCAGGCCTTCCAAACGTCTCCCGGGCCCGCATCCTCCGAGGCCCCGTCCCTCCCCGCTCCTCCCGCCGCTCACCTCCCTAAGCGCTAGGTTCCAGGAGCCGCGCTTCCCTGGCCGCGCCCCGCAAGCGGGAGGCTCCGGAACTGCCCCACGGGGCAGCACTCTCCACAGGCGTCCCCGCCCCAGCGACCTCAGGCCTGGGAGCCGCTCACCCGCCGGCGAGTCCAGAGGGGCGGGGTGGAGCAGCCCGCTAGTGCCGATGGGAAATGCAGTCCGTGTGAATCAGAGGATTCTGGGAAATGTAGTTCTTCACTGTTTTCTTGCGGAAAGGCCGGGGAGAGTGTCTCAAGTGTCAAGATCGGACCTGAGGACTCTTGGAGTGATCCTGGCTTCACCACTGCCTTGGTGAGCTGTAGGGCCCTGGGTTTGGGTACATTCGCCCAGGGCAGTATCTTGCAGCTCTGCAGTTGTGCAAATGATAGTGAGGGCACTGTCAAGAATAGACCCATGTCTCAGTTTTTCAGCAAAATGGTATTTGAGCACCTGCCCTGTGCCCAGCACTGTGGCAAGTGCTTTGGAACACATTCGTGAACAGAAGAAGAAGTGGGAAGGGGGAGGAAGCCATGAGCACAGTTAGACAAGAGCCTCTAGTGATCACTGGCATCATAAATAAGAGTGTCAATTGTTAAATCAACAACGGGAGTCACTGTGCACTTACTCCCCATGTAGGATCTCTGTCCTTAATGTGTTGTACTATGCGAATTAACTGTAAAACTACTACTAAAACAGTAATCTATGCTTTGTGTGTCTGTGTGGGTGCAAAGTGTTGAAATCTTAGTATATACTAAGTTGATCTTCTATGTATAAAGATAATGGAAAATGAATCTTGATGAAGAATGGGATGGGAGAGGCAGTAGGAGGTGGGATGGTTGTGGGTGAGAGGGAGGTTAAGGGAGGAAAAGCCGCTATAATCCAGAAGTTGTACTTTGGAAATTTATATTTATTAAATAAAAGTTGAAAAAAAATTTAAAAAAAGCTCTTCTTGATGCTGCCCAACTGTCAACAACAACAAAAAAATACCTATCTGAAGCTAACAACAAGGCTGATCTGACATTTAAAGCAGCAGCTCTTGGGGAAATGATCCCATCTTTTCTCTGTAACTTAGTTCCTGTATATTCAGACTTAGAAATCTCTCAGTTCCACCAATAAGGGGCATCTAGAAGGGTTCATGGTGGCTTCTAGAAGAAAAACTAATACTTTCTGCTTTTCTCCAAGTTATCTTTCTACAAAACCCCCACTCTCTATCACTCAAACCCAAACTCTCCACTTCCTGAGATCACAAATACACCTGACTCCTGCCATACAATAAAATCTGCATAACATATCTCAGACACGTAGTGTCTGCCAAACTGCTAACTCCAACTCTAATATCAGCCACTCCCATTCCTCACCCACCAGGCCTGTGGATCACTCCTAGGGGAAGATTGGCAGATTGACGTCACCCATATGCCACCAGTTAAGCCAACATGTTACTTTCTGGTGATGGTGGACACCTTCTTGGGGTGGGTGGAAGCTTCCCCTACTACTAACAGCTTCCACTGTTTCCACTATACTATTAAATATTATCCTAAGATTTGGATTATGGACTGAAATTTATCTCTCAATTTTCTCAAATAATATCTGCCTCTCTTCATATCTCATGGCATTTTCCAATTCCATATCATAACCCCTCTTCAGGAAAAGTGGAATGGATGAATGGAATGTTAAAACAGGCTCTAAGGGCTGGCACTGTGGCACAGTGGGTTAATCCTCCGCCTGAGCACCAGCATCACATATGGGTGCCAATTCTAGTCCTGGCTGCTCCTCTTCCAATCCAGCTCTCTGCTATGGCCTGGGAAAATAGTAGATGGCCCAAGTTCTTGGGCCTCTGCATCCACGTAGGAGACCTGGAAGAAGCTCCTGACTCCTGGCTTCAGATCGGTGCAGCTCACTCCATCTGGGGAGTGAACCAGTGGATAGAAGACCCTACTCTCTGTCTCTCCCTCTCACTGACTGTAAATATATCTCTAAAATAAATAAATAAAATCTGTAAAAAAAAAAACAGTCTCTAACTAAACTCTCCACCCAGGTCCACTTAGATTGGGTAAAACTCCTTTCTTTAGCTCTGTTAAGAGTTAGAGCTCTTCCCTGGAAGCCATTATTGTTTAGCTTGTTCAAAATTCTCTGTGGAAGGCCTCTTTCACCTAACTTCCCTCCACTCAAAATTCTGAAGCTATTCCTCCTCCTCTCACTTTCCCCCTTCTCAGCAAAATGTACTCTCACTTATGGACCTATGCAGATACACATCTACACAAATCACAATCCCTCCTGTCTGTACTCCTACCTTTCAACCTGGTGATTGGGTTGGCTACTTTAAAGCCAAAATGGAATAGGCCCTACCAGGTGATATTGACTCCAGTGCTGCCAAACTCAAGGGACATCCTCCCCACAACCTGGTACATTTTACTTCATTAAAACTAGTAACATCTCTCTTATATAAGTCTACTCCCACAGGATCCACCTCTCAGGTTGACACAGCTCCCTGCAATACCAGAAAAACCATCTCATATCCCTGACAAATTCTGAATTCCACAGGTTTCTCCAAATAATTATGCAGGAAAGCCACTGGTATTCACTTCCACCAATCTGCCTCCCCAACCTGACTCAGATTGCTGGCTTCAGGGAGATCCTTGTGACTTCACACCTACACAGAAATCCTCTTTTATCACCTGTTTATGCTTCACATTGTGATGCACTGTCACCCTGTTACTGTCTTCAGCCATAGTTCTAGCCCTAACATTAGCAATAGGTTTGACAGCAGTTGCCCTGTGCTGAAAAACTTCTCTTAGCACTCTTTTATCCCTCTAGATAGGATGCTTTTCTGCTGTCTCCTGTTCCAACCTGGTCCCCTTTTGTGGTTCCAACCCCCTCACATACCTCTCACCAACATTTCCTTCCAGAATTCTTACATACCTCTCATCAACATTTCATCTAAGATTTAGCTCTCAGTCTCAAAGAAAACATAAATGACCTAGCACAGCAACTGTCTCGTCTCCAGGATCAGGTGAATTCATTGGCAGCATAGTTCTCCAGAACCACCTCCTCACAGCCCAGAGAGGAGGACTCTGCCTCTTTTTGGGTGAATAATGTTGCTTTTACACCAATAAATCTGGTGTTATAAGAGATGGGATCAAATGCATGAAAAAAACATGCTAACGAGATGCATTCCCAAGATAACGCTGCCTCATTTTGACCATCTTTTGGCCATGGGCAATGTCTCATATATATCCTTTTTTGAAGATTTATTTATTTACTCAAAAGTCAGAATTAAACAGAGAAGAAGAGGCAGAGAGAGAGAGAGAAATAGGGTTTCCATCCACTGGTTCACTACCCAGATGGCTACAACAGCTGGACTGTGCTGATCCAAAGCCAGGAGCCAGAAGCTTGTTCTGGGTCCCCCACATGGGTGCAGGGGCCCAAGCATTTCGGTCATCTTCTACTGCTTTCCCAGGCCATAGCAGAGAGCTGGATTGGAAGTGGAGCAGCAGAGACTCGAACCGGCACCCATATGGGATGCCGCCACTGCAGGTGGTGGCTTTACACACTACGCCACAGTGCCAGCCCCCTTATATACCTTTTTATCCTCATAATCATAGTACTCCTATTTCTACCTTGTATAGTTATATTACCGGAGAAGCAAAGGGTCCTTGTCTTCATGCAAGAAAGAATTCAGGCGTGAGACAGAGAGCAGGGGAAAGCAACGTAGCAAGTTTTATTAGGGTAGGGACATCATAAGAATGGATGGGCACCTCTCCAGACAGGACCTGAGAGAGAGTGCCCAGCACACATTTAGGCTGGGATTTTTAAGGGGATGAGTCTTGCCTTCCCTTCCCCTCTCCTTCTTCTCCTCCTCCCGAACAAAGACTTGACTTGTCATGCTAGTATCTCACTAAAAAAGGCCTTCTAATCCTTTCTCTCTCTCCATGCCTTCAGGAACTCCTAGAACCCGAATATTGGCTTTTTTAATAGTATCCTGCAGATTCCCAACAATATTTTTTGGATTTCTAATTTCCTCTTCTTTTCTTTGGTTTGACTGCATATTTTCCTGTGCTCTGTCTTCTAAGTCCAATATTCTCTTTTCTGCTTCACTGACTCTGTATTTAAGCTCTCTAATATGTTTGTCATTTGATCTATTGAATTCTTCATTTCATTTTGATTTTCTTCACTATCACAATTTCATGTTCTACTAGTTTCTTCATTTCATTTTGATTCCCCTTAAGATTTCATTTTCATGAGAGAGATTTTCTATTCTGTCCAGTAAGGATTTCTGTAGTTCAAGAATTTGTTTTTGAGAACTTCTAGATATTCTTATCATAAATTTTTTGAAATCCGTATCTTGCATTTCTTCTATCTCAATATCTTCATAATCTTGAATTGGGGTGTCTTGTTCATTTGGTGGCATCATAATGTCACTTGTTCTTGTTTCCTTGGTTTCTGTGTTTGTTGCTTGGCATGTGGAGATATTCTTTGGTTTCTTCTTTTTTTTTTTCCTTGCTGTGGTGGTTTTTCTCATTATACTATGACTGTAGATTAAATGGACTGTTTGCTTTTGATGGATCCTTAGAGGCTTGTGATGTGTGTGGCCAGAGAGCTTTGTTCGGTTCTTCAGGGTTAAGGGTGTGCCAAAGGTGGCACACCCCCAGGTTAGGTGTGGTAAATCTTCTCTCTCTCTCTCTCTTTATTCAGAAGGGAAGTAATTCCGCACAGCTGAGCAGAGTTGAAGGCAGTCAGTGTCTGAGCTCTGGCCCCTATGGGTATAATATTCGTCTGCTCTGTCCCAAAGACCACACAAAAGATCTGTTCAGTCCTCAGTGTAAGCTCAAATTCCCCTGCAATCTCCCACTGGGTTGCCAAGGTTACTGAGTTTGTGGTGTTTCCCAAGAGTACTCATGTCTCCAGTATTCCGTGAGTCCTCTCACATATCCTCGGGGTTTTTTTGTTTTTGTTTTTGTTTTTTGTTGTTTTGTTGTTGTTGTTTTTTTTTTTTTTTTTTTTTTTTTTTTTTTTTTTTTACAGTCTCAATTCATTAGCTCCACACATTCACTGTTATTTCTCCCCACCAGAGTCAGGTTTTTCTGCTTGACTGATGGTGGGCACAGCTTTTACATATGTCCAAAATGGCGCCTGCTCTTTGTCTTGCTCACCTTTGTAAGGTGAGTGGAGAGAAAGAATCGTGTCCGTACTGGTCCCTTTTATTTGTTTTATACATTTTTTTTTCTCTCCTCTAGTTAGCCTGGTGAACTTTCCCCCATGGAGTTTCAAGCCTCATCCCCTCTAGGCTCTTCCTTCTGCTTTTCCACCAGTGCCTTGGGCTATTGAGGTTTTACCTCACCTCCCTTTCCAGCGCTGGTGTGTAGATTCAGTGGCTGGGGTCCCGAGCCTTGGGCGCCCGTGCCCTCCACATAGGTCCACTGTGTCCAACTAGTTCCGGAAGAGTTTCCACTGCTGTTTTTTCCCTAACTCTTCCCTGAACCTACAGTATCTCCACTTTTATTAAGCTGTCTTTTCCCAGACTATCAGTGTGCTCCCTCCCTATCTTTCAGTCAACCCCATATTCATGCATCTTAACAGAAAGAATTCAGAGGATGGATCAGATCTTACCTCTCAGGTAACTAAGCAGAACTTTTGGGCCACCATCCTACTAACCCGGTGTTGAGAAGTATCTTCTGACCCAGCAGCTCTCATTCACCTGGCTTCACACCATTATCTTGTCTCACTCATGTGCTGAGCATCACATGCTAGATCGTCCATGCCAGGTGTTTCCCTTTTGTGAGAATAGTTTGGTATGAAGCACATAGGACTGATCAGCAGATGTTTGATGCTGGTACTTGAGGTGAAAGCTCAGGTACAAGGAAGACTCGTGGCTTATCCAGCCAGGATCATACCACAACCAATTTCTCTTCTAATAATCTGTGGGCATAGTTCAATTGCCAATGTTCCTGCAAGGAACCTGCGCACTCCAGACACAAATTAGCATTTGGGTTTCATTTTATTTTCAGCAGTGTTGCCTGATAATGCAGTGGATGGCATTTTATGACAGGTTACCATGTCAATTAATCCATAAATAGGGTTGCTTAGGAACACAGTTGACGTACTTTCTTGTTTGGTTACCAGTGGAATGGAGCTGGCAAACTAATTTGAAGTCAAATATTTTTACACAGAAGGAGAAATGATCTAATTACTTCAGGACTTATTATCTATTCCTCTGACTTTTGGTTAATTTGTTTTCTAAAATTAAACTTTGATTTTTGAGATAACTGTTTATCAACATGTAGTTGTAAGCAACAGACAGAGAGATACCATGCATACTCACCATACCCCAATGACAACATCGCTGAAACAACAGTAGAACAACACCTGGTTATTGTTTTTAATATAGGAAAGAAGACAGGCTAGTATACTCATAGTCACCAAGATTTGTATTGTGAAATGGGCCACTAATGTTCTATTTGTTCCTTAAAGAATTGGGGAAATGTTTTAGCCAAAATAATTTTACAGTATTTACAATATTTTATGGGTAACTTTCTACTAACAGTGTGGCAGTAGTTAACACACAAGATGTAGTGTTATGGGCAGAATTAGCATTTCAAACTGGAGTACAGAATCACCCATATTCATACTTAGTGTCTCTTTTAGACACCTCAAACTTACCATGTCTAAATTGGATATTTTATCTTTCCTTCCAAATCAGTTTTATCTACATTAAAGAAAAAGTAGATTTTATTTTTAAGGAAGTTTTAGTTCACAGCAAAAGTGAGTGGAGATTCCAGACAGTCCCATGTCTTGCTGCCCCCACACCCACACAGCCTTCCTCAGTAACATGCTGCACAAGAGTGGCATTTTCTCACAAGAGGCCTGCATTGATGGCCAGCACCACTCACTGGAGTCCATTCTTTCTCTCTCTCTCTCTCTCTGCCTCGCTCTCTATTTCTTTTTTTAAAAAAATTATTTATTTTAAAGGTAGAGTAAAAGAGAGAGACTCCCAAAAGGGCCACAATGGCCAAGCCTGAGCCAGATCGAAGCCAGGAGGCTGGAACTTCATCCGGGTCTCCCATATAGGTGCAGGGGCCCAGCACTTGGTCCATCCTCTGCTGCTTTCCTGGGTGCATTAACAGGGAGCTGAATTGGAAGTGGATCAGCTGGGATGCAAACAAGCACTGTTCTAGAATGCTGGACTCAGGCAGCAGCTTAGCCCATTGCACCACAATGCCTGCCCCAAGGTTCCATTCTTGATGTCCTATGTTAGAAAAAAAAAAACAGGAAAATAAAAACTCAGTTAATGACAAACTTTTTAACTGCACATTAGAAATTTTTAATAGAAAACTTGTATTTAATAAAAATAAATGTCAAAAGTACAACTTCTGGATCATAGTGATTCTTTCCCCCATAACCACCCTCCCACCCACAAACTATTCCATCTCCTACTCCCTCTCCCATTACATTCTTCTTTAAGATTCATTTTTAATTATCTTTATATGCAGAAGATCAACTCTATACTGAGTAGATTTTGACAGTTTGCACCCACACAGAAACACAAAGTATAAATTACTGTTTTAGTAGTAGTTTTACCGTTAATTCGCATTGTACAACACATTAGTGCAGAGGTCCTACATGGGGAGCAAGTGCACAGTGACTCCTGTTGTTGATATAACAATTGACACTCTTATTTATGACATCAGTAATCACCCGAGGCTCTTGTCATGAGCTGCCAAGGCTATGGAAGCCTCTTGAGTTCACAAACTCCAATGCATAGGTTAGAAATTCAGATTCTCTTTGATCTCTCTTTTCTGTCTTATATCTCACCCTGATCTACTGGTAAGTTAGGACTTGTTCAGATCTGCAGGCATGACCGTATCTCGAACACAAAAGAGCATGGCTATGCACATATCCGGGGTTGAGCTGTTAAAATACTCAGCCAATATTTTTATCACCTCCAAATAGTCTGTTTTATTCTATTAATTATCAGGAAAACTTGTTTTCCCCAAGTCTGCATCACCAACATTCTCCCTCAGGTGGAAGCACAGGTCATGAGTCAGATGCCAGTACAAGATTCAGTTAGCAATGAGTTTGTGCAGCCTCCAGCCAACTTTGCATTCTTTGCAGGCTGTTTATGTTATCCCCCTGCACATGAGCTCAAGCACCATTGCCCAGCTTCCACCTGGAAGGCAGGGTCATGATGCACAGCTGTCAATATTTTATTCCTGCCCTGGCCACTTTGAAGCCCACCTAGCACTGTGCACTCCCACCAGGTGATGGGGTGATCTTGGTGCGTCTGTCAGGCATTGAGGCCTAGAGGGAATCCAGTAGTTTCATATGCAGGGTCACACTATGTGCTCACAGGCCTACCCACTTCCTTCCTCTTGTACCCATGCCTGGTGCTCTGGGCTTCCAAGGTAGGGTGATGAGACAAAGTGTAAGTCCCCAGATGCAGCTTTCATTTGCTTTCAAGTAGGGACAAGCCCAAGCTGACCTTGTGGTCCCATCTTGCTGAGGTTTTGATGTGGTTTGAATGCATCTACTAAAGGTTCATGTGTTGGGGCTGCCATCTGGTGCAGCAGATTAAGCTGCTACTTGCAGTGCCAGCATCCCATATGAGCCCTGGTTTGAATATCAGCTACTCCACTTCCCTTCTAGCTCCCTGTCAGCACACCTGGAAAGCAGCAGTGCTTGGGCCCCTTCTACCCTCTCTCTCATGGGAGACCCAGAAGGAGTTCCTGGCTCATGGCTTTCACCTGGCCCAGTTCAGGCTGTTGAAGCCATTTGTGGAGTGAGCCAGCAGCTCGCTCACTCTCTCTTTTCCTCTCTCTCTCTTCCTCTCTCTGTGTAACTCTGTTTTTCAAATAAATAAATCTTAAAAAGCAGAAGGTTCATATGTTGGAAACTTGGTCCTCAGTGTTGCAGTGGTTAAGATGTGAATGCATTCCAGAAGGAAGCTCACATATATTGTAGGAATACAAAAATATTCAGCACTCAACAAAGTAAGCTATATATTGTCAATCTAATATCTAATAAATAAATAATATCTAATAAATACTAAAATAACAATAAAATAGATAATAAACTAAACAATGAAATAAATAAATAATATCTAATAAATAAATTATCTAATATCTAATAAAAAAATCCCAGGGCCTGCGCTGTGGTGCAGTAGGTTAATCCTCTGCCTACAGTGCCAGCATCCCATATGGGCACCAGTTCTAGTCCCGGCTGCTCCTCTTCCAATCCAGCTCTCTGCTATGGCCTGGAAAAGCAGTAGAAGATGGTCCAAAGTCCTTGGGCCCCTGTACCCACATGGGAGACCGGGAAGAAGCACCTGGCTCCTGCCTTCAGATCAGCAAAGCTCCGACCATTGTGGCCATTTGGGGAATGAACCAATGAACGGAAGACCTTTCTCTCTGTCTCTCCCTTTCACTGTCTGTAACTCCATCTCTCAAATAAATAAATAAAATCTTTAATAAAAAAATCCCCAGATATGTGAAAGACAAGAAAGTAAATGTGGGATCAATAAGAAAAGAAATCCAAAGAACCCACAAACACTTCAGAATTAAACAATACATCTCTAAGTTACCAAAGAATAATGCATATGGGAAATAAAATATTTTACCTACATGACTGAAGACACAATGTATAATGCCACTCCAAAAAGTTTATGGAAAATGCATGCATCTTAAAAAAAATTTTTTTTATTACTTGAGAGGGAGAGAGAGAAGAGCAAGAGCTGCCATCTGCTGGTTAACTCTTCAAATGCCCATGACAGCTGCAGCTGAAGCTAGGGGCCAGAAGCTCAATTTAGTTCTCTCACATGGTGGGCAAGGACCCAACCACTTATGCCATCACGATTGCCTCCCACGGTCTCTGTTAGCAGGAAGCAGGGCTTACAAGGTAGAATTGGGAGTTGAACTCACATATTCTGACATAGGACGTGGGTCTTTTTTGTCTTGAGATTTATTTATTTATTTGAAATAAACATTTGAAGATTCAATGATTGTTTACAGCCCTTGTCTCTGATGGAGAGGAAGTTTTTTTTCACCTCATACTATTTCTTGAACCCTTTTACTTAGTGTAGGGCTTACTATATGATCATTAATAAACTGAAAATAGATCTTTGTAAAAATTAATAGTGGGAATGTAAGAGGGAGGAGGAGGAAGGACAGGTATATGGGCAGAAGGGGGGGTAAGTGTCACTATGTTCCTAAATCTATATATATGAAATACATGAAACTTGTATAACTTAAATAAATTTTAAAAAATAAAATAAAAGGCCAAGTCAAAAAAGAGTAACATTTATTTGAAAGGCAGAGCTACAGAGAAAGAGAAAAAGAGAAATCTTCTATCTGTTGGTTCACACCCTAAATGGTCACAATAGCCAGACTGATCCGAAGCCAGAAGCCAGGAGCTTCTTCCATGTCTCCCACATGTGTGCAGGGATACAAGGACTTGGGTCATCTTCTGCTGCTTTATAAGGTCATTAACAGGGAGCTGGATCAAAAGTGCAACAACAGGAACTTGAACCCGTGTCCATATGGGATGGTGGTGTCACAGGTGGTAGCTTTACCCACTAAGACATGGTTCTGGCCCCAGGACAAGGGTGTCTTAGCCAGCATCTTAGTCTCCAGGCCAAATGCCTGCTCCATACATAATCTTTTAATTCCTTTCCCCTACAGTTTGAAGTATGCTTCCGTCAAATCTTGTGAGATGAAGCCAAGCAGTGCTTACAGGGAGACTTATGCATTTAAACTCTAATATTAGAAAGGGCCTTCAGGGGCTGGCGCTGCAGCTCAATAAGCTAATCCTCCACCTGTGGCACCAGTGCACCGGGTTCTAGTCCTTGTCGGGGCACCGGATTCTGTCCTGGTTGCTCCTCTTCCAGTCCAGCTTTATGCTATGGCCCAGGAGTGCAGTGGAGGATGGCCCAAGTGCTTGGGCCCTGCACCCACATGGAAACCAGGGAGAAGCACTTGGCTCCTGGCTTCAGATCGGCACAGCAGGGCTGTAGCAGCCACTTGCGGGGTGAACCAACAGAAGGAAGACCTTTCTCTCTGTCTCTCTCTCTCACTGTCTAATTCTATCTGTCAAATAAATTTTAAAAAAGCATGCATGCTTTATCAATGTCTTGAACATCATCATATCAAGGTCGCTGTCATGTTAACTATATGAAACTGAAATGTCACCTGACATCACTGACTGAGCAGCTGGTCATTTTCATTGTGAATATGATTTTTCTTGTTTCTATGCTCTTCGCTGTCATGTTAACTATATGAAACTGAAATGTCACCTGACATCACTGACTGAGCAGCTGGTCATGTTTCATTGGGAATATGATTTTTCTTGTTTCTATGCTCTTCACTAGTAGGTTAGTTCAGTAATAAATATATAAAATTTTAAAAAAATGTATTTGTTTATTTGAAAGACAGAGTTACAGAAAGAGGGAAAGGCAGAGAGATTTTCTACCCGATGGTTCACTAACACCCAGGGCTGGGCCTGACTGAAGCCAGGAGTCTGGAATGCCATCCAGGTCTCCCATGTGGGTGGCTGTGACCCAGTCACTACTCAGGCCATTTTCTGTTGCTTTCCCAGGCAGATCAGCAGGGAGGTGGACCTAAAATGGGGACCAGAATTGGTACTTGTATGGGCTTGGGAAGACAGCAGGATGATGGCTCAAGTGCTCAGGCATGCCACCCACCTGGGAGACCCAGATAGATTTCCAGCCTTATCCTAGACCTGGCTGTTGCAGGCATTTGGGGGTTGGGTGAACCAGCAGGTAGAAGATTCATTCTCTCTCTCTCTCTCTCTCTCTCTCTCTCTCTCTCTCTCTCCTTTCTCTCTTTCTTTCCTCTCTCCACCATTCAAATAAATAAGTCTTTAAAACTCTATGAGGGAAGCACAAAGCCAAGGATAGCCACATCAGAATGGGTAAGAAAACACTATTGCATTTCAGCAGATGTAGCCCTTCTCCAGGCCAGCACTGCTGGTGTGCTTGGGAGAATATACCAAATTGTTCTTGTACTTTTGGAAGGAAGAGAAGAGTGGAACATATATCCAGCATTCAGGCTTTCAGGGGGCTGCCTCAGAGACTGGTTGTTGTTCTGGCTGACTCAAACCTGAGTGAATACGGGAGGCAGGACTTGGAAGGACTGGGGTCCACCGAACAAGAACAAAACCCCTGTGGCTTGTTGCAGCAGTTGGGGAACTGTGGTACCACAGACACCAGAGAGCAAGAGATCATGAGAGTCTGAAAAATACAATAGTCAGCTTCAGTAATTGTGAATTTATCCATGCATGGCTGCAGTGGATGCAACCCCAAGAAAGAGGTTCTCTAACCAGGCTGATTGATGGCAGTCTTCTCCCTGTATGAAGCCAGTTCTTAAAGACTAGAATGAGTGGCCAGTGCCATGGCTCACTAGGCTAATCCTCCACCTGCGGCACTGGCACCCCAGGTTCTAGTCCCAGTTAGGGCGCTGGATTCTGTCCTGGTTACTCCTCTTCCAGTCCAGCTCTCTGCTGTGGCCCGGGAGTGCAGTGGAGGATGGCCCAGGTCCTTGGGCCCTGCACCTGCAAGGGCGACCAGGAGGAAGCACCTGGATCCTGGTTTCGGATCAGCGCAGCACCCTGGCGCAATGCACCAGCCATGGCAACCACTTGGTGGGTAAACCAATGGAAAAAGGAAGACCTTTCTCTCTGTCTCTCTCTCTCTCACTGTCTAACTCTGTCAAAAAAAAAAAAGACTAAAATGAGTGGATGTTTCTTCAAATGCACAAATCCCAGCAAAATATGACAAGGCACAGTAAGAAACAAGCATAGCCCAGTCAAGAGCTCAGATACATAGACAGAAAAAAACAGTGCGTAATGCCAGTGGAGATGGGGGGAGAGAACAGGGGGATGTAGATCAAAGAAAACTAAATACCAGACACGGAGAACAAGCAGCACTAGAGAGCTAATGCATACCATAAATAATAGAACATTGTGTTCAGAATTTTTCTGAGTATATGATAGTGGCTCTTGCCTCAGAGGAGAAAATGAGTAACTATGTGAGATGATGGGTTTAGGGATTTGTTCCAGTGCAATAGTATTTCACATATTTTATTTAAATTTTTTACAATTAAAAAAACATAACTGGGGAGAAGCAAAAGGAACAAGACCCTCATCCCTTCTTTATTTATTTATTTACTTTAAGCATTTCTTGAGAAACTTAACTTTAAAGGACCCAAAAATAATACATCTTTTGCAAACATTTAGACATAACTATAATTTATGAGACATAAGAATATCCTCTATTTAATACACTAAAATGAGTAAATCTTTGAGAACAAATTTTACTATTAACTCTCATATTACAACTTTTGAGGACAGATATCCTGCTTGGGAAGTTAGTGCACAGTGAATTCTGTTGTTAATTTAACAATTAACACTTACGTATGACGTCAGTGATCACCTGAAACTATTGACAGGAACTACCTAGGATATGGAAGACTTTTGAATCCACAGACTCCATCAGTATTTAACAAGCCCATAAACAGAGTGGAAGTTCTCTCCTCCCTTCAGAAAAAAGTGCATCCTTCTTTCATGACCACTTCTATCCACTGGGGTCTCACTCACAGAGGTCCTTTACGTAGAACATACTTTTGCCACAATATCAGGGCTTTCCATGCCTGAAATGCTCACATGGGCATTTCATCCAGACCAAAATGCTTTAAGAGCCAACTCTGAAATCAGAGTGCTACTTAAAGCATTTGTCATTCTGAGTCTGCTGTGTGGACTGCTTCCCATGTTGGAGCATTCACTCCTTTTTAATTCTATTACTATTGCCAAATACTTAATCTTATTTATACTATCACTTTAACACTTAATCTGATCTATATGATCACCTTAACCTTTCAAATGCTATTTTTACCACCAACCTTAAGGGGATTTTGAGTCCCATGGCAAGTTTTTAAACTGTATCCTTAAAAGTAATTCCATAGGAATGTAGGCAGAACTATATGGTTTTGCAGTTACAAATTTTCACAATTCAACTTTAGGAGCATGGTGATTCTACCCACCATGACCACCCCCCAAACACACTCCCACTCCCTTCTTCCTTTGTCTCTTATTCTCACTCTTATTTTTTACTAAGATCTGTTTTTATTAACTTCATACACATATGATTAACTCTATGTTAAGTAAAGAATTCAACAAATAATATGAAAGAAAAACCTGTTCCTCAACAGTCAAGACAAGGGCTGTTCAAAGTCTTTATATCTCAAAGTGTCAATTTCACTTCTACAAATTGCCTTTTAATTGCTCAATTAGTTACACAAATCAGGGAGAACATGTGATATTTGTCCCTTTGGGACTGGCTTATTTCACTCAGCATGATGTTTTCCAGGTTCTTCCATTTTGTTGCAAATGACTAGATTTCATTTTGTTTTTTACTACTGTGTAGTATTCTATGGTGTACATATCCCATAATTTCTTTATCCAGTCTTAAATTGACAGGCATTTGGATTGATTCCATATCTTAACTATTGTGAATTCAGCTGCAATAAGCATGGGAGTACAGATACCTCTATCATATGCTGATTTCATTTATCTTGGGTAAATTCCCAGGAGTGGGATGGCTGGGTCATATGGTAAGTCTATATTCAGATTTCTGAGGTATTTCCATATGGTCTTCACAGTGGATGTACCAGTTTACATTCCCACCAACAGTGGATTAGGGTACCTTTTTCTGCACATCCTCTCCAGCATTAGTTGTTGATTTCTGTATGAGAGCCATTTTAACTGGGGTGAGGTGAAACCTCATTGTGGTTTTATTGTGATCATTCATTCATGATCACTGATGGCTAGTGATCCTGAGCATTTTTTCAAGTGTCTGTTGGATTTCCTCTTTTGAAAAATGCCAGTTTAAATCATTTGCCTATTCTTTAGCTGTATTGTTTATTTTTTTGTTGTGGAGTTTCTTGATCTCTTGTTATTCTGGTTAGTAATCTTTTCCCTTTTTTGACAGGCAGAGTGGATAGAGAGCGAGAGAGAGAGAGAGAGAGAGAGAAAGGTCTTCCTTTTCCGTTGGTTCACCCACCATGGCCAGTGCACCACACTGATCCAAAGCCAGGAGCCAGGTGCTTTTCCTGGTCTCCCCACTTGGGCCATCCTCCACTGCACTCCCGGGCCACAGCAGAGAGCTGGACTGGAAGAGGAGCAACCGGGACATAATCTGGTGCCCCGACCAGGACTGGAACCCGGTGTACTGGCACCACAGGTGGAGGATTAGCCTATCGAGCCGCAGCACCAGCCTCTGGTTATTAATCTTTTATCAGTTTTACAGTTTGCAAATAGTTTTCCCATTCTCTCAGTTGCCTCTTCACTTCCATGAGTGTTTCTTCTGCAGTGTAGAAGTTTCTCAATTTCATGTAATCTTATTTGTTAATTTTGGCTTTGATTGCCTTTGACTCTCTGGGGTCTTTTCCAAGAAGTCTCTGCCTATGCCAATGTCTTTCAGGGTTTCCCCAATGTTCTCTAATAATTTGATGGCATGAGGTCATAGATTTAGGTCTTTAATCCATGTTGAGTGGATTTTTGTGAAAGGTGTAAGATAATGGGCTTGCTTCATAATTCTACATATAGCAATCCAGTTTTCCCAGCACCATTTGTTAAAGAGACTGTCCTTGCTCCAGGAATTGGTTTTCGCTCTTTCTTTCAAATAGAAGTTCGCTGTGGATGTTTGGATTAATTTATGGCATTTCTATTCTCCACTGATCTATCCAACTGTTTTGTACCATTCCCAAGCTGTTTCGATTATAATTGCCTTGTAGTATGTCTTAAAATATGGTATTGTGATGCCTCCAGCTTTGTTTTTGTTGTATAAGATTACCTTAGCTATTAGGGGTCTCCTGTGTTTCCATATGAATTTCAGCATCATTTTTTCTATATCAGAATAATGCCCTTGGTATTTTGATTGGTAATGCATTGAATCTGTAAATTGCTTTTGATGTTACGGACATTTTGATGATATTGATTCTTGTAATCCATGAACACAGAAGATTTTAACATTTTTTGTATCTTCTTCTGTTTCTTTCTTTAACGTCTTTGAATTCTCATAATAGACACCATTGGTTAAATTTATTCCAAGGGGGGGCCGGTGCTGTGGTGCAGTGGGTTAGTGCCCTGGCCTGCAGTGCTGGCATCCCATATGGGCACCAGTTCGAGACCCAGCTGCTCCACTTATAATCCAGCTTTCTGCTGTGGCCTGGGAAAGCAGTAGAAGATGGCCCAAGTCCTTGGGCCCCTGCACCCACATGGGAGACCTGGAAGATATTCCTGGCTCCTGGCTTCGGATGGGTACAGCTCTGGCCATTGCAGCCAACTGGGGAGTGAACCATCAGATGGAAGACCTCTCTCTCTCTCTCTCTCTCTCTCTCTCTCTGCCTCTCCTCTCTCTCTGTGTAACTCTGACTTTCAAATATTAGTAAATCTTTAAAAATTTATTCCAAGGTATTTGATTTTTTGTAGCTATCATGAATGGGATTGAAGTTAGTTCATTCTCTGCCATAACATTGTTTATTTTTGTGTGTTGACTTTATATCCTGCTACTTTACCAAACTCTTCTATGAGTTCCAATAGTCTCTTAGTGGAGTCTTTTGGATCGCCTATAAATAGAATCATGTCATCTGCAAATCAGGATAGTTTGACTTCCTCCTGCCATCCCTTTGATTTCTTCCTCTTGCCTAAAAACTCTGGCTAAAACTTCCAGGACTATATTGAATAGCAATGGTGAGAGAGGGCATCCTTGACTGGTTCTGGATCTCAGTGGGAATGCCCTAACTTTTCCCCAGTCAATGCAACACTGGCCTTGTGTTTGTCATAAATAGCCTTGGTTGTGTTGAGGAATGTTTCGTCAAAACACAAATTGCTTAGAGTTTTCATCATGAAATGTTGTTGTATTTCATCAAATGCTTTCTCTGCATCTATTGAGATAATCATACGGTTTTGTTTTTCAGTTTGCTAATGTGATATACCACATTTATTGATTTGTGAATGTTGAACCATTTCTGCATAGCTGACCTGGAAGAGGGGAAGATGTCCCAAGTCCTTGGACCCTTGCACCTATGTGGGAGACCAGAAGAAACTCGTGGCTCCTGCCTTTAGATCAGCCCAGCTCCAACCATTGTGGCCATCTGGGGCGTGAATCAGTGGATGGAAGACCTTTATCTCTGCCTCTGCCCCTCTGTAACTCTGCCTTTCAAATAAATAAATAAATATTAGAGGGGGGGGTGGGGAGAGAGAGAGAGAGAGAGAAAGAGAAGGCCACTACGTAGTGATTAAAGGTTCAATTCAAAGGAAGATGTCACAATAATTACTGTATACGCACCTAATTGCAGGGCACCTGGCTATTTAAAAGAAATGTTAATAGATCTAAAGGGAGACATAGACTCCAATAAAATAGCAATGGGAGACTTCAATATCCCACTTTAAGCAATGGACAGATCAACCAGACAGAAAATCAGCAAAGAAACAACAGAGCTAATTAACACTATTGAGCAAATGTACCTAATGGATAGCTACAGAACTTTTTATTCTACAGCTGTAGAATACACATTCATCTCACCAGTGCATGGAACTTTCTCTAGGGTAGGCCATATATTAGGCCATAAAGGAAGTCTCAGCAAGCTCCAAAAACTCAAAATCATACTAAGAATCTTCTCTGATCACAAGGGAATGAAGTTGGAAATCAATAACACATGAATATCTAGAACATATGCAAACACATGGAGACCAAACAACACGCTCCTAGATGAACAGTGGGTCATTGAAGAAATCAAGAGATATTTCAGAAATTTCAGGAATTGATTGAAGGTTACAATACAACATATCAAAACTTATGGGATACAGAAAAAGCAGTGCTAAAAGGGAAGTTTATAGCAATTTGTGCCTACATCAAGAAATTAAAAATGCACCAAATTTATAGCTCATTGAGCTATCAATGCATCTCAAGGACCTCTTCCAGGCCAGCTCTCTGCTGTGGTCAGGGAGTGCAGTGGAGGATGGCCCAAGTACTTGGGCCCTGCACCCCACGGGAGACCAGGATAAGTACCTGGCTCCTGCCATTGGATCAGCATGGTGCACCGGCTGCAGCACGCCAGCCACGGCGGCCATTGGAGGGTGAACCAACGGCTAAAGGAAGACCTTTCTCTCTGTCTCTCTCTCTCTCACTGTCCACTCTGCCTGTCAAAAATAAATAAATAAATAAAAATAAACATCACTGCATATTGATATCATGATGTGCATACCTTCAACAATAAGAGCTCTCCCCCACATTAAGGTCTCATAGAGAAAAATAAGCAAAAATGAAATCTGCTTCTCTTTAAAGCAAAGTCTCACAAAAGTCTTCTGCACCCAGATCTCCCTGTTCATGTCTCCTCATCCTGCCCAGCTCCAGCCAGAGGAAGCTCGCTCTGATGTTCACGAGGACCGTGGGGCTTGCCTTTTGATTTTGAAGACTAGGGAGTAGGAACCCATAAAGTTTGTCTCCTAACACAAAATCTTTCCAGAAGCAATCGAAGTCCAAGACAGGCTTTATTTTCCTAATGGAACAATGTGACTTCACATCTTAGTGTGGCAGGGTATTCTTGGGTATTGCGCACTGCTGCTGATTGCTGGGACATGATGGCTGGAGGATTAGGGTGTTCTATGCCACAGTGAACAGGATTGCACCAGAAAGGGCCAGAATATGGCTTGCTGCTGCCTGGAGTCAGCGGTGAGGCAGAGTAGGAGGAACCTGCTGACCCCCATCATATTCTCCCTCACCCTGGGCATCGCAGCATGGTAAGAGAAGGGGACAGGACAAGATTAAAGTCAAGCAGAGCCTGGACTTGGGTCAGGTCAAAGCTCATTTTTAAGGAGGTGGAAGAGCAGAACTCTATATTGTGATTGCCACTTGTTATGGAGTGCTTACTGTTACTGACTTTGCCTACATAATCTCTTTCAATCTCCACCTTAAAAATTAGGACATTTTGGAACCAGTGTTGTGGCACAGTGGATAAAGCTGATGCCTGCAATGCCAGCATCACATGTAGTGTGCCAGTTTGATTCTGGCTGCTCCACTTCCTTGGTCCCCTGCACCCAAATGGGAGACTCCTGGCTTCAGCTTGGTCCAGTCCATTGCAACCATTTGGTGAGTGAACCAGCAGATGGAAGATCCCCCCCAACCTCTGCTTCTCCCTCTCTGTAACTTTTTCAAATAAATAAACAAATCTTTAAAAACAAAGTCAACAAGACTGCCACTCAAAACTGTAAGGAGATGCTGATCTCAGTCTCAGCCTCCTCACTGTTGGGCCATGGGGGTCACTGCTCCTCTGTGCTCTGGTCTTGCTTAGCAGGGCTTCAAGAGGGTTCAGAGCTACCTCTGCCCACCCTGGTCCAGCAGCCAGCATGTGTTGGCTGGAACCCTGCAGAAGTAATTCCACTCTTACTTGGATGTTTCTCCCTCAGCAGCCAGCCATCATCTTTTAAAAGCACAAAGGAATTAGGATTCCCTCTTGCTCAAAACTCCCCAACTCAGACTAAAGCCCGGCCTTCTAACCTGGCTTCCGTTTACTTCTCCAACCATATCTCCTGCTGGGCACATGGAACTACAAGCCCTTCCTTCATCAGGGCTTTTGCATTGAATGTATTCTCAGCCTGGCACTCTCCTACAGATTTCTTTGAGAGGCGGGCATTTTGGTGCAGTGGATTAAGCCACTGCCTGCAATACTGGCATCCCATATGGGTGCTTGTTCAAGTCCAGGCTGCTCCACTTCTGATCCAGCTACCCACTGATGTACCAGTGAATGGAAGATCTCTTTGTGTCTCCGTCTCTTCCTCTCTCTCTGTGACTCTGCCTTTGAAATAGATGAATGAATCTGAAAAGTTTATCTGAGGGGCTGACACTGTAGTATAGTGGGTAAAAGCTGCTTCCTGCAGTGCCAGCATCCCATATGGGCACCGGTTCGACTCCTGGCTGCTCCACTTCCAATAAAGCTCTCTGCTGTGGCCTAGGAAAGCAGTGGAAGATTGCCCAGATCCCTTGGCCCCTGCACCCACGTGGGAGAAACAGAAGAAGCTCCTGGCTCCTGGCTTCGGATCAGCGCAGCTCTGGCCACTACGGCCAGCTGGGGAGTGACCCAGCAGATGGAAGACCTCTCTCTCTACCTCTCCTTCTCTCTATGTGTAACTCTTACTTTCAAATAAATAAATCTTTAAGAAGATTTTTTTTAAAGTTCATCTGAGCAACAGTGAGTCAGAGACAGATAGCAAACTCCCATCCACTGATTTGCTCCTCTAATATCCTCAATAGCTGGGCTAGACCAAGGCAAGGTTTAGGATCCCAGGACATCATTCAGGTCTCCCATATGGGTGGCAGGAACCCAATTACTTGAGCCATCTGCATTGGCAGGAAGCTGGAGTCAGAGGCCAGAGTCAGACACTCTATGTGGGACGTAGGTGTCCTGAATGCTGAGCTAACCACCAGTTTTCTTATTCTGCTTTATGCAGATTATATCATGCATCCATGTGTATGTTTATCTCTCTCATTGACTTGTTTGTGGCCTGCTTTCCTTAGGAGGGTGTGCCCTCCTGAGAACAGAGAGGCAGCAGTCTCATTCTCTGCTGTGTCTCCAGTGCCTGGGACAGTGTCTGACACAAGGTAAGTGCTCAAGAAATGAGTCAAATCAAGAACAGACATTTACAAAATAGTGCCTCTCGAAGTCTACCAGTACAGAATGCAGACACCGTGTTGGATGAGAAATGTTTTGCTGTGATTAAGGAATGCATGTAAGAAATCAGATTGTGGCGGAGCCAAGATGGCAGAATAGTGAGGGCGCACACCGATAGTCCAGGAAAATTTAGTTTAATAAAAGTGGAGTTACGGTAGCCTCAGAAAAAGGATCAGGAAAAAATTGCAGAGGAAACTCTTCCAGATCTAGTGGCTATGACTCGGAGGACCTACTGGGAGAGCAAGGTAGCCCACCACGCGGAAGCCAAGCCACGGGAGCCACAGGGTCTGCACGCCAGTGCGGGAAGGGGAGTGGATGTCACACAGACACCAACGGGGAGAGCAGGGATGCCCAGGGCTCCGAGTCCACACATCGGCGCTGGAAGGGGAGGTGAGCTCAGTAACCTGAGACATTGGCGGGGAAATGGCAGACAGAATCTAGAGGGAAGTGGGCTTTGAGATGGGAAAGTTCACCAGACTGACTACAGGAGAGAAGGAAAAAAAAAAGGGTGGGGGGGTACTGGTACAAACAAGTTTCTCTCTCTCTGCCAACCTTGCAAAGGTTAGAATGGCTCACATTCAGAAATCTACCAACAACAGATGCTGGCGAGGATGTGGGGAAAAAGGGACACTAACCCACTGTTGGTGGGAATGCAAACTGGTCAAGCCACTATGGAAATCAGTCTGGAGATTCCTCAGAAACCTGAATATAACCCTACCGTTCGACCCAGCCATCCCACCCCTTGGAATTTACCCAAAGGAGTTTAAATTGATAAACAAAAAAGCGGTCTGCACCCTAATGTTTATTGCAGCACAATTCACAATAGCCAAGACCTGGAACCAACCTAAATGCCCATCAACGGTAGACTGGATAAAGAAATTATGGGATATGTATTCTTTAGAGTACTATACCGCAGTAAGAAACAACGAAATCCAGTCATTTGCAACAAAATGGAGGAATCTGGAACACATCATGCTGAGTGAAGTAAGCCAGTCCCAAAGGGACAAATACCATATGTTCTCCCTGATCGGTGACAACTGACTGAACACCAAAGGGGAAACCTCCTGAAGTGAGGTGGACACTATGAGAAATGGTGACTTGATCAGCATAGCCCTGACTGCTGATGGACAACTTAATACATTATCCCTCATAGTATTTTTTTTGTCTGTTCTACTTGATATGACTGGTTTAATTCTGTAATTATCACACAGTTATTCTTGAGTGTTGAAAATTAACTGAAATGTGATCCCTGTTGAACGTAAGAGTGGGAATAAGAGAGGGAAGAGATGTGTAATTTGGGGCATGCTCGGGCTGACTTGCCCCAATTGGTAGAGTTGAAAACATACCAGGGGATTCCAATTCAATCCCATCAAGGTGGCATGTGCCAATGCCATCTCGCTATTCCAGGTGATCAATTTCAGTTCACAATTGATCATAATGAAAGGACTGAGAGTCAAGGGGAGCACATGGGCAAGTCTAGTATCTGCTGACACCAACCGATAGAATGGATAAAGGGGAGAGTGGTCCAGCATGGGAAGTGAGATGCTCAGCAGACTCATAGAATGGCGGATGTCCTAAATAGCACTCTGGCCTCAGAATCAGCCCTGAAGGCATTCGGATCTGGCTGAAAAGCCCATGAGAGTATTTCAGGCATGGAAAGCCAAGACACTCTGGCAAAAAGATCTCTGTGAGTGAGATCCCAGTGGAAAGAACAGGTCTTCAAAGAGGGAGGTGCCTTTCTCTGAAGGGAGGAGAGAACCTCCACTTTGACTATGACCGTGTCTAAACAAGATAAGAGTCGGAGAACTCAGGGGGCTTCCATAGCCTTGGAAACTCATGACTGGAGCATGGGGAGATTACTGATGCCATAAACAGGAGTGTCAATTTGTGAAGTCAACGGCAGGAGTCACTGTGCACTTACTCCTCATGTAGGATCTCTGTCCTTAACGTGCTGTACACTGAGGCTTAATGCTATAACGAGTACTCAAACAGTATATTTCACTTTGTGTTTCTATGGGGGTGCAAACGATTGAAATCTTTACTTAATGTACACTAAACTGATCTTCTGTAAAAAAAAAAAATTATCAATTCCCAACTTGACTCTCACTGGGATTAAACATGACAATAGGTCTGATCTGATTTCATCATCATTTAAAAAAATCATCTATTATTTTTCACTTTGTGTTTCTGTGTGGGAGCAAACTGTTGAAATACTTACTTAAGGTATGCTAGGCTGATCTTCTGTATATTAAGATAATCGAAAATGAATCTTGACGTGAATGGAGGGGGAGAGGGAGTGGGAAGGGGGGGTTGTGGGTGGGAGGGACGGTATGGGGGGGGAAGCCATTGTAACACATGAGTCGTACTTTGGAAATTTATATTCATTAAATAAAAGATAAAAAAAATGCCATTCAAAAAAAAATAAATAAAACATAAATACAGTTTTGGGAAAAAAAAAAAGAGACAAAGAGCAGGCCCCACTCGGGATATACACAACAAAAGGGGAGAGCTAAGGCTACAATTCAGTAGCCTAGGCAACCCAGTTGGAGTCCACAGGAGAAACTGAACTGACACAGAAACTTTGGGTAGAAGCCAGAGATCGCAAGCTAAATACCATCAATTCTGCTCAGCCGTGCGGTATTACTTACCTCCTGAATAAAAAATAAATAAATAAATAAATAAATAAATAAAAAGAGAGAGATTTACCACGCATAAACTGAGGGTGTCACCTTTGCACACCCATAACCTGGAAGAACCAAGCAAAGCTCTCAGGCCACACCCATCTCAAGCCTCCAAGGCTCCTCCAGCAGCAGGCAGTCCACTTAACACAGACACAGTATAAAAAAAAAACTCACAGTGAGGGAAGAAGAATTAACAATGCCAACCAACAAACACAAAAATCGAGGGAACAAGATCAACAATGACACTATGACACCTTCAAATAAACAAAACCCCAAGCCAAGATTATGAAGATAATGAGATGGAAGAAATGCAAGATATGGATTTCAAAAAGTTTATGATAAGAACATTTAGAAGTTTTCAAAAGCAAATCCTTGAACTACAGAAATCCTTATTGGACAGGATTGAAAATCTCTCTCGTGAAAATGAAATTTTAAGGAAGAATCAAAATGAAACACAGAAACTAGTAGAACAGGAAAGTGTGATAGTGAAGAGAAATCAAAATGAAATGATGAGCTCAATAGATCAAATGACAAACACATTATAAAGTCTAAAAAACAGAGTCAGTGAAACAGAAGAGAGAATATAAGACTTAGAAGATAGAGCACAAGAAAACATACAGTCAAACCAAAGAAAAGAAGAGGAAATTAGAAATCTAAAAAATATTGTTGGGAATCTACAGGATACTATTGAAAAAACCAACATTCGGGTTCTAGGAGTTCCTGAAGGCATGGAGAGAGAGAAAGGATTAGAAGGCCTTTTTACTGAGATACTAGCAGAGAACTTTCCAGGTTTGGAGAAGGACAGAGACATCCTAGTACAGGAAGCTCATAGAACCCCCAGTAAACATGACCAAAAGAGATCCTCAACATGACACGTTGTAATTAAACTCACCACAGTGAAACATAAAGAAAAGATCCTAAAATGTGCAAGAGAGAAACGTCAGATTACTCTCAGAGGATCTCCAATTAGACTCACAGCAGACTTCTCATCAGAAACACTACAGGCTAGGAGGGAATGACGAGACAGAGCACAGGTGCTAAGAGAGAAAAATTGCCAGCCCAGAATATTATATCCTGCTAAGCTCACATTTGTGAATGAAGGTGAAATAAAGACCTTTCATAGCAAACAGAAATTGAAAGAGTTTGCCGCCACACGTCCGGCCCTGCAAAAGATACTTAAAGATGTGCTACACTCAGAAACACAGAAACACGGCCATCAATATGAAAGAAGGTAAAGGAAGAAAACCTACCAGTAAAAGAGCATGGGAAGCTCAAAGCATATACTAGAAAATATCTCCAGGAAATTTGCAGGGCAAATTCACTATGTATCAATAGTCACATTAACCGTTAATGCACTTAACTCTTCAGTTAAAAGACACCAATTGATTATTGGCTCAAAGAACACAACCCAACTATTTGCTGCCTACAAGAAACACATCTCTCTAACAAAGATGCATGCAGACTGAAAGTGAAAGGTTGGAAAAAGATATTCCATGCCAACAGAAACCAAAAAAAAGCAGGTGTAGCCATATTAATATCAGACAAAATAAACTTTAATACAAAAACTGTTAAGAGAGACAAAGAGGGGCACTATATAATGATTAAGGGTTCAATTCAACAGGAAGATGTAACTATTATAAATGTATATGCACCTAATTACAGGGCACTGGTCTATTTAAAAGATATGTTAAGGGACTTAAAGGGAGACTTAGATTCCAATACAATAGTACTGGGGGACTTCAATACTCCACTCTCAGAAATAGACAGATCATCCGGACAGAAGATCAACAAGGAAACAGCAGATTTAATCAACACTATTGCCCAAATGGATCTAACAGATATCTACAGAACTTTCAATCCTACATCTAAAGACTTTACATTCTTCTCAGCAGTGAATGGAACCTTCTCTAGGATTGACCACATACTGGGCCATAAAGCAAGTCTCAGCAAATTTAAAAGAATTAGAATCATACCATGCAGCTTCTCAGACCACAGCAGAATGAAGCTGGAAATTAGCAACTCAGGAAACCCCAGAAAGTATACAAACACATGGAGACTGAACAACATGCTCCTGAAAGAACACTGGGTCATTCAAGAAATCAAAAGAAAAATCAAAAACTTTCTAGAAGTAAATGAGGATAACAACACAACATATCAAAACTTATGGGATACGGCAAAAGCAGTATTGAGAGGCAAGTTTATAGCAATAGGCGCCTATATCAAGAAATTGGAAAGGTACCAAATAAATGAGCTTTCAGTGCATCTCAATGACCGAGAAAAACTGCAGCAAACCAGACCCAAATCTAGTAGGAGAAGAGAAATAATTAAAATCAGAGAAGAAATCAACAGGATTGAATCCAAAAAAAAAAAATTACAAAAAATCAACCAAGCAAAGAGATGGTTTTTTGAAAAATAAACAAAATTGACACCCCATTGGCCCAACTAACTAAAAAAAGAAGAGAAAAGACCCAAATCAATAAAATCAGAGATGAAAAAGGAAACGTAACAACAGACACCACAGAAATAAAAAGAATCATCAGAAATTCCTACAAGGACTTGTATGCCAGCAAACAGGAAAATCTATCAGAAATGGATGGATTCCTGGACACATGCAATCTACCAAAATTGAACCATGAAGACATAGAAAACCTAAACAGACCCATAACTGAAACAGAAATTGAAACAGTAATAAAGGCCTTCCCGACAAAGAAAAGCCCAGGACCAGATGGATTCACTGCTGAATTCTACCAGACATTTAAAGAAGAACTAATCCCATTTCTTCTCAAACTATTCAGAACAATCAAAAAAGATGGAATCCTCCCAAATTCTTTCTATGAAGCCAGCATCACCTTAATCCCTAAGCCAGAGAAACATTCAGCACTGAAAGAAAATTAAAGACCAATATCCCTGATGAACATAGATGCAAAAATCCTCAATAAAATTCTCGCCAATAGAATACAACAACACATCAGAAAAATTATCCACCCAGACCAAGTGGGATTTATCCCTGGTATGCAGGGATGGTTCAACATTCGCAAATCAATCAATGTGATTCACCACATTAATATACTGCAAAAGAAAAACCATATGATTATCTCAATAGATGCAGAGAAGGCATTCGATCAAATTCAAAACCCTTTCATGATGAAAACTGAGCAAATTGGGTATAGAAGGAACATTCCTCAATATAATCAAAGCAATTTAGGAAAAACCCATGGCCAACATCCTATTGAATGGGGAAAAGTTGGAAGCATTTCCACTGAGATCTGGCACCAGACCAGGATGCCCACTCTCACCACTGCTATTTAACATAGTTCTGGAAGTGTTAGCCAGAGCCATCAGACAAGAAAAAGAAATTAAAGAATACAAATTGAGAAGGAGGAAGTCAAACTATCCCTCTTTGCAGACGATATGATTCTTTACTTAGAGGATCCAAAGAACTCTACTAAGAGACTATTGGAATGCATAGAGGAGTTTGGAAAAGTGGCAGGATATAAAATCAATGCACAAAAATCAACAGCCTTTGTATACACAAGCAATGCCACAGCTGAGAAAGAACTGCTAAGATCAATCCCATTCACAATAGCTACAAAAACAATCAAATACCTTGGAATAAACTTAACCAAGGAGGTTAAAGATCTCTACGATGAGATTTGCAAAATCTTAAAGAAAGAAATAGAAGAGGATACAAAAAATGGAAAAATCAACATCATCAAAATGTCCATTCTCCCAAAAGCAATTTATAGATTCACTGCAATCCCAATCAAGATACCAAAGACATTCTTCTCAGATCTAGAAAAAAATGATGCTGAAATTCATATGGAGGCACAAGAGACCTCGAATAGCTAAAGAAATCTTGTACAACAAAAACAAAGCTGGAGGCATCACAATACCAGATTTCAGGACATACTACAGGGCAGTTGTAATCAAAACAGCATGGTACTGGTACAGAAACAGATGGATAGACCAATGGAACAGAATTGAAACACCAGAAAACAACCCAAACATCTACAGCCAACTTATATTTGGTCAAGGATCTAAAACCAATCCCTGGAGTAAGAAGAGTCTATTCAATAAATGGTGATGGGAAAACTGGATTTCCATGTGCAGATTCATGAAGCAAGACCCCTACCTTACACCTTACACAAAAATCCACTCAACATGGATTAAAGACCTAAATCTACGACCTAACACCATCAAGTTATTAGAGAACATTGGAGAAACCCTTCAAGATATTGGCACAGGCAAAGAGTTTCTGGAAAAGACCCGGGAGGCACAGGCAGTCAAAGCCAAAATCAATTATTGGGATTGCATCGAATTGAGAAGTTTCTGTACTACAAAAGAAACAGTCAGGAGAGTGAAGAGACAACCGACAGAATGGGAAAAAATATTTGCAAACTACGCAACAGATAAAGGGTTAATAACCAGAATCTACAAAGAGATCAAGAAACTCCACAGCAACAAAACAACCCACTTAAGAGATGGGCCAAGAACCTCAATAGACATTTTTCAAAAGAGGAAATCCAAGTGGCCAACAGGCACATGAAAAAATGTTCAAGATCACGAGCAATCAGGGAAATGCAAATCAAAACCACAATGAGGTTTCACCTCACCCCGGTTAGAATGGCTCACATACAGAAATCTACCAACAACAGATGCTGGCGAGGATGTGGGGGAAAAGGGACACTAACCCACTGTTGGTGGGAATGCAGACTGTGGAAGCCACTATGGAAGTCAGTTTGGAGATTCCTCAGAAACCTGAAGATAACCCTACTGTTCGACCCAGCCATCCCACTCCTTGGAATTTACCCAAAGGAAATTAAATTGGCAAACAAAAAAGCGGTCTGCACCCTAATGTTTATGGCAGCTCAATTCACAATAGCCAAGACCTGGAACCAACCTCAATGCCCATCAACAGTAGACTGGATAAAGAAATTATGGGATATGTACTCTTTAGAATACTATACCGCAGTAAAAAACAATGAAATCCAGTCCTTTGCAACAAAATGGAGAAATCTGGAACACATCATGCTGAGTGAAGTAAGCCAGTCCCAAAGGGACAAATATCATATGTTCTCCCTGATCGGTGACAACTGACTGAACACCAAAAAGGAAACCTGTTGAAGTGAAATGGACACTATGAGAAACGGTGACTTGATCAGCCATAGCCCTGACTGTTGATGAACAACTTAATACATTATCCCGCTTAGTATTTTTTTGTCTGTTCTACTTAATACTATTGGTCTAATTCTGTAATTAATACACAGTTATTCTTAAGTGTTGAAATTTAACTGAAAAGTGATCCCTGTTAAATATAAAAGTGGGAATAAGAGAGGGAAGAGATATACAATTTGGGACATGCTCAAGCTGACTTGCCCCAAATGGTAGATTTAGAAACATACCAGGGGATTCCAATTCAATCCCATCACGGTGGCATGTACCAATGCCATCTCACTATTCCAAGTGATCAATTTCAGTTCACAATTGATCATAATGAAAGGACTAAGAGTCAAAGGGATCACATAAACAAGACTAGTGTCTGCTAATACTAACCTATAGAAAATAAAGTGGAGAGCGATCCAACATGGGAAGCGAGATACACAGCAGACTCATTGAATGGCAGATATCCTAAACAGCACTCTGGCCTCAGAATCAGCCCTAAAGGGATTCCGATCTGGCTGAAAAGCCCATGAGAGTATTTCAGGCATGGAAAGCCAAGACACTCTGGCAGAAAAAGAAAGACCTAAATGAAAGATCTCTGTGAGTGAGATCTCAGTGGAAAGCACAGGTCTTCAAAGAAGGAGGTGCCTTTCTCTGAAGGGAGGAGAGAACTTCCACTTTGACTACGACCTCGTCAAAATAAGGTAAGAGTCGGTGAACTCAAAAGGCTTCCATAGCCTTGGAAACTCATGACTGGAGCATAGGGAGATTACTGATGCCATAAACAAGAGTGTCAATTTGAAGTCAACAACAGGAGTCACTGTGCACTTACTCCTCATGTAGGATCTCTGTCCTTAATGTGCTGTACATTGTGATTTAATGCTATAATGAGTACCCAAACAGTATTTTTCACTTTGTGTTTCTATGTGGGTGCAAACTGTTGAAATCTTTACTTAATGTTTACTAAACTGATCTTCTGTATATATAGAAAATTGAAAATGAATCTTGATATGAATGGAAGGGGAGAGAGAGCGGGAAAGGGGAGGGTTGCGGGTGGGAGGTAAGTCATGGGATGGGGGGGAAGCCAATGTAGTCCGTAAGCTGTACTTTGGAAATCTATATTCATTAAATAAAAGTTTAAAAAAAAAGAAATCAGATTGTCACAGTACCATGAAACACAGGCCTTTCTAAGTGAGTGGGTTGGAGAGGCACTGGTTTCAAGTCGGTGCCAATGTGGGCGAGTCCACGGTCACCAGTCCACAGGAATTTCGTGGGCTGTGCCTGTGAGGAGGATCTGGGGCCTGTGACTGTGAGGATTGGGGCAGACCTAGGCTGCAGGTACATTGTGTAGAAGCTGATACTTTCATCATTGAGGATTTCCTAGGAAATCTGGATGCCTGAGAGTTCTTGGAGAAAGCCACAGAGCTGATGCTGTTTGATTCCTGTCCATGCAGGGCTGCCAAGTGCTGTCCAAGCAGAGTGGCTACGACTCTCTGAGCACTCCTGTGCAAAACACCAGCCCCGGACTCAGCTCTTGGCATAGAGCCTTCACGCATCCCTCAGTCCCTCACCTGCCTGTGCAGGAAACTTACCAGGCCCCTCTTTGCGTGAGATGGGAGGCACAGCAGAGCTAATGACTCCACCAGAAGAGCTCAATTTTACCACCTGTTCTGGTTCCTGGAGTCACTGAGCAAATGTATTCACTTTTCTCACTAGGGTCTACTGGCAGCAATCATGATTTCTTAAAAAGCCCTGATCCCTTCTTGTCTGAATTCTCGAGGGGTTTTGAAAACTAGAGTGAAGACTTTGGACAAAGCTCAGGAAGTTACATGAAACTTTGATTTTAGATTTTGATTTTAGATGCAGAGTTATTCATGTCTACAATTTTAGGCAGAAAACTAAATAAAATAAAATAAAAATTTATCCTAACATTATCAGCCTTGCACCTTGTCTTGTCTCCTCACACACACCTGTCCCTGGCTCCAAGGGGCAATTCTTCATGTCAGGAATGAATCAGTAATTGACTTAGTCTTGTAACTTTGAATGATTTCCTTTTAAATCAAATGCATCTGATTTGCAAGTGATTGTTAAGAACATGAACCACAATTTGTTTAAAATATGCCACAATCATATTAAAAAATCCTTGATAATTCCTGAGATGAAATTTATAAACATGTTTTAAATTTAAAAGTAGTTGTCCTCTACATTCCAAACAAAAGAAGAGGAAGAAAAATATGCTTAACTTAACTCAAAAGGGGATTTTGAGTCTATGGTGAGCAAAGCAGTTTTGTTTGGAAAACTGTGATGATTTTAAATTGAAAACAAGAGTACAGGTATCTGGAGAAGGCAGAGGGACCAAAGGCAATGTGGTAAGTGTAAATAAACTAAGAGTGGAATGATTTCTTTACCAAGTTTTTATATTAGCGATGGTTTCTCAAGACTGCTTTTGCTCTGGCTATGACACCTTCTAAGGACAATGTGGATACTTTAATACTAGAACTTAATTTAGCTGTCTGGATCCAGGTCGTTCCTTGGTATCACACACTCCATAAGGGGATTGGGATTGTAATTACGCTTTTGTAGGACTTGATCTGCACCACAATTTGAATGCTTAAGAGAATTTTGTATCTACACATGCACATTCCAGCAAAATGCAATGACAGAAATGACCACATTTCTACCTGCTGCATGTGCATGAGAACCACTCTGTCGGCGGGGGTCGGGGGTGGGGTGGCAACCAGAGAACACCAGCTGGACCCTCTTGGCAATAGCACCGCTGCTACCCAGGAAGCACTTCCAGACTCATGTAATACATTTACAACCAGGAGGGGTCAAAAGAATTGTGACACACTGGAGATTCAGAAATTGTTCTGAAACCTAGCACCTGGATTGTGAGGAAAAACACTACAGGGAATGTGCAAAGATAACATGTGTTTTAGAAAGTTGGGGATAATGGAGCAGTGTTTTAAGCTATAACTGGGGCACACCTGCCTCCCACACTGCAGGACAGTTCACTCCCAGGCTACTCTGCTTCCAATCCAGTTCCCTGGTAATGCACTTAGGAAGGCAGCAGAGGTTGACTCAAATACCTGGGCCTCCACCACTCATGTGAGAGACCAAAATGGAATTCCTTGCTCCTGGCTTCAGCCTGGTCCAGTCCTGGTAGTTGCAGCAGTTCTTTCTGCCCTGACCCCGAGCCCTCACTGTGACCCCAGTCTCCATGCCTTGACCTCCAAGGCCTCGCTCTGACCCCAGTCCCCCTGCGAAAGCCTCAGGCCCTCCTTTTAATCCCATCCCCATGCCTGCCTGACCCCAAGCCCTCGCTCTGACCCCAGTTTCCATGCCCTGACCCAAAACCCTCACTGTGGCCCCAGTCTCCCTGTCCTGACCCAAGACCCCTCTCTGATTTCAATCCCCCTGCTTGATCCCTCAAGCCCTCAAATTTGACCTCAGTGTCCCAGTCCTGACCCCAAGCTCTCCCTCTGAAACCAGCTCCCCTGCCCTGACTCCCAAGCCCATGCTCTGACCTGGGTCCTCTTGTCCTGATATCAAGCCCTCACGTTGACCCCAGTCCCCCTGCCCTGACCCCTAGCCCTCCCTTTAACTTGAGTACCTCATTCCTGACCCCAAGATGTCACCCTTACTCCAAACTCCTGCCCTGACCACAGCCCTCGCACTCACCCCAGTTTCCCTCCCCTAAGCCCAAGATCTCCATCTGACCCTAATCCCCCAGCCTTGTCCCAAAAGCCCCTGCTTCTGACCCAGTGCCCCTGCCCTCACCTCAAACTCTCCCTCTGACACCAGTACCCTGCCCTAGCCCCAAGTCCTCACTTGGACCCTAGGCCTCCTGTCTTGACCCCAGGCCATCCCTCTGAGCCCAGTCCCCTTTCCTTGACCCCGAAGCCCTTATTCTGACCCAGTCCCCCTGTCCTGATGCTAAGCCCTGGTCTCACCCCAGTCTCTGCCTTGACCCCAAGCCCTACCTTGAACCCCAGTCCCCCTATGTAGGCCCCACACCATCACTCTGACCCCAGCTCACATGCCCTGACTCCAAGCCCTCATTATGACCTGAGTCCTTCTGCCCTGACCCCAAGTCCTCACCCTGACCACAATCTGCTTATGAGGGCCCTAAGCCCTTGCTGTGACCTCAGCACACATGCTCTGATCCAAGCCCTCACTTTGACCCCAGTTCCCCTGTCCTTACCCAAACCCTTCACTCTAACCCTACTCCTTCTGCTTGACCTCTCATGCTGTCAACTTTTACCTCAGTCCCCCAGTCCTGACCCCAAGAACTCACTCTGACCCCATTCCTCCTGCTTGGCCTCTAAAGCCATCAACTTTGACCTCAGAACACCTGGCCTGACCCCACGCCCTCACTCTGACCCCAATCCCCTTGCTTGACCCCTCCTCAAGCCTTCAACTTGACCTCAGTCCCTCAGTTCTGACCCCAAGAACTCACTCTGACCCTAATGTGGGAAGGCTTAGATAGATAATTTTAATTTCATGAGCTGGAAGCCACACCTGCTTTGCTCTGTGCTGCTGTGTTCACATATCTGTCACTCAGGGACCCCCTCCCCTAGAAGTACTTATTTTTACTCTGGACATGGGTGTGGTACCATATAAACACTTCCATGTTTACTAAGCAAATCACATTGCCACATTTGAAAATGAATTTTTCTCCTGGCTGGCTCTCTGTGATTTGCTTAGTAAACACGTGGGATTTTTACCTCATCAAAAGCGTGGTTTCTCTCAGGTAACATGCTTCAGCAAATGCATGGTTTCATTTCTCTCAGGCATTACAGAAAACCAGATTTGAGAAATTCCCTTAGTTCAAACAGGCACCAGGGGCTGGGTGAAGGATCAGCAGAAGCAGTTATTAATGACGGGCCCAGTGGAATCACTTCCCAAGACTGGGCATCCCATCCAGGTTCCTTAGAGTATTTATTTGCATTGTGCATTAACAGGTGCAGCATTGGTGGGCCTGGTTGCAGCCTGCAGGGCTCAAGACCACACACGAGGAGGAACTTGAGACAAGGCTCATGGGGAACTTGGTGGGGTGGGAGAGTCATTGCAGAGAACCAAGATCAGGAGACTACCCATATGTGTCTACAAGTATGGGGAATAGAGATTTGGATGACTACCCAGACTTGCCAATACCTATGGAGAACTGGAACAGGAGTTACAGTAAACAGAGATTAGGACACCTGCCCTTCTCACAGGTCTTGTCTCTCTTTTGTCTCTAGTCACAGCCTAACTTCCTCTTCATTTCTCACTTTGGTGCCCTCTTAACTATTCTAAAGGACACAATCTTCCATTATTTCTTGTAAATTGGCTGGTAGCTTCAGAGGAGCATTTGGAACTTTATGGCCTCTAGGCAAGCACAGACAAATCATGTTAGCATATTAAGGAGGCAAGTATTGAATAGGAGTGCTAGAAAATTCATAAGGAGAGATCCAGACAGCAGGAGGAACCCGGATGCCCAGCTTTGTGGGGCCCCATGGGATGGCCAGCCATGGGGCCCCCATGTCAAGGTTTGGCCTGGCAGCTGTTGCTGTGTTGGCGGATGTTTTTTAGTTTTAGTTACCAGGTGCTTTCCAATGGGCGGGGCTTTTCTGGAGGAGCTAAGAGTGCTGTAAACAACAAGATGGCGCCTGCTGCATGACACCTCATTTGATTGGCCCAAGGACGGGTGTACACTGCGTGAACAAGTATTGGATTGGAGGACTCCGTGCATGGACTTTAGCCCGCTTGTGATTGGTTGGATTTTGTATATAAGCCATACGCGGAGGAAGGAAGCCCCTTTTTTTTCTTCTTCCTCCTTCCTTTCTCTCTACCTCTGTCACTGTTATTTTCTCTCTCATAATAAAAGTCCACAGAAGACCAATTAGCTGTGAGTAGCGTCGTTCCTTTGCGGACAAGGGAGCGACAAGTGGTTCCGTGACTCGGATCGCTTCATGACTCAGATCGCTTCGCGACTCGCAGGAAGAGGTTAGTAACAAAGGTAAACGTGTGTTCACATGGGAGTTTGGGTAATTCGTAAGGAAAGGCAGAAACCGTGGTACCGTCCTAGGAGACGGGGATAAGCACCAAAATGGGATCTAGGAACCTGATAATAGGCGGAAGAGAACAAACGCCACCATAGCGTAGGGGCAGATAGTGTGTTGTGCTGAGAAATGCTAAAAAAGGCGGCTGGAGTAAATGGGTGAGATAATAGCACCACATTGAAAAGAAAGGACTAAAGGTGAATTGTAATTAAGAACGCCAGAAAAAAAGGCGGGAAGGAACGCGGTGGGGGCGGGGGGGGGAGGCGGGAATTTCAGAGCAAAGTATTAACGCCAAGCAGCAAAGGGTGGGAGGTAAATGCCGCTTTACCGCGGCAGCTGTCTTTGTAAAACATGGGGAACACTCCATCCACTGCCAGACTACGACTGCTGTTGAGTCGTTTATTAAAGGCTACCAGGACACCCGTTAAAGCGGCTGCGGTCTGCGCTTTTACTAGGGCCGTTGCTAGGGTGTCACCATGGTTTGTGGAGAGGGGCGATTTAGATGAGCTACAGTGGAAAAGGGTGGGTAGACAATTGAAGGCAGCCAGAGAGCCAGCAGAGATGCTCAGATTGTGGCAGCTCGTTGACCAGGCCCTTCAAGACCCCACTGAGAGAATAGGACTCCTGCTAGATGAAGGGAGCGAGCTTTTAGAAAAAGTGCAGGAGGAGTCTTGCCAGGGCAGTCACTCTAGCGACTGTGGCAGTCAAGGCAACAGGGAGTCAGTAGGCGAGAACACCCAGAGGAACAAAATGGGGGAGGGGTCGGGGGAAGGCGCTGAGAAGGACCGCCCTCAGCCGACTGCGCCCCCACATCTGGGAGAACCATCCTGCACACCTCGCTTATATCCTGATCTGACTGCATTCACAAACCTGTCCCTCGAGGACGACCCACCACCGCGGTATCGGCCGCTTACGTTGCCCAAGTCAGTCCCTGTCAGGAGAGGCTGCTCTGCTTCACCACGGGCAGACTCTGAGGAAGAGATGATAGGAGAGGGCACGATTCCTTCCAAGCCCAGGGAGTCCTCAGACAGTAGACGTTACCATGCCCCGGACTGGGAGCAATATCAGGAACCCGGCCATGTGTTTCCAGTAGTTCTGGATGCCCAAGGCAACCGGGGATGGAGCCCTATGGATCATAAATTGCTTAAAGAATTACAACAGGCAGTACAGCTGTATGGCCCCCATGTTAATTTCACACAAGCAGTTTTAGAAACTATAGGAACTCAGGGCCTAATTCCGGATGATTGGAGAAATTTAGTGAAAGCAGTGTTGGACGGTGGAGACTTCCTTTTGTGGTCTGCTGCGTACAGGGAGCTAGCTCAGGAACAAGCCAAGCAAAACCACAGGGCCAGAAATGCAGCTTGGAATGAGGACATGCTGAATGGGGAAGGAGCCTTTAACGATACCAATGCCCAAGCAAGAGCTCCCATAGTGGTACTGATGCAAGTTAGAGAATTGGCGAGAAGAGCATGGAAAGTTATTCCAAGAAAGGGTGAGATTAGGCACGGTCTAACAAAGATTGTGCAGGGCCCCACGGAGCCTTATGCAGACTTTGTCAACAGACTTACGGAGGCTGCAGGGGACATTTTTGAGACCGTGGAGGAGGCTATGCCATTGGTCTGGAGACTGGCTTACGAGCAGGTGAACAAAACTTGCCACGAAGCTCTGAGACCATGGCAACATAAGGACATTCCCACATTCCTAAAAATTTGCAGAGATGTTATGGATGATGTAGCATCGGGTTCACATGCGGCTGTAGCTATGGCCAAAATGCTTCACCGAGATGTGGGAGGATGCAAATGCTTTAAGTGTGGAAGGGAGGGTCATTTAAAAAAGGAGTGCCAATCCAAGGCTTGGGTGCATAGAGACACTGGTCAGGAGCCAGGACTTTGCCCCCAATGTGGTAAGGGCAATCATTGGGCTAATGAATGCTATTCAAAACAGGATAAAGCAGGTAATCCACTCTTGGAGCCCATAGGGCAGTGGGCAAAACGACAATGGGAACAACGCCCCAAAAAAAGGACAGAGGGCCCCAGCACCTGGGGGCCCGAAATCTCAGTGGGTGCCGGCATCGCAAGGTCAAGTAACTCAGGGAACAGGGCAGCAGCCAAGGGGAAGTCAGGCATTTATTGCACAGAGCTGTGAGCCGCCGACTATACAGTATTAACACCACAAATGGGAGTCCAAGCGGTAGATGTACACCCACACGATCCTCTAAGTGATTTGGAAGGCATAGGAATTACCATAGGAAAAGCTACAAACTCCCTAATGGGCCTATTGGTGGTGACGGGAATTGTCCAATTACCCTGTAAAAAACTTAAAGTGTTGTTGCATTCTACTAAAGGAATTGTACAGCTGTTGCCATCACAGCCAGTTGCTCAGCTGATAATTATGACGCCTACTACTGATAATAGGGGCATTCAAGGCAAAAATTTTGTGGTCCTGCCCATGTCACTTGGGAACCATCCTATATGGACCATCACCATTAAAGGAAAAGCAATTCATGGGCTGCTAGACACAGGTGCAGATGTTAGCATTGTCTCTGAGAATGATTGGCCAAAGTCGTGGCCCTTGCAAGAGGGAGCCAATACTTTAGTGGGATTGGGCGCTGCAGTCTCCCCATCCAGGAGTGCCCAAGTGCTGGACTGGCAGGACCAGGAAGGCAATAAAAGCAAGGTGCAGCTGTATGTCTGCGCTGTTCCCATCACATTATGGGGGAGGGACATATTAGAACAATTACAAGTACAACTAACAAATGAGCCTACAGCTGTTCACTCCCCAGGGTGGAAAATGATGAAGCAAATGGGTTACTCTGGTGGGGGTCTAGGGATAAATGAACAGGGCATAATGGATCCCATCACTCCTAGGGCAAATGAAGGAAGACAAGGTCTGGGTTTTTCATAGGGGTCACTGTAAGGCAGCCACTGCCACTAACTTGGCTGGATGATAAGCCTGTGTGGATACCACAGTGGCCCCTTATTGAGGAAAAATTGGCTGCCATACATGAAATAGTTCAACAACAGCTGGAGGCAGGTCACCTTCAGTCATCCACATCCCCTGGGAATACTCCTATTTTTGTTATAAAAAAGAAATCAGGAAAGTATCACTTACTACATGATTTAAGGGCCATAAATCAACAAATGCAACCCATGGGGGCATTGCAGCCAGGCCTGCGAGTACCAACCATGATCCCCAAGGATTGGCCTTTGATTGTAATCGATCTTAAGGATTGTTTTTTTAGTATACCATTACATGAAAAGGATACCCGAAGATTTGAATTTACTGTGCCTGCCATAAATCATCAAAGTCCAAATAAAAGGTATGAGTGGAGAGTTCTCCCTCAAGCCATGGCCAATAGTCCCACCTTATGCCAATTATATGTGTCACAAGCCATAGAGCCTGCTCATCAACAACATGTAGAAGTGAAAATCTTCCATTATATGGATGATCTATTGTTAACATCTGCTAGGAAGGATCAATTGGAAGCAGCATTTATGACATTAAGCTCATGCCTGCAGGAGGCAGGATTACAAATAGCGCCAGAAAAGGTTCAAAAGGACACAGTAGTTCAGTATTTAGGACTTAAGCTAACGCCAACAAATGTGGCCCCTTTGGAATTTACCATTGCAACAACAGGACTAAAAACCTTAAATGATTTTCAAAAATTATGTGGAAATTTAAATTGGATATGACCTTATTGTAAATTGACCACTGAGGAAATGCTTCCACTGTTCAAAATTTTAGAGGTGATTCACAGCTTACTTCACCATGAGAGTTGTCTCCAGAGGCCGCTGCAGTTTTACAAAAAGTTGAGACACGTCTTAAGGCTACCCAAATGCAAAGATGTGATTTGTCGAAGTCTTTAGAAATTTTAGTGTTTGTAGAACAGTTGTACCCCTTTGCAGTAATTTGGCAAGGAGGCCCTTTACTGTTTGTTTACCCGCATTCACATTTACCTCGAGTGCTGTACACTCAGGGTTCAGCCATTGCAGATTTGGTACTAACCGCAACAAAAAAGACAATGGAGATTTCAGGGAAAAATCCTGTACGATGTGTCATACCTTTTTGCAAAGAGGCCGTGGAAGCATGGACAAGAGAAAATTGGGCATGGGCATATGTAATTCTAGTATTACAAGTAGAGATCGATAATCATTACCCAAATCATCCTTTTGTTACATTTTGCATACACATTCCAATCATGTGGGTACAGACGGTGCTCAAGCATCCAATAGAAGGCGCCCCCAGAGTATTTACTGATGGGGCGAAGGGGGGAACTGGAGCCATGATTATTGGTGATCAGTGATATTTTGTGTTGACTGTGTCCCCCTCTCCCCAGCATGCAGAGATAGCCATCATTGCAACTGTATTACGAAAAGAAAAAGGTCCCTTAAATGTGTTGTCGTATAGTGCTTATGTGGTTAATGTAGTAAGATTGTTGGACGAAGCATGCAGTATCTCCAGATTGTCCACGATATATGCCTATTTAATGGAAATTCAAAAATTGTTAATACACAGGCATCATCCTATATTTATAGGACATATAAGAGCACATTCGAATTTACCCGGACCACTTAGCCAGGGCAATATGCTAGCTGATCATTACTCGCGCTTTTTGCTTGCCTGCACTGTTATTGATCAAGCCAAAGAGTACCATTCTAAATGGCATGTAAATAGTACCACCTTAAGCATGAAGTATAACATTCCCCATAGGCGAGCTGAGGATATTATAAAATCTTGTGAAAAGTGTGTAGTTTCTGTGGTTCCCAGAATTCCAACAGGCGCCAACCCCCGCGGCCTTAAGCTGTGTCACATTTGGCAGATGGATGTTACTCATACTCCTTCTTTTGGATGGCAGAGTTGTGTTCATGTGACAGTGGACACGTATTCAGGCATGGTTATGGCCACAGCCCTGAATAAAGAAGGCACGCAACAAGCTATTCAACATTGTCTGCAGTCCTTTGCAGCCTGGGGGATTCCTCAGGTTATCAAAACTGATAATGGACCGGCTTATACGTCAGCTCGCTTTGCTACCTTTTTAAAGGAATTTGGCATTATTCATTTGACAGTCATACCATACAATCCTCAAGGCCAGGCCATTGCGGAACGTACTCATTTGTATTTAAAAAACTTAATTAATAAACAAAAAGGGGGAATAGGGGAGTATGTGGTATCCAATAAAGATGCCTTGGCTTTAGCATTATATACTATAAACTTTTTAAATAAGAAGAAAAATGGCAAAACTCCAGCGGAAATACACACTCAAGTAATGGATAAAGAATCAGTACAATGGGTTATGTGGAAAGATTTGCAGGATAATAAGTGGAAAGGCCCATTCCCTTTATTAAGAAGGGTATGAGGAGCTGTTTGTTTCTTTCCACAGGGAGCTGCACAACCCATTTGGACGCCGGAAAGAAGAGTCCGACTTCTGATGGGAAATTGTGTCGATCAACAACCCCCAGAAGAAACAGCAGATGAGGCCCAAGGCCCAATTATAGCAGAGAGCAAGTGAAAGTTATGAAAAGATTGCTACTTGTGCTTTTGGTTGGTTCTGGTCCAATGGCTCGTGGGCTGAAGATGATGACACTGTCACTCTCAACCATACTTATAGATCTGAGACTTATTTGGCTTGGGCATGCGTCAAGCCACCTTTCCTTTGGTATGTTTGTGACAAAGTGAATAATACCTGCACTGCCGGGAACCTTACTCAGTGTTGGGACAGTAACTCAGTGGAAGTAATTATGTGCGTCCCCACCTGGATTCCGGTCCCAATTAGGGCGGGACCTAAAGACTTCGCAGTGATCCTGCGAAGTCGTAGAGACTTTGGTATCACTGCGGCTTTGGTGGCTGCCATCACAGCAGCCGCGGTGGCGAGCGCAGCCGCAGTCACCTTGACGGTTACCCAAGTTGGTTCAATTCAACAAATCAGCAATATTTCGGCACAAATGGCAGTTGCTTTGCAACAACAGGAGCAATTAGACGAGAGTCTCAAAACAGGGATTTTACTGGTAAACCAAAGAGTAGATGTTCTCCAGGAGCAAAGGAATCTGTTAGCATCGGTCATGGGTGCCCCCTGTTTGGTTCAATCTGTCGCCGTTTGTGTGCTGCCTTTTCCTTATGACCAACGTTCTTCACTTGCTAACATGTCCCGCCAATTAGGGCATATGATTGATAGCACCTGGAGAAGCAATTTTATGATGTTACTACAACACCTACAAACTAGCATTTGGGTAATTAACAATAGCAGGGTTCAAGTTGAAGTTTGGTCACCCTTTTATATTGTTGGCCAGTGCATTTCCAACACCTGGTCCACAGTTAAAGAATAGGTCACCACCAGTTGTTTCTTCATAATAGTACTACTGGAAACCCTGGTCTCCCAGGTGAATGGCAGCAGCCCAAGCACTTGGATCATCTTCCTCTGCTTTCCTAGGCACATTAGTGAGGAGCTGGATTAGAAGCAGAGGAGCCGGGACTTGAACTAGCACTCGGATAGGGGATATTTGCATAGCAAGCAGTGGTGGCTTAATCCACCGTGCCACAACGCTGTCCCCTTTAAAGTTCTTTGCCATGGATAACCGCATCCTCTGCTGTGGCTGATGCTTTTTAATTCAGATAGTAATAGGAATACACAGCATACCACGTAAACTATATGTATCCACATAGTATTTCTTAGGCCTGCTCCTCTACACACACTGGGTCAAGTTTTTTGGTTTTGTTTGTTTGTTTGTTTGTTTTGACAGGCAGAGTGGATAGTGAGAGAGAGAGACAGAGAAAGGTCTTCCTTTGCCGTTGGTTCACCCTCTAATGGCCGCCGTAGCCGGCGCTCTGCGGCCGGCGCACCGCGCTGATCCGAAGGCAGGAGCCAGGTGCTTCTCCTGGACTCCCATGGGGTACGGGGCCCAAGTTTTTAAAAATGATTTGATCTTTTGTGTAGATCCAATTTCACAAGACTTTTTGAAAAAATTTATTCATTTTTATTTGAAAGTCGGAGTTACAGAGAGGCAGAGGCACAGACAGAGAGAAGTTTTCCATCCTTTGGATCACTCCCTAAATGGCTGCATCAGCTGGAGCTGGACCAATCTGAAGCCAGGAGCCAGGAGCTTCTTCTGGGCCTTCCACATGGGTGCAGGGGCCCTAGCACTTGGGCCATCTTCTACAGCTTTCCCAGATCATAGCTGGATTCGAAATGGAGCAGCCAGGACTTGAACCGGCATGCATGTGGTATCCTGGCACTGAAGGCAGTGGCTTTACCTGCTAAGCCACAGCGCTGGCCCCAAGACTTTCTTTTGTGAGATTGCCCTGCGATTATGCTGGGGGGAGGGACTCTAAGCGGGGGGCGGTCCTGAACTCCTGGCAAGAGTTTTCTGAGTCAGGGACCGACCGGTCCTTGGGTTGACTGCCCACACCAGTGTGTCTCAGCCACGCGATTTAACACTGAGTTAGTAGTCAGGAGAGTGAAGAGACATCCGACAGAATGGGAAAAAATATTTGCAAACTACACAACAGATAAAGGGTTAATAACCAGAATCTACAAAGAGATCAAGAAACTCCACAGCAACAAAACAAACAACCCACTTAAGAGATGGGCCAAGGACCTCAATAGACATTTTTCAAAAGAGGAAATCCAAGTGGCCAACAGGCACATGAAAAAATGTTCAAGATCACGAGCAATCAGGGAAATGCAAATCAAAACCACAATGAGGTTTCACCTCACCCCGGTTAGAATGGCTCACATACAGAAATCTACCAACAACAGATGCTGGCGAGGATGTGGGGGAAAAGGGACACTAACCCACTGTTGGTGGGAATGCAGACTGTGGAAGCCACTATGGAAGTCAGTTTGGAGATTCCTCAGAAACCTGAATATAACCCTACCATTCAACCCAGCCATCCCACTCCTTGGAATTTACCCAAAGGAAATTAAATTGGCAAACAAAAAAGCGGTCTGCACCTTAATGTTTATGGCAGCACAATTCACAATAGCCAAGACCTGGAACCAACCTCAATGCCCATCAACAGTAGACTGGATAAAGAAATTATGGGATATGTACTCTTTAGAATACTATACAGCAGTTAAAAAAATGAAATCCGGTCATTTGCAACAAAATGGAGAAATCTGGAACACATCATGCTGAGTGAAATGAGCCAGTCCCAAAGGGACAAATATCATATGTTCTCCCTGATCGGTGACAACTGACTGAGCACCAAAGGGGAAACCTGTTGAAGTGAAATGGACACTATGAGAAACGGTGACTTGATCAGCCATAGCCCTGACTGTTGATGAACAACTTAATACGTTATCCCTCTTAGTAGTTTTTCTTTGTTCTACTTAATGCTATTGGTTTAATTCTGTAATTAATACACAGTTATTCTTAAGTGTTGAAATTTAACTGAAAAGTGATCCCTGTTAAATATAAGAGTGGGAATAAGAGAGGGAAGAGATGTACAATTTGGGACATGCTCTGTGGGGAGCAACTCGGACTAGACTAAGTTACTGGAATTAAGACTTATTCTATGCATCTGCTCTCCCACAATATGGCGCTGGGAGAGGAGGCAACAGCTTCTACCCAGCTGCCTCTCACCAACTTGACAAGCTGCAGGAGCTGCTCCTTATTGGAGGAGAGCAGCGTACTCGGCGTGTGGGCAGCCGAGTTAGGATTGGCGGAGGAGGACTATAAAGGAAGAGAGAGACGGCATGCACCAGGAACATCTAAAGGGAACACCTGAGGAACATCTGAGCAGCCCCCGAGAGAGCCGGCCGGCGGTGTGCCGCTCCCCCGTGGAAGTGGGGAAAAGTGGCTAGGGGGAACCGCCCTTCCACGGAGGTGGAAGGGACGGTAGCCAACCCGGGGAGGGCCGAGCAGACAAAAGAACAGCGCAGGGTCCTGTGTCGTTCCTCCACGAAGAGGGGGAGCGACATAATGGTGCCGTGACTCGGATAGGAAGCCTAGGCAGGGTTTAGTGTCGTTCCTCCATGAAGAGGGGGAGCGACAATGCTCAAGCTGACTTGCCCCAAGTGGTAGAGTTAGAAACATACCAGGGGATTCCAATTCAATCCCATCACGGTGGCATGTACCAATGCCATCTCACTAGTCCCAGTGATCAATTTCAGTTCACAATTGATCATAATGAAAGGACTAAGAGTCAAAGGGATCACATAAACAAGACCAGTGTCTGCTAATACTAACCGATAGAATAAAAAAGGGGAGAGAACGATCCATCATGGGAAGAGAGATACACAGCAGACTCATAGAATGGCAGATGTCCTAAACAGCACTCTGGCCTCAGAATCAGCCCTAAAGGCATTCGGATCCGGCTGAAAAGCCCATGAGAGTATTTCAGGCATGGAAAGCCAAGACACTCTGGCAAAAATAAATAAATAAATAACCTAAATGAAAGATCTCTGTGAGTGAGATCTCAGTGGAAAGCACAGGTCTTCAAAGAAGGAGGTGCCTTTCTCTGAAGGGAGGAGAGAACTTCCACTTTGACTACGACCTCGTCAAAATAAGGTAAGAGTCGGTGAACTCAAAAGGCTTCCATAGCCTTGGAAACTCATGACTGGAGCATAGGGAGATTACTGATGCCATAAACAAGAGTGTCAATTTGAAGTCAACAACAGGAGTCACTGTGCACTTACTCCTCATGTAGGATCTCTGTCCTTAATGTGCTGTACATTGTGATTTAATGCTATAATGAGTACCCAAACAGTATTTTTCACTTTGTGTTTCTATGTGGGTGCAAACTGTTGAAATCTTTACTTAATGTATACTAAACTGATCTTCTGTATATAGAGAATTGAAAATGAATCTTGATATGAATGGAAGGGGAGAGAGAGCGGGAAAGGGGAGGGTTGTGGGTGAGAGGTAAGTCATTGGGGGGGGGGAAGCCATTGTAATCCATAAGCTGTACTTTGGAAATTTATATTCATTAAATAAAAAAAGAAAGCAAAAAAGAAAAAACTCTGAGTTAGTAATCCTGAGCCACTATGGAGTGAGAGTGTGGGGTATTTAGTGGCCCATAGGCAAAGCAAGTTTTTACAAAGGTGGTCTCTGAAAGGGAAGGCACTAGGACAGATCTTCAACAAGTTCAAGGATGTATTCATTTGAAAGGCAGAGTTACAGACACACAGAGAGAGAGAGAGAGAGAGAGAGAGAGACAGAGAAAGAGACAGAGAGAGATTGATTAGTGATCTCTATGCGTGGGTTCACTCCCCAGATGGCTGCAACAGCTGGGACTGGGCTCGGCTGAAAGCAGGAACCTGAAAGTCCATCCAGAGTCTCCTTGGTGTGGCAAGGACCAACACTGCTGCTTTCCCAAGCACATTAGCAGGGAACTGGATTGGCAGTGGAGCAGCCAGGATTCAAACTGATGCCTACATGGGATGATGTCACTGCAGGTGGTGGCCTAAGCTGCTGCACCACAGTGCCGACCCTCCTCAGAGGAGTACCCTTGAATATATTATGTATCATTTTTCTGCATATGGTGTGCACGTATAGTATACATTTATGTGGAGAATGTATATATCATATATATATATATAAAGAGTTCTGTTATTTTATGAAAGTCATAGTTAGAGAGAGAGACTGATGGAGAGACACAGAGAGAGAAATCTTGCATCTGCTGGTTCACTCCCCAAATAGCTTCCATGGCCAGGGCTGGGCCAGGCTAGAGCCAGGAGCTTCATCCACATCTCTCAGGTGGGTGGCAGTGGCCTAAGCACTTGGACTATCTTCTGCTGCTTTGCCAGGTCCATTAGAGGAAGCGGGATCGGAAGTGGAGCACCGGAATTCCAACCGGTGCCCATGTGGGCTATGCCACAAGGCTGGCTCCTAGATTATATCTATTTTTACATAGTCTATATAGTATGAGTGGTCTTCAAAAAGTTCATGGGAAATGCATAGTATAAAAAAACTATGCATAGGTTTCCAAAATCATTTTGCAATAAAAACCCAAACCTTCTATTTTAATTCCATATTCCCAGAAGCTTTGTAAGTGCCTTCATATACCATATGCAAACATATACATACACATTGGTGCAGGGAATAATGTGTGTTCCTGGCAGCCAGAGCGGAGAAACTCTCCCACAGTTGGGTGTTGACTGGAATTCCAAGGAGAACATATCCTCTCTGGTCTGGCTAAGTTTACTACAATTAAACCTGCTCTGAGGGGCCGCTGCTGCGGTATAGCAGGCGAAGCTTCTGCCTACAAGGCTGGCATCCCATATAAGGACCAGATTAAGTTCTGGCTGCTTCACTTCCAATCCAGCTCCCTGCTAGTGCATCTGGGAAAGCAGCAGCAGATGGCCCAAATACTTGGGTCTCTGCCACTCATGTGGGAGACAAGGATAAAGCTCCTGGATCCTGGCTTCAAGTCATTCCAGCCCTGGCTATTAAAGGCCATTTGGGGACTGAACCATTTTATTTATTTATTTTTATTTGGCTGGTAGAGTTACAGACAGTGAGAGAGAGAGACAGAGAGACAGGTCCTCCTTCCTTGGTTCACTCCCCAAATGGCCGCCACGGCCAGCACCGCGTTGATCCAGAGCCAGCAGCCAGGTGTTTCCTCCTGGTCTCCCATGCGGATGCAGGGGCCCAGGCACTTGGGCCATCCTCCACTGACCTCCCAGGCCACAGCGGAGAGCTGGACTGGAAGAGGAGCAACAGGGACCCATATGGGATGCTGGCCTAGGATTAACCTAGTGAGCCACGGCACCGGCCCCAGGACTGAACCATTTGATGGAGGAGCTCTCTCTTTCCCTCTGTAACTCTGCCTTTCAAATAAATAATAAATTCTTAAAACTCCTCTGAGAGTAACAAAGATTTTCAGCCAATCCTGCCCTACCCAACTGCAACAACAGGATTGCTGTGGACTTGGCTAGCAAGAAACGTAAAAGGTGAGCCTTGTGAATAAAAGGACTGGGGCGAGGTGGGGCGGGCATTTGGCCCAGCAGTTCAGACAGCAGTTAGGATGCCTGCATCACGCATCAGAGTGCCTGGGTTCAATCCTGCCTCCATCTCCTGACTCCGGCTTCCTGCTAATGCAGACCCTGGGAGGCAGAGGTGATGGCTCAACTGGTTGAGTACCTGTCACTCAGCAGATGGGAGCTTTCTTTGTCTATCGACTCCTCTCTCTCTTTCCGTCTCTAATAAGTAAATAAAAATTTAAAACTATAAAAAAGCCCCTGAGCCTTGAAAGGTATTTCCCCAGCTACTTCCCTGTTTCACAGTAGCATCTCCACTATTTAATGAGATCCCATCAGTTTCAGCAGGAGTGGATTCCCTATCTCGGGAGTGGGTTCAGCTTAGATAAACGCAAGGAAGAAAGCCCATGGAGGGGTTGAGCTGATCCAAATCCAGGAGAAAGGAACTCCTTAGTGGTTCCCACACCCACCTAAAGTGGACCAAGAGACCAGCCACTAGGAGAGAGAAAATATCAGCATAACCCAAATCCCAGGAAATACTACTATCTAGAGTACATAAGGAACACTGTAAAGCTGTAGATTTCTGAAAAAAAAAAAAAAAGTAAATACAACAGAAACAGATAAATGGGAATTATGGGAAATTGAATTAAAAGATAGTTATTTTGGTGTAAAAATATTGAAATCCATGCATTACTTTTTCCAAAGTACATATTTCCCATGAACTTTTTGGAGACCCTTCTTCATATGCACGAATTTCAGTGTTTACTTTTGCACCAAAATCAACTTATTTTTTCATTCCATTTTTGATGAACTTTAAAAAAAAAGATGTATTTCTTTGAAATTAGAATTACAGAGAGAGAGAGAAGGAGAGAGAGAGAGAGAAGGAGAGAGAGAGAGAGAAGGAGAGAGAGAGAGAGAGATCTTCCATGTGCTGGTTTCTTCCTCAAATGGCTGCAATGGTTGGAGGTAGGCCAGGCCCGAAGCCAGGAGCTAGGAGTTTATTTTGGGTCTCCCACAAGAGTGCAGGGGCCTAAAGGTTTGGGCCATTTCTTGCTCCTTTTCCAGGCATATTGGCAGGGTGGTGGATTGGAAGTGGAGCAGCTGGGACTTTGGCATCCTTGGGGATACAGGTGGCAGCTTTTCCCACAATGCCACAGAGCTGGCCCTAGCCATGAGAAATTTGAAGCATCTTCATACAGATGACTGAAAGCTGAAAGCTAAATAATTAGACATCACTACCTTGGAGTGACATGGAGAGGGACCCCCACGGGCAGAGGCTAGGCCCCTGATCCTAAGGTCTGCTCAGGGCACTCAGATGGGCCAGGCTGCTAAAGCTGTTCACTAAGGAATCACTGGAGTGGGGCCTACGCTGTGACATAGCGGGTAAAACTGCCTCCTGCAGTGCCGGCAACCCATATAGGCACCCGCTTGAGAAATGGCTGCTTTCCTTCTGAGGCAGCTCTCTGCTATGGCCTAGGAAAGCAGTAGAAGATGGCCCCAGTGCTTGGGCCCCTGCACCTGTGTAGCAGACCCAGAAGAAGCTCCTGGCTCCTGGTTTCGGTTCAGCTCAGCTATGGCCATTGTGGCCATCCAGACAGCACAGCATTACTTTGCAACAGAAAGCAATGCACTATGGAAACTCTCAAAACTTGGATGAATCTACAGAGAATGATGGAGGGTAAGCGGAAAAAGCTTGTCTCAAATATCACTCTCTGTGTGAAGATACTTCAAAGGTTCTTGGAAAGTTTGGGTCGATGATGTGGCCTAGCAGGTTAAGTGCCACCTGCATTGGTTAAGTGCCATCTGAACACTGGGTTGAGACCCCACGAAGGAGTTCCAACCTCTGGCTTTGATCTGGCCCAGCTCTGGCCGTTGTGGCCATTTTGGAGTGAACCAGGGCATGGAAGATTTCTCTCTGTGTCCTCCCACCCCATACTTCTGCCTTTTGAGTAAATAAATGTAAAGCAATGTATATTTAATTCTCAAGTATTTCCGTTACAAGAGAAAAATTCTTGGAAGGTGGAATTCACAGATTAAGACTGGACTGGGGGGCCAGCCCTGTAGCCTAGTAGGTGAAGCCTCTGCCTGCGGCACTGGGGTCCCGTATGGGTGGTGGTTCATGTGCTGGCTGCTCCTTTTCTGATTCATCTCTCTGCTTGTGGCCAGGGAAAGCAGCAGAGGATGTCCCAAGCTCTTGGCCACTGGACCCATGTGGCAGACCTAGAAGAGGCTCCTGGCTTCTGGCTTTGGAGTGACTCAACTCTGGCCATTGTCACCATTTGCAGAGTGAACCAGTGGATAGAAGACCATTCTCTCTGGCTAACTCTGTCTCTTAAATTAACGAAGAAAAAAATTTTAAAAATAGACTTGATTTTTACCGTCCCATATTTTCCATTATAACTACATTTGAAACCTGAATGATCTCAAAAAGCAAAAACACAAGGATCACAAAGAAATATGAAGACATGGATACAGCTTACATGGTGATTGTGTTGTGGATGTGAGGATTTATCCTAAAACCAGCAGCAGCAGTAAGAAACACCAGTTGGTTAAGAGGAACTTAAGGTTCAGAAACACTAAGCAAATGTTCTCTGGTCAGAGCCAGCAAATGAAGACAGACTTGAGTCCAGGGATGTATGAAGGTCAGAGATGTCTCTGGGGTTGGCAAAGCAGCCTCCACACAGGAAAAGAATGGAGGCAATGGTGAGAAGGACAGACCCTAGGCAGCAGGGACCCTGAGCCTCCACCCTGCCCCGTGGTGTCCAATAGTCACAGGTCCCAACCAAGCCAGAGCACAAGGCAGAATCAAGGCAGCCATGGTCATTCATTTGATTCCCGTTTTATTCTCATTACACTGGGCTGGGCAAGGGAGGAATCCTGAGTTACAGAACTGCACTATTCTGCTGCATCCAGACAGGGGTGGGGTCCACATTGTCAAGAGAGTCTATATTCCAGATATGTATCGCTATTAGAAATGGTTGACCACTCCTGCTGGGGGCTGGGGTCTCCAAGGAGAGAGGCGGGGAGCAGGCACGATATTGGACACAGAAGGTTCATTGGCCAGATCTCGCATTTGGGAACCTGAGGATCCTCCATGTGGAACACAGGTGGAGGGCCCTCGAGGGTAAAGGTAAAGGGCTGGGACGGATGATGAGATAGGAAGCCAGCAGCAGCTGCACAGGGAGGACCTGAAAGAGAGAGGCACAGAGTGAGTTCAGAAGAATGTTACCAACTCTCCCTGAATCCCTGCCTGGGACCCCTCCTGACCCCAGGGTCCTCGTTGAGGAAAGAGAATAGGAGAGAGGGACAGATGGACCCTTGGTGTACCCAGGCCCCTGAGTACTGTGCAGAGGGAGCCTGGGCAGGGGCAGTTCCTATCACACTTTGCCCTGCTCAGGACACAGTGACACCCGGGCCAGCCCATGCCACTTGCTAAAGGGCCTTGAAGAAGACTCCATAGAGACAAACCTGAGAACTTCTTCTCCCATCTTGGCCCCAGAATCCTGTGCAGGGCATCTCTATAGGGGCACCCCAGCAGCTCCCTCCTCGGTCTCTCGTTGGCCTCATGGACAGTCCAGTACAAGTCCTTCAGATCTCTCAGCATCTGATGACACTGCTGCCAGCTCTTCTTCACGCCTTTGCACTGGAGTCGCTGGGCAATGGCTCCTGCTAGCATGTAGTCCTTCTTCCTCATCCCGTGGTACACTTCACAGTGAAGGAACTCCCATACTTGCAGGAAGCTCCGGATTTCGAGGTCACACCACAATGGAATGAGTTGGCCTGGAAGGGGCAGAAGAATGTGAATGCACTTCAGACAATTCACAAGTGCATCTGGGGGATCCTCAAAGACCTCCTTTATAACAACAGCAAAAATGGGTGTCGGCTTTCTCATAGTAGGTATTTTCTGGAAATTACTTATTCAATTCCATATTTCCATGAATTTTGGTAGTACTCTCAGAATCCCATTGGAAGACAAATCAAACCTCGAATTAAAAGTCTCAGATTCAGCTTTGAGTCTTCTTTTTTTTAAAGGTGACTCATAACCGTTTTTTTTTTAATTTATTTAACTATTTATTCATTTTTGACAGGGAGAATTGGACAGTGAGAGAGAGAGAGAGACAAAGAGAAAGGTCTTCCTTCCGTTGGTTCACCCCCCAGCTGCCTGCTACGGCCAGCATGCTGTGCCAACCAAAGCCAAAAGCCAGGTGCTTCTTCCTGGTCTCCCACAGGGGTGCAGGGCCAAAGATCTTGGGCCATCCTGCACTGCCTTCCCGGGCCACAGCAGAGAGCTAGACTGGAAGAGGAGCAACCGGGACAGAACTGGCACCACAACCGGGCCTAGGACCCAGAGTACAGGCGCCGCAGGCAGAGGGTTAGCCTAGTGAGCCATGGTGCCAGCCTTAAAGAATTTATTTTCATTTTACTTAATTGTCAGAGTTACACAGAGAAAGAAGGAGAGGCAGAGAGACAGAGAGAGAGAGAGAGAGAGAGGTCTTCCATCCACTGGTTCACTCCCCAGTTGGCTGCAACGGCCAGACCTGTACTATCCAAATCCAGGAGCCCTGAACTTCTTCCAGGTCTCGTTGAGAAAGAGAATAGGAAGGGGGACAGATGGACCCTCAGTGTACCCAGGCCTCTGAGTACTGTGCAGAGGGAGCCTGGGCAGGGGCAGTTCCTATCACACTTTGCCCTGCTCAGGACACAGTGACACCCGGGCCAGCCCATGCCACTTGCTAAAGGGCCTTGAAGAAGACTCCATAGAGACAAACCTGAGAACTTCTTCTCCCATCTTGGCCCCAGAATCCTGTGCAGGGCATCTCTATAGGGGCACCCCAGCGGCTCCCTCCTCGGTCTCTCGTTGGCCTCATGGACAGTCCAGTACAAGTCCTTCAGATCTCTCAGCATCTGATGACACTGCTGCCAGCTCTTCTTCACGCCTTTGCACTGGAGTCGCTGGGCAATGGCTCCTGCTAGCATGTAGTCCTTCTTCCTCATCCCGTGGTACACTTCACAGTGAAGGAACTCCCATACTTGCAGGAAGCTCCGGATTTCGAGGTCACACCACAGTGGAATGAGTTGGCCTGGAAGGGGCAGAAGAATGTGAATGCACTTCAGACAATTCACAAGTGCATCTGGGGGATCCTCAAAGACCTCCTTTATAACAACAGCAAAAATGGGTGTCGGCTTTCTCATAGTATACTGTCTGCTACAGCCGGCGCGCTGCGCCCATCCAAAGCCAGAAGCCAGGTGCTTCCTCCTGGTCTCCCACGGGGGTGCAGGGCCGAAGATCTTGGGCCATCCTGCACTGCTTTCCCAGGCCACATCAGAGAGCCAGACTGGAAGAGGAGCAACCGGGACAGAACTGGCACCACAACCAGGCCTAGGACCCAGAGTACAGGTGCCGCAGGCAGAGGGTTAGCATAGTGAGCCATGGCACTGGCCTTTAAGGATTTATTTTCTTTTTACTTGAAAGTCAGAGTTACACAGAGAAAGAAGGAGAGGTAGAGAGAGAGAGAGAGAGAGAGAGAGAGAGAGGTCCTCCATCCACTGGTTCATTCCCCAGTTGGCTGCAACTTCCAGAGCTGCACTATCCGAATCCAGGAGCCAGGAGCTTCTTCCAGGTCTCCCATGGGGGAACAGAAGCCCAAGCCCTTGGGCCTTCTACCACTGCTTTCCCAGGCCAACGTGGAGAGCTGCATCGGAAGTGGAGCAGCCAGGACTTGAACCGGCACCCATATGGGATGCCAGCAACTGTAGGCGGCAGCTTTACTCACTAAGCCACAGCACTGGCCTCCAGCCTAAGAGTCTTAATGTGCAGCTGGTACAGGCTCTGGGACAGATAGAGGCTAGAAGCAAAAGAACGTTTTCTCCACCACAAATATGGCTTTGAGAACATCCTACCTGAGAATGCGGGATGCTGGGTTTTTCTCTCCTCTTGTGGCTGTGAATTTCTGGTAAATCCTATCCGCAGTGTTATGCTCTAATAAACAATAAAGTGAAAGATCAGCATTTACATAAAGGATCATGGGCTTATCTTAGCCAATCGCAGAGTACGGGAAATGAAATTGAAAACTTCTCACTCTTTTTAAGAACTTATCTAAGGATACATGGATCATTCTAGGAGAATGGAGGGCCTCAGCTGCACACTATTAAGCATAAATTTACTCAAAGCAGAATATGCCCTGTGCCCCTTGCATTGAACAAGGGAGAGTCCAGATGAACTGCCTGGATCACTGGTTTTCAGCCTCTGGACACCAGGAGCACAGGATGGTGGTCTGCAGGCAAGATGTAAATGAGAGGATATGACTAGGCCTCAAATCCCCACAGAGGTTCTAGGTGTCCTCTGAGTCCCGAATGTGCAGGAGTGAAGTCTGCCATGTGTCACAGCGGCAAGCACAGTGCAAGGGAACAGAGCAGGGGGATAGGACGGGGTGGGGGGAGAGAAAGTCCTGTCCATCTAAGGGAGAGCCCCTGTGCCAGCACGGGTCAGGACACCCTGGGTGTAACTGCCTAGGCCGTGTCAGAACCACTAGACAGGCGCAGTGTAGAAAAGCCTGGGTCACATAGACTCAGGAAGAGTCTGTGTTCCCTGCAGCCAGAGCGGCAGATCCCCTAATCCACGGGGCTTTGAAGAGAGCTCAGGAAGAGAATTGTCTCAATAATAGGGTCCAATTACCCACAGACCAAAGCCCACCCCAGTCCCAACTAGCAGACATTTAAAACAACCATCCAGGCATCAATTCACTTCGAAGGAACTTATCTGAACCAAGATCAAATCCAGACTTTAGATGAACGAAACACATGCAGCCGCCAGGATGTGAAACGGTGCACCATGCTGGCCTGCTGCCTAAATGACCAACTATGAGATGCAATCCACTACTAGTGGGAAACAGCTCACTAGATCCAGAAACCACACAGCTGATGGAAATGGTAGGGAAAGAATTTAGCCACTCTAACTTGCCCATGGCCAAGCACGGAGAGGAAGCAGGAGCACAACAGAAGACAGGAAGATACAAGCAATCTAAATGGACCGCCTGGGCTTGAAAAGGAGAGTCACCAAGACGAACTGTGAAAGCAACACAATACCCACTCAAATCCCATATCCGTGAAGGGATGTGATAGGAAGAGGTTAGCACGGCATCTGCCAAGGTCATGGGCTCTGTGGTGAGTTTTCCCCAGTTCCGAAAGTGACAGCCATGGGTCCCAGCTCAAGGCAGTGAGCTGTACAGTGCCTCTGTTTCCTTCCCTGTGAGATGAATACAGCAAAGTTGCCTTCCACCAAGTGTTCTGTAAGGATTCAATGAGCTCATATTTGCAAACAAAGGGGAAGCAGGCAGAGCACACCTTTTAAGGGTTGTAAAATGTTCTGTGAGACCAAGCACTAGACAAACGGCCCAACACTCCTCTAATAAGCGAAAGGCAGGAGGCCACCCCCAGCTTACCTCCATTCTCCTCGGCAGCTGCAGGGCTGGGTCCAGGGTCGGGGAGAACCAGTCCTTCTCACCTGATGGAAGCAGGAGATGCAGGAGGAGCCCAGAGCAGAGGCTGATGTGCTTGCTGATCTCTGGCCCTGGCCTCTCTGAAGTCAGGGTAGGTCTGAGCCCTTTTAAAATCTCGCCTGTGATTGAGTCAGACCCACCCTACTCACACCCTGGAGTTCCCAAAAGATAAGCTGCTGTGGTTCGTGGATCACATCTGCCAAATCCCTTCATCTCCAGGAACATGTGATGGGATGCCGAGGGTGGGGAGGTTGGAGGTCCACTTGGCAGTGATGCCAGGGTCTCTGGGCCCACATTCCCACATGCAAAGGGAGCTGAAAGGTCCGTGATGGTCACTGGGTTTGGCACCTGAGCAAGGGTTGTGAATGGGGAATAAGGGGAAGACACCAGGCCTCAGTGTTGCTGGGTGGGGGTGGGTCCTGCCAGGGAGTAGTGGGTGTGGGGCTCTCTGTGAGAGGCTGAGGTTGAAGGGAGGGGTGAGGGAGCCCAGGGCTTCTCTTCATGGGGTGGACTGGGGGATCATGGTAGGTGAGCCACCACGGGGAGAGAACAGGGCTGTGTGCAGCCCGCAGAGTGATGGAGGGGTTGTGGACACTATGTATGGGTTGCATTTGGCTCCAGGGTCTCAGATGTAACCCAGCATTATGAATCCCACTGGGAGAAATCCTGCATCGTGGTGACCATGCACTGTACTCCACGCAACCCATCAGATCAGGGCCTGCATCTTGTGCTGGACCCAGGGAAGGGCTTTCCTGTGTGCTGGCCCAGTTGCATCCCCCAATTCTCTCCACAGGCATCTAAACATATCACCTGCTCTTCATTCCCACAGACAGCTTCCTTTTTTCTAGTCTCACGCAGCCAGGAAGGCCTCTAGGTGTACCCTGTGCTTGCCCCTTTAGGCCTGCCCCCTACTCCCTCACACTGCCTCAAGGGTCACCTGAGACAGTTCTGATCCATCCCGCCATGCTAATGCTGCCCAGTCTCCCTCTCCAGGCTGCAGCCCTTTGGTCACAAACAAGCTCCAGCACACCTGCAGCTCCTCAGCTAGCAGGAGCCTCCAATCCGAGTCCACGCCCAGCAGCATCCCCAGGAAAGCTGTCAGGGCCTCCCTCTCAGTGAAAGTGTCAATGGGATCCAGGCTGATTTGGAAGCAGAAATGCACGAATGATCCCTGAGTTTTTTTCCCCTTAAACCATAGCTTCTAAGCAAGGAGAAACTGTTGATACCTGATCTTCTAAATATATGAGCTGGCTTTATTTTTTTTTAAGATTTATTTATTTATTTGAAAGTCAGAGAAACACAGAGAGAGGCAGAGAGAGAGAGGTCTTCCATCTGCTGGTTCACTCCCCAGATGGCCACAACGGCCAGAGCTGTGCCCAGCCGAAGCCGGGAGCCAGGAGCTTCTTCCGGGTCTCCCCCGTGGGTGCAGGGGCCCAGGCACTTGGGCCATCTTCTACTGCCTTCCCAGGCCAGAGCAGAGAGCTGGACCAGAAGTGCAGCAGCCAGGACTCGACCTGGCACCCAAATGGAATGCTGGCAATGTAGGCGGAGGCATTAGCCACCATGCCACAGCGGCGCCCCCCCCCTTTGAAAGATTTATTTGTTCACTTGAAAGGCAAATTTACAAAGAGGCAGAGAGGCAGAGAGAGACAGAGACAGAGACAGAGACAGAGACAGGTCTTGTATCTGCTGCCCCATTGCCCAAATGGTCGTAATGGCTGCAGCTGGGCCAATTGGAAGCCAGGAGTCAGGAGCTTTTTACTTCTGGGTTACCCATGTGGGTGCAGTGCCCCAAGGACTTGGGCCATCTTCTACTGCTTTCCCAGGCCATAGCAGAGTGCTGGACCAGAAGTGGAGCAGCCAGGACATGAACTGGCGCCCACATGGGATGCTGGCACTGTAAGCATTGGATTTCCCACTATGTCATAGCGGCAGCCCTGGGGGTACAATCTTACATGGGGACTTTGCTCCCTCTGTGTTAGCTACCCTGCCTTCCACCCTCCAATGCCACCTGAAGCTGGTTTCTGCTCCTCACTTCCGTCTACTGGGTCACCCCAAGCACAGATGGCCTTCTAAGATGGTGACCCTGTTCACAGGTGCTGCCTCGTCACTCTGTCCTTGACCTTGAGTAACAGTGCAGGGCAACGTTGGTCCCCAGTCAAGTCTAGCTCTCGCGCTGCTCTGTAAGTTCGAGGACATCGTAAATCCTGCCTGCAGGCTGTTACATGCTGAGTCCCTTCTCAGAGATTCTGCTGCGATGACTGAGGTTGGGGACTGAGGGACAGCACAGCTCTGATGTGCCTCAGGGCAAGAAGCTCAGCTTTTTTTTTTTTTAAGTTTTATTTATTTATTTGAAAGTCAGAATTACACAGAGAAAGATGAGAGAGAGAGAGAGAGAGAGAGAGAGAGAGAGAGAGAGAGACTTCCATCTGCTGGTTCACTTCCCAGTTGGTCACAAGTCTCTTAGAGACTCTGCTTCCTCCTCTGCCTTCTGAAGACATCACTTGAAGGCAGCTTCTGTGAATCTGACACCTAATCTGCCAGAGCCTTGATCTTGGACTCCCCAGCCTGTTGCACAGTGAGAACAAACTTCTGTTGTTTATAAGGACCCACTGCGCGGTAGAGACGCTCCCTGACTTGTGATGGGATTCCATCCTGACAAGCCCAGCATAAGTTCAAAATGCATTGAGTACACCTATGTTACTGAACATTACAGCTTAGCCTAACCTGCGTCACAGGTGCTCGGAACACTTACACTGGCCTCTGGACAAGATCATCTAACTCAGCATTTTTATAACAAAGTATTCTGTACTGCAAGGAATTTTATAACAATTGGATTTTTTTATTTTATTTATTTATTTGCAAGTCATAGTTATACAGAGAGAAGAGAGGCACAGAGAGAGAGAGACAGAGAGAGAAAGAGACAGAGACAGAGACAGAGACAGAGAGGTCTTGCATCCGATGGTTCATTTCCAAGATGGTCGCGACGGCCGGAGCTGCGCCGATCTGAAGCCAGGAGCCAGGAGCTTCTTCTGTGTCTTCCACGTGGGTGCAGGGCCCAAGGACTTGGGCCATCTCCTACTGCTTTCCCAGGCCATAGCAGAGAGCTGGACTGGAAGAGGAGCAACCAGGACTTGAACCAGTGCCCATATATGATGCCGGCGCTTCAGACCAGAGCTTTAACCTGCTATGCCACAGCTCCAGCCCCACCACTCTGAACAGCACAGTGGCAGGAGAGGCAGATGAAAGGGCTGTGCAGAGAGGGGAGGGCAGAGGGTCTCTGACACATTTCCAGTCAGTGAGCAGCCTGTGTTTCACAGACACATGAGGTCCAAGGGGCCAAAGCTGGTGCCAGTGAACAGGATAGGTCACCACCCCCAGCGGGGTGTCAAGACCTCAGTCCCAGTTAACAGACCTGACAGTGAGTCTGAGTACTTTCTCTGCTCTGTGGGATCCTGCTGTCCTCCAGGCAGTACCCCTGCTCATAATTCGTTCAGGGGTTTGGAACTTTGATGTCATTAAGAAATCCCTTCAGGGAGGCTCCTGCACTAGCACTCCTTGGATAAGGGGAGGGGCTGGGCCTGACTTCATCACCGGCAGTCATTCTAAAGGAGTTACTGGGTCCCAAGTGTGGTCCAGTCCAGGCTTGCAAATGCACACCAAGACTTTGGAAATTGTTTCGACCCAGGAAAAGTTTCCAGCCAAAGAGGAAGTGCCAAAATTCCAGCCCCTTCCTGCCTGGAATTGAATGGTTTTGGTTGTTAGATGAATTTATTTGAAACAGTGTGTAACAGGGGGAGGGAGGGAGGGCCGAAGCAAAGACATGAAAAAGAGAGAGAGAGAGAGAGAGAGAGAGAGAGAGAGAGAGAGAGAGAGAGTTAAAGGGAGAGATCTTCCATCCTCTGGATCACTCCCAAATGGCTACAATACCCATGTCTGGGCCAGGCTGAAGCAAGGAGCCAGGAAATGCACCCTGGTCTCCCAGGTGAATGGCAGCAGCCCAAGCACTTGGATCATCTTCCTCTGCTTTCCTAGGCACATTAGTGAGGAGCTGGATTAGAAGCAGAGGAGCCGGGACTTGAACTAGCACTCGGATAGGGGATATTTGCATAGCAAGCAGTGGTGGCTTAATCCACCGTGCCACAACGCTGTCCCCTTTAAAGTTCTTTGCCATGGATAACCGCATCCTCTGCTGTGGCTGATGCTTTTTAATTCAGATAGTAATAGGAATACACAGCATACCACGTAAACTATATGTATCCACATAGTATTTCTTAGGCCTGCTCCTCTACACACACTGGGTCAAGTTTTTTGGTTTTGTTTGTTTGTTTGTTTGTTTTGACAGGCAGAGTGGATAGTGAGAGAGAGAGACAGAGAGAAAGGTCTTCCTTTGCCGTTGGTTCACCCTCTAATGGCCGCCGTAGCCGGCGCTCTGCGGCCGGCGCACCGCGCTGATCCGAAGGCAGGAGCCAGGTGCTTCTCCTGGACTCCCATGGGGTGCAGGGCCCAAGTTTTTAAAAATGATTTGATCTTTTGTGTAGATCCAATTTCACAAGACTTTTTGAAAAAATTTATTCATTTTTATTTGAAAGTCGGAGTTACAGAGAGGCAGAGGCACAGACAGAGAGAAGTTTTCCATCCTTTGGATCACTCCCTAAATGGCTGCATCAGCTGGAGCTGGACCAATCTGAAGCCAGGAGCCAGGAGCTTCTTCTGGGTCTTCCACATGGGTGCAGGGGCCCTAGCACTTGGGCCATCTTCTACAGCTTTCCCAGATCATAGCTGGATTCGAAATGGAGCAGCCAGGACTTGAACCGGCATGCATGTGGTATCCTGGCACTGAAGGCAGCGGCTTTACCTGCTAAGCCACAGCGCTGGCCCCAAGACTTTCTTTTGTGAGATTGCCCTGCGATTATGCTGGGGGGAGGGACTCTAAGCGGGGGGCGGTCCTGAACTCCTGGCAAGAGTTTTCTGAGACAGGGACCGACTGGTCCTTGGGTTGACTGCCCACACCAGTGTGTCTCAGCCACGCGATTTAACACTGAGTTAGTAGTCAGGAGAGTGAAGAGACATCCGACAGAATGGAAAAAATATTTGCAAACTACACAACAGATAAAGGGTTAATAACCAGAATCTACAAAGAGATCAAGAAACTCCACAGCAACAAAACAAACAACCCACTTAAGAGATGGGCCAAGGACCTCAATAGACATTTTTCAAAAGAGGAAATCCAAGTGGCCAACAGGCACATGAAAAAATGTTCAAGATCACGAGCAATCAGGGAAATGCAAATCAAAACCACAATGAGGTTTCACCTCACCCCGGTTAGAATGGCTCACATACAGAAATCTACCAACAACAGATGCTGGCGAGGATGTGGGGAAAAAGGGACACTAACCCACTGTTGGTGGGAATGCAGACTGTGGAAGCCACTATGGAAGTCAGTTTGGAGATTCCTCAGAAACCTGAATATAACCCTACCATTCAACCCAGCCATCCCACTCCTTGGAATTTACCCAAAGGAAATTAAATTGGCAAACAAAAAAGCGGTCTGCACCTTAATGTTTATGGCAGCACAATTCACAATAGCCAAGACCTGGAACCAACCTCAATGCCCATCAACAGTAGACTGGATAAAGAAATTATGGGATATGTACTCTTTAGAATACTATACAGCAGTTAAAAAAATGAAATCCGGTCATTTGCAACAAAATGGAGAAATCTGGAACACATCATGCTGAGTGAAATGAGCCAGTCCCAAAGGGACAAATATCATATGTTCTCCCTGATCGGTGACAACTGACTGAGCACCAAAGGGGAAACTTGTTGAAATGAAATGGACACTATGAGAAACGGTGACTTGATCAGCCATAGCCCTGACTGTTGATGAACAACTTAATACGTTATCCCTCTTAGTAGTTTTTCTTTGTTCTACTTAATACTATTGGTTTAATTCTGTAATTAATACACAGTTATTCTTAAGTGTTGAAATTTAACTGAAAAGTGATCCCTGTTAAATATAAGAGTGAGAATAAGAGAGGGAAGAGATGTACAATTTGGGACATGCTCAAGCTGCCTTGCCCCAAGTGGTAGAGTTAGAAACATACCAGGGGATTCCAATTCAATCCCATCAAGGTGGCATGTACCAATGCCATCTCACTAGTCCCAGTGATCAATTTCAGTTCACAATTGATCATAATGAAAGGACTAAGAGTCAAAGGGATCACATAAACAAGACTAGTGTCTGCTAATACTAACCGATAGAATAAAAAAGGGGAGAGAACGATCCATCATGGGAAGCGAGATACACAGCAGACTCATTGAATGGCAGATGTCCTAAACAGCACTCTGGCCTCAGAATCAGCCCTAAAGGGATTCCGATCTGGCTGAAAAGCCCATGAGAGTATTTCAGGCATGGAAAGCCAAGACACTCTGGCAAAAATAAATAAATAAATAACCTAAATGAAAGATCTCTGTGAGTGAGATCTCAGTGGAAAGCACAGGTCTTCAAAGAAGGAGGTGCCTTTCTCTGAAGGGAGGAGAGAACTTCCACTTTGACTACGACCTCGTCAAAATAAGGTAAGAGTCGGTGAACTCAAAAGGCTTCCATAGCCTTGGAAACTCATGACTGGAGCATAGGGAGATTACTGACGCCATAAACAAGAGTGTCAATTTGAAGTCAACAACAGGAGTCACTGTGCACTTACTCCTCATGTAGGATCTCTGTCCTTAATGTGCTGTACATTGTGATTTAATGCTATAATGAGTACCCAAACAGTATTTTTCACTTTGTGTTTCTATGTGGGTGCAAACTGTTGAAATCTTTACTTAATGTATACTAAACTGATCTTCTGTATATAGAGAATTGAAAATGAATCTTGATATGAATGGATGGGGAGAGAGAGCGGGAAAGGGGAGGGTTGCGGGTGAGAGGTAAGTCATTGGGGGGGGGGAAGCCATTGTAATCCATAAGCTGTACTTTGGAAATTTATATTCATTAAATAAAAAAAAGAAAGCAAAAAAGAAAAAACTCTGAGTTAGTAATCCTGAGCCACTATGGAGTGAGAGTGTGGGGTATTTAGTGGCCCATAGGCAAAGCAAGTTTTTACAAAGGTGGTCTCTGAAAGGGAAGGCACTAGGACAGATCTTCAACAAGTTCAAGGATGTATTCATTTGAAAGGCAGAGTTACAGACAGACAGACAGAGAGAGAGAGAGAGAGACAGAGAAAGAGACAGAGAGAGAGAGATTGATTAGTGATCTCTATGCGTGGGTTCACTCCCCAGATGGCTGCAACAGCTGGGACTGGGCTCGGCTGAAAGCAGGAACCTGAAAGTCCATCCAGAGTCTCCTTGGTGTGGCAAGGACCAACACTGCTGCTTTCCCAAGCACATTAGCAGGGAACTGGATTGGCAGTGGAGCAGCCAGGATTCAAACTGATGCCTACATGGGATGATGTCACTGCAGGTGGTGGCCTAAGCTGCTGCACCACAGTGCCGACCCTCCTCAGAGGAGTACCCTTGAATATATTATGTATCATTTTTCTGCATATGGTGTGCACGTACAGTATACATTTATGTGGAGAATGTATATATCATATATATATATATATATATATATATAAAGAGTTCTGTTATTTTATGAAAGTCATAGATAGAGAGAGAGACTGATGGAGAGACACAGAGAGAGAAATCTTGCATCTGCTAGTTCACTCCCCAAATAGCTTCCATGGCCAGGGCTGGGCCAGGCTAGAGCCAGGAGCTTCATCCACATCTCTCAGGTGGGTGGCAGTGGCCTAAGCACTTGGACTATCTTCTGCTGCTTTGCCAGGTCCATTAGAGGAAGCGGGATCGGAAGTGGAGCACCGGAATTCCAACCGGTGCCCATGTGGGCTATGCCACAAGGCTGGCTCCTAGATTATATCTATTTTTACATAGTCTATATAGTATGAGTGGTCTTCAAAAAGTTCATGGGAAATGCATAGTATAAAAAAACTATGCATAGGTTTCCAAAATCATTTTGCAATAAAAACCCAAACCTTCTATTTTAATTCCATATTCCCAGAAGCTTTGTAAGTGCCTTCATATACCATATGCAAACATATACATACACATTGGTGCAGGGAATAATGTGTGTTCCTGGGAGCCAGAGTGGAGAAACTCTCCCACAGTTGGGTGTTGACAGGTCTGGCTAAATTTACTACAATTAAGTTGTTACAAAGGTGGTTTCTGTAAAGGAAGGATAGTGGTGCGTTCACTTGTCTCTCAAACATGCTCTCAGCCAATCTACTGTCCTCAGGAAGGAAGCAGGAAGCATTTTCTGGAAATCTTGCAGAAGGGCTGCCCTGTTCCCACTAGTGTCCCAAGTCAGCTCTGCCCCTGTGTCTTGTGAGCCTCCTCTCAGGTTATGGGGCCACCTGTCCCTTTGAGAGGAGTTGGCAAACCAGCCCTGCAGGGACCATCCTCAGTCATTCCTGACAAGATCTATTCACTTCAAACCACAAGTCCTTCAGCTTTTGTGACAGAAGTACAAGCGCAGCAGCCGGGCTCCCATGTCCCCCAAAGCAGCTCCGCCAGGCCGATCACACACTCACTGGCATCTTTAGTCGGCACATCCTCGTTGTGGGAGAGGCAAAGTTTGCTCACATTATAAAGTGCATTTCCGTCTCATGGGAAGCCACAGACTTGGAGCAAATGGGGCACTTGAAACCACTTTGCAAGCTGAACCACCTGGGTATGATGTGCAGAGGTAGAGCATCCACCAGGGAGGCTCAGGAGCCCAGGTACAGCGTTCCATCTCTATGGTGACCATCACCAGTCTCCTGGTAACCAGTGCCATTGGCAAAGGTGGAGTCAGATTGACCCTCCCGTGACAGGCACCCTCTTGGATTCACTGATCCATCGGGACGTGGGGGTGTAGAGGCCACACATGAGCTTGCTCCACAACACTGGCAGAAGCCAAAATAGTATACTTGGGATTTAATCCTAAAGGTGCTAGATCAAAGGGATCGAAGCATACACCTGCAAGAGCCAGCATTCACCCATATAGGGACACCTCTGGTGACACAGGACTTAACAGCCTGACGAGGACCCTGATAGACAAAGCTAACCACTGCTAGAAACAGAAGCTTGGACAAAGTGCCCATGCGCCTGTGCAAAGTGCAAATGATGGAAAATCTGTGAAGGATGGCAGATGAGGGGATCAGAAGCCTGGAAGTGGATGTGCCGGAGGAAACACACCCTGTAGGGTGCCAATATTCACTCGGCTGACTTTGTCTTGTGGGAGGGTCTAGAGGATGCTCTCTTTTACCAGAGTGGTGAGGACAGTGTGGTGGAGAGGTGCAGTGCATCTTGAGCAGCTCAGTGGAGGCTGTGGCCCCGTGGGCAAAGCTCCTGAAATCAAGTCCCCAGCAGGAAAAGGCTCGGGGGCAAGTCTCACTGGGCTTCAGTCTTTGCAGCTCTATCCCTAGCACTCCACGACCTGGAAAACCCGGTGCTGTCAGAGACATGTGGGAGGGGAGGAAACACCAAGCAAGGACTCTGTGCTTTGCTTGCCCCTGACTCCACAGTCTGAGTTCTCAGCGGGATGATGTTGAAAGGCACAGAAACAGTCCCAGGAGGTGTGGAGCTCTAGTTGCCACCTAAGAGATTAGAAGGCAAGAAAAAGAGTGAGCCTCCTGCCGAGGTGATTCACCTGGGCAGGGGGGAGGCAGAACTGCTCTAACAACAGGCTCAGGAAGAGCCTGCAGCACACTGAAGTGACCCACTCGGCTGCTCCTGCTGCTCTGCTTATAAACAGTGAACAATGGCCTCAGGACACGGTGACTGGGGCTAGTTTGGGAGATTTCACTGGATGAGTCACCAAGAATAAAAAACTTGTCAGCCAAAGGTGCCAATAATGTAAACTGGGGGGGTAGAACAGGGAAGCAGATATCTTGTGGCCTGCAAACTTCTGATAACAGAAGGTACTAAGCTGCATCTCACTCACCTACTACCTCCTTCCCTCTGGAAAAGGGGCCAACCAGAGTCCTGGAGGAGGACTGTGGGCTGCAGCGGACACTGTAGGACCACAGCATTCACTGCTCCAGCCGCTGGCTTACAACCTGCATCTCAGTCCTCGCCAGAGATTTAGGAGGCCTCCTGTGGGTCGGCCCCAGAAGACCTCTAGTGGCTGGTCAGTGAGTGAATATCAGGATCTCACTTGGACTTCAGAACCATGAACTGAGAGAATATTTATTCTTTGTATATAATCCCATATGTGACATCCAGTTACAACAATAGAAAGTGGATAAAACATTTTATATGTGCATATATGTGAACCCCAAAACTCAAATGTGATTTTGTACTGAATTTTCTAAAATACTAACATTTATTAAACAAGGTTACAATCTTCTGAAGCTCTTTGTGCCATAAGTATTTCTTCTTATAATGTTGAAAATGGTACAAAGTCAGGTAATATGCTGGTAAAAACTAAGCACGAGTCTCTCAAGTAGTATGAAAGAATATGCTAAGACAATTTATTCTAGGGTTAGGGAAAATTCAGATGAAGATAGAATAATCACAGCAAAACCATGGTGTCTTTTTTTTTTTCAATAAACATGTAGATTTATTTTATAAGGTGTATTATCATCAGACTTACAGCTCAAATGACTGGTTAAACTACTACCAGAAGTGTTTCCTGATTCTAAAATTGCAAGCAGGGGCAGGTGATGTGGCACAGTGGGTTAAGCCACCATAGTGGAGTGCTAGTTTGAGTCCTGGCTCCTCTGTTTGCAATCAGGTTCCTGCTAATATGCCTGGGAAGGCAATGGATGATGGCCCAAGTGCTTGGCTTCCCTCTGGAAAGACCTGGATGGTGTTCTGGGCTCCTAGCTGCTTATAGGCATTTGGAGAATGAACCAGCAGATGGAATCCCTCTCATTCTCCCTTTGTCTTTCCCCCTCTCTTTGTCACTCTGCCTTTCAAATAAATCATTAAAAATAATAAAATAAAGTTGCAAACACATTTCCACATGCTAATAATACATGTACTACAATAATTAGAAAAGTAACAGACAGCTCTATTTAGTGTTGAGAAGATTATCAAAGATCTAAATGCTTCACCTCCTTACAGCACAGCCATGGATGAGCATAATCACAATATAAGGTTTTCTGTTTGTAAATGTATTTTCTTATGAAAAATCTTCCTTAAAAAGTATCCATGACCAATGAAACTTCAGAAACAAGAGCAACTTTTTGCAGAAAACTTTCATTAACTCTTTCACTGAGAGTTAATGAGAAAAAAAACTTTCAATGCTTATGATGAAGAAAATAGAAATACAAATATTGGTGAATATTTGTATAAATGCACAGACACTATTTATCCAGAGTTGAGAACACATAAATGATTCTGCAGAAGATATTGCCACCCATTTGGGAGACCCGGATTGAGTTCCAGGCTCCTGGCTTCCAGGGACTCAACTCTGGCTATCATGGACGTGTCAGAAGTGAGCCAGAAGAACACAGGAGATCTCTCTCTCTCTCTCTCTCTCTCTGCCTTTCAAATAAATAAATAAATAAATATTTTAAGAAAAGCTTCTTTGGGAACCCAAACCTTTAATACATGAGCCTTTGGGGGAACATCCGAATTGATATCCAAAGTGATAAATAGAAAAAGAAAGTTCTGGAAATAAAATTTGATGATGATCCCAAGGACCTGGGCTTGTTGAGGCCAAGAAGAGAAAGGTCAGTAAGAAATCACCTATACTGGGGAATAATCTGAAAGCTTAGGAACTGGGAATTCAGATACTTATATCATTTTTAACTTCTGTTTTGTACCCACCAGTATCCTTAAACATTTTACCCTATTCTTAGCAGCTATGAGTCAGTAGACTTAAAGAACAAGTCTGTGTCCACAGCTGATAACAATGCTATGAAGTAAGAACAGCAACTGCAGGGGACATCATGTGATGAGGAACCTTTTATCTGCCAAGGCCATTTGGATCATTATCACTTGATTTGCAGGCCATACAAAATTATCAACTTAAAAAATCAGCCTGCTATTGATATATTGAATTTTTAGTCCCATCTTTGGTTGCCATGGCAGGGCCAGAGCAGATGATTTTGAGGGCCTTATCCAGCCCACAGGCTGGACGTTCCCCACCCCTGAAAGAACTGAAGGGAAGAGCTTGTAATAGGAATCTGGAGTGACACACGACGAGAAACTACCAGAAATCCTGAGAATACGTGCAAAGATGTGGGACTTCCCATAATGATATGAAATAGGAACTTGGTATTTAATGTGTTAAAATAAAGTGTAACCCTAGAATATTTACAAATATATGTTACATGTTTTCATACTTTCATGTAGGCTTCTAGAATGTTCACAAGAAACTTGGGATCTAGGTAAAAATATTTTCCCTTTAATGAGTTCATCAGATGGTTGATAGTTGAGAATATTAGCATTGAAGTTTGAGAAACCTTAATTGGCTAACCTGGAGATAAATTGGTTCATTAGCTCTCAGGATAGAAGACATTCATTAGTGAATGTCTTTGTAAATAAAAGCTCTTCCAAGACAGTCCTATAGTTTGTTCAAGAAAATTGTAGTCTTTTTTTTAGTCTGATGTCTGATCTACAATGTTCACATAGTCTATCAGGATATTTTTATAATAATTTTTTAAACACTGAGAAAAGTTCACTAAGTAGATTCATTAGAGAAAATGTATCATCTAGGAAAAATTTTAAAGATTTACTTATTTGAGGCCAGCGCCGCGGCTCACTAGGCTAATCCTCTGCCTAGTGGCGCCGGCACACCGGGTTCTAGTCCCGGTCCGGGCGCCGGACTCTGTCCCGGTTGCCCCTCTTCCAGGCCAGCTCTCTGCTGTGGCCAGGGAGTGCAGTGGAAGATGGCCCAGGTGCTTGGGCCCTGCACCCCATGGGAGACCAGGAAAAGCACCTGGCTCCTGGCTCCTGCCATCGGATCAGCGCGGTGCGCCAGCCGCAGCACGCCAGCCGCAGCGGCCATTGTGGGGTGAACCAACGGCAAAGGAAGACCTTTCTCTCTGTCTCTCTCTCTCTCACTGTCCACTCTGGCTGTCAAAAAAAAAAAAAAAAGATTTACTTATTTGAAAGGTAGAGTTACAGAGAAAGAGGGAGAAACAGACAGAGGTCTTCCATCCACTGGTTCACTTCAAACATTAGTTTGCATTGGCTGGGGCTAGGCCAGGCTGAAGCCAGGAACCTGGAATTTCAGCCGAGTCTACCACGTGGGTGCAGGGGCCTAGGCACTTGGGCCATCTTTCACTGCTTTCCCAAGCTCATTAGCAAGGAGCTGGGTTGGAAGTGGAGCAGCTGGAACTTGAACCAGTACCCATTATGGGATGCTAGAGCTGCAGGCAACAGCTTAACCCACTGTGCCACAATGCTGGCCCCAGGACAATTTTTAAATGTAATTTTAATCAAATCAGTGTGGGAGCACAGTGACTTGTAGAGCAATACATGACAGACTCAGGAAATCAACAACACATTTTTAATGATCACTCCAAAATCCAAAGACTGAATCAACAACTGAAGTTGATAAGAAGATGTCCAAAAAAGATGTTTTCAATTCCTGATTTTCCACATAAATGGGAATGAATGATATGGCTAATTCATCACAGGACTCCATTACCAAGTCTGTTTTATCAGTTTACTTCCTTTCTCATAGACTTGTGGGCATAAAATAGGATTTTTGGTAAATTGCTTATCTGCTACAGTTTCCAGAACCCACATCCCGAGAAGTCCTGCTAGTTATCACAGCTCCTGTGGCAGGTGTATTCCACTGCATCCCTGGCTCTGAGACCTTTCTACTGGTAGTAGCAGAAATTGACCAGGAAAGGAGATTGAAAAACCCAGCCTATTGTATTGCTTATGGAACCTCAGAATTAAATCACTCCTGCACCTTTCTGCCTGCCCACCCCATACACACACTGCAAAGTGTATGGTGAATGATAGGGTTTGCTTCCGGAATCATTTGCTGCAACTGAGTTGCTGTGAATTTCCTCACAGCCAGAGTCAGCAAACACTAGAGAAACCTGGGATGTCATCCATCTGAGGCAATAAGGGATGCCTGAGAGACCCTCTGTGACCCGTTGTTGACCAGTGAGCAAGGCACTGCCACTTTCAATGACCTTGATGTGGGACCCATTGTTTCATCATGGGAGCCTTCAATGATACATCACCTTTCAAAGTGGTCTTTAAAGACAAACTCAATCTTGCTGAAAGATGGACTCAGCAAGTTTTCCTCAAATGATCAAGTAAAGTGAGTTGCTTTGTACCTTGTTGTAGGAATTGAAGCACACAGCACAACAGCTTAAACACAAGAGCTTTGGAACAAGCAAGGCCTGGGTTTGAATTCTATTTCTGGTACTTTGCTAACTCATCAAGGGCAAGTAACCAACCATTGCCTTCTATTCTTTTGTTTGTTTTTTCTCATAATGATTGCCTTTTAGGTTGTTTGAGTTCCTAAATGAGATCATGTATATAAAGTGGTTAACATATAATGAATAGTTAATTTATAGCTAGAAATAACCAAAAGATCTAATGAAATATATGTTGGAAATATTAGTATGTAGTATTTTATTATAGAGGTTATAACTTCATGAAGGTTTGTCACACTGTGGTACAGGTTACTCTGTAGATAAGCTTTTGTTAAACTTAATTTATGCCATTAAGACCTTTTCTGGGAACTCTGCTTTTATAGATCAGAGTTTTCTATGGCTGAACTTAAACACGTACAACACAGTGGGACTATTCCCCTGGGTGTTCATCAAAGCTATGATTTTCTTTGTAAAGACTTTAGGTTTTCTTGAACATACCTGTTCTTGTTTATAGAGGAGGCTACTGTATGAGGTCATGTTTGTAGTGTGTATAGAGGATCTCTGAAATTTGGATAGACCTTTCCATGAAGTCTCCAGACCAAAGGAGTTCACTTGCCAATAACAGAAAGGGGTGGGGCTGCCATGGAAGTATCAAGCTAACTGACAGGAGGATCCTGAACCTAAATGTCTACCTTTCACTCAACCACTTTGGAACTTAAACCAACAGTGAAACAGCCAAACAGCTGATGAGGTCTGGGCATTAGGATCTTCTGCCTGCCTCCCAACGAGGCATACAGCCAGGCAGTGAGCAATCAGGCACTCTTTCATGGAGCTGCTAGGAAGTTCTGTCTCACTAGTACACACTTCCAAACACTCGACTTTTTGGTGGCACAACTTAAAATACTTCTAATTACTCTAGAACAAGATAGCAGGGATGATAAAGCAAAGTCCACTGTTTGGGTAACTGTTTCTCTGCAGGTGGCTGTTCCACATGGCTGCTTTTTAACCCTGTATTGCTGGTTAAGCAGAACTGTGTGCTATCCTGACTACTCTCCCAAAGATCAGGGGAAGGTCTTAGGCACCAGCTTGAATGTATGTGGTCTGCTGTAATTTGACCCTCGCTTTTTCTTGCAAGAATGCCCCGTCTGCAGCTCAACATTCCACCTGATCAACTGTAGAACCAGTACATTTCACTCTGGGCAGAACGGGTTGGCACCCCCGGGAGGCTCCAGGCCCACCAGCGTGCCAACGACTCAAGAACCTCACCTCTAAGTGGAGTAGTTAAGGTTAGGAAAAAGGATGGTAACTGATAATGGTGCTGGTTGGCATCTTGCGATCCTTCAAGGTGGAATCTAAGTAGTGGTAAGTTTGGCTTCCTATTTTCCGATGTTTTTTCAACTTCCCTTCTTCATTTTTTTTTTAAGATTTTTCTTTATTTGAGAAGTAGAGTTACAGACAGAGAGAATGGTCTTCCATCTGCTGGTTAATTCACCAATGGCTACAGCGGCTGGATCAGGGCAGACCAGAAGCCAGGAGCTTCTTCCGGGTCTCCCACATGGATGCCGGGGCTCAAGCACTTGGGCCATCTTCCACAGCCTTCTCAGGCCATAGCAGAGAGCTGGATCGGAAAAGGAGAAGCTGGGACACACCGGTGCCCATATGGTGGAAGCTTGGCCTACCACACCACAGTGCTGCTCCCGTTTCTTCACTTCTTAAAACGGAATCAGTCTCCAGGAGCCTTCATCTTTCCAACCTTGCTTTCGTGGGGTTTATCCCAATTTACCTTACACAGTCAAAATGGGCGGCACGATTTTCTACACGCTAGATAGCTAAAGGTCTCATAATGCCCCTGCGTGCTGCAGGCTAACACCCACAGCAGTTCAATCCCGCACTCCCAATTCCGAAGTTTTAGTCTGAACATAGAAGCCCCTCGAGGGTCCCTGGAAGTCACCAGACCTCAGACCTCCCCAGCACTGGGCACCACCAGCCTCTCACTCCCTTGCTGACACCTCACTCTCTGTTCTCCCCCTCTGCTGATCATTCTGTCCCACTCATTTCCCCCCAACCCTTAGAAGTGTCCCCCGGGGTTCAGTCTTCTCCCGCTACACGCTCACACTGGAGAACCCTCTGTGGGATTTTCGGAACCACAGAATCCGTATGTCCCTTAATACACCTGCTAGCTCGCAGACGCGCCTCTGCCTGATGGAAAACCCACAAGATGAAGAAGCGGGCACTCTCCCCAGGGAAACTGGGGAAGGAGGCAGGGATCTTAACAGGAAGAGCCTTGGCAGGGGCCTTAATTGGGACCTCCCTATTTTTTGTTTTAGCCTTCTGACTGGCAGCACAGGCCTCCAAAGAGCCAAGCCCTCTTGAGCGTGTGTTCCCAGACATTCCGTGATTATAGGAATCCGTTTTGGACTGGCAGCCCTAGCTGGCTGGCACAGGAGGAGGTTGGGGCTCATCCGTGGAGCGTTGGTTCAGCCTGGAGTTGAGGTCTCCGGGGTGCGGGGCGGCCTCCATGAAACGCAGAGCAGGAAATGGGTCCTGACAGGCTCTGCCTAGGCTCCCCGCACTCGGGATAATCCCCCTGTCGGCAGCCGACCCGTGACACCAGCTGAACGGTTCCCCCCAGGTGGCTCCAACCCGCTCCTTTGGGAACAACCCGCAGGCAGACGCAAGCGCAGGCGCAGTGTGCAGGGCCAGGCCCCGCCCCCGATGCCCCGCCCCGTACGCTGAGCGGCGGGAGCGCGCGGCTCTGTCACGCAGGCGCGTTCGCATGGCGTAGGTGGTGCGAGAGGCCGCCGGGGGATGGTAGGGCGACAGCGCTGCCGCCATTTTGCGGGGTGTTTGTCGCAGCAGCTGGAGCGGGAAGACGGCGTTTTGGCGACATTTCTCGACCGCAGGGCCTTTTGGTTTTGCGAAGGTAAGCTTCCGGAAAGGGTTTGCTGGGCTGGTTGTCTCTTTAATCCCTGAGGTCTCAGAGACAGGTGTCGAAGAAACGACCTGGTTTGGGGCCGCGGCGACGGGGCACGGACTTGGGGGCTCCTGCGGGTTGCTGCTCCGCTGCTCGCCTTGGCACCTAAAGTTGCCCGGGCGATGCAGTTCTGCCTACGACTCTGCCCTGGGGGCCTTGGGCGCTCATCCCAGCGCCCTGGCCCACCCTTGATGGTTTTAACCCTGCCGGGCCCGGACGACAAGCGAGCGCGAGGACCCACCGGAGCCCCTTGGAGGGCAGTCCCCGGCTTGTGAGCCGTCCCGGAGCGTGGCCTCGGGCGTCTGTAGCGTTTGAGGGGTTTCTAGAGGCAAGCCACTGCCTGGGAGTGTGCCAGACACCCTGGCCAGATGCCCGGGGGCGCGGAGAGGGCGTCGGAGCCGCTGCAAGTCCAGGTGGTGGGAGCCAGCAGGTGCTGCGGAGAGGTGGCAGCGCGGGCAGGTGCTTTCTCTGTGCGGTCCCTGGTTGCTTAAGGGGCCCACAGAGGCGTTTAGAAAACCGCCCTGCAGGCAGTGGGCCAGCCACAGGGCTGCCCCTGTGAGGGCTCCCCGAACCTGCCCAGTTCCTGTTTCCGCTTGACAGGGTCGTCTTAGAGCCCCGCAACCCTAGCTTCTAACCTGCTTGGGTGTTTTTAAGCTAAGTATAGAGCGTGGAGTTGGCAGGTATTACAAGGCCTTAAAGCAACAGTGGGAGAATCAGGTTTCTAACAGGGGTATATACACTGGGATCCACTGTGTGTGTTGAAAGATACCAGTCATTCCAGCAGGTGGGCTCGTCGTTAATTAGAGGCAGTGTGATAATTCCAGGTAGTTTTTTTTCTCTGGTACGCGAAGGAACTTTGCCTGTGGAAGGAAGGTGAGCCCGAGACTACTCTCTTTGCCTTAGCAGCTGAGAAATCATCTCAATATAGGGGAGCCGGATGTTGGGAAACGGAATTTTTAACAGCTGAATTAAATTCTAAGCAGTGAACGTGATTAGAGGGAGAGCTTGAGTTCTCACAAGGAGCTCATCATTTTAATGTCTGCGTATTAGATAATTGGAGAATGCTGTCTTGTTAGATGTGAGTTGGTTGTGGCAGGCTGATAGCTAAACTGTTGTGTTGACACTGCTAAAGCAGGCACATTGGGTACTTCAAAAAGTTTGTGGAAGTTGCATATTATGAAAAGAGCTGCGTAGATTTCAAAAAGCACCTTTTGTACCAAAATAAACAATCTTTTAGTTTACTGCTTCCACAAACTTTTTGAAATACCGTAGTATGCCTTGTGAAAATTGCATCATAATGCATGGTCACTAATGATAGCTCTTAATCATGTAAGTTGTAATTTTGCTTGTTGTCTTTTAAGAATGTTTAACCAAGCTGAGTTTCTCATGCAGTTAAATACAGTTTTAGTAATTGACGAAACTGGTCAGAAGAATCCCATTAGAAATAGTTTTTTAAAATGGCTTTTTGGAAGAAACTTCGATTTTTGGCCTTCTGCTTCAAGTATGTTTATAGTGTTACTTATTTCACTTTCTCATGTTGAAATGACTATTTATTATCAAACCTGAATGCTCAATCACTACCTTCCAGTGAGAAGTTTAAAAAGAGTTTTAGGTCTTTTGATTTTTTTTTTTAAGATTTATTTATTTTGAAAGAGGGAAAGACAGCTTCCATCCATTGATCCACTCCCCCCGTTGGCTGCAAAGGCTAGGACTGGGCCAGGAGGACACTGGAGCCAGGAGCTTCTTCTGGGCCTCCCACATGGGTGGCAGGGGCCCAAATACTTGGACTATCTTCTGCTGCTTTTCTTAGCCCATTAGCAGGGAACTGGATGGAACTGGAGCAACTAGGACGCAAACTGGCACTCATACGGAATGCTGGCTACACCACAGTGCCGATCCCAGATCTTAGGATTTTATTCAACTTAAGCAATGTCTTCTGTTCCTTTTTCATGTAAGCAAAAAGAGAAGCCACATTAAGAGAAGGATGCCTGATGGGCATAAGATTATACTCTGCAAGAGAAGTGAGTTACTAGATCTGAGCTTTTGTAACTGCAGGCTCTGATGGTATCCACTTTTCTTAGGAAATACCTCCCAGTAGAATTGAAATCTACTAATTGAGGTTAACTAAATTAGTTTTGCTCCATTTTACTTTTTTCAGGTCTTGGCTGAATGGTGAAAACAATCATCTTTTTCCCACTTTAACTCTATTTAGCAGAGTTGGAATCTCACTGTTAAAAATGTTATTGCTTTAGGGCAGATGCACAGCTATTAGGCCACCCAATCAGGACATGTTCACCCTGTCTCTCAGTGCCTGATTTCACTCCTTGCTCGGCTCCCAGTTCCAGTGTTCATGTTAAGGCACACCCTGGAAGGCAGCAGGTGATGGCTCAAGTAGTTGGGTCCCTGCCACTTATGTAAAGACCCAGACTGAATTTTAGCTCCAGTCTTCAGCTTAGCCCAGCCCAGCCCAGGCCGTTCAGGCATTTGGGTAGAGAACCATGCTTTTTGAATAAAATACATAATTTTTTAAGCTGCTTTGAAACAATTATGATGGTGTGAGGCAGATAGGAGTTAAATTGTTTGAGCACAGATAGTGAGCCTATAAGGAACTTAGGCTATGCATTGGAGGTTGTAGATGAAGTCAGGGACCTGTCAGTATTATCATTTGGTTTCACTGTTACCAGGCATCTTTTGTATCTTCCTGAGTTGGTTTCCATATCTGTAACAAATAGATTTTTTTAAGAGTATTTATATGAAAGGCAGAGTTAGAGAGGCAGACAGATCTTTCATCTGCTGGTTCTGGCACTAGGGCCATCTCCTGCCTTTCCTGATGCTTTATCAGATGAGACTCCAGCATGCATATGGTTTGCTGGCCTCCCAGGTGACAGCTTAACATGTTGTGCCCCAATGCTGCCAACCCCGCCCCACTAGGTTTTAATTTTAAGAAAAACTGCAGGATGATTTAAAATAAACTTGGATACAGAAAATGAGTTCATAAAGGCACCTTTTTATTGCCTTTTCGTTTCTCTGTTGGATACTGTATTCTATATACCTCCTATATTGCTTTGGAGTCAATATATTGTCCTATATTGCTTAGAGTCATTCTAAGCAATATAGGACAGCTTCTTAAATTAGAATCATTCTGAGATTTAACAGTGAGGAATTCTGAAGAGTGGGAAATCACATCAGTTTAAATAGAAAATCAGTGATAAATAGGAAAATAACAATAAAAATAAAATCCAGAGGTTATTCATTTCTAACCAGATAGTGTTGTCTGCTAAAGACTCTAAATCTGTGCCGGTGCCATGGCTCACTAGGCTAATCCTCCGCCTTGCGGCGCCAGCACACCAGGTTCTAGTCCCGGTTGGGGCGCCGGATTCTGTCCCGGTTGCCCCTCTTCCAGGCCAGCTCTCTGCTGTGGCCAGGGAGTGCAGTGGAGGATGGCCCAAGTACTTGGGCCCTGCACCCCATGGGAGACCAGGATAAGTACCTGGCTCCTGCCATCGGATCAGCGTGGTGCGCTGGCCGCAGCGCGCCAGCCGCAGCGGCCATTGTGGGGTGAACCAACGGCAAAGGAAGACCTTTCTGTCTGTCTCTCTCTCTCACTGTCCACTCTGCCTGTCAAAAAAATTAAAACAAAGGCTCTAAATCTGAACTATATTTTAAAGATATCTCTCGATTTATTTTCTTGCAAAGTCAGAGAAATTCCATTTGCTGGTTCACTCCCCATGTGACTGCAACGGCCAATACTGGGTCAGGCTGAAGTCAGGAATTTCATCCAGGTCTCCATGCTTGGGCCATCCTTTTCCCAGGCTATTAGCAAAGAGCTGCATTGGAAGCAACCCATATGGGAGGCTGGCATCACAAGCGGCAATATTTTCTGCTGTGCCACAATGCCAGCCCCTGTGAACATTTTTATTTGTCCCTTTATTTTGGAAAGTTTTGCTGTGAACAATACTTTTTTTTTTTTTTTTTTTAATTGAAAAGCAGAACCACAGACAGACATTTTTGTTCTGTTGTTTTCACATGCCAAATGCTTGAGACAACCAGGGCTGGGCCAGTCTGAAGCCAGGAGCCAAGAACTTCATCTGGGTGGGTGGCAGGGGCCCAAGTAATTGGACCTCCCAGGGTGCCTATTAGCAGGAAGCTGGATTGGAAGGAGAGGCAGAACTGAATCCCAGCACTCTGATACAGGATGCAGAGGTCAAAAGAGGTGCCCATCCCCTTCCTTTTTTTAATTTTTAAAACATCAGTTCACAAGCGCTAAGCTAAGAATTTGTCCTGCATATAAACAGAAGAGCAGAAGGAAAATGTATTAAGGTCTCACACTGTCATATATTATTTACTATTAGACCTGTGGTACTCAACAGTCATCAGATACAAAGATGGTATAGTGCCCTGTGTCTTGGGAAACATAACCTAAAAAGATTTTAGAACTTGTGTTTACATTGAAATAATGTATAATATTTGCTAAACATACCCATCTATAGCCTTTACAACTTGCTTTTCATTTCTTTTAACAGATGCGGCATTCCAAACGAACTCACTGCCCTGATTGGGATGGCAGAGAAAGCTGGGGACATGAAAGCTACAGTGGAAGTCACAAACGGAAGAGGAGGTCTCACAGCAGCACACAAGAGAACAGGCATTGTAAACCACATCACCAGTTTAAAGAATCTGATTGGTAAATTGCTCTTGAACTAGTAGTGTTTTAGTACTAATAGTTTTAATGATTTGTCATTTGCTCATGTAGCTTTTCATTTGTCAAATTGTCTTATAATTTGGTAAATAAATATTTATTCACCCAGAAAGTATTTATTTTTTAAAAAGATTTATGTATTTATTTGAAAGGGGAGAGACAGCTTTCATCTACTGGTTCATTCTCCAAATGCCTACAGACAGCCAGGGGTTGGCCAAAAACTCCATCCTGCTGTCCTGTGTGGTTGACAGGAACCCCACCCAAGCACTTGGACCATCTGCTGCTTCCTAGATGCATTAGCAGGAAACTGAGTCAGAAGTATGGAATAGCCAAGACTCAAACCAGGCTTGCCAAGATGGAATCTGGAGTACCTGGTGGCAGTTTAAACTTCTGTACTGTAATACTAACCCCTAAGAAAATACTAATTTGAGTTCCTGTTGTAGGCTGAACTGTATAGTTGAGGCTACAGGTATGAATTAAACAGAGTTCCTGTCCTCATGTATCTTTAGGAGTGTTGGGAGACAATTGATCAGTAAGTGAATGTAAGAGAGATTAAGTAACATTGAGTCCCAGCTGGCAGTTAAGTAGTTGAGGACATGAGGCACACAGAGAAGTTAAGTAATAATGGTAATAGAATGCCCAGTGACTGCCCATCCTTGTATGTAGGAGGGAGATGTATTTGTTTGGTTGCCTGTTAAGCATTTCACAGAGGAGAATATCAGGGAGAGGAGTTGATCCAGATGAATAAAGCAGCATATGTGTTATTCAGGAATGTCAAAATACATTGGGATTGGTTACTTGTATTATGTTGAATAATTACATTTATAGAATAAGACTAATGGGTATGTTTCTTTGGGATATTTAGACATGTTCTTTATTTTAAAAACGTTTGTATAGGCAGTAGCTAATAATTTAGGAAAGGGCCTCAATAAAAATTTCTAGTAGCATGTGTCCTATTTTATGGTATTATGGTATAAAGTTTGGTGGTAATATATACAATTTATATAGAAAAGAATCTTGAAGTTCTACGTAATTAAAGGCTAGGTCACTTGCGTTTCTTTCACTGTCTTCCATTAATCTCCTGTTCTCATTTGTTTTCTTGGTTCTATGTTTTCTCCTTGTTTGTACAGATATTCCGTTGGGACTGTTTACCAGATTGCTTTCTAAATTAGCCAGCTGGGGTTACTTTAAAAAAACAGTATGTAATTTTTTTCCTTCTCCATGCTAAAGAGATTTTTTTCTCCTGAACAGGGAGCTTGTTTATGGGCAGTACAGACTGATTGTGCTTCCTCAGACATTGTTACATAAGAGGAAGAGGGAGGGTTTATGGCAACACTTCAATGACAAGAGAGTAGCATACAGTATACTGTAAAAAAAACTGTATCTCATTACTAATCAGTACAAATGTGTCCTGCTTTATAGTACTCTGTGGTAAAATTTGAAGGCAATACATTTATATAGAATTTAAGGAATCTTAAAATTCTTCAAGGTTTAACAACATAGCACTATTACTCATGGGTTATTTATCTTATATGTAGAAAGGAAGTGACTTGAGTGAACTGTTGATTGATGTTCATAGCTGGCTACATAAAAACAATACTGAGTCCAGTTAACCATCATGCCAATACTTTTTCTTTAACATTGATACGAAACATCTTTCGTAGTATTGCTCACCGTAATCCAGTCTATCCTAATAATTTTAAGTTAAAAACTTTACAGAGCTTTTTATAAAATTACAGGAAAATGAAAACTGCAGAGAAGTATAAAGAAGGTAACTTGACTAGGATGCTAGTGCCCTGCTATTTTAATATAAATTATTTCTAATCTTGAAATTTCTTTGTATACAAGTTTTTGCTTTATTTCCTGAAAATAAATTTTAAGAAGAGGTATTTTCAGGTTAAAGGGTATGAAAGGTTAGAGGGTTCTTGCAACATGTTTACTTTTCTTTTTCTAGGAAGCTTGTATCAAATTATACTTCTGCAACTTCTAATGCTTCTTCATGCTCTCAGCAGGCCAAGGATAGTCTTTTGTTTTAATGGGAACTTTTAAATTTCTTGTGAGTTTGTCCGCTCATGTATTAATAGACCACTCAAACTTTTTTTCTTAATCTGTTTTTCTTTTAAAATTTCTTACCAATTTAGAAGATTTTGTTATTGCATGTTAATTATTTCGCCATATATATTGCAAAGTTTTTCTGATTTATCTTTTTGTAGTAGCCTGTGAATTGGTCTCTCTTCCTAATTAACCCATTTTTCATATAGTTGGAAGAGTTATGTTGCTGTAAACACTACATTTAAAAAAAGATACTCAAACTTTACTGTGGATAAGAATCATGCCTACCAGATTTACCAAATATAGATTAATGATTTAGACTAGTGAGTGCGACCTGGGGCCCAGGGCTCTGATTTTTAATAAGAACTCCGTAGTTGATGTTGATAAAGAGACCTCCTTTGAGAAACATTCCTTAGCCTTGCCCATACACTGTGTATTTGTCTGTATTCCCCTGGGTGAACATCATTCTTGCTGGAATTGTCTGTTTACTGCTTCCTGAATAATACATAGACAAATCCATCTCTAAACCATTGTTGGTAAAAGTGCTATAAGAATGTAAGATGGTAATATTCCAATCTTCTCCCCTGGAATTTCTGGCACTTTCCAGTTGGTCCAAATCCTGGGTTCCCTGTAAGATACAAATCTGTTGCCATATTTTTTTTATCAATTCTACTTTGACTGTTTTAAGCAAATTGAGTTCTTGCCCTTCTAAACACTCATATGCAACTTTTCAACATTTCCTTTGTTACTGAATTCTATTTTTGTAGTAGTAATCTCAAATTGTTCATTTGTTGGCAAGGACTTTGCCTTATATAATTTTTTTTTTTTTTACTCCCACAGGACCTGTGTGGAAATAAAAATAAATGCCCATACACTCATCATTCTTGGCTATTTTGAAAGGTCATGGTGAAATATTCACTGGGCATTCAGTGACTATTTTTAAAAATTAAATTAGTGTTTACCCCTTCTGCCCCGCCCACTGCCTACATAATTCTATGGACTGTAATTTCTAAGGTGTGGTCCTTGGTTATTATAGATTGAAGCGAGGTCTTCATCCTCTTAGTTTAATCTATGTTGTATTATATCACTGCATGTTTTGTTATTCTCTAAATTGTTTTGGATTATCAGCAGCTTTAATTTCACATACTATTCTAGCTAAAATTATTGGTGTTTTTTCTGATAGAAAGATTTTGGACTTTTATGGGAAAATTGCCATAGAGAATTAGACAGGATGCCACTAGGAGTATTGTAATTTTTAGCCTGTTAGAAAAGTATTGTGACTTTTCTCTCTGACAGTTCGAAGCCAGCTGATCAGATCCCTGATCAAGACCCACTATCCTGATTTGTTTCTCCAACAGACAGAACTTATATCTGATGCTAGGAAAAGAAAAGGGAAGTTACTGCCTCTCTCTAGCCTGGATTTGATGCCAGTCCTGTTGATTAGTAGTTTGAGGGATGTTTCTTTCCTTTATTTCTGCCTAAGCCAGCCCCTTGGGAAAAAGAATGACAGCTCATTCTGGGAAAAGAAAGAGGGTTGATGAGGGCAATGTAGTCAACATCTGTCACTCCGTTGCTTGTCAGGATTATTCTAGCCAATTTCTCTGACTGGGCAGGTGTCCCCTCTCTCCCTCAGTGCTCCATGTGCATCCCTCTTGAAGCTTCGCACTCTGTTGAAGAGGACATTCATCCCAGGTAGAGAGGGGGCTGGGAAACTGGGCCAATTGAATTTGTGTCCTTTCTTTCCATCAGATTAAGGCAATTAAACTGTGACCATTGAGTTCCTAAGGTCTGTGACTTCTGAAATTCCTTGCAAAGTTTTGTTTATGCAATTTTTGTTTCTATAGTTTTTATCAGATTACTCAGTTATAATGTATTTCTCTGGCAGGAATGACAAGAGGTTAGAAATACATAGAGAAGTAGGGTAGTAGGTGTTTTGTAATTTAGGCAGGCAATTACAGGATCCCTTTCTCATCTGAAGGAGATCTGTTTCAGCAGTCCTGATAAGTGCTATGTTGCCTGTTCCTCAAATGGGAATAGCAGAGGGCTAGGAATGTAGAGAGAAGACCAGACAGGATAGGTGATATATATAGTAAAATTGACGTGTATCATGAAAGTTAGGAAATACCTCAGTTTTTGTAGCTTATGTGCTCTGCAACCATGGCAGATCATTTAGGGATCTTAATGTTGTCATTGGTGAAATGAAAGGGCTGGAATACACTAAGACTCTGATACACCTTTCATGAAAGAGTTCACTGCATGCCAGGGATATCTAAAATGCACTTGTACTAAAAGAGAAAGGCGTCCTGTTTTTCTTGCCCCTGATTGTACAGGAAAGCCAGCTTGGTTACAGATATATTGTGAGTTCTAAAAGAGCAGTTGTGAATTTTTGGTTTTGGCTTTGTCTGGAGTGTATTAGGAGTACTTACTAAATATAATAAATTAATGATTTGAATTAGGCTTTGTTCCTTGGTGTGAAGTGCTTGACAACAGTCTATATAATGGGGAAATAAGGCTTATTTGCTTATTGGCTAAAAGTACATTATTTTTTAAACTCTGTAAGATAAGTATAAATTCTAACTCATCACTTTGAATTATTTTAAAAAAAAATTCCTGAGAGAATGTTTTTTTGGACCATATTTTTCTAGAATGAGGAGAGTAATTTGAAATCCTTTAATGTATTTGCAGTCATTATTTAGAAGCAAGGTCCTTGAATGAGAGAGATTATCGGGACCGGAGGTACATAGATGAATACAGAAATGACTACTGTGAAGGATATGTTCCTAGACATTATCACAGAGACATTGAAAGCGGTTATCACATCCACTGCAGCAAATCTTCAGTCCGAAGCAGGAGAAGCAGTCCTAAAAGGAAGCATAATAGACACTGTTCAAGTCATCAGTCACGTTCGGTATGATTCAGTTTGTTTTTATTTTGAGTGGATTCTTATATATGTGTAAGAGCTCTTAATGAGCCAATAGGTTTCTAAAATTTCTTCCTATAATACTATTTGGATGTGTGTGTGTATATATATATATATATAAATTTATATTACTTGAATCCTTAAAGGAAGAAACTACCAAATGCTCATAGCTGATCTGTGTATTTATTAGCTAGTCTTCATTTGCCTGTATTTACTCAAACTCTGCAGACCAGATCATGAGTTTGTTGATTTTAATTATGAAATATTTTATTTTAGCATTTGTAATTTATTCTGATGAAAAACGAAGCACCCATCTGTCATCTTAAACATTTTTTTTCTTACTTTGAAAGAAACCCCATTCCTGATACTTGGGAACAAATATGGAAAGTTGCACTGTTGGATACTTAAATGTTGCGAACTGTACAGTGTGGTTCCCTAGCACAGTGCATCCTTGTCTGCAGCTAATTCTGTTGAAATGGGTGCTGAATAAGTAAATGTATTATATACAAAAAGCCTGCCTTTGTTTACACTCAGACATCTTCACTTGTGTGATCCATGAACTCTGAGTTGTTTTTCTCCCAAAGTTTTCTTTAGTAGAATTTTTATTAAATTGAACATGAATTGAAATTAACTAGCCTTTGTTTTCCCCTTTTATTTTAATCATGTATATTTTAAAATATTGCTAAATAAGAATTTCAACTAATTTTGACATTTTAAAACATTTTTCTGACAAACTAGACATCTCGATTCACAGCATATGCTATTTATAACAAGAGATTAGTAAATCATGACATTGCATTCTTTAAATTTTGGACTTCAATTAAATCAGTATTTTAAAGAGACAATTGTGTTGTTTTTTTCTATTGCCACTTTAAGTATCTTATCTGAAAATCTGTTCCTTGCCATGTTTTTCTTCTGTAACATAAACTGTGCCCTGTGAATTTCTGGGGACTGAATTTGAAATTGCTCCTGCCAACTGTTCGTGGCCTGGTGCTTATCTGAATGCCTGAATATCTCCCCGCTGAATGAATTGCGTATTCTGCCCTGAATTCACTCTGATATATTGATTGGCTGGACGATCTTGGTGCTGCCCACTTGCCGTTCCAGAAGAGCCACCGAAGGAAAAGATCCAGGAGTATAGAGGATGATGAGGAGGGTCACCTGATCTGTCAAAGTGGAGACGTTCTAAGAGCAAGATGTATAGAATATTTTTCAACACTTTTTAAACTTTGCAGACAGAATAATCTTTTAAAGAATAGTTTGTCAGCGGGGGGCTAAAGAACTCTTCATTGCTTTTTTTGTTTTGTTTTTTGTGGGTTTGTTTGTTTTTTTGTATTTCTTCTTTTCTGTAGAATTTAAATATTTCTACCTAAAGTTCCAAAATAATCAATGGAATTTGAGATTAGAGCAAGAAATTTAGCTCTAATTGTTTTTGTAGCAGCTGAAAATAATTTGAGTGCTGAAACTTTAATTATGCTTTGCTAGAGATCATTTGAAAATATTCCACACTTAAGCATTCATTGTTTGACTAACTGATAATTTACATTCGGACACTTACACCTCTTTTCCCCCTTCTCACTTCAGATGAAATCGTGGACACTTTGGGTGAAGGGGCCTTTGGCAAAGTTGTAGAGTGCATTGATCATGGCATGTAAGTCTATTTTTGTTTTTAGTTTTTTATCCTGAAATTTTTGCTGGAGAAGGGCTCGTAATTTAGATGAGATACATTTTAAATGGTACTTGGGTGTTTTCCTGGAAGATAAAAATAATATTTCTTGACCTCTGTATGCTTTATTTGCTATGAGAGTGGATCTTGATAAGGGGTGTTGATAGACTTCTGTCAGATGGAATTCATTGAAATTAAAGTGGATGTTCATTGAAGGAATTTCCCAGAACTGGAGCCTCGGCCTCTACAAGAAATTTCAGTTGCTTTTGGATTGCAGAGATAATGCAAATCTGGTCTTGTATGTTAGAGTTTAGCTCCCCAAATTATAAAGAAGTTATATTAATTAAGGCGTACAGAATAAAATTTAATTTTTTTAAAAAGATTTTACTTATGTATTTGAGAGGTAGAGTTACAGAGAGGGAGAGACAGAGAAAGGTGTTCCATCTGCTGTTTTACTCTGCAAATGGCCGCAACAGCTGGAGCTGGGCCAATCCGGAGCCAGGAGCTTCTTCTGGGTCTCCCACGTGGGTTCAGGGCCAGAGCACTTGGGCCATCTTCTGCTGCTTTCCCAGGCCATCAGCAGAGCTTTGGATCAGAAGAGGAGCAACTGGGACCCGAACCAGCACCCTATGGGATGCCGGCACTGCAGGCAGAGGCTTAGCCTACTACACCACAGCACTGGGCCCAAAATTCTGCTCCAGGACTTAAATTCTGTGGCTTGCAAACTTTTTTTGTAAGTGAACCTCTTAATTGAATGAAACTGCCTATTTCTAAAATGACATCTGAGCTTTTTCAACATAAAATGGTTGGAAAATATATGATTTCCAGCTTATTGTAAGAAGTAATATTTTAAAAGCACAAAATTTCTCTCTAAGTTTATTTAAGGGACTCTTAAACATCGTGGCAGCGTCATACCTGTCGTCATGCATGAACAAACTTCCTGAACATATACTTAGCAGTGTTTTTTTATTCTTGAACTTATTTTCATTTCACTTTCCATAAAGAATGCTACCCTAAATTCTCAATTTTGCTCTTGCTTTCTGCAACAAAAATGTGGCTGTAAATTGAATTTTAAAATATTTTTACACTCACAGAAAAGTTGCTAAAATAGTTGAAAGAATACTCCTGTGCCCTTTACTTATATTTCCCAAATGTTAACATTTCACAGTATTTGTGTTTTCTGTATTCATGTCATGTTTTTAGATTTTGCTAGCTGATCTGTAGCTCTTACTCAGATTTCACCACTTGTCTCATTAATGTCCCCAATTGGCTGCAATGGCCGGAGCTGTGCCGATCCAGGGCCAGGAGCTTCATCCAGGTCTTCACACGTGGGTGCAGGGGCCCAAGGACTTAGGCCATCTTCTACTGCTTTCCCAGGCCATAGCAGAGCTGGATCAGAAGTAGAGCAGCCGGGACTTGAATTGGCGCCCATAAGGGATGCCAGCACTGCAGGTGGTGGCTTTACCCGCTATGCCACAGCACCAACCCCGAATACATCTTGCTAATACTAATAACAAGTATTTAGTGGGTCAAGTTTTCTCTTTTGTACAGTGGAATGGCAATAGTGAAAAGGCTTGAATGCTGACAGTTCAGGTTTAGAAATGAGGACAAAAGGAAGTTGATTTAAAATTGATTTCCTCAAAATTGTTGGTGGCTTTATATTTTTAGGAAGTATGCCCACAGATGTCCCAATGCAAAGCCCACTGCCCTACGTTGTTAGTGGTTTCTGCACATGTGCATCTAGGAATATGCTAAGCATTTTCCTGAGTTCATGATTTATAGATGGTGTCATCTTTGCTTGGATGTTCCATTTGCCTCCCAATCTGACAATCTCAGTAGCTGTCTTCAAAGACTCAGTTCTGTGTCCTCCCTTTTGTGAAACAGTCTTAAGTTGTTCATGTATATGTCTTTTCCATTAGACTCAGGTATTTAGGGACAAGCTCTCTCTTTCCATCACTAACATGTAGGCACTGTCACAGAGTAGGTCTATCCTTATGGATGAATGAATGCTTTCAGTAGGAGCTTTTTTTTTTTTTTTAATTTTTATTTATTTGAAATACAGAGTTACAGAGAGAGGTAGAGATAGAGATCTTCCATCTGCTGGTTCACTCCCCAAATGGCCACAATAGCCGGAGCTGAGCCAATCCAAAGTCAGGAGCCAGGAGCTTCTTCCAGGTCTCCTACATAGACGCAGGGGCCCAAGGACGGAGGCGACAGCAGAGAGCTGGATTGGAAGTAGAACGGCCAGGACTAGAACATGCCGGCACTTCAGAATGGAACTTTACTGCTGCACCACAGTGCTGGCCCCCAGGCTTATATTTTTTTTAACTTTTGCATAAAATCCAGATACATTTAAAAATCTGGGGACAAACATTAAATTTCATAAGTATTAATGAATTCATTGTTCCCTATAAAATATATTTTGTCAAAACGTTTTGAAAAGAAGTTATGTGACATTTGGTACAATATGCTCTGAAGATCATTGTAGAAATATTAGCATGGAGAGAAACTGGTAACTGTAATTATAATTCAGAGGATGCATGGCTTGAATCTACTCCTATACATATACCATATTCATCTTAATTTTGTTTTTAAGGGATGGCATACATGTAGCAGTGAAAATTGTAAAAAATGTAGGTCGTTACCGTGAAGCAGCTCGTTCAGAAATCCAAGTACTGGAGCATTTAAATAGTACTGATCCCAATAGCGTCTTGTAAGTATAAATTTGAACTATGAGCCATCATATTACACGAAATAATCAGAATGCTGTGAACTGAAGTATTATTTTGATCTTTTTAGCCGATGTGTCCAGATGCTAGAATGGTTTGATCATCATGGTCATGTTTGTATCGTGTTTGAACTGCTTGGCCTCAGTACCTATGATTTCATTAAAGAAAATAGCTTTCTGCCATTTCAAATTGACCACATCAGGCAGATGGCCTATCAGATCTGCCAGTCAATCAACTGTAAGTATACTTGATAAGTCTTTAAACACCAGAAAATTTTGAAGTATACATTACCAAAAAAAAAGTATCAAAACATTGTCACTGCACAAACACATATTAGAGATAAAGATGAAACTTGCTAACCCTGTGTTCACTGCCAGTCCTCCCTCAGTACAAATTTGCAAGTAAAGCTAATACTGTCTTTTTGGGTTTTTTTTTTTTAGTTTTGCATCATAATAAATTAACTCATACAGATTTGAAGCCTGAAAATATCTTATTTGTGAAGTCTGACTATGTAGTCAAATATAATTCTAAAATGGTAAGCTAAAGACTTGTTTTCATTTTGGTTGCCAAAAATAACAGTTTTGTGCAGACATTTGTTGTAGTTAAGGCATGGGGAACAGCTGACTGGGGGCCGTATAAGACCTGTGGAATCTGCCAAAGCAACCTTGCATGTGATACTCAAAATTTATTAAGTTTATATAGCAGGCTAATTTTTCTTTTAAAAGTTTATTTATTTGAAAGGCAGAATTACAGAAAGGCAGAGAGAGAGAGAAAGAGACCCAAGAACTTGGGCCATCTTCTACTGCTTTCCAGCCATAGCAGAGAGCTGGATCGGAAGTGGCAGCCAGGACTCAAACCAGGGCCCACATGGGATTCCAGCACTACAGGCAGCGGCTTTACCCAATACACCACTGTGCCAGCCCCAGAGGCTAATTTTTAAGTTAATAATTTTGTATGGTCCACAAATTATGTTATAAATATCCAGACAAGTTTCCCCACCCTTGGCATAGTGATTAAGATGCTACTTGGGATGCTGTCATCCCACGTCAGAGTACCTGGGTCTGAGTCCTAGCTCTGCTCCCAGTTCCAGCCTCCTGCTAATGCACACAGGAAGGTGATGACTCAGGTAGTTGCATCCATGTCCTTGGCATCCATGCAGGAGACCTGGATTGAGTTCTGGCTCCTCACTACTGCCTCACCTAGCCCCAGCTCTTGCTGGCTTGTGGGGTATAGTGAACAAACACATAAGAGATGTCTGTCTCTCTACCTTTTTATAGGTAAATAAAAGTTTAAAAACAAAAAACAAGTTAGTGATCCATGGGTGAATCATTTCATTTCTGAGCCTCATTATGTTCTCATGTTTTTGTTTTGTTTTTAAGCTTTATTATATCTTCATGTTTAACCATGAACGCCCTTGCCTTTCTCAAAGGCTATGTTAGCCATCGGGAAGTTAATATACAAGCCTTTTGGGTAGTGACACTGTAATCAGGTTTCATGATAATCAACTGTATATCTCTCTAGAAACGCGATGAACGCACACTGAAAAACACAGATATCAAAGTTGTTGACTTTGGTAGTGCAACATATGATGATGAGCATCACAGTACTTTGGTATCCACACGGCACTACAGAGCTCCAGAGGTCATTTTGGGTCAGTAGACACCAGATTTCTGATACTGTATCTGAAGGGATTTTTGTTCTTTATTCTTCACTGCTTCTGTTCTTGGAGGGTGGGATGGGTCATGGATAGAACAGTCTTAGCAGTGTACAGAGAACATTTTCTGTTTTCATAAAAATGCTATAAATTATTTTTCTTAAGTAAAACAAATGCAATATCATTGGTGAGCAATCTTCCAGGTGGTCATTTTTAATGAATTCATCTTAAATTATCATAAACATCTAGATAGTAGATGAGTAGAGATTAAGAGGAGAAGAAAGAGAACTTAGAGTAAAAGGAGAGCCTCTTGATGTGAGAAAGGTTGGAAAAGAAAAGGAGTTAAGGTTCAGAAGTTTGAAATAACAGCAGACTCAGTAAGGCAGTGTATTGCCTTTACATGTGAAAATTTAAAAGCTAGAGATCAGATCATGTTAATAGGGCAGAGGATTCAGAGATGTGGTTGGAGGCCTGGTGACAATGGGAGAAGACATTGAGAGTTCCAAAAGTGGCCAGGCAACATATAGTTGATAGAAGTATGAAACTGGAGACATTACCTTGAGGTAATTGGAAGATTAGCAAGATCCTTGCAGAGTTAGGTTAGGAAGGAAGATGTAGTCAGGTGCTGCGTTGAGGAGTATGGTTGGTCTTAATATTAAGTCTTAGATGTTGAACCAAACAGGTAAGGTTGGGAAAGGGTTGTCAAAATTAGTACCTAAAGTCCCATGTCCTTGGATTGCTTACATATGGTCTTGAAGGGTTTATTTTGACATGTTGTATATATTTGTTTTCAAATGTATGAATTATTAATAACTTAAGCCTATGCCAGAATTATGTACGTATTATTAGAGCTCTGGATAAATTTCATGTTGAAATAGTAAAATATTGTAGCCTTTTGCGTTAAAAAAAAAATGAATGATGTAGAATTCCAAAGGCAGAAGCACTGGCTCATCCAAGAATAGGATGATGTGGAATGGTGTGCTGCAGCAAGTTAGTCACTTGGAGGAAAAGCTAGACTGGGAAATTGGAATGAAGAAGAAATCTTTACCTGAGTGAGGTCCAAGCTCTGTAGTCTTTATATGTGTTACTGTAAATAGAAACCCTGTTCCACTGTTACCCATTTGTTCAAATGATAGGCACTGTGGGGGTTAAATGACTGAATCATAGTCGAGGCCTTTGAAGGTACGGTCTCTTCCTATATCCTTAACCTTAGCAGCGTTACTGGAAGTAACTTACATGTCTCTTAAACTAGCTTTTTCATATATATGAGTATTACAGTTTTGCTGAATATTTGCCAAACATCTGTCTGGTTTGTCCTGTCTTCTTTCCAATTAAGTATAGGCTTAAAAAGGTTTGATGTTTTATTTCCTGAGTAGCATTGCCATTGACAGTTCTGAAGGAGCAAGTTTATATGATCGTGGGTAGATGGGGGAAACACAGATAGAGATGCTATTTGAACTTCAGTATCTCTAAATCTCTGCTCATAGGTAAAATTGTTTTATTTATAATCCCCAAGTTTTTACATAATTTATGTAAAATAATAGTGTTTCTTTTAATAGAAGAAAGAACCTCAACGCATGAAGCTGGTGATAATTGCTAAGGGCTAGATAATTACATTCTGAGGATAACTATAGTCCGTGATTGTATGACAAAATATAAAAATTCCTGGCTCAGCCGTGTTTCAGTGGCAATGCCCCCTGTTGATTAGCAGTTCAGAGACTGTGGAATATTTGCACAAATTGGTAAAGTTGACAAATGTTTGCTAGCCACTCCCTTATTTTATATAAAATTCCCCCATATTGGTTAAAATAACAATTTTCATACCAGCATATGGACTCTGAGAACATACTGAATAACATTTGCTATAAAACTAAAAATGTAAACCATGAATTTTCTGTCCTTCTCTCCCAAATGGACTAGGTAAGAGCATCATATGGAGAAGAATTTAGGATGCTTTGATAATTAGAAATTGTTGCATAGTAAAAATGTTTGTATTTGTTTTTAAATAGCTTTAGGTTGGTCTCAGCCTTGCGATGTGTGGAGCATAGGTTGCATTCTTATTGAATATTACCTTGGGTTCACAGTCTTTCAGGTATGTATCTAGTAAATTTTTTAATAATCATAATTAATTTTAAATGTTAATGGCATGTTACAGTGTGCTTCCATATTGGAAAGTTGACATAGACCATTATTCTTGAGGTTAAAATTTATGTGTGAAAGTAATTATCCTTGCATTAAGCCACAGGAATTAAATACTAATACTGAATGGTCATAGGTCAGTTTTGTATCTGATTGGTGATTAGATCATTTATGGTTTGTGTTATCTCATGTTTCCATTTTTTTCATTATAGAGCTCTATCATGAATTTGCACTAGTGTCAGTACGGCCATTGGAATTTTTTAAAAATATCTTTTATTTGAGAGGCAAACAGAGAGCTCCCATTTGCTGATTCACTCCTAAGATGCCTGCAATAGCTGAAAGCTGAGCTGGGGCTGAAGCTGGGAGCAGAGAATACAATGCAGGACTTCCATGTGGGTGGCAGGAACAGTTTCTTGAACCATCACTGCTTCCCAGGGTTTGCATTGGAGAAAAGCTTTGGAGTTGGCAATGGGAGCCAGACATTCTGATGTGGGTGGGATATGGGTATTCTAATGCTATGCTGAATGTCTACTGCCCTGGGTTTAATTCACTTAAGATTATGTGCACTGACAGTATGACCATGAGCAAGTCACTCCTTTTTATAAAAGAATTTAAGAGGAGCCAGCATTGTGGCATAGTGGGTGAGGACACTGCCTACAGTACCAGCATCCCATGTGGGCACCGGTTCTAGTCCTGGCTGCTCCACTTCCGATCCAGCTCTCTGCTGTGGCCTGGGAAAGCAGTACAGGATGGGCCAAGGCCTTGGCCCCTGCACCGGTGTGGCAGACCCAGATCCGCACAGCTCCAGCTATTGCAGTCAGTTGGGAAGTGAACCAGTGGATGGAAGACCTCTCTGTATGGCTCTGACTTTCAAATAAAATAAATTTTTTTAAAAAAAGTTTAAGTATTACGTATTTATGATGTCTTAGGCATTTCTAAGTACTACATGTGTAAAGATGGGAAGATAACGCATCTGTCCTCAAGGAAGTCATAAAAGACATGGAGAGGCAGGCACCACGGCTGAATAGACTAATCCTCCACCTGCAGCGCCAGCACACTGGGGTCTAGTCCCGGTCGGGGCACCAGACTCTGTCCCGGTTGCTCTTCCTGTCCAGCTGTCTGCTGTGGCCCCCAGAGTGCAGTGGAGGATGGCCCAAGTCCTTGGGCCCTGCACCCGCACGGGAGACCAGGAGAGGCACCTGGCTCCTGGCTTCGGATCAGCGCGGTGCACCGGCCACAGCGCGCCAGACGCAGCGCGCTAGCCGCAGCGGCCATTGTGGGGTGAACCAACGGAAAAGGAAGACCTTTCTCTCTTTCTCTCTCTCACTGTCCACTCTGCCTGTCAAAAAAAAAAAAAAAAAAAAAAGACATGGAGAAATTATTAGAATATGGTGTGGTTTTTACTATATGGAACGATTTTGTATAAAGTGCAGGAGTTCAAGAGAATTTAAGCCAATGCTAAAAGGAAATATAGTCATTTGAAACTGGAATGTGATGGGCATGTAAGGGGAAGGTCCACAGAGGAGTCAAGGAACATAGTATTGTTATCAGAGTGTCTTAAGCAAATGGGAAAATGATTACAGTGGGACTAATTTGTAAATGACCTGTATGCTCTGGTATAGCTTTATCCTAGAAGTCAGTGTTTCCAGATGCAGACTGATCCAAAGTGAAAATGACTTTGTAGAATTGCCATTCTAACTTTTATTTAAAGAACATGCTCCTGCTTTTTTCACATTAGAATGTGTGTTTTTCTGAAATGCTAGTAATGATTGGTGGTGATTGTTCTTTCAAAATAATTGCAGAAACCTAGTTTGGTTTCCAGTTTATTTCCTATAGTTTTACTTTCGCCTGAAAGAATGTAACATTGAAGAATGTTTAGTAGGTATGTGGAATGGGCAGGGTGTTGTATTGACCTGTCTTGCTTTGTTTTGAGGAGAAGGGTTTTTAGGTGCTCACTCAGTACTGTACTGATTGGTTTGAACTTCTGGCAGTGCAAGGGAACACAAACAGTGATGATTAGAGCATGAGTGCTTGCGGGACACCTCATCAGACATCCGTTTCTGGCTAATGTAAAGATCCCATTGAAAAGTACTCAAAAGTTGATAGACACGTTTAATGTCTAGAACCATAGTTATCCATTTTGGGAGATGGTATCTAGTTTTGTGGTGTGAGATGCAGGGTCAACAAAAAATTAAAAGTTCCTGTTTGCTTCCTTCTGATGTACATAAAACAGGTGCTTCAAATGACTGCACTCACAGATCACTTTCAGATCTCAAATGGCAATTGGTAACATTAATTTGAGATGTTTATATTTTATTTCTAACTTGAAAATATCATTAAACTAAGAAACATTTTAAAAATGTGGAGATAGTATTAATTTATTCTTGTGATGAATTCGTAGCATTTTAAAGAAGGCAATGTACTCTGCACAGTGTGTGATGGATTTTAAAAGCATTAAGCATAGCTTCTGTTCTCCAGAACAGCGATTGGCAAACTGGCCCATGGTGAATCTTGCCTAATGCCTGTTTGGGGGGGAAATAAAAAGTGAGACAGAGACCATTTGGGACCAGCCAAGCCTAAAATGCTTGCTCTCTGGCTCTTCACAGAGAGTTTGCCAGCCTGTGCTCTGGAGGCATATCATTTTGGCTGTAAATGTAATAGTCTTCTCTCTCGGCTTTAGCCAAACCTCTGTCTGTGTATAGTTTAAGAATTTGAGCTTTGTCTTGGGTTTATAGCTCAGCTTTCTACATTTATGAGCTATATGTTGGAGCTCTGGTATCGTAATCTCTTTGAAACCCATATTCGCACCTACCAAACTTAGAATTGTTAGGAGAATTATTGGGACTGTATTTTTATTGCCTGGAATTAGTAAATGTTAGTAGGTGGGCAGTTTGGTGGCTAATAGAAGTTAATTTTGTTTAAGTAGCTGATTAAATGAAGAGGATGTATTTTTCTGGTAATCTTCCTCAGTCATTCTTCAGTTAAACAGTGCAGAAAATACAAATAAAGAAGGAAACTGTTCAGTTTTACATTAAACAAGGTACTTGTCAATCACTATGCAGAACCTTTCTGGTCCGTCTCAGAGACATTAATTTTACTGTTTTTGCACCAGATGATGCAGCTTATTCAGTATTGTTGCATCTTTGCAGTATTGTATAATGTAGATTGTCTGTTTTAAAAGATTTATTTATTTATTTATTTGAAAGGTGGAATTACAGAGAGAGATCTTCCATCTGCTGGTTTACTCCCCAAATGGTTGCAACGGCCAGGGTTGGGCCAGGCTGAAGCCAGGAGCTTTATCCAGGTCTCCCATTATGGGTGCAGGGCCCCAAGCACTTGGGCTATCTTCCAAAGCTTTCCCAGGCATATTAGCATCAGAAGTGGAACAGCCAGGACTCAAACTGTTGTCCATACAGGATACCAGCTCTGCAGGTGGTGGCTTAAACCTGCTGTGCCACCGTGCTGACCTCAGCACTATTCTCTTATATTCTCTTTTCATGTGTGTGAGGAGAAATGGAGAGTGTACTAAATTTCTTTTTCTTGTGATTTTTAGACTCATGATAGTAAAGAGCACCTGGCAATGATGGAACGAATATTAGGACCCATACCAACACACATGATTCAGAAAACAAGGTAAGTTTTAAAGTTAAAGTCCTTCATTGGATACGTGCAGTGGTTATATTCAAACTACAGAAAATCTAACTTTGTTATATGGCCTAAGGACTTCAGATTTTGAATTTTTTTTTTCCCCTGTACTTGTGAGAACTTCCAACTGCACCTTCCTCCCCCACCCCTTTTATGTCGTTTTAAAAAAATTATTTGGAAGGCAGAGTTACACACAGAGAAAGGGAGAGACAAAGATCTTCCATCTGCTAATTCACTCCCCAAATGGCTACAAAAGGCTGGGCTGGACTAGACGAAGCCAGGAGCTTCTTCCAGGTCCCCCATGTGGGTGGCAGGGGCCCAAGAGCGTAGGCTATCTTCTGCCACTTTCCCAGGCATATTAGCGGGGAGCTGGATTGGAAGTGGAACAGCCGGACACAAACTGGCATCCATATAGGATGCCAGTGTCACAGGTAGCAGCTTTAACTGCTACACCACAATGCTAGCCCCTAAAAGTCATGTTTTTAACTCTACAGTTAACCTTTGCATGAATGTTTTCTTATGTTGAGCTAAAAATAATACATATGTATTTTGTAGTCCTGTCAATCTGTGAATTCCATGCTGTTACTAACTAGCTGTGTGCCTTTGGTCAAGTTACTGCAGTAGATTCCACCACAGAAGTTTCCCAGTGGTTATTTAAAGATTTCCTAGCCCATTTGAGATCTAGTGAAGTCAGAATTTACAGAAATGGATCCAGGAGCCTCTACTTTTAAAGCTGGCATTTTCCACATATGGTATTTGGGAACAGCTTAGTTGAGATATTAAAACCTCACTGGGTAGAAGATAAAGTGTAAAGCATCATACCTGATTGTTGCTGAGACTAGAAGATTGTATGTACATGTATATGTCTGCCCATTTGGAAGGTGATGTTTGTTTCCATACTCTGTTGGGTGCATGGTAAAGATGTGGATCTTTTGTTATTTTATTGATTCAGACTTCCTTTTCCTGTAGAAAACGCAAGTATTTTCACCATAACCAGCTAGATTGGGATGAACACAGTTCTGCTGGTAGATATGTTAGGAGACGCTGCAAACCATTAAAGGTAAAATAAAAAAATTAAAAGTTAAGAATAAAAACATGTGTTAACTGTTACTAATGCATTTTAAACAAAAATGTTTCCCCTCCAGGAATTTATGCTTTGTCATGATGAAGAACATGAGAAACTATTTGACCTGGTTCGAAGAATGTTAGAATATGATCCAACCAAAAGAATTACCTTGGATGAAGCATTGCAGCATCCTTTCTTTGACTTATTAAAAAAGAAATGAAATGAAAATCAGTGGTCTTACTATATGCTTCTCTAGAAGAGATTACTTAAGACTGTGTCAGTCAGCTAAACATTCTAATATTTTTGTAAACATTAAATTATTTTGTACAGTTAAGTGTAAATACTGTATGTTTTGTATCAATAACATAATTATCTTGTTAAGCAAGTATGGTCTTGATAATGAAATATGAAAGTTAAAATTAATTTTCCTTTCTGAGATTAATTACCATTTTTAAAGACCTTTGGTATATCCTTTGTGTCTAGTGATAAATGTGATTGATCATGTCTTTTGTAAATGGACCTCAACTCTGAAGTGATTTTTTTTTTTTTGAGTAAAAGGAAATGTTAACTACTTTATATTCTTAAATGAATGTTCTTTATATACCTCAGAACTTTTGTTAACTGAGTTTTTTCTGTAATTGAGGGTAGTAAGTATTAGTAACTCTAGAGAGGCAGATACTGGAAACCAAAGCCCATAGAAAATGTTTAGTCTTAATGAGTTGTAAGTACTGGGTTCTGTTTCAAGTGGGTGATGTCAGTGGGCATACATAAACACATTCATGGAAAGGAATCCAGGTGTTGTACATTATGACAGGCTATTAATAAAAACCACAACAAACACACTTCACACAAGTCTGACTGGAAAATCACTTTGGAAATCATTTTCCAAGGGTTGTTTAGTGAGTGACAGACATAAAAATAGGAATTTTGATGACTGATATTTTAGTTTTTAATGCCAAGTCTTGAGGAGTCTTAAAATTGTCCAATGTCTGTTCTTTTATCAAATAGAAATACTTAACCTCAGCCTATGAAAATTGAGACTATTAGAGAAAATTATATTTGTGTGAAGTCTTACTGGGGGAAAAAAAGAAGGATTTGATTAGAAGACGTTTTAGGAAGGCTCTACAGAAATGTCTAGAACTTAATTGGTTGAATGCTAGAAACTTTTTGCTTATAAGTATTACTAGTTGTCACTTAAGTACATGGTAAATGTTAATTTAGTGAAAGAAAAGTTATACTATTCAGTCAAATAGAAATATTTTTCATCATAGAATTCATAATTGATTATTCAGATACAAGTTATTTTTAACCAGAAATTTCCCTGTCCTTATAAGTTACACAAACATTTGAGTTTTATGTATGTCTGTACTTTAAGCAGAAAATACATAGAAATTTTTTTTTTAAGATTTATGTATTTATTTGAGAGGCAGAGAAGAGAGATATCTTCCATCTGCTGGTTCATTCCCTAGACGGCTGCAACAGTCAGGGCTGGGCCAGGCTGGAGCCAGGAGCTGCTTCTGGGTCTCCCAGGTAGGTTCAAGTGTCTAAGTACTGCTGCTTCCCCAGGCACGCTAGCAAGGATTGAATCAGAAGTGGAGTGGCCAGGACTTGAACCATTGCCCATATGGGATGCTAGCACTGCAGCTAGCTCCAGAACTCTCCTATATGACTGAATTCCCTGTGTTAACTGGGAGCAGCATTATCAGTAGAGTAAAGCTGTGTTTGTAGAGTTCACCAAGTATTTAGGAAAACTAAAATGAATTTTACCACAGAGCCACTGCATAAATTCTGTTTGGGCCTCTGATGCAGTCACATATAGTGAATGTGCTCTTCCAAATAGTTGGACTATATTGTATGTGATGATAATTTTAAAAGAAGGATTTGATGTAAAGAGAAAAGTTTCAGCTGAGCCTAGCAGTATGACACTGCAGAGTAAGATGTTTGCCATCTTTTGTGCTGCCTAATTCCATTCTTCCAGTGCCACTGTCGTGCCTACACCTCTGTCCTTTCCCCCAGCAGATGCATCAGGTTCCCAAAGTAGTGCTTTCCCTTTAAATCCATCTAGTATATTTCTCATTCAAACATTGTCATTTTTAGAGATTAAAGTTTCAGATTTTTTTGGAAAGTCAATGGTGTGTCGGCTTAACCTGTTCTGTCATTCTTTTAGTTTGGTAAAGGTATGGAATAGTTAAAACTGTAGTATCCTTATCTTCTAATTCTCTACTTTCATTTCTGGGTCAGTTTTAATGGGTTACCTTTTCTCTGTCATGAGCCATCCCTTTGCTGCTTGTCTACATGATATTTTTTACTTTTGTTCCACTTTGTGCTGGATATTTTTGTATTCCTTATTTCTTGATCTTTGTTTATGGACATTGTAAAGTTATTTGACTCAATTTGGTCTTTTTCAGGTTGTGTTAGGCAGATCAGTACAGCATTTGGGATTTTTGCACAGTATTGAAGCAAAAAACTTTTGAATTCTCTACTCAGTGTCTTCTGAATCCCATTTCCTACACTGGCTGGTAGGAAGAACCGTCCCTGGCCTTGTGTAAGCTATGGGGTTTGTTTGCACCTGGCCTTAGGTAGTTTCCTCATGTACATATACTCATCAGTCCTCAAGGGAAGACTTCAGGGGAACCCTTAAGGTTCCTGTAGTTCTGTGCAACTCTCTCCAGTCTCTGTAGTTCTAACCACTTGGCCTCCCTAGACTGGCAGCTCTTCTCTCTTCACCTTATGCCAGCTCTGCCTCGTGCCCATTTCCAACACTGTGGCCTGGAAAATCTCTAGTAAATAGTAAGCTGGGGCAGTCTTGGTTTCTGTTTCCCATCTCCCAAAGATCACAGTCATTTTTGATGGCTGATGTCCACTGTCTTGAAAACTATTTAATACAGTTTGTTTGGTTTCTAAGTTGTTACAGGCAGGAGAATAAGTCTAGTCCCTGTCTCACTTTTCATTTCAAAAAGTGAAAATGAAATCTGAAGGGTAAGTGGCTTCAGTTTATACCGTGAGCTATTAGGGGAGCCTAGACTGGAATCTAGGCATTGACAACGTGTGCTGTTTTTACTGTATCATAACACTGCCTTTTCTATGTTCCAAGATAATGAAATTTATCTATATTATACCTCATGGGTTAATTTAAACCTTGAAATTTTGCTGGGAATTTCAGTAGAATGGCTTGCATACCTCTGCCTTGAATGACATTTTAAATATATTAGAACCTGTTCATTGTCAACATAAATGGTTCTGGGCCTTTGCAGTGTGTATCAACCCTCTCTGACCCAAGTAATCCCTGTTTTATAAAACATGTTGTAATGTACTTTTAATCCTGAGGAGTGTGAAACATGCCAATCATTAGGCTGATTGCTGCCCGTTTCTACTCAAAAGCAGTGGGGTGGGGCAAAGGAGTGTCATGGGTGCCTGCTGTATTCTTCCCTGCCCCCATTGTATAAAGGAGCCTCACATTAATCCTGCTGATCAGGGTCAGTTACTCCTGCCCAAATGGTACTTCCCTTTACAGATCCCTGTACAGAGTTCAGCTGCCCTGAGTGGCAGCTTTAGCTTGTAGTTAAGCAGGGTCACACTGTTTAGAATAAAAAGAGCCTTACAAAATGTATTAGATTATTTGGGTCAGATAGGGTTGCAAACTGTTGTAAAAGGCCATAACAAATAATGTTGATAATGTTGCTTCATCCCTTGGCAAGAGTAACCCGTTTGAGAACTAGGATTTCCAATTTGCTATGCCCAGAGTTAGGAGGACAAACCCCCAAGGAGGTCCTAGAAAGTGATGATTAGTGGGGCCACTCTTACTTCTACCCTCTGGTTCCCGGACCCATGTATTACTGGAAGCAGCCCCTGATTTTAATACATACACGAACTTCTGAAAGAGCTATGCGTATGCACTTCCAGAGGGTTGCCTCTGATGTCAGTCTTGTGTGCCTGCATGAGGCTTTTCTGTCCTGTAAGGCTGGCTGGTTTTTGCCAGTGCAGGATTCCATGGTCATGGGCTCACCCTGCCTCCTTTGCTGTAAAGTGAAATCCTGTACTTATCTTTGTGGAACACATACCACCGTGCTTCCAGGCTGGAGTCCAAATCAGTTGGTTTACTGCTAGGTGGCCAGTTCTGTGGAGTGCCTTGTTGGGACTTAGTGTTTATTGCTGGCAGGTTAGCGGTTCTGGGGCAGAAGTAGCTAGACTGACCTCGGTGAGTGTTATCTACTTGTCAGGTGTTGCTGTACATGCATGCTAGATTAGGTGGATATTCTTTTACCCTCCACCTTCCCCAGATCTGGCCCCCCTTCTGCCTGCTGTCTCTGTCCTTTAAGGGGCCGACCTCTGCACTGTATCACCTGGGCTCCCGTGTCTGCAGGTATGGCTGGTGGGAGGCCCCAAAAGGAGGGGAGAGACTTGAGTATTCCCCCAACTCCCTCCCTTCCAAGCCATGGCTTTGCAGAAGCTGTGTCCCTTAACTAAAGGCTACAAGTTCCATAGGTTGCAAAGGGTCTTCTCACCTCACCTCTTCAATTAAAGATTGGTAATGCGTCCCATGTGGATACCCGCAGAGCACTTTTCCTTTATCTTCCAGAACCCCAGCCTACACAAGAGTGTTTTCTGCCTTTTCACTGAATTGTAGACAGTAAACAAACATTTTCATCTCAATTCACTTAATATGTCTTAAGCACTATATACCAGATACAAGGGTACTTCAAAAAGTTAGTGCAAAGTGGAATTAGAAAATGTTTGTTTTGATTCAAAAGTGAACTGTTTGAAGACCCTCTTGGCCTCATGTGCATGGATTTCAGAATTTTTGGCACCAAAATAAACTTAGCCTTTAATTGCATTTTGCATGAGTTTTGTGAAGTATCATAACCATTCTGTGAGGAAACAGTGGTGAATGAGACCAGTTCAATGATAAATGTACCAACTGTGCCAGATACACTTCTGTTCTTCGAAAAGATTGTAATGAGCAGGACAAGGAGATGTAGTTAAAGGGTAACTTCAAACCGAAAAATGCCATGAACCCCTGATTGACCCTGAGGGGATGAGGTGAGGGGAGGCAGCCTCTTTACAGTGGGCAGGCTGGGAGGGCTTTTTAGAGGCAGTAAGGTTAATGACTTCAGGACCTGACCTAAAGGGTGAGGAGGAACTTGCTGCTCTGAGATACAGGAGGATATTCCAGATAGTGAGGGCGATAGGCAAGGGCAGAGGCCTGAGGGACCAGTGAATTTCAGTATACAGAAGGTTCTGGGACAGTTACATCATGGCAGGTGTATAGTAAGAGTGAGTACTAACTTGGAATATGATGTCAGCCTTTTCAGAGTATACTGCCAAGATTGTGTAGCAAGGCCTTTGCAGATTATTCAGTTATATGCTAGCTTCTAGCACCGGGCAGAACTAACTCCCTAACAGTAACCCCAGTTTACCTACAGCCACAGCTACAAAGCTTCAGAGGTGAGCTCTAATTCCATCTGTTCTGTCAATCTCAGGGTAATTTTTTCCTTTGAATTAAGGGAGTAAGGATAGACACATTAGCTGGAGTCCTTAGCAGTTTTAAAAGTTAAGTAACCTGTCCACAGAAATGAAGTAAACTTTAGCCAGAAGAAGGCATCCAATGAGGGAAAGATACAAAGGTGCAAAGTCTGTGGGAAAAGGGAATCAAGTTTCTTATGGTGTAAAGCAAATTTGAAATATCTACATATTTTCAAGATACTCATTTTCCACTAGCTTTAAAAAATGGAAAGCTGGAGACCACCATCCACTGGTTAACTTCCCAGAATCCCCAAATGACTGGTGGCCAAAGCTGAGAGCTGGGAACTCAGTCCACTAGCATGCCCATTAGTGGAAGCTGGAATTTGAACCCAGGCACTCCCGAGATGGGATGCAAGTGTCCCAGACTGGGTCCTAATTGTCCCAGCACAAACCTCCTCAAGTACCATAGCAGGTAACAGGCGTTTTTCTAAAAAAAAAATTGTGAGCTGCCCAAATTACCAAGATTTAAGCTTGTGGTTTATTTTTACTTGGGTGTTCAGAAGTTGATGGAAGAGTGACTTGGAGCCTATTTTAGCATATAAATATGTGTGCTAGGAATCTGCCACCCAACAGGAACCTACTTGACTTCTGGCCTTTCCCTTCCTGCCAAGACTCTCAAAGCCACTCCAGCAGATGAGCCGCCCTCTCTTTGGACCCTGGCTGCACACCAAAACTTTCCTGCATTAACCTGTGATGTAAATTTGAAGTGTCGTCGCATTATAACAAATACATCATTTTTAGCAATTTGTTTCCACTATTCATCAACAAAAGTTGTAATTTCACACCTTTGTCATTTGTTAGAATCTCTGTGTTCTCAACTAAAAGCCCTCTCTGGGTCAGGAACAGACTTATTTCTGTTCCACGCACCCCTGTCGGGCACTTAGAGAATCAGGATTCTAAGAGGCAGCTTTCTGCTTGGCTCAATGAGTGTCGTCTCCGACTGTGTCTCTTAATCTGAGTGTGCAAGGTCGCTTTTTGACCACGAAGCGGCGCTAAGCCACCAGCGAGGGCAGACCCACCAAGTTTTCCACAGGACTTGAAGTTCTGAACTTCTAAGAAGCACCAGGTTAATTCACGAGTTTTGGAGGATGCTCCCTAGGCATGATCGGTATTCCAGCCCAGGATGGGCGGCAGATGACGTGCAGAGTCCCCCGACGCACCTCAGGCCTCTGGGGGCTGCGGATCCGCCCAGGCGAGCGTTGGGGGAGTGGGTGAAGTCCGGCGCCCGGGGCCTCACGGACAGAGGTTTGCGCTGCGTGCGGGTCGGTCCCGCGCGCACGGGTGGCCCTAAGGAGCCAGCTCCCTGTTCGCCCCCGCCCCTCGGTGCGCGGGACCGACCAGGCCGCTCCTCCCCTGGGTGGGTCCCGGCTCCTTTTCTGGCAGAGTCTATTTGCATAGAAACTGCCCAAAGTGGCCGCTGTGGAGGAGCGGGCGGCAGCAGCGAAGGGGGCGTGCGCTGCGATCCGCTGCTGCCCGGAGGCCAGGTCTCCAGCCCCGCAGACCTCGTGCCTCGCGCGCTCTCGCCGGCTCTCTGCACCCTCAGCGTGCGGCCTGGGTGCTGCACCGCGCCCCGCCAGAGCCCACGCGCAACCAGCGCGCCATGAGCCGAGGCGAGCGCGCCGGGGGCGGCGGCGACGTGCGGAAGGGCAGCCCTACGGACGGCGGTGGCGGCGGTGGGGGAAGACCCGCGAAGACAGCCGGGACCCGGGCGGCGAGCGCGCTGTGCCTGCTGCTCTCCGTGGGTTCAGCGGCTGCCTGCCTGCTGCTGGGCGCCCAGGCGGCCGCGCTCCAGGGCCGAGTGGCGGCGCTCGAGGAGGAGCGGGAGCTCCTGCGGCGCGCGGGGCCGCCTGGCGCCCTGGCCGCCTGGGCCGAGCCGCACCTGGAGCGCCTGCTGCGCGAGGTGAGGCACCGGGCAGGGCGGGGGCCGTCCCGCCGCCAGCGATGTCTCGAGCTGGGGGAGTGTCGGCCATCCTGAGGAGGGGTCGCTGGATGCCTCAGCGGGGACCGGAGACCAGGGGGTGTTGGCCCCCAGGGCACTGTGCGGTCCCCACTCCTGCCTCAGAGTCCCGTGCCAGGACGCGCGGCGGGCGGGAAGAGGGAGCTCGAAGAGCTCTTGAAGGGGTGAACATACGGAGGAAAAGGAAACGCGACGCACTTGGGCGCAGGAGACGTGGGGCTGAATCTCTCGGGTGTGTGCGCGCCCGCTCTTCGCTGCCGGAGCTCATGCGAGCGGCGGCCGGTGCCTCCGCCGGTAGCAGCTACTGTTCCCAAAGCGGATGTATCCGTAGCGGCTGGCGGTCGCGGCACAGGAAAACCTCGGCCAGGCCGAGAGCCGGGGCCCTGCAGGGCCCCCAGCTCAGCCCAGACCGCCCTGTACAGCCTAGGCGCCTGGGGAAGCTCCTTTGGAAGCAGCTTCATCCTGAGGATGCTGTGTCCCCAGGCTGCGGTAGCTGAGCGCAGAGCGCGCGACCCGGCCTGAGGGGAACCCTGGGCAGCTGCGGAGGAGGACTGGAGGAGTTGAGCTGGTACCAGAAGCCCTGGGTTCCGTTCTTTGGCGGGCATGCCCCGTCCTGGACGAAGAGGTGGGCATGTGACACACTTGGTGATAGCCTCCAGGGAGGCTCTGTGAGCGGCTACAGTTTGCGCTGCTGAGTGTCTTCCAAGCAGGCGCCTCAAAGCCCTCACCCAGCACTGCCCAGACTCGGACCTTTGAGCAGCAGTTGCGCTTCCTGGAGGAAGCCCCGGACAGGCCCGGGGCTGGAGGGGAGGGAGGGGTAGGTGTGGAAGGAGGCCATGTTTCCCTGTGGAGGGCAGGCCTGTCACCATCTATTCCCCACCCTGTACCCAGCTGTGGTCTCTGTTGGGCTGTGAGTGCGGCCTCGTGGTGGCGTTCATTTGCGCTACACCTACCTCTTCTTAAACCAGTATTGTATCTTTCCTAGCTTGGTTCTGGGCAAAACTGTGGCTTCATCAGGTGGTTTCTTATTTTCTACCTTGAGGTTTCAGTAATCTCGCCTGAGCCCCGCTGGCAACTCCTGGTGGTGGTTTGGTAATTGCTGCCGGTTATCTTTTGGCAAATCCCTGGAGACCAGGGTGTTGAATGGATTTATGGAGGGCCAGCAGTACCTGTCAGTGCTATAGCAGTAGCTGTTCTTGCTAATGGGAGGCCCCTCCCACGTAGTAAAAATAAAACCAGAAATCCTGGCAAAACGTTTACACAAGGAGCTGACAGATTGTACCCACACTACCAGAGTTGGGGTCTTGAGAACTCAGCCTTTGTGGAGATGTGATGGTTTTCAAGTTCTGAGCTTCAGCAAGGAGAGACTTCGCGGTCACTTCAAGGAGCTTGCTCCTGCAGCACTGAATTTGACCTGGGAGAACTGTAGTGCATGAGTGAGCTTGTGAACAGATTTTCTCTCTCTCTCTCTCTCTCTCTCCCTCCCTCCCTCTCTCTCTCCCTCTTTCTCTCTCTCCTTCCCTCTTTCTCCAAACCCCCATCTCTGCTCTTGATTAGAAAGACAAAGGGATAATTTGGATCCCTGGAATTCCCATTTGAGAATTTGCTGTCCCATGCAACCCACTGAGCCAGTAGCTATGCAGAGTTTGGGGTGTGTGGCACCTGTTGTGCCTGGAGTGGAAGCTGGCAAGTTTGCCCGGCCACTGGAGAGTCACAGGTGCCACAGCATAAATACATTGGGATTGAGCTTCTGGCTGTTGGGGTGTCCCCTGTGAGAGGGCATCTGTCTCCAGGCCACTGGCTGCTCTGTCAATGTCACTGGATGGGAAATGTGCACAGCTTAGTGACAGTGAGTTCCCTGGCTAGGATGAGGTAGGCTGTGTGGGAGGCCCAGGCTGGGGAGCCAGCAGCTGACTTTCAGTAGATACGTAGGTACTTTTTTAAGCCTTTAGATATGAAAGACAGATACATATTGACCCAAACAAGTCTCTTGAGGGAAGAACATTTGTATTTGAACATGTACGCTCCAGCTCTGGTGTGCTCTCAGCGACACCTCTCTGAAGCCAGTGCTGAAGGAGTTGTGTGTATGTGACGGTTCTCGATGCTCATCCTCTTACCAACAGATCTGCTTAGAGCATCAATGGCAGCAATCACGTCCAAATTGAAGAAAAGGAATCCCTGACAAGCGCACACAACTTCAATAAAAAAAAAAAAAATCAACCAACAAAAGCCACTGTTAAAATGGGACCCATTCTGTGTTCCCTTGGGAACAGAAATGTGAAATAGCTTTTTCAGGGACTGGCTGATTTCCTTGATAAAATAGGCATAGAAGCTACAAAAAAAGGAATATTCATGCTAACTCGTGACTATTAAAGATGCTTCCCATGACCGAAAAGGAGAAAAATAGTTTTCGGCATATAAAAACAAGATTTCTGAGCAGGAGCCATTAACCAACGATAGTATCTTCCATAAGATCTGAAAATATTCATGCAAAGCAAACATCTACTATTTTGCTTTTAAAGTGCTTTAAAAAGGTTGCCTAAGTAACCCAGCCCCTCTATAGTCGCACCTACAGTTACAAGTGTTACAGAAGCTTCAATTCTAGAGCACACAGCTTTCTCACTTCTGTAGAAAAATTTAATGCAAGAATTAAGGAAATATTTAGTTGTATTCAGAGGAGACCATTTCCAGCTTACAGTGGATTTATTGTTGGCTGTAGGCCTTCCACTGTCCAGACCAATCAATTCGAAAACAAGAAGAGTACAGAGACTCAGGGAAAATTCAAGTGTTTTCCTCTCCTACTGTTGAGCCTGTTCCATTGGCCAAGTTAAACCTACTGTAGCTCTTTTGGCCTCTGTCGGCTTGTGCTGCTCCAGAGTGTCTGTTTAGATACAAATGCCTTATTTTTAATCCTGTGGTACAACAGGAGATGGAGTATAAATCATAGATATATTTGTTTCTTTGACATTTCCTGGCTCATAAACAAACAAAGTTTCTTTCCGATTACTTCCTGGCGTGCTCACTTTCTGTCTCCGCTCTTCTCTGTAAAACTTGTTTTACTGCTGTAGTTTGGGAGAGCTGTATAATATCACGGCATGTTTAGAACAAGCCACCTGTTTGGGGCACTCCTGCCACAGACGTGTTTTGGGATTGTTGAATTGGACTTTTCTACCTCGGCTTCTGGTGCTGGGGGATCCAGGAGGCAGAGCAGGGCAGGCCAGGTGTGTGGGTTTCCTCACCAGCAGAGGAGCGTTGGAAACCCCTCCTCTGCACCCCACACCCTTTAACCCCGGCTTCTGATGGCAAGGACCAGAATGCCTGAGTGTGATTGCATAAACATGTTACCAAATTGTCTTACATAACGAGAGAAGCCTGGAAGCCAGGCCTCCACCTTCAGGGACTTGGTGATGACTGGGTGCCAGCCATGCCTGCCGTTCTCTTCTCCTTTCCTCGTGGTTCTACGATGACTGCTGCCGCTCCAGGCATGTCTTCATCCAAGAAGAGTCAAGGTAGAACAGAAGGAAGCTCATTGAGCTTTCTCTTTTATTTAAACTTGGGAGAAAACTCTCCCAGCACCTTTCAGCAGACCTGCCTTTGAGCCACAGCTTGTCCTTTCACTGGCAATGGTGATGGGGTTGCCACAAGCAGGCTTTGGTCAATTTTGATTCATCCACCAAGGCTGGGCACATTGCCCCAGGACAGATTGAGGCTTTGTTGGGAAGGGAGACTGGGGGTGGCTGTAGGGGAGCAAACCAACCTACAGCAACAGGAGGATGCAGGAAGTTACTCCTGTCACCCAGGGAGGGCGGTCTCTTGCCATCTGCCGCGATTTTCCTAACCATGCCATCCTATTTTGGTGTTGCCAAGAATTCTTCCACTGCAGAATTTCTGTCTTTCTGGGGATCCTGCTCTTAGCTCTGCCTCCAGCCCTAGCGGAAGGGTAGATTGATGGGTTTAGTATTCCACCTGGCACAATCCCATTCTTTGTGGTCTAAGGTTTTTATTTGTTTGTTTTAAGATTTATTTATTTATTTGAGAGGTTGAGTGACAGAGAGACAGAGAGAGACAGAGAGAGAGATATCTTCTATCCTCTGGTTCACTCCCCAAATGACTGCAACAGCCAGATCTGGGCCAAGCCAAAGCCAAATGGTCACAATGGTTGGGGCTGGGCCAGGCTGAAGCCAGGAGCCCCACATGGTGCAGAGGCCCAAGGACTTGGGCCATCTTCCACTGCTTTCCCAGGGCATAGCAGAGAGCTGGATCGGAAGTGGAGCAGCTGGGACACGAACCAGCGTTGCAGGTGGCAACTTAACCCACTATACCACAATGCCAGCCCCAGTCTGTGGCCTTTAGCCCTAGAGCACCATTTGCAATGAGAGTGACATTTGCCAACTTTTACCTCTCACAACATACACAGGTCAGCAGCATGTCACATCACTGTGAGAAGCAGAAGAGGCTGCTCAGGTGGAGGTACCTGGAGGTCAGTCTCCCTAGAAATCAAGGAAGGGCACCTGTGCCCATTTAGTGCCCAGGCAGCTCTGCTGTGCCCCACCTGCCCACACCTTAGGTCCCCTACTTTCCCTGCAGCCATAGCTCACCATAGCCTCCAGGGTCTCCTCCCAGATCAGGTGCAGTTAGCATCATGATCCCTCCAGGCATGGTGCCCCTTTTACTTTCACCCAGCACCATCTCAGTAGATCCCACCTTCTATATGTCTTTGGATTCTTGTCCCTTTAAATAGCAATGAGACAGGACCTTGACTCAGAGCAGTTTAGATTTAAAAGGGAATTTATTTTTTAAACAATTTTTAAGGGGCCAGCATGTGGCATAGCAGGTAAAGCCACCGCCTGTGACTCTGGCATCCCATATGGGTGCTGGTTCATGTCCCAGCTGCTCATCTTCTGATCCAACTCCCTGCTAATGGCCTGGGTAAAGCAGTGGAAGATGGCCCAAGTGTTTGGAATCCTGCCCCTCATGTGGGAGGCCACAATGAAGTTCCTGGCTCAGCCCTGGCTGTTGTAGCTATCTAGGGAGTGAACCAGTGGATGGAAGATCTCTCTCTCTCTGTCTTTCCCACTCTCTCTCTGTAACTCTATTTCAAATAATTAAATCATTTTTATTAAAATGTTTTTTAAAGAATTTTATTTATTATTTATTTGAAAGGCAGCATTCCAGAGAGAGGAGGAGAGACAAAGACAGATCTTCCATGTGCTGATTCACTCCCTAAATGTCCACAATGGCAGGCCAGGCCGAAGCTAGGAGCCCAGAGCTTCTTCCAGGTATCCCACATGGGTGACCGGGGCCCAAACACTTGGGCCATCTTTTACTGCTTTTCCCAGGTGCATTAACAGGGAGCTGGATTGGAAGTAGACTCGAACCAGGATTCATACAGGTGCCCATATGGGGTGCCACCACAGGGGAGGACTTAACCTGCTATGCCACAGCGCTGGCCCCTAAATAAATCTTTTTTTTTAAAGGGATTTTAAAAAAATTATTTCAAAGGCAAAATGCTGGTTCACTGTGCACAATGGCTGCAAGATCTGAGCCAAGCTGAAGCCAGGAGCCTGGAACTCCATCTAGGTCCCCCATGGGGGTGGCAGCAGCCCAAGCACCTGGACTGTCTTCTGCTGCCTTCCCAGGCACATTCTTCTAGGCAGCTGGATAGGAAGCAGAGCTGTGATAGGGGATGCCAACATTGTGAGCAGTGGCTTAACCCACTGCACCACATTGCTGGCCCCAAAAGGACATGTATTGTCTCGACTTAACCAAGAAGTCCAGCTAGAGGTGGGTGCATTGATTCTGTGTTTCTTCATATTGGCTGCATATTTCTCAAGGATGCCTTCTGTCTCCTGTGAGGTGCCAGGGAAGCTTCTAGAAGCTCTGGATTCATGTTGAGTGTTAGAGTTTCTGTCTCCCCATAGTCCCTGCACAAGTTCCCTCGTTCACTCCGATGGGCCAGTATGGGCTGCCTACATCCATCAACATGGATGACCTGTGCCAGTCACTGATGCCAGCCAGGCCCCTCTCCAATCGGCCAGGCTTGGGTACATGTGGCCAGGAGCTGCAAGGCCCAAGAAGTGGGGAATGGTCACCAAGGCACAGTTTACAGTGCAGTTGTTAGAAGCAATGGCTGTGAAACTAGTGCATGGCCATCCCAGGAACAGTGAGACAGGGGCTCAGGCAGCAGGCTGAAGCCATGGACTGGAGAAATTCTACCTTAATGGGTGGAAACCTGGCCAAAGGAGTATGATGTAAGGGTTGGGAGACCTTTCTACTCTCTGGATGTAATGTGTTTATAAAACGTGAGTTTTACAAGCTACAGGATAACTCAGAATCTTAGAAATTCCCCACCACAATCTCGTGAGGTGGACAAGACAGAGGTTATTGTCATCGTTTCCCAGTGAGAGAGATGTCACAGGGATGGAGGGAGATGGCGTGCCTTGGGCACTCAGGGCCAGGCTGGGGCTCCCTTGGGGTTTCCAGGACCTCTGGAGGAGAGGAGTTGAAAGAGTGAGCACCTGTGTTCGCCCACCTTGTGTGGAAGCTTAGTGTACAGCCCAGGGCAGCATGGGTGTGCCCTGTTCAGGGCCACCTGCTTCCCTGTGCGTTTTCATCAACTCATTGGGGAGTTCTCTCGGGAGTCATCCACACTCCTCCCTGGCCCTAGTAAGCATCTGTGGGGGTGCCCGAGTCCCAGGCTCCCAGAGCAGTGAAGTGCATGGGAACAGCAGCATGCCACAGCCTGTCCTGATGGCACCTGCATAGTGGCTTTGGAGGCCTTGAATTTGCCAGAGGAAGGAGCTGCGGCGGATGGGAGAGATTCCAGATGAGGAGTCCGAAGCCAGCACCGTCTGCTGGCCATGCGGCCCCCGCTGCTCAGGTAGCTGCTACTGATCTCTAGATGGGGGTGATGCTGGTGCCCAGGGCTGCTGGAGGAGCCGCAACCCTGGGCTGAGAAGGAAGGGCTGGGTGGTGGAACAGCCTGTGGCAGAGGATGAATGTGTTGCCCAGCAGTGACTCGGTGACTCTTGTCAAAGCTTGCTAGGGCCAGCTTTATTCAGGACCATCGCATAGCCACAGGGACTGCTGTGGTAGGGACAGGGACCTCCATACAGGGTTCTGCAGTCTGGGAGAGAGATTGGGCTCAACTCCAGATCCATCACAGGCAAGTAGGGGTCAACTGATAGCCTAGGAGCATGGTGGGGTTGGTGAATGGAAAATTACTAACAGGAACATCCGGGATAAGGGGGATTCTGGCTAAGTCGCCCTAACAGGACTTCTGCTACAGACAGGCCAGGGTGCTGTGTCCTCACCTCTGGGTGGTAGAGGTGAGGAACCCGACAAGACATCAAATGTAATCAGATATCCTGGATGGTGGGTTCTTGCTAGAGTAATTTAGCAGGGTTATTTGCTAAAACTGGATTTTCCAAATAGGTGCAGATGGGCATGAGAGAAGGTTTAGGAACCTGACCATGGTTTGGTTAAGCAGAGAATCTTCAGCAGCTCTGAGCCCTGGGTCCCACTCAACTTTGCTTCCAGGGCCTCCCTGGGCCTTGGTGCAGTCCCACGCCTTCAGAGAAGCCCTCTCCTTCACTGCAGACTGCTCCTGTCACTCCCTGTTCATCCTCCCACCGAGAGTACAGGTGGGAGATGGGGTTCTAACCTGCTTCTCCCAGGGCCACTCCTTCCTTTTTTTTTTTTTTTTTTTATTTATTTGACAGGTAGAATTATAGACAGTGAGAGAGAGAGACAGAGAGAAAGGTCTTCTTTCCGTTGGTTCACTCCCCAAATGGCCACTACAGCCGGCACTGGGCCAATCCAAAGCCAGAAGCCAGGTGATTCTTCCTGGTCTCCCATGCGGGTGCAGGGGCCCAAACACTTGGGCCATCCTCTACTGCCTTCCCGGGCCACAGCAGAGAACTGGACTGGAAGAGGAGCAACTGGGACTAGAACCCGGTGCCCGTATGGGATGCCAGCACTGCAGGCAGAGGATTAACCAAGTGAGCCATGGTGCCAGCCCCATGCTCCTTCCTCTTTGCCCTTGGACTTCTTGTCAGCTCTCCAGCTCCTGCTCCTGCTGGGAAACAGCACCTCCTTTAGCTACGATTTTTTTTAAAAGATTTATTTTATTTATTTGAAAGACAGAGTTACAGAGAGAGGAAGAGAGAGAGAGAGAGAGAGAGGTCCTCCATCTGCTGGTTCACTCCCCAGATGACCACAATGGCCAGAGCTGAGCCAATCCAAAGCCAGGAGACAGGAGCTTCTTCCAGGTCTCCCACGTGGGTGCAGGGGCCCAAGGACTTGGGCCATCTTCTACTGCTCTGCCAGGCCATAGAAGAGAGCTAGATCGGAAGAGGGGCAGCTGAGACTAGAACCAGTGCCCACATGGGCTGCCAGTGCTTCAGGCCAGGGCTTTAACCCGCTGTGCTACAGCGCCGGCCATAAACTACAATTTTAGACTCATTACCGTTGTCCCTTGGTATCCATGGGAGAGTGGTTCCAGAACCCTACAGATTCCAAAATCTCTCTGCAGTATTTGCATAGAATCTGTGTGTGGGGAGCAAACCGGACTAGACTGAGTTACTGGAATTAAGACTTATTCTATGCATCTGCTCTCCCACAATATGGCGCTGGGAGAGAAGTAAACAGCTTCCGCACAGCTGCCTCCAGTTCAACTAATAAACTGTAGGGCTTGCTCCTGATTGGAGGAGAGCGGCGTACTCGGCGTGTGGGCAGCCGAGTTAGGATTGGCGGAGGAGGACTATAAAGGAGGAGAGAGACGGCATGCACCAGGAACATCTATGGGGAACATCTAAGGGGAACATCTAGCTGAAGGAACACCTGTGCAGCCCCCAAGAAAGCCGGCCGGCGGTGTGCCGCTCCCCTGCGGAAGTGGGGAATGTGGCCAGGGGGAACTGCCCTTCCACGGAGGTGGAAGGGATAGTAGCCAACCTGGGAAGAACCAGCAGCAAACCCGGGGAGGGCCGAGCAGACGAAAGAACAGCGCAGGGTCCTGTGTCGTTCCCCCACGAAGACGGGGAGCGACACTGTGCACATCCTCTTACTCACTTTGAATCATCTCTAGATTCCTTATGCAATGTGAATGCTGTGTAAACAGTTGTTACATTGTATGGTCTAGGAAATAATGAGAAGAAAAAAAGTCCTTGCACGCTCAGTACCAATGCAATTTTTTTTTCCGAATATTTTTGGGCCACAGTTGGTTGAACCATGAGTGCAAGACCCATGAGTATAGAGGGATATATTGGGAAACAGCACACCAGCTTGGTGATTTTTCTCCTTCCTCCTTCTTCTTTTTTAAATAAACAAAATACCTCAGTTTAACCTGATTAATGTTACTGATAACACCACCACCCTAAAACCAGAGCTATTTAACTTTTTTAATAAAAGATTTATTTATTTATCTGAAAGGCAGAGTTATGGCTAGAGAGGGAGAGACAGAGAGAGATATCTCACGTCTGCTGGTTCACTCCCCAAATGGCCACAATAGCCAGAATTGAACCAGGCTAAAGCCGGGAGCCAGGAGTTCATCCAGACCTATGTGGGTGGCAGGGGCTCAGGCACTTGGGCCATCTTCTGCTGCTTTTCCCAGGCCATTAGCAAGGAGCTGGATCGGAAGTGGTGCAGCCAGGACTGGAACCAGTGCCCATAGGGGATGCTGGCATTTGTAGGCGGCGTTTTCTTACCCACTACTCCACAATGCCGGACCCCCTCCTCTGTATTTTTGTGCAGCCGGTGGTTCCCTGGGGAATGTCCTTCACTCTGCTATTCTTTGGAACGTGAGGTGACTGATAAACAAGAATGTCTTTAGGGTTTTGTTTTTCGTCTCCATTTTAGGACAGCCAGACTTGTCTGTGACAGATGCACTCTGCTCCTGTGCTAGACTGAAACTGTTGCTTCGCTGTGAAGTCCTGTGCATTAGTTGGCTTTTCGGGTAACAAAGTACCTGAGGCACTGATTCAGAAAGGAAAAGCTTGACTTAGTTCATGGTTCTGGAGGGTTCAGTCCAGGAATGGGCAGCCCATTGCTTTGATCTCTGTGACACACAAACAGGAAAAGGATCACGCGGCCAGGCAGGAAGCAGGCAACTCAAGAAGTCAAAGGGAACAAGTGAGTGCCCTATAACCTCCTAGTAGGCCCCGCCCCCTAAGGTAATAGCCCCCTGGCCACCAAGCCAGTAGCATGTGGGTCTCTAAGGGAGGCCCCGATTAATATCCAAACCATAGCATCATACTACAGGTTTTAGCTTGGGCAAGAGGGATTCAATATATAAAGTTTTAATTTTAATTTGATCTGTTATTGCAAGCAAAAAGCCTTAAAAAAAGTCCGAAGCTTTTAGTCCCTGTGTTGATCTGATGAGAAACTTTCCTGGAGCAGCACTGGGCAAGCCAGGCACAGTACCTGGTTCCCACTGTGACTTATTCCGTGAGCCAGCGGCTCTGGTTTGGGAGAGTTCCCTGAGGCCTCGCACCACCCGCATCTCTTTTCCCATTCAATTTTCTCCATGTGCAGAATCGGGATTAATCTTTAATTGTTGACACAAGCACTCAGAAAACATTTCTTCATCATGTCCGGAAACATATTTTGGGACTAGGCACGAACCACTGGAAGAAAAAAAATTAGTCTGCAGATGTAGTTTTTAAGAAAGTCACGGCACTGTTCTCTTCGGAGAGGCCACAGGAGCACAGTTGGGTGCCTCTCCCGTGCCCACCCAGGGCATAACTGCTCACCGCTGTGTCCTCCAGCTTCCTAATAGTCGCCTCACCCAACTGACATGGGGTTCCCCCTCCCAGAAGGGGCGGCTGCAGGCTTGAGGTGACAGCGGGCTCCATCTGAACCCAGATATCCTGGGTGACCTGGCTGCTAGTCCTGAGACCTTTCTGGAGCCCCACAGACTTTTTTTTTAAAAAAGATTTATTTATTATTATTTGAATGTCAAAGTTAAACAGAGAGAAGAAAAGGCAGAGAGAGAGAGAGAGGTCTTCCATCTGCTGGTTCACTCCCCAATTGACCGCGACAACCAGAGCTGCGCCAATCTGAAGCCGGGAACTTCTTCCGGGTCTCCAACATGGGTGCAGGGACCTAAGGGCTTGGGCCATCTTCTGCTTTACCAGGCCATAGCAGAGAGCTGGATGGGAAGTGGAGCAGCTGGGACTTGAACTGGCACCCATATGGGATGCCGGTGCTGCGGGCAATGGTTTTACCCGCTACACCACAACATGAGCCCCACCCCGCAGACTTTGAGCAGCAACACCAGCAGCTTCTCCTGCAAGTGGCCGTCCTTGCAGATGTGATGTACATGATGTGAGCGAGACACTAGCACTGAGCAGATTTGGATCCACATCCCAGCTCTGCCGTTTGCCAGCTGCATGACTTCAGCTCCCTGACTGCCATTCCAGAGCTCAGTTAGTCCAGTCGTTTCACAGCAATGGTAGTCCTCACTCACACATTTTCTGTAGAAATGAAAGAACATGGTGTGCAAAGTGCTTAGCCCACCGTGCCCATGCTAACAATGGCTGTTCTCATTAGAATGCCTTCTTTGCCTGAGTCTAAAAGAAATGTTGATGTCTGTTGGCTAACTGGAGAGTTCCCATGGTTTTGTAGCTGACCTTGAAATCTTTCTTTTTAAAGATTTATTTATTTATTTGAAAGGCAGAGTTACAGAGAGAGAAGTAGAGGCAGAGAGAGAGAAGAGATCCTCCATCCACTGGTTCACTCCTCAAATAGCCACAACGCCTGAAGCTGGGCCAGACTGAAGCCAAGAGCCAGGAGCTTCTTCTGGGTCTCCCATATGGGTGCAGGTGCCCAAGCACTTGGGCCATCTTCTGCTGCTTTCCCAGGTGCATTATCAGGGAGCTCGATTGGAAGTGGAGCAGCTGGAGACTTGAACCAGCACACATGGGATGCCTACAGCTTAACCCACTGTGCCACAGTGCCAGCCCCCATCTAAGAGCCTTTAACATTGAGAATCTGCCATTCTGTTAGACTTACAATAGCAAAAAGGTGTCAGTTAACACACACATCCAATCTCTGAGTCAGCAAACAGAGCATAGGACTTGGTGATAAAAGACTGGCAAAAGCCTGCCCTGAGCTTCATAACCCTGGTTTTGGTCTCTACTGTGAGCAGACTGAGTTTTCTCATTTAATTAAAGAATTTCATATTTATGACCAAAATAAAAATCAAATTACTCATGAGAGTAATGATGTGAGTTTGTCATTGTGAAAGATCATACTACTCAGGTCAAACCTACTCAGTTTGCTTTGATTAATTGAACAGTTAGTTGTGTAATTATGCAATATGGCGCAGACACCTCTAGACTCTTGTGATTACCCAGTGAATTCAAGGCTTTTTTTCAGTTCACACTGGCAGATGAGATCTGTGTTTCCTGATCCAGCCATGAGTGGGGAGGTTGCTTTCAAATGGGAAATGTCAATTTCTAAAATGGAATTCACTTCCAACTTTGAATTGTGAAACAAATCATAAAGCAATCAGAATGCATTCTGGTGGTTTTTTTTTTTTTTAAAGATTTATTTGTTTATTTGAAAGTCAGAGTTACACAGAGAGAGAGGTCTTCCATCCAATGGTTCACTACCCAGATGGCCCCAATGGCCAGAGCTGCGCTGATCCGAAGCCAGGAGCTTCTTCCGGGTCTCCCACATGGGTGCAGGGGCCCAAGCACTTGGGCCATCTTCTACTGCTTTCCCAGGCCATAGCAGAGAGCTGGATCGGAAGAGGAGCAGCTGGGACTAGAACTGGCGCCCATATGGGATGCCAGCGCTTCAGGCCAGGGTGTTAAGCCGCTGTGCCACAGCGCGGGCCCCTCATTCTGGTGTTTTCCAGAATATAATTTAAAATCTACTCAACTTTAGGCCTCCAGGGAGAAACATCACACCAAAAAAGCAGGCTCTATTGATTTATTTAACTAGGCCTTTTTGTGGGGTGTTTGGCCTGCTAGCTCTTGCATCTAGTTTTCAGACCTGTATTGTGGTACAGTCACATGGGTGGGGCCAGACTGTTCATATGACTCATGTGCATGCATGCGAGTGTGCATGTATATATGTACATGTGGGTGAGCATGTGTGTACATGATCATATGTGTAAATGTTATGTGAGGGTGTGTGCACACATGCAGATGTATGTGTGCAAGTGCATATATGTAGTGTACGTGCATATATGTATGCGTGTATGTGTACATGCACATATGTGGGAGACCCAGTGTCCCTGTAAGCCCCCTTCACTGGACTCTGTAAGGCTGGTGCTGTGGGCCTTAGCGGGAGACCTGGGTGTGACTCTGCAGTTGCCATAAACCAAGCAGGATTCTGGAGTCAAGCAATTGGCTATTCCAAGTCTCACTGTCCTCCTCTGGAAGAAGAGTGGCAGTACCTGCCCCGCTCCCTTTCTGGGGCACTGGAGGGATACAGTGGGCCAGGGGAGTCATGCATCCTCCCCAGGACTACTGTGACAAGCCACCTGCGGGGCCAGCAATTCCCCTCCTATCTACTCCCTTGCTGATGGTGGAGTCTGCAGTCAGCTAGGGGTGGGGTGGGCGACATCTCCTCTAATTCCTTCTAGTGACGGAGCAGGAAGAAGCAGGTGCCTCTTCACTCAGCCCTGGTCATCCTGTCCATGGTTGTTTAATGGACTTTCCTCTGTCCCCCTTAATTTAGCCCCATTTTTCATGGCCCTTCTTTGCATCCTCAGGAAATTGATTCAAGACCCCTTGAAGATACCAAAATCCATGGGTGCTCAATCTTGTACATAGTATTTGCACATCCTCCCTTCAGGTCATCTTGGGATGGGCTGTAATCCCTGATACAATGTCAGTGCTACGTAAGCAGTTGTCATGCTATATTGTTTAGGGAGTAATGATGTCTGTACATGTTTTTATATTTTCCATCCAGGATGGGTTGAATCCATGGATGAGGAGCTGGTGGACGCAGTGGAGGCAAGTGTCCTTCCTCAGTTGTCTCTCTGAGTCCTGCCACTCCATGCCCCAGGCAGGTTGGACCACTGCTGCCTCATTCATCATCCTAAATATTTCTCAGTGTGTCTTGTTCCTCATCTCCATTACCTGTGGGCCCAGGAGGTGAAGACTCCCCACTGAGCCCAGCACCTTGGGCCCCTGCAGCCTCCTCACTGCCCTGCTTCACGTGGGTCCCTACAGGGTCTGGGAGTGGTGGTCACAGGAGTGGAGCCATGGAGGCCGGGAAATGGGCGTGTGCGGGATGCCATCTGTGCTCCTTTGCTGGGGCTGTCATAACAAAGCCCCACAGCCTGGGTGGCCGAAACAACAGAAGCGTGTTTCCTCCCTGCTCTGGCGGCTGGAAGTCTGACATCAAGGTGTTGACAGAGTTCCATTCTCCCTGGCTTGCAGGTGGCTGCCTTCACCGTATCTACACATGTTCTTCCCTCCATGTGCCCCCATCGCCTGCTGTTTGTACACCAGCCATGTCAGGTTAGGGCCCAGCCACAGGTTCTCATTCTACTTAATCACCTCATGAAGACCCTCTCTCCCTAGTCATGTCCGGGGGTACTAACGGACTTCCACATGGGACTTAGGACCACTCAGCTGTAACAGTTCAGGCAGGAAACCCGACATTCACTGTGGACAGGACTGAAAGAGTGGGGGAGCTCAGGGCGGGGGTTCCTGCAGGCCTGACACAGCGCTTCTCCCAGGCTGTGCCTGGAGGGCCTAGTGACTATATCTCAGAACAGCCTACGGCAGGCCTTCCTGAACAGATCCGACTCTGGATGGAAACCGTCTGTTTCCCCCACGAGGGCTATTGGTGGGATTTCTTTCTGTCAGTCCTGTGCAGTGAGCCTCAGAAGGTGGGTTCTGATGGGAAGTGATGTGTGTCTTTGAAAAATAATAGATGGGAACACGAATTAGGGATTAAAAAAGAACTGTATTCTGTTTGTAGACCAGCCCTTTCCAAACACACTCATGTATTTCTGGACTGGGCAGAGACCCGTAAGGAAATGTGTTTGCTGATGTGGTTTGGAAGAAAATCAAACTTCGTGCCAATTGGAGTCACTGATTAAACCCACATTCCCTCAAGAAAAGTTACAAGGCTGCTGCCAAGTGCCTAGGTTGTGCTGGCTGCTCTCACGATTGTCTTTGCTGAGTTTCTGCTGGGGAGGTTTTACCTGGCACTGAGTGATGCCTTGCCCCCAGGACACCTGCTCCACCACTCCCAGCCAGCCTGTGAAAGCCGTGCCGGGGGGTATTTTTTTGTTGTTTTAGGTATAATTGACACAGTGAACTGCACACATTTAAAATATGTAAGTTTGCCGGCGCCGTGGCTCAATAGGCTAATCCTCCGCCTTGCGGCGCCGGCACACTGGGTTCTAGTCCCGGTCGAGGCGCTGGATTCTGTCCCGGTTGCCCCTCTTCCAGGCCAGCTCTCTGCTGTGGCCCGGGAGTGCAGTGGAGGATGGCCCAAGTCCTTGGGCCGTACACCTGCATGGGAGACCAGGAAAAAGCACCTGGCTCCTGGCTTCCGATCAGCGAGATGCGTCGGCAGCAGCGTGCCGCCTGCGGTGGCCATTGGAGGGTGAACCAATGGCAAAAGGAAGACCTTTCTCTCTGTCTCTCTCTCTCTCTCTCACTGTCCACTCTGCCTGTCAAAAAGAAAAAAAAAAAAGAAAATGTGTAAGTTGATTATCTCTACCACTGGGAAACCCTCTCTACAATCAAATAATTAACAAATGTGTCAGCCTCCACGGTTTTCTCCTGTCCCCTGGAGTCTCCCGTCCCTCCCTGCCTGTTGCCTCAGTGCTAGCTACTGACTTCTGTCACTGTGGGCTAATTTGCACTTCTCAGGATTTTTATATGAGTGGACTCACACACTCTGGGAGTGGGAAGGTCTAGTTTCTTTCACTCAGCATAATTAGTGAGAAGTCCTTTGATACTTTTGTGTAATAGTATTGCCATTACCTGGCTTTTCCGTTAGTTGTATTTCATTGTATGGATATACAACAAGTTGTTTATCCATTGATGGACATTTAAGTTACTGACAGTTTTTATCCCACAAACAAGGCAGCTATAACATTCGTGTGCCAGTGTTTATATGAACAGATGCTTCCATTTCTCTTCCATATAAATGCCTTCACTGGGAATGGTTGATTATATGATAGGAATATGATTAACTTTTTAAGAGCTGCCAAAGTGTTATTTAAAGTCATTGCATTACTTTAGATTCTCACCAGCAGTGTATGAGAGTTCCGGTTGTCCATATGATGTGTCTTTTTATTGTTGTTGTTCTGGTTGCTTTTAGAATTTTCTCTTTATCACTGGCTATTTTTCTTTAAGCTTTATTTTATTTATTTGAAATGCAGAGTTACTGAGAGAGAGAGAGAAAGAGGTCTTTCATTTGCTGGTTCATTCCTCGAATGGCTTCAACAACCAATTCTGAGACAGGCCAAAGCCAGGAGCCAAGAGCTTCTTCCAGATCTCCCATGTAGGTGCGAAGGCCCAAGGATTTGGGCCATCTTCTGCTGCTCTCCCAGAATGCTAGTGAGGAGCTGGATCAGAAGTGGAGCAGCCAGTACTCAAACCAGCACCCATGTGGGATGCTGGCGCTGTAGGCACTGGCTCAACCCATTACACCACAGTGCTGGTCCCTATCACTGGCTTTAAGCAATCTGATTTTGACATGTCTTTGTGTAGTTTTATTAATGTTTATTGTGCTTGGGTATCATTGAGATTCTTGGATCTGTGGCTATATAGTTTTCATCACATTTGAAAAACAATTTTAATTAATATTATTAAATTATTGTTTTTAATTTTCCTTTTGATTTGAAAGGCAGGGAAACAGAGACAAAGAAAGATCTTCTGTCGACTGGTTCTCTCCCCAAATGCTTGCAACAGCTGGAACTTGGCCAGGCTGAAGCCAGGAGCCTAGAGTTTAATCCACATCTCCCGCATGGATGATAGGGACTCATGTATTTGAGCCATCATCTGCTGCCTCCCAGAGTGCACATCAGCAGGAAGCTGGAATTGAAAGCAGAACTGGGACTTGAAAGCAGAGCTGGACCAGGCATCCAACATGGGATATAGGTGTCCCAAGTGGAATCTTACCTGCTGTGCCAAACACTGTTTACTATTACATCTTCAAATATATTTTTTAAAAGCTTTACTGACTTATTTGAAAGGTGGAGTAATGGGGGCAGGGAGGTTTTGAGAGATTTTCCATCACTGGTTCACTCCCCATGGGGCTGCAACAACCAGGGCTGGGCCAGTCCAAAGCCATGAGCTAAGAACTTACATGTGGGTGGCAGGGACCAAGTACTGGGACCATGATCTGCTGCCTTCCCAGACACATTAGCAGGAAACTGGATTGGTATCAGAAGATCTGGGACTTGAACTGGCACTCTGATAGGAGATGCATGTGTTCCAAGTGGTGGCTAACCTGCTGTACCCAGTGCCAGCCTTGTTCAATATTTTTTTCTATCTTGCCCTCTCTACCTCCTTTGGTGACTCCTCCAATTGCATGTAGTCAGGTCACTTGAAGTCCAACAGTTCACTGATTGTTTTCTGCATTTCTTTTCCTTTTAAAAAATTCTTTCTCTGTGCTCATTCGGAATAGTTTTCTCTGCTGTCTTCAGGTTCACTAATCTTTTCTTCTGCAGTGTCTAACCTTCCATTATGCCCCTCCACCATATTTTTCATCTCAGACATGGTATTTTTCATCTCTAGAATTTCAGTTTAGATATTGTAAATATCTTTTATGTCTCTACCTAGATTTTTGGATATATGCAATTTATTTATAATACTTGCTTTAAAGGGACTAGCATTGTGGCATAGATGGTTAAGCCTCTGTCTGCAGTGCCAGCATCCTATATGGGCACCAGTTGGAGACCTGGCTGCTCCATTTCCTATCCACCTCCCTGCTAATGCACTTGGAAAAACAGTACAAGATGGCCCAAGTCCTTGGGCCCTTGCTCCCATGTGGGAGACCTAGATGAAGCTTCTGGCTCCTGGCTTCAACTAGACCCAGCCACAACTATCGTGGCCATTTCAGGAGTAAACCAGAGGATGGAAGACCTCCCTCCTGTCTCTCCCTCTCTCTATAGCTCTGCATTTCAAATAAATAAAATAAATCTTTAAAAAAATTGTTTTAAGATCTTTGTGTGCTAATACTAATATTTGTGGGACTTGTGGATCAGTTTCAGTTTATTCAGTTTTCTAATCATTATGAGGCCTGTTTTCCTGCTTGTGATTTCTTATTGTATGCCAGACATCATGAATTTTCCCTCACTGGGCATGGATATATTTTTATTTCTACAAATATTCTTCAACATTGTTATAGTTATTTGGAAATGTAGTCATATATTGCTTAATGATGGGAATATGTGTGGAGAGATGTGTTAGGTGCTTTCATTATTGTGAGAACATTCTAGAGAGACTTACACACACCTAGGTGCTGTCACTCAACAGAGTCCCTCTGTAAAATCAAACAAGGTGGATAGGGCTGCTGGTGTGACATAGCACTCTGTTTTACAGTAAACTTTGGATTTTGTATGTAGAAGGAGTGTATTCTAAGTTAATGATAAAATGTATGGTACAAAAAATGCATAAGCCGGTAAGAGTCATTTATTATCAAGTATCATGCACATAATTGTGTGTGCTGTGCTTTTATGAGTGAGAGTGCTGTTGTGCAGTGGTGTATACATCAGTGTCACCACAGACTCGTGGGGAATGTGGTGTCCTCCAGTGTCTTCTGGTGGCTACAGTATCCCCAAGCAGTGGGAATTAGTGCTCCATGGTAACCTTACTGGATCCCTGTTGTCTGTGCAGCCCATTGTAGACTGAAGCTCTGCACATGACTGTAGCTTGACCCTTTGGGGTCTTGTTTCCAAGATCTGTTAGCTGAGACCCTCCTTGGCACTCTGTTAGTGTTTTGAGAGAGTGTAGTGTGAGGTTTACTGGCCTGGCTGGTGGGGACAGACACTCTCCCTACGCCATGTTGAGTGCATGTCTGCTGTTCCCTCCAGCCCATTTGCGTGACTTCCTGACCTCGGGTAGTTTCCTCCCCCACTTAAGCTGACCAGTCATCAGCTTAACACCCAAGGGGGCCCTTGGCAGATCTCTGTGGTTCTGTGTGCACCTCTCATCTCTCCAGTCCTCTGCTGTGCGAACCCTAACTGCCTTGGGTTGTGTTCCTGGACTCCCCAGCTCTGCCTGTCCAACTCTGGGAGGCTGCCAGGCAACACCTGGAGTTGCTTCCTTGTGCCCACAGGAAGGAGGCTGGAGCACTTGCTGTCACTGTGCAGTGGTAGCAGTGTCTCCAGAGCTATTGTTTCACATATTTTACTAGTGGATTTTCTTGTTGTTTTGTTGTTTGAGATCCTTGATGTTGTTCTAGGCAGGAGGGAAGATCTAGTTCTTATCACTCTGTTTTATCTGGAAGTGGAAATTCGTGATGTGGCCTTTGAAAAACTTTGGGATTATTTTAGATTGTTAGAAACATACACTGTGCATAACAGACATAGCTCTGGTACATTTGAGTACAAGCAGGAGCTGTGAATGTGGTGGGTAATCCACTTGTTTAGTTGAGTTACTCATCTGTTGACTTGGAGTTCATTGAAATGAGATGACCCAGTGGCCCTGGCTGTATCAGATGAGCACTTAATAAGCACTGGGCTCTCTCTGGAGAGAGAGGTTGCAGTGGAGAGGGAGTGTGGTGAGGGCCCATGGGCAGGAACTGTAAGCCACCTCTGGACACCAGCAGCCAGCCATGGGATGGGGGCCTCCATTCCACAATCACAGGAACCACAAGAACTTGAAAGAGGACTTGAGAGAAGCCCTCAGCCGACACACAGATGTCAGTCCCAGAGACCCCTTGTGAGACTGAGCTTAGCTGCCTATGCAGATTTCTGAACATGGAAGCTGGAAGACTGTGAACGGGTGCTGTTCCAAGAGACTAGTTTTGTGGCAATTCATTAGACAGCAGTAGAAAACACATAATTACTGTTAACTAAGATCAGATCATTCGTTATTGGCAATATTCTACCATTAATCCAGCAGATCTCAGCAAAAAGCAGCATGGAGGCATGTGACTCTTCTGCCAACTTTGAAGATGATGTTAACACATCTATATTGTAGCTTGGCTGCAGAGGGTTAGAATTCCGGTTAGATCTATGGAGCAGGCATTTGGCCTGAGTGAAGACACCCATTAAGATGCCCACATCCTACATCCCATATAGGAATGCCGGGGTTTGATGCCTGACTCTGCCCTTTCCCCATCCCATCCCTCTCCCCCCAACTCTAGCTTCTTGCTAATGTAGACCCTGGGAGTCCACAGTAATGGCTCAAAAGATTGGGTTCCACCCACACATGTGGAAGACCTGGATTGTGTTCCTGGCTCCCAGCTTCCACTCCTGGCCTGGGAGTTAAGGAATGACCTCTCTCTCTCTCTCTCTCTCTCTCTCTCTCTCTCTCTCTCTTCATGTCAAATAACTAGAATTTTTTAAAAAAATTAAAGATAAAAAGAATAGATCTGTGATGGGAGAACATAATTTCAAATCATGTATGGGATGTGGATCTGGTTTCCAGAGCTCTGACAATGCAACAAAATGACACCCAGCCTAGTTTTAGAGGATTTGCCTAGACCTGTGTTCAAACAAGATATGCAAATGGCCAATAAGTACGTGAAAAATACTCATCATCATTCATCACTGAGGGAATGCAAATCAAAACATCACTGAGATGCATTGCACATCCACCAGGATCTGTTGGCAAGGATGTAGAGAAATGGGAGTTTTCATAATGTCGCTGGTAAGAATGTAAAAAGTGGCTCAGTCACTGTAGAAAACAGTTTGATGGTAGGGTCAGTGTTGTGGTGTAGCCAGGAAAGCCACCATCTGCAATGCTGGCACCCCATATGGATGCCGGTTCAAGTCCCAGTTGCTCCACTTCTGATTCAGGTCCCTCCTCATGCACCTGGGAAAGTAGCAAAAGATGGCCCAAGTGCTTGGGCCCCTGCACCAACATGGGAGACCCAAATGAAGCTCCTGCCTCCTGGCTTTGACCTTGCCTAGCCCTGGCCATTGTAGTGATTTGGGAAGGGAACCAGTGGAAGATCTCTGTGTCTCCCTCTTTCTCTGTAATTCTGACTTTCAAATAAATAAATAAACCTTAAAAAAAAAAGAAAGAAAACATTTTGGTGAATCCTCAAAAGATTCTATAAGAAACTACCATAATACACAGCAATTTACTAGTGGGTATATGCCCCAAAGAATTGAAAACAGATATGAAAGGGATGCCAGTGAATGTTCACGGCAGCAACAAGGTCAAAGAGCTCCTGTGCTCATCAGTGGGTGAATGGACCCACACATGGTGGTGTAAATGTGCAGTGTAGTATTGTTGAGCCATCAAATGGAATGAAGCACTGCTACTTGATACAGGATGGAGGAATTAAAAAGTCTGACGCTAAGTGAAAGAAGCCAGACAAAAAAACCATTGTGTGATTCTGTTCATGTGAAATACACAGAATAAGTAAATCAAAGAGACAGAAGGCAGACTGGTGGTTGCCAGGGGTTGGGGTGGGGAGAGAAGAATGGTTCAGGGCTTCATTCTAGGGTTATGAAAATGTCTTTGAATTGGCTGGACAGCCCTAGAAAGAGGAGTCATTGCATTGTGCACCCACTTGATGCCACTGAATTGTCAATTTATATGATTTTATATTATGTCAATTTCACATTTTTTTTTACTTTTTTTTTTTTTTTTTTTTTTTTTTTTGACAGGCGGAGTGGACAGTGAGAGAGAGAGAGAGACAGAAAGAAAGGTCTTTCTTTTGCCGTTGGTTCACTCTCCAATGGCTGCAGCGGCCGGCGCATCACGCTGATCCAAAGCCAGGAGCCAGGTGCTTTTTCCTGGTCTCCCATGCGAGTGCAGGGCCCAAGCACTTGGGCCATCCTCCACTGCACTCCTGGGCCATAGCAGAGGGCTGGCCTGGAAGAGGGGCAACAGGGACAGAATCCAGGGCCCGAACTGGAACTAGAACCCAGTGTGCCGGTGCCGCAGGCGGAGGATTAGCCTATTGAGCTGTGGCGCCGGCCTATTATATCAATTTCAAAGAGTAGCTCTGTGCTAGCAGATAAAGTGGTATCATCATTGGTGGTGACTTCGTGATTCTACTACGTTTATTTTTGTTTTTTGAAAGGAACTGCAGATTTCACCAGTGTTTCCTTCTGACATCCTTTTCCTGCGCCAGGATCCTATCCAGGATTCCACGTTGCATTTCGTCATCAAGTCCCCTTCATCTCCTCCAGTTTGTGACAGCGTCTTGGTCTGTCCTGGCTTTCCATGACAGCCATAGTCTTGAGATGTGTGGGGCAGGCATCTTTGGGAATGTCCCTCATGCAGCATGGGCTACTGTCTTCCACAATGATACAGGGTCACAAAAGTGTTGGGGAGGAACACCCCATGGAGTTCTGTTTGTTGTCATCACCACTACCATCATCATCATCATTGTGGGTGTAGAAAAAGATTTAAAGAGGCCCAGAAGCACCGCCCTCTCTGGATGTGCGGCCCTTCCTTGGGATGGGAGGAGGCCACAGGCACTGGGCTGCAGCTGCGGGTTCAGTTCTGCCAGCCTTCCCTCTGGTGTTTGTGGTCTGTGTGTCCCAGGGTGGATCCTGGGACTTGGGTCCCCTGGAGAGACAGAATCATCTGCCCCTCATTCAAGAAGTGCCCCTGCTGGTGTTGTGGTATAGCCGGTAAAACTCTCACTGTGATGCCAGCATCCCACATGGGTGCTGGTTCAAGACCCTGCTGCTGCACTTCAAGTACAACTCCCTGCTAATGTGCCTGGGAAAGCAGTAGAAGATGGCCCATGTGCTTGGGCCCCTGCACCCACATGGGAGGCCCGGATGAAGCTTCTGGCTCCTGACTTCAGCCTGCGCCAGCCCTAGTTGTTGTGGCCACCTGGGGTGTGAACCAGTGGATGGAAGACCTCTCTCTTTCTCTCTGTGTCTCTCCCTCTTTGAAACTCTCCTTTCTGAATAAATAAATCTTTTTAAAAAGCAAACGGTCACACATACACACACACACACACACACACACACAGACAACAAAAAGTGCCCCTGGAAGGGAGATTTCAAGGTTTCATCTTGGCTCTTCTACTTCCAAGGTTTTAAAATTTTTAACTGAGAAGCTGTTATTACAATGACACAACAAACTTTTGTAGAAATGTATCCCAAGGCCAGCATTGTGGCACAGCGGGTTAAGTCACCACCTCTGACGCCAGCATCCCATATCAGAGTGCCAGTTTGAGTCCTGGCTGCTCCAGTTCTGATCCAGCTCCCTGCTGATGCACCTAGGAGACAGCAAATGATGACCCAAGTAATTAGGTCCCCACCACCCACGCAGAAGATCAAGATGGAGTTCCTGGTTCCTGGCTTAGACCTGACCCAGCCCTAGCTGTTGCTGCCATTTGTGGAGTGAACCAGTGGATGGAAGATCTCTCTCTCTTTCTGTCTCTCCCTCTCTCTTTGTCACTCTTCTTTCAAATAAAGAAATACATCTTAAAGAAGTGCAGGGGCCAGTGTTGTGGCACAGTGGGCTAAGCTGCTGCTTGGAATGCCAGCTTCCCATATGGACACCGGGTCAAGTCCTGGCTGCTCCACTTCCGGTTAAGCTCTCTGCTGTGGCCTGGGAAAGCAGTAGAAGATGGCCCAAGTGCTTGGGCCCCTGCACCCAAGTGGGAGACCCGGAGGAAGCTCCTGGCTCCTGACTTCAGTCTGATCCAGCACCAGGTGTTGCAGCCATGTAGGGTGTAACCAGTGGATGGAAGAGCTCTCTCTTAATAACTCTGGCTTTCAAATAAAATCAATAAATTTGTTGTTTAAAAAAAGAAGTGTACCCCACAGCCCTGCCACCTGTTTTAGTAGTTGTTGGTCTCCCATACCTGAATTTTCATAGATGTAGACATTTTATTATTATTTAAAGGTTTTTTATTTATCTATCTTATTTGATAAGCAGAACTTCCATGTATTGATTCACTCCCTAAATGCCCACAACAGCCAGGGCTGGGCCTGGCCAAAGCCAGAAGCCAGGAGCTCAGGTCTCCCATGTGGGCAAGAGGGACCAAAGTATTTGAGCCAGAGTGTGCATTAGCAGGAAGCTGGATCTGGAAGCGGAGCCTGGGCTTGGACCCAGCACCCTGACATGGGACATCTTACCCACCATGTCACGTGCCATGGGACATCCTATCCACCGTGCCACATGCCCACCCAGACCTTACATTTCCTGTGCCACAGCACTCCTCCTTGTTGTCCCCGCCATCTTCTTACAGATATTTCATGATGTGTGACAGTGTCACCCAGGGGAAGAGGCTGGTCTGCTGTCTGGCAGTGCAGCTCCTTTGTGAATGTTTACCTCTGATGATTTATTTCCTGGGGCTCTATTCCCTGGAGCAGGAATTTTCAAAGGATGGGAATATCCTTTTTGCAGCATTTTACAGAAATCAGTCATCACATCCTTTTTTGGATGTCAATCTGTATGTCATCGACTCAAAATCACTTGAGGATGTGATCAAACATGTGGTGAGTGTTCAAGTTGAGCGCTCCAACAGATCATTAATAAATTGATCGTCTGGCCACGGAATGCTGTTTTGAAAACCGCCGACTCCCTGATTAGTTTCCCCTGAGCTCTTGCCTCCCTCCCCCACGCTTCAAGTTCTCTGGAAAGGAGCGCCCCCCCACCCCACCCCCACACTGTCCTCGCTTTTTTTTTTTTTCCTTAGAAACTCAGCCTTTATTTACTTTGAGACTCAGGGCTTGTTTGCATATGTAAAACCAGGACCATATTGTTTGCAGATGCTAGGGTTGCTGCCAGATCATTGAATGTAAAACACTGAGGCTTTTAAATCATTTTTACAAACATGGACACAAAAGAATATTTTCTTAGAATTAAAAAAAAAAAAGCATGAAGTAAAGGCTGTGAGATTGGGTTTCTAGTTTCGAACATTTCCCTTTGTGTTCACCGTAGTGATGATTCAAAGGCTAGGAAAGTTGAGGGTCTAGAGGTGGGAGAGACCAGGAGATACAACTCTGCACATTCACTCCAGGAAAGCAAATACTTAGGAGTTAACAAGACCAGAGAGAGACTCAGCCCCAAGGATCCATCACCCCACCTACTTTTTTTCTCTTATCAACCTTTCCTATCTAGCTTTTTACTTTAAGATAAGAAGAACTTGGAAGTCATTGTGATCCCTATCAATATTTGATAAGACCTCCCCTCTGCTTTGAGAGAGGCCCAAATGTGAATAGCAGCTGTTAAAAGCTAATTGTTTTTAGCATTAAATGCTTTTGTTAGGGGCAGGCCTTGTGGTGCATTGGTTCTAGTCCTGTCTACTCTGTTTCTGACTCTGACCCTTGTACTGCCACCCATGCATGAGGAGACTCCCACTGAGTTCTTGGCTTCTAGCTTCTGCCTGACTCAGCTCTGGCTGTTGCAAGCTCTTGGGAGAGTGAACCAATGGATGAAATATCTCTTTCTCTCGTTGTCTCTCCCCTTCTGTCACTCTGCTTTCAAATAAATAAGACTTTAAAAAAATGCTTTTGTTTGGAAAAAAAAAAAGAGTGTGACAGTCCCTTTCATTCTGTCTAGCACTGATAACCAATGAAAGCTTCTCACATAAATGGGCTGGCTTAAGATAGAAGGCTGGGATTTTTCCTAAATGCATTTTGCAACCTGTTAGTATGAGTATCTGCAGACACAAATGCAATGGAAAAAGGGGGAGTGAGCACGGAGGTGCCACTCAAGCCTGCAGCTTCTGCACTGGCCCTGCATCCAGGCTAGAGGAACATCTAACTCTCAGGTCCCAGGCCAGAAGCCTCAGCCCTGTTGGGGGGGGAAAGGGAGGGGGAGTGTTGCCTACTGCTGCCTGTAATGGGGATGTTGCCACCTGGTAGGAGCCCTTGGCTGCTGTTGGGGGTCTCTAGAGGCTAGGGGATAGCCCAGGCTGTTCACAGGTGGTAGCTTTGGAACCCGCAAGAAGAGAAGGCCTATACTTCCAGGAATGGAGAGTCCCTACCTGTACTTCGGGGGAAGAAAAGTCCTTGTCAAGGTCCCCGTGGGTGCCTAAAGGTCAACCAATGAGGATCAGGCCTAGCTCAACCTTTAACCCCCATACCCTGTATCTATAAAAGGAGCCATCCCAACCTCTGATGCAGGACTCCCCCACCCCCACCCTCCGCCCTTATTGGGACCTGGAAACCTCGCCCAGGAGTGGAATCCCAATAAAAGCTTGTGAATTAATTGATTTGTCTGCCTGGGAAGATTTGTTACACACCAGACACCTTGCAACAGGGGCACTCTGGGCCAGCTGGGTGACTTCAGGCCTGAGCAGGAGTGAATGACAAGTGGAAGTCCAGCTGGGAGCTGAGGGCCTGGTGTCCAGAGATGTAACCAGGTTCCTGGGGTGAGCTGAGGGCCCTGCAGGGGCCAGGGAGGTGTTACCAGGTGCTTATTAATAAATTCACAATATTAATAAGCCTGTGGGTTCTTTTCACGAGTTCAGAGAAGAATTCTGAATACTGGCACAAATAAACAAGGCAGCATGATAAGTTTTAAGCTTTTTATTCAGTGAGAGAAATCTGGATTCATAGCAAGTACCCGGAGCCAGCAACACAGAGGAGCACACAGGCCAGGAAGCATGGTGCAGGTGGCCTGAAGGCTAGGCGCACCAGAGGCGCAGGGCAGCAATGGCAAAAGAGGCAAAAAAGAAAGGAGGCCCACTATGTTTCAGGCCTTCAACCCACTTCCAAAGGGGAGTAGTTAATTAGCCTGATTGGCAGGTGAGCGCACAGGTGTGGCCATGTAGGGGCATGCAGTCACACAGGGGGCATGGTGGAGGCATGGTCTTCCAGCTCACAAACCTGATCAATTTTATCCTATCTGCCTGCCTACAACATAGGTATACCTGAAGACATCAGCCTCCAGCCGCCTCTGGCTGCGTGGTGTTAATAACTCTGTCATCCATCCCCATGCTCTCTTAATACTTTACCCATTTCCAGTACCTGTGGGATGATGGGAAAGCTTGAGGACCTGGGAGTATCTTGCAGCCAGCCAGAGACACTGTCTTGAAGGCACCTCGGAGAAGTTTGTAGCTCCAGACTCCTGGTCCTGGGCTGTTCCAGCCAGCAGCAGTCAGGGCTTGGCTGACGTCCTGTCCTTTGAACATTTCAGGCTGAACGGTGTTAAATTCAGTGCCCTTGTCAAAGCTCGGTAAGACAGAGGGGTTTTGGTTTTGCGTTTTTTTTTTTTTTTTTTTTGGCTTTTCTTAAATATTAATTTTTAATTAGTTTTAAACAAATTCAGGTAAGGGAGATTTTATTCAGTACCGTTGCAGTAGGTAATGGGATTTTGCACTGGGAGAGAGTTTGGGCTCAGCTCTGAATACAGCCTAGGCAAGTGGGAACTGGTCACCAGGGAGGGTGCTTGCTAAGCTGGCCCCATGGGGTTCTTGCCGAAGACAGGCCAGGGCCACCAGACCTCATCTGGAGGGTGGGGAACCTGGCCAGTCATCCTTAGTGATTGGACACTGGGGCAGAGTTCTTGCTACACTAGGCTTTCATAGAGCGGTGCATGGACGGGCCTATGAGATGGTTCAAGCAGAGTGTTGTGAGCAGTGAAGGGCCCAAGGTCAGGATGCACCCCTCTCACCTCCTCTGCCACAGGCTTAGGTTTTCTTCTGTTCAGCCTGAAAGGTTGCTGCACTCACACAAGCAAACACCTTGCTGCTCTGCTTTGCTTTGCTTTTAGGGGGACATGCTTTTCCCCCACAGAAAGGTTAATGCGTGGGGTATCCTCACCAGGACTCAGGTTCTGGCTACTTTGAGGAGATGGGCTGGTCACTTCTCTCCTGCAAAGCTAGATGTGGCATTTGGGCAAAGTTCTTTTTTTTTTTTTTTTTTTTAAGATTTATTTATTTACTTGAAAGTCAGAGTTACACAAAGGAGAGACAGAGAAAGGTCTTCTATCCGCTGGTTCACTCCCCAGTTGGCCACAACTGCCAGAGCTGTGCCGATCTGAAGCTAGGAGCCAAGAGCCTCCTCTGAATCTCCCACGCGGGTACAGGGAGCCAAGGACTTGGGCCATCTTCTACTGCTTTCCCAGGCCATAGCAGAGAGCCGGATCGGAAGTGGAGCAGCCGGGACTCAAACAGGCGCCCATATGGTATGCCGGCACTACAGGTGGCAGCTTTTCCCGCTACTCCACAGTGCTGGCTCCTGGGCAAAGTTCTTTTTTCCAGGCTTGCATAGCCTGATGTGTAAGGCAGGGACCATTCATTCAGGTCTCAAAGGTTGCATCGAGGGTCAATTCACCGTGGGAGGATCAGGGTGCTGTGCACATGCAGAAATTCTTGTCAGATTGTACTGAACCAAGTTTATCTGGGCCAAGGATCCCCAGTGAAAAGAAGAGGGGAGAATGTTGTTGTCAGGGAGGATTTACCTGGAGCATCCCATCCAAGGCCTGGGAGCTGCAGCTGTGAGGGCCCACAGGGTTTCCTGGGTGAGGATGAGGGTCACTCTTCCTCCCTCGTGTTACTGATGACCCCTTTGACTTTTCCTGATCTGCAGGATGCTGTGTCAGATTTTCTTAAACTCTTGATTGAAATGTGTTGTAACAAAGCAGAAACCTGCTACCTTCTTTTCATGCACTCAACAGTATTCAGTGTTTACTTTTGTTTTTCTAAAAAATAAGGTTCACTCTAAAATTGCCTGTTGGGGCAGGCATTTCTCCTAGAGGTTAAGATTCCACTTGGGATGTCCACAGCAGGTGTCTGGACTCAAGTCCTGGCTCTGCTGCCAATTCCAGCTTCCTGCTAAAGCACACTGTGGGAGACAGCCCATGATGGATGGCCCTGCCACAGAGACCTGGATTGGGTTCCCAGCTCCTGGCCCAGCTCTGGCTGTTGCTGGCATTTGGGGATGGAACCAGGGAGTGGAAGGTATCTTTCTCTCTCTCTCTCCTGCCTTCCCTGTCTCCCTCCAACTCTTTCTCTCTCTCCCAAATAAAGAATATTAATTCAAAAATGAAATTGTCTGTAAGATTTAATGATATTGTTAGAAAAGTTCTTGAAAGCACTACTACCACCATAGATCATTCATATGCATTTGCTCTTGTCAGTTTTCCTATTTTTTAACCCTCTCTGCTCTGAAACTCATCCTCATGTGTTTTTTTTTTCCCCCTTTTCTTCTCGGTTCAGAAGTTGGACGGACTGGCCAAGCTCCGAACTGTTCGAGAAGCCCCATCCGAGTGCGTGTGCCCCCCTGGTAAGTGCAGGTCAGCTCCTGGCGGGCCCCTGACTTCCAAAGCCTGGTTCTTCTCTCTCTTTGCTCAGGATGGCTGAGTGCTCTGGTCAAGAGATTGTGTCTGATTTCAAATGTGTTCCCCTGTGGAGGGCCCTGGGGGCGTCCTTTCTCCTGGCTCCTCTGGCTTGCTGGTTGAAGATCCCAGCAGGATGAACCCAATGTGGTTTATGGGTGATATTGTTGGAGGAAATAAGGGGCTGGCAGAGATGACAGCAGTATAGCTGCTGTTCCATTTTACTGGAAAAACAGGAACTGACGGAAGACACCACTCGCACAGGATCAGTGTCGGATGTAGGGGTGGGGAGTTCAATAGCCTGATGAATGTGGGCTTCGTGTTTTCGTTTATTTGTGGGTAGCAGAGAAAAGGAAAAGGAAATGCAGTTTGAATTATTCCAATGATCCTGTCTCTGTTGGTTGTTGCTTGTGTAGACCAGGATGGCTGTGAATAAAAACAGGGTTTGTATTGATTGTTGATTTTTGATCCATGTGGTTCACATCCAGATTCCATATCAGGTCCTCTCCTTGTTCTCGGGGAGCGTGGTGTGAGCTGTGATGGAGATGGTGTGGCCTCTGACCGTGGCATTTTCAGGGTCAGAGTGATCATTGCCCAGGATTGTGTATAGCACCAGCGAGTGCCTGGGGAATCGTCGTGGACCTCAGACTCCCAGCACACAGGGAAGGGCGACTTCTGGCTTCAGTTCAGAGAACACAGGAGCTGGACAGTGCACCTTGTCCTTGCTCTCACTCCTTACGTTTGCCAAGTTGTCTGGCATTTCCCAGGTCCACTGCAGCTGGTCCAGAAACCAGGCTCACTGCTGACACCTCAGGGGTGCAGGACCCTTCTGCAAAGGAGGGACCCACAGGGTAAGAGTCCAGCCTCCGAGACTTTCAGGGAGGGGAGCTGATGGTCAAGCTCAAGATCTTATAGGACCTCTGAGGTTTTACTAAAAGGAAAAGGACATGACAAGTAATGCCACCATTAGCAGGTCAGAATTGGGAGAGGCCATTGGTTAGGGACACAAATTCCTGACGTTTTAGATGAGCCGCGAAATGTGTGAGTTGGGGACCATCCCTCTTCCTGTCTCAGTGCCGTGTGGGTGTGCAGCCCGTCCTCCCCATCCGTGGGTTCCACATCTGTGGATTTAACCAACCATGGATCAAAAATAATCAGAAAAGAAATCGCATCTGCACTGAACATGTACAGACTTTTCCTTCTGGTTATTATTCACTAAACAATTCCGCCTAACAGCTGTTTATGAGGTGTTTGTGTTGTATTAGTATCATAAGTCCTCTAGAGATGATTTAAAGTATACATGAGGGCATGTGCGGGTTCTGTGCAAATACCATCCTGTTTTATAGAAGGGATGTGAGCATCTGTGGATTTTGGTATCCAAGGGGGTCCCAGAAGGAACCCCTGGTGGATACTGAGGGACCACTGTGTACTCATGTGAGTAAAGGGGAGGAGTCACAGCCCATTCATGAGATAGAATGACACTTGATGGGTTGCAAGCAGCACTTTGAAATTGTGAACCACCTGGACTGAAATAAAAAATACCGAGGGGAATATTGGGTTCAACTATTTATATTTGTAGGATGGCAGTGTGAACGGGATGCTGGCTACTGTGGGTTGCTGATGAAAAAGTTTAAAAGTCCCCAACGGGGGTGACCAATGGAGTGCCCTGAGGTGACACAGATAGTGCTTCTGAATGAGTCGGCACTGGGGCCAAGTCTTGGCTCTGCCACCAGCAGCTGTCAGGGTCTTTATCAGCAGAGGGTCACCACATTGGAGTGGGTGCTAACAGGCACCTGGGTAAAGCCCCTGGCCTAGTAGAGAGGGGGGCACCAGGCACTCCTGGCTTTCCTGCAGTGGGCAAGGGGCTGGCCTGGCTCAGTTCTGTGCTACTATAGTCTGTGATCAGCTGTCCAGTGGGTGGGGTCAGCTCTGCCCATCCGTGTCCACTCCTGCCACTTCCAGTCTAAGCATTCACTAGTGCCTATGAGACCAGAGCCCTTCCCAGTGGGAGGCTCAGGATCCTCACACCACATGGGAACAGAGGATGTCTTTTCTTCTTTTTGTTTAAAGATTTGTTTATTTATTCAAAAGGCAGAGTTACAGAGAGGCAGAGATAGAGAGAGAGAGTTCTTCCATCCGCTGGTTCACTCCTTCAGTGGCCACAATGGTTGGAGCTGGGCTGATCTGAAGTCAGGAGCCATGAGCTTCTTCTAGGTCTCCTACATGGGTACAGGGGCCCAAGCACTTGGACCATCTTCCACTGCTTTCCCAGGGCATAGCAGGGAGCTGGACCGGAAGTGGAGGAGCCGAGACTGGAACCGGTGCCACAGATGGCAGTCCCCACCACCAAGCCACAGTGCCGGCCCACAGAGGATTTCTTCTGCACATTTGAAGTGTATAGACTCAGACCCTCTGCCATTCCACTGGAGAGTCCCGCTGGGAGGCCGTGTAGCTGTCACAGACCCGAGCAGGCAGCAGCCGGCTGAGCGGGGCCCACTCTGAGGCTGCCACAGTGGAGGAGGGCATGACTCTCTCCCTGGACTGGCTGAGCCCTGAACCAGCTCTGTGACTAGTAAGAGGCCCTCCCACTCTGTATCCTCATCTATAAAATGGTGCCGTGGATTGAATTGTGTCCCCACAATTCAATTCAGCTGTGTGCAAGTCCTAACCCGCAGTACCTGTGGATAAGACCTTATTTGGAAATGGGGTGGTTGCAGATTAATGGCAGAGCCCTCTTATCCAGGAGGGTGCATTCCAGGGCCCCCAATGGAAGCCTGAAGCCTCAGATTGTAACAGACCCCGTGTGTACTGTGTTTTTTCCTATACATGCCTATGGTAAAATTTAATTGCTGTTAGGCCCAGTGAGAGATTTAACAATACAAAGTAATGATAAGGGGCCAGCGCTTTGGCGCAGCGGGTTAAAGTCCTGGCCTAAAGCGCTGGCATCCCATCTGGGTGCCAGTTCCAGTCCCAGCTGCTCCTTTTCCAATCCAGCTCACTGCTATGGGATGGGAAAGCAGTAGAAGATGGCCTGAGTCCTTGGGCCCTTGCACCCATGTGGGAGACATGGAAGAAGCTCCTGGCTCCTGGCTTTGGATCAGCGCAGCTCCAGCCATTGTGGCTGTCTGGGGAGTGAATCAGTGGATGGAAGACCTCTCTCTCTCTCTGTCTTTACCTCTTTCTGTAACTCTGCCTTTCACATAAATAAAATAAATCTTTTTTTTTTTAAAGAAAAGAAACTAATAACAAAATAGAACAGTCATAAGGATATACTAGATCACGAGTTATGTAAACAATCTCTCTCAATACCTTCTGCGCTTTCTCCCTTTTCACTTGAGGGAACCACCTTACAGCCGAATGCAGCATCACTGCTCTTGTGCTTGGGCTGCTATAAATAAGATCAGGGTGATTGAACACAGCATTGCTCATCTGACACCTGGGACAGCCACCCAGGGACTAGGAGGCGGGCAGTGTGTGCCCTGTGGATCCACTGCCCAGAGGGTGGTTCCTGCCCCAGCAGGAAGGAGCAGACCATGGGAGAGTCCATCACACTACTCAGATCAGTGTGCATTTTAAAACTTTTCAGTTGTTTCTGGAATGTTCCCTGTAACATTTTTTGGGCTACAGTTGACAGCAGGTAACTGAAACTGCAGAAACAAAACCTCTGAAAAGGGGAGACTACTGGAATTAAAGACCTCGATTGAGAGCATCTGGGGCTTAGGGTGGGCCCGGGATCCAGTGATGGGGGCAGAGATTTGCAACACAGAGCAGGTCAAGTGACAGCAGAGCCGAGATCGATGTGGCGCATCAGCAAGGCTTGTGTCAGCAGAAGCTAGCCAGAGGCTCAGGCCTCAGGGCTACAGAAAGGCGGCTCCAGATGCCTCTGTGGTGATGCCTTGCTGGGCAGCTCTGGCAAGTGACAGCCAGCGGGAACACTAGGCACCTGGAGGAGGAGTCTAGGGTGGTCCAGGAGCACCAGGCACTGCCCTGTGTGAATCAGATGCTCAGACAACACCTGGGAGCCGTCTGGGAGAGACAGAGGGAGCCCGGCTGCCCTCTCTTTCTTACCTGCCTGCCCCCAAAGGCCCCGTCTCCTGCTCTTCCTCAGCACGTGGACACCTAAAATTTACCTGTGTCCCCCACATGTCTCAAGACTTCTTCCTTTTAAATTTTTAATTTTTATTTATTTGAAAGGCAGAGTTACAGAGCAAAGGAGAGACAGAGAGAGACCTTTTATCCTCTGGTTCACTCTCCAAATGGCTGCAACTACGGGGACTGTGCCAGCTGAAGCCAGAAGCTCAGAGTTTCTTCCAGACCTCCCACATGTGTGCACGGGCCCAAGCCATCTTCTGCTTCTTTTCCAGGCACACTAGCAGGGAGCTGGATCAGAAGTGGAGAAGCCGGGTCTCAAATCAGTGCCCCTTTGGGTTGCTACACCATAACGCCAGCCCCAACCCTCTTCTTTTTTCTAAACTTTGTTTTATTTATTTGAAAGGTAGAGTGACAGAGACAGAGAAACTGCAGAGAGAGGAGGAGGAGAGAGAGAGAGAGAGAGAGAGAGAGAGAGAGAGAGAGAGCTCATCCTGGGGCCAGAGCTGTGGCTCAGTAGTTTAATCTTCCACCTGCAGTGGGTGCCAGTTCTAGTCCCGGCTGCTCCTCTTCTGATCCAGCTCTCTGCTATGGCCTGGGAAAGCAGTAGAAGATGGCCCAAGCACTTGGACCCCTGCACCCACGTGGGAGACCTGAAAGAAGCTCCTGGCTCCTGGTTTCGAATTGGCCCAGCTCTAGCCGTTGTGGCCGTTTGGGAAGTGAACCAGCAGATAGAAGACCTCTCTTTCTCTGTCTCTCCCTCTCCGTGTCTGTAACTCTACCTCTCAAATAAATAAATAAAATCTTTAAAAAAAAAAAAAAAAAGAGCTCTTCCTTCTGCTGGTTCACTCCTCAAATGGCTGTAACAGCTAGGGCTGGGCCAGGCTGAAGGCAGGAACCAGAAACTGCATCTGGGGTCGCCTACATTTCAAGACCTTCTTTCTTACCTTACCTACGTATTCCAGTGTTTAAACGTGAGTTTTTATTTTTTAGATGTGTATTTTGGAGCAGGGAATAACACATGATATGATTTTAAAATTCAGGCACCACAAAAGATGATGCATGCAAGGTGATTCTCACTACCTGCCTCTCCCGATTTTCCTGCTGGCCTCCAGAGGCCCATTGCTGGTTCGCACTCTGTTCTCCAAGGCCTGTGCTGCCCGGGAGTGCATTCTGTGCTGGTGGGGACATTCTGTAGCTGTGCTGTCCAACACCACAGCTGCCTTCAGCCACAGGTGCCTGGTGCGCCCTTGACACGTGGCTGCTGTGGTTGAGTACCTGGATTTTCACATGTTCCTTCATTTTAACTTAATTTGATTTAAATCTCCTTGTGTGGCTGCAAGCTGTGGGATTGCACAGCCCCGTCCAGAGGTGGTTTATGTGCCCAGATGCTCCTCCTCTTATGATGGCCACAAAATGAGTAGGTCAGGCATGGGTTCACCACACCTAGCCTACTGACCATCATCACACAGCCTAGTCCACCCTATGTCATGTGTTCAGAACCTACAGCAGGCGGGGGTTGGGCATAAGCATCCACATGGAGCCTGTTTATAAGAAAGCTTACTAGCTACTGCACTGAATGGCTGGGTATGCATCTGCACCACTGTCAAGCTGATGGGCAGTGAGTGGAGCCGTCCTAAGTCAGAACCTTCCCGTGTCAGTCGGTCGTGCCCACTCCCGTTTCCGGGCTGTGGTTTCTCTGTGTGATGGCCTGTACCAGCCTGTGTCTGGGAGAGCAGGTGTGGCTTTGAGGTGGCCCAGTGAGGACATCCACAGGTGCAGGGGACCTGGGTTAACCCACCCTGGGTTACAGGCCATCCTGAGTCCGTCCCACGCTGGAAGGAAGGAGGCCCCCATGCTGTTCTCTGACTTCTGGGCACTTGGCACTGGAGCCTGTCCTGAGCCAGGCCCCGCGGCAGGGCCTCCTGGCCAGGGATCCACGTCCAGGAGGGAGGAGGGGAGGGGGTGACCTCAGGCAGCCTGAGCGTGTGCTGCTGCCAAGAGCTTTCCTCCAGGGCCAGCCCGAAAGGCCTGGCTTGCATTTTGACTCTGCCACTTCATCAGCCACTGCATGGCCTCACAATGCATGTCCTGGAGACGGGGCCCACGGTGGTATAAACAGCCCTGGCATTCAGACCTCTCTGAGTTACATGCCTTGGAATATTAACTAGCACAAATGCTGCCCTGGGCTCCTGCATGTGACTGTATGGACAGATAATTAAGGTGCAGTGAGGCCACTGGGTATCCCTTGTAACAAGAGATTAAGACACAGAGACACACACAAGAGAGGCACAGGGAAAAGGTGGCCAGTCAACCTGCAGTCACCTGGAACCTGGACTTGCAGAACCAGTGGCTGTGGTTTGAGCTGCCCGGTCTGTGGGACTTCTGTGTGGTAGTCCCAGCAAACAAATGCAGAGAGTGACCGTTTATTGGGTACTGAGCTTCTGTTTGGAAATGTGCGAAAGTCCTGGAAATAGATAGCAGTGACTGCTGCACAGCCCAGTAAATGTGCCAGGTGCCACAGAGCTGCACTTTTTGGATGGTTAACAATGGCCAGTTTTATGTTTGCGATGATTTTTTTTGGTTCAGTGGTAGAACTGACCCTGATTTGCCTGGTGTGGGGAGATGCCTATTCCCGAAAAATCGCCCCAGCCAGGGGCGATAGGGATGGTTCTTGAAATAGGAGGGGAGGCAGATGTAGTGGTAGAGGGGAGAGTCCTGTGGTGCAGAGAAAGGGGGCTGCCCCAGTGAAAATTGGGGTGCTGTATCCAGAAGTAGAGAAAACAGATATAGCGAGGCAGACACAAACAGTATTGACCACTTCAGTCTTGCTGCAGGGCCAGCGGACCAGTTACATTGAATGACCCGTGGCTGGGAACCATAAGCAGATTCTGGGTACCAAAGAGTCTCCTCCACTTCAAGCAGTTGAGTGCTGTCATTTCACTCCGTTGAATTTGTCTGAGAGGCAGTGTGGCCTACAGGCAAAGCACAGGGACTCTGTGTTCACACTGCCTGGCTCAAGTGCTGTCACTTACAGCTGCACGACTGCCTCATTTTCCATCCGTACAGTGGGGTTTCTAATAGTGCCTGCCTCTGAGGACCACTGTGAAGATTGAATGAGTTAACTCGTATAGACAGCTCAGGACAGGGCCTGGCGCTGCCTCCCGAGCAAGTGAGCTAGCGAGCTGTGGTTACCATTAACTCAGATCCACTCTGCCTGTTGGGGGCTGCCAGGGAGGAAGCAAGGGGGTGAGGGGAGGACAAGCGGAGGATGGCCGGCAATCTTCTGGAGGGAAAGAACAAAGGCAAGGCAGACCCACTGGCATGTGGGTGAGAAAACGCTGGGGATGCACGTGAGAGAAACAGCCACTGGACCCGGTCAGCTGTCGCGGGTATCCAGGAGGCCTCGTGCGCAGCCACAGCCAGAGCCAGGGCACCTTCCCACCTACGCCTGCTTCTAACGGGGCTCGACCTGCCCTGGTCTTTGTAATTGGGAACATTCTAGAGAAGTGATTGTAGTCCTTCTTGTGCCCTGTGTCACATCACAGAGGCACTGTGCGTGGTTTGCAGGGGACGAGGTTGATTCTGCAGGAGTCAGTGGTGAACAGACTGATCAGAGCGGGAAGCCTGCTCTGTGGAAATGCCTGGAGGTATGCGTGGAGGAGTGAGGTTGACTCTGGGACAACGTGGAACAGTTGAAGGAAGGTGTTGCTGAGCAGCTCAGAAGTGGTGAGGGTGACTGCTGCTGGGTTTGCTGCAGGAGGAGTGAGCTCGGCGAAGGAGAACACGGCAACAGGAAATTGTTATCCTCTTCTGAATTATTTGCAGAATTTTTAAAATGTTACTGTGAAAAAAAAGAACAACTATTCAATCCCATTTGGCTTGAGTGGCCTGTAAGGCAGTTATCTAACTATGTACCAGCGCTGCAGAAGACCACTTGAGGCTCATTTTTTTATGTATTTTTAAAAGATTTATTTATTTAATTAAAAGACAGAGTTACAGAGAGAGGTAGAGACAGAGAAAGAAGTCTTCCATCCACTGGTTCACTCCCCAGTTGGCCACAAAGGCTGGAGCTGGGCCAATCCAAAGCCAGGAGCCAGGAGCTTCTTCCGGGTCTCCCACGTGGGTGCAGGGGCCCAAGCACTTGGGACATCTTCCACTGCTTTCCCAGGCCAGAGCAGAAAGCTGGATGGGAAGTGGAGCAGCCAGGACTCGAACTGGTGCCCATATGGGATGCCGGCACTGCAGGCGGCAGTTTTACCTGCTCTGCCACAGCGCCAGCCCCTGTGGCTCATTTTTTAAATGGCACCAGGATTCTCCAGAAGCTGACTGCAATTCCCCCACTCCACTGGGCCCAGATATGTGTTCATTCATTCATCTGCTCCAACCCTATTTTTATTTTTATTTATTTATTTTCATTTTATTTGAAAGGTAGACAGAGAGAGACCTCCCATCCACTGGTTCACTCCCCAAATATCTGAAATAGCCAGGGCTGGGCCAGGTCAAAAGCAGGATCTCAGGACTCAATCCAAGCCTCCCACGTGGATGCTAAGAACCCAAGTACTTGAGCCATCACCTGCTGCCTCTTAGACTGTCGAGTACACATTAGCAGGAAGCTGGTTTGAAAGCAGAGGAGCTGAGATTCAAACCAGTTCCTCGATCAGGGGATGTGATCATCTCAGGCAGCATCTTAACCACTGGGCCAAAAACCTGTGCTTCCCTAACCCTACTTTGTACTGCTTTGTGGGGGTGATTAGTGGGATTGTTGGAGGAACTGCACACCCAGGTGTTCCAGGAAGGTGGTTCCCATGCAAGAACTGTATTCCTTTGAGAATAGGATGAGTTCTAAGAGCAAATATCCTACAGAAATTCACAGGAGAGAGGGATCGCTCCAGGTCAGAGGGCCCTTCCTGGGGAAGATGATGGTGGGGTAGGATTGTGAGAGGGGTTGGCATGGGGTGAGGGACAGCTGGGTGGGACACATTCCATGGGACCCAGCATCCAGAGCAGAGACAAGCAGGAGTGACAAAGACTCTTTTGGTTGGAAGTGGCAGTGGGAGGTGAGGGTGGGACCAGGGTGGGCAGGGACTGGGGCTTTGTTCCAGGGGACCCAGCTGAAGCTGTCTCAAGAGGAGGACGCTAGAACCAGCAGGGAGGGTAGCCTGGATCACAGATATGCTTCCAACAGAGAGGCCGCTGAGAGGTCTGCTCAGGACAGGGATGGGCTTGTCTTGTTCACAGCTGTGTCCCATGAGCCTAAAATGGTGCCAGGCACGTGGAGGAGGTCTGATGAGTATCTGCTGAGCAACTGTCTGTAGAAGGAGTCGTGAGAACTTGAACGAGAGCCATGAGAACTGATAGCAGGGAACAGCTGCGAGAGACACCGGGCCATGTGGCGGACAAAACCCACAGACAGGATGAATGGGCAAGGCGGGGTAGAGCGCAGAGATGGATTTCCAAGCCTGGGGGAGACGCCTGCCCCCACCAGAAGCAGGAAATCCCCACAGAGGAACCAATTTGGAAGGGAAGATGTTAAGCGTGGTTTTGTGCAGGGGCCTCATGAACCAATTTGTAGACCCACTGATGAATGGAAAAAAATAATTAGAAGTCTTCAAGAATTGTCTAGCCAGTCTGAATCTATTAATTATATATGTACCATGTGCTATAAATAAAGATCTTGACATTTAACTATGTTCTGACCACTGGGCTTTGGAGATTTTCTTGTGACCACCAGAGGGAGCCCAGCATATTTATTAAACTGTATAGACATCTAGCAAGAATTTTTTTAAAATGGCAATTTATGTATAATCTATAAATATATATTTATAAATGTATAAAATTACTGGAAATCACACAAAAGTTTAAACCACAGACAGGGACACACACAGGTAACCACTAAAATGAAAGACTCCGTAGGAATTTTCCAGATTGTTCCAGAATCAAGTGGTTTGCCGCTAGTTTCAAGAGGTTATGAGGACTGTGTGAAGGGTAAAATATCCGTTAGAAAACACTTCTAAGAACATATCACCCCATTCATGCAGCGTGTGCCTGGCTTAGCTGTTACCAGGGACTCTATGTAACTCTGGGAAGAGAAGACCAGAAACGTCTTGGCTCCGGCTCGCTCTGCCAACCACTGGGTGTCAGGTACAACTCTGCAGTCTGTGAGGTGCCGTGTAACCCTGCCCAGGAATGAGCATCCTCCTGTCAAGAGCTTACTCATGGTAGAATGGCCTTTTCCAAGAGCTAAGGCAGTGCCATCAAATCTGGCTTCTTCCCTTGTATCTTTTTTTTTTTTTTTTTTTTTTTTTTTTTTTGACAGGCAGAATGGACAGTGAGAGAGAGAGAGAGAGAGAAAGGTCTTCCTTTACTGTTGCTTCACCCTCCAATGGCCGCTGCGGCCAGCACGCTGCAGCTGGCACACCGCATTGATCCGAAGCCAGGAGCCAGGTGCTTCTCCTGGTCTCCCATGCGGGTGCAGGGCCCAAGTACTTGGGCCATCCTCCACTGCACTTCCAGGCCACAGCAGAGAGTTGGCCTGGAAGAGGGGCAACCAGGACAGAATCTGGTGCCCCCACCGGGACTAGAACCCGGTGTGCCAGCGCCGCAGGTGGAGGATTAGCCTATTGAGCCGTGGTGCCGGCCCTTCACTTGTATCTTTGCCCACGTATATTGTGCATGGGTTCAGGATTTAAATGTAAACAGTGAAACCACAGACAGCTAGACAAAAATACAGTTGCTTTTTTAAAAAGATTTGTTTATTTTATTTGAAAAGCAGAGTGACAGAGAGGGAGAGAGAGGGATTGAGATTCACACCCCAAGTGGCTGGGTCATACTGAAGCCAGGAGCCTGGAACTCCGTCTGTGGCTCCCATGTGGGTGGCAGGGGCCCAAGTACTAGAGCCACCAGGTGCATTAGCAGGAAGCTGGATCAGAAGCGGAGCAGCTGGGACTCGAGACAGTGCTCTGATATGGGCTGCCGGCGTTACAAGCGGTAGTGTCACAAGGCAGGCCCCAGAAGATCGCTTTTTTAAATTATGAAGACGAGATCTGAGCGTGATACCTTACGGCTGGAAACCACAAAGCAAGTGCTTCTCCATAAGGCACCCGGCAATGCCTGGACATATTCTCAGTTTGTCACGACTTGAGAGGGGCTGCTACTGGCATCTGGTGGGTGGGGGAGCTCTTCCACCCAGAACAGCAGCAGCACTGAGGTGCAAAACCCCTGCCACCAAGTGAGCCGCTTTCTTGAAAAGCCTAAACACCTGAATTTTCTGTACAGAAAGAAAATCCCACCTTAACAAAGTTTAAAGATACTCATCTATAACAGACACGTGGTGGTGTGCTGTAAAACACTGGAGATGCAAAGTGTTCCCGCGGAAGAACAAGGAAACACCAGGTCGTCCAGCGAGACCGGGCGAAGGCTGCACACAGGGCGTCCCTGGCCTGTGCACTTGAGGGGGTGAGTGACTGGGGTTGGGGGGGGGGGGCAGCACAGATGACATTGGTGCTCAGGCTATTGCAGTCTCTGCAGAAGGCAGTTTCGCTAGAAAGCAGAAGTTCAGTCCTTCTCCCAGCGTTTTCACTCCTAGGTTCAGTGTACAAGGGGTCCTCAAAGAATGCACTGAAAACACATATTATGAAAAAAAACTGGCTTGCATTTCAATTTTCTTCTTCACCAAAGCAAACTTAAATTTTTTTAATTCATTTATTTGAGAGGCAGGCAGAGAGCTCCCTTTTTCTAGTTCCCTCCCCAAGTGTCCAACAGCCACCGCTGGGCCATGCAGAAGTCTGGAGCTGGGAACTCAATCCACCTCTCCACTGTTTAACAGGGACCCACCTGGAGCCATCACTGCTCCATCCCAGGCTGTGCATTAGCAGGAAACTAGAATTGGAAGCAGAGACAGGACTCAACCCCAGCAATACATGCGGGATGCAGGCACCCCAAGTGCCCAGTGATATCTTGTTTTATGTTTTGTTTTCTTTGAGCCAAGTGCTATGGTGTCTTATTCACTGCACTAAACTCCCACCATCAAACTTACTTGTAATTCCATCTCCATAAACTTTCTGAAGCACCCTCATATTGACAGCTGTGCAAAGGTGACTACAAAGTGAGGTTCATCAGAACACCATGTATAATAGCAGTACTAGAAATAATAACCAGGCCAGCACTGTGGCACAGCGAGTTAGAGCCCCAGCCTGCAGCACTGGCATCCCATATGGCCACTGGTTCGAGTCCTGGCTGCTCCACTTCTGATCCAGCTCCTGGATGATGTGCCTGGAAAAGTAGGGGAGGATGGCCTGGATCCTTGGGCCCCTGCACCTACATGGGAAACTAGAAGCTCCTGGCTTCAAATCAGCTCATCTCCGGCTATTTGTGGCCATTTGGGGAGTGAAACAGTGGATGGAAAACCTCTCTCTGTGTGTCTCTACCTCTCTCTATAACTCTTTCAAATAAATAGAACAAATCTTTAAAAAAAAAAAAATAACCCAAGCCATTTACAGATCAAAGATAGCCAGCCACACTGTTTGAAAAGTAGGAGTGGGGACAGGGGTTGTGGCACCATGGGTTAAGCTGCTGTTGGGGTACCCACATTCCATATCACAGTGTTGGTTCAAGTCCTGACTACCCTGTTTATAATAAATTTAAAATTTATAATAAATATAAAATTTATAATTTTTAAAGTTTATAATAAATATAAAATTTATAATAAATTAAAAATTTAAAAAGAAATATGTATTCTGGAGTAAAACAGCTGGGCTTGCATGTGGATATGCCGGTTTGAGCTGTGTGACCTTGGGCACGTCACTTGGCATCTCTGAGCTTCAGTTAACTCCTCTTCCATGGGGTAATCTCGACCTACAAGGTGGTGATTTGATATTTCACTTGTTCTTTGTTCAGTAACATTTGCCACGTCCTGTTGGGTGACTAAGACAAAGTCCAGGCCCTCCTGGAATTTACAAGCTGGGCTGTCAGGGGCGGCATGGGGAAGACAAAGTGAAATGGGTAGACCAGCAAATGAATGAGTTCACATGAATTGTGATAAGAGCTAGGGAGGCACCAACAGGATGCCTCGGAGAGTGTGAGGGGCCAAGGTCTGCACTTGAGAGGGAAGGTCAGGCTTGCTTCTCTGAGGAGGGGGCAGTGAGGACGCCATCTGCATGATGAAAAGAAGCCAGGCACCCCAAGATGTCCCCCAAGGCCCCAGGAACAGCACATTCCTCACCAGCCTGGAGGTTGGGGGATCTTCCAGGAGCCAGAGGAGTCAGGGTGTCTGAAGCAAGCAGGGTAGGACCTGGGGACAGAGCACGAAGTGGGAACATGGAGGAGAGAATGTCATCCAAGGAGCTGTGGTACATGGAGAGTGACACTGCCTGGCCTCTGGCCTCCTGGGAGAACCTGAGAGCAACCTGAGGTTGGCTGGGGAAGGGAAGGAGCCACTCAGAGTCGGAGTCTACAGAGAGTAATAGGGCTTGGGCCGAGGGCACCACGGCCAGGCAGCGGGGCCACATGGACAGGGCGGGTGTGTATTTTAAGGATCACATGGGCAGGACTTGGAGGGGAGCTGAATAAGGCGCAATGTGGGAGAGAGAAGACTGGGTGGCTCCCAGGTGTTGGATAACTCTGAGGTTTTTGCCCTGGATGAATCGTGGCTAGTAGAGGAGGAGGATTAAGCGTTTGTTCAGATCTATTCATTTTGGCAAGGACTCCTGGAGACTGGGAGGAGATAGTGCAGGCAGCCCTTGGGTGAAGTGGCTCACTAAAGTGGAGGCAGTAGCACAGGACCTGGCTATGCACTGGTATCTGTGGCGCCGTGTGCTGTGTGCTCTGAACACACACAGGGCATGTTGTGGTGAATATGGCAACGGTTGCCGTGTTCCTGTGCTCGGCCTGGGACCGGGAGGACCTCCAGAGAAGTGGAACCACCTGAGTAATGCAGCTGCATCTGAACTCATGGCAGGGTCACATCCCCTAAACCCATCACAAGCGGGAGATGTCACAGGTGGAAAATGCAGTGAAGGCCCCTACCCCGCCGGCAGCCCCGAGCCCTGGAGAGCCTGGGTCGGTCCTCTCATGACCGCGAGGTGACTAGGGGTGCGCTCGCTGCCGCTGCTCAGCATTTCCAGGGGTGATGGGACCACAGGCGCTAGCCCAGGAAAGGTCGGCATCCACACCCCAGGTATGCAGTGCACCAAGTGTGTGCTGCTTCTTTGTCATAGTCAGTTGAAAAGCTGTAAGCTTGGGGCTGGCGCTGTGGTGCAGCAGGTTAACAGCCTGGCCTGCAGTGCCGGCATCCCATATGGGCGCTGTGGTTCAAGACCTGGCTGCTCCACTTCCGATCCAGCTCTCTGCTATGGCCTGGGAAAGCAGTAGAAGGTGGCCCAAGTCCTTGGGCCCCTGCACCTGCATGGGAGACCCGGAAGAAGCTCCTGGCTCCTGATCGGTGCAGCTCTGGCTATTGCGACCAATTAGGGAGTGAACCAATGGATAGAGGATCTCTCTCTCTCTCTCTCTCTCTGCATAACTCTTTCAAATAAATAAATAAATCTTAACAACAACAAAAAAAAAGCTGTAAGCCCAGGTCTGTTTGGATGTGTGCATACAGAGGTTTACTGTCAGAAACTGATTCACAGGATTTTGAAAGCCAGCAAGTCCCCCCCAGTCTGCAGGACGGGCTGTTGAGACTAGAAACCCAGGAAGAGCTGGTGCTGCAGCTCCAGTTCTGAGGCCCAGTTTGAGTCCTGTGTTTTTGCTGTGTTCAGGCCCTCAGCTAAAGGACCATCCACTTTATGGAGATAAATCTGCTTTACTCAAAATCCACCTGTTAATCTCATCCACTGACACCTGCAAAGAAACCTCCAGAATAATGTTGGACCACCTTTGTGGGAACCATGGCCCAGCCCAGGTGACGCTCAGCGTTGGCTTCCCTTGCTCCTGCTTCCTGACTTGACTCCTCCTGCTTCCTCGCCCCTCTTCCCCAGCAGTCAGCTCTTTCATCCTGCTTTCCCACAGCCCCATACAGGCCTGTGTTGTCCTTGGCCCCTGCCCTCAGCGGTGGGACAAAATGTTCTCGGTTTCAAAGCCTTCGTGGTTCTCCCCCTATTTGTCAATCTAATTTTAAAGAAGATTTATGTATGTATGTATGTATGTATGTATGTATTTTATTTGAAAGGCAGAGTTACAGCAAGAAAAGGAGAGAGATGGACAGACAGGTCACTCCCCAGATGACGACAATGGCCAAAGCCAGGAGCCTAAAACTCTACCCGGATATCCTACATGGGTGGCAGGGGGCCCAGAACTTGGGCCATCTTCCACTGCTTTCCCAGACAAATTAGCAGGGAGCTGGATCAGATGTGGAGCAGCTGAGACTTAAATCAGCAGTTATATAGGATGCCAGTGTTGCAGGCAGCGGCTTTACCTGCAGCACTACACTAGCCCCTGTCAATCTAATTCCTGCCTCCCTCTCTGGGTCCATCTCTTCCTGTGTTCTGTGGAATTGCTCAGAACCCCTGTCATTCTTTGTGTTTATATTACAGCACTATTCGCTGCAGCCACGATATGAAACCGAGTGAGTGTCCATGAACAAGGGAATGAAGGCAATGTGGTATATTATATATACACAGGGGAGTACTCTTCAGCCATGAAAAGGGATGAAATCCTGTCATTTGCAACAAGGAGGATAAACCTGGAGGACACTGTTAAATAAAGGCACCCAGGCATAGAAAGACAGGAGCATAGAAAGATCTCAATCCTGTGTGGAATCTGAAGTGGAACTCACAGCCGTAAACAGTAGAATGACGGTTCCCAGAGGGCGCTGAGGACAGGAGAGGCTGGTCACCAGCACAGAGATACAGGTAGACAGGAGTGAGTCCTGGCGTTCCATAGCACGGCAGGGTGATGACAGTTAGCAGTGTTATAGTGAATAGTTCAAAATAGCTGGAGGAGAGAGTTTTGAATATCTCACCACAATAAAGTGATGTAGGAGGTGACACTAAGCTAAATACCTGGGTTTGCTCCCTCAGTCCACATGTACGTTGTGTGCATGGATTGAAACATCACACAGTACCCCATAAATGGGTATAATTATTCATTGGAAGCAAAATAAAAAATATATCCCTTCCTTAATTTTTAAAAGACATCCTTATTTTGCTTGTTAATTTCCTGAGGAACATAGAGAGAAAGAGAGAAAAGGCACTTCGTTAGACCACCACCCAGATTTCCACAATGGCCAGAGCTGAGCCAGGATGAAGCTAGGATCTAGAAACCCAATCCAGGTCTCCCATGTGGGTGGCAGAGACCGAATACTTGAGCTATCACCACCGCCTCCCACAGTGTGCTTTAGCGGGAAACCAAACAGGGAGCGGAACTGGGACTCGAACTCAAGCACTCATGTGGGACGCAGGGGTCCTGAACACCCTTCTCCTTACTTTTTGCCCCAAGTATGCTTGTTCATTCTTCAGGGCTTCAGCTTCAGGCTCACCTCTTCCGGGGAAGTTTTCCCATTCTCCAGGCAGAATTAATTGTTCCTTGCAGGATCTCACCATATTGTGGGTGCTGCTCAGCTGCAGCAGCTGTCACTCCACATTGTAGCTGCTGTCACTGCACTTGCAGCTGTTCTGAGCTGGCTAAGGGCTTAAATTCATTTTCCAGGTTCTTGCCTTTTACTTAGAGAAGAATTCTAATTACAGGCCCAAACACGGCATGCAGTGTGATCAACTTTATTTATAAAGCAAGGAAAATACACAGGCTCATTAAGGCTTTATTAAGGGAGAATGGGTCCAAAGAAAGGGAATTATCCTACCTTGCTCCAATCATCCTGAGTCCACGTAGAGGAGAGAGAGCTTCCGCTCTTCCTAGCTTTTTATGCACTTGGAAAAACAGAAGTGCTTACGTGGTACCACCCACATGTCCCAGGTAAAAAGAGGTACTTTCTGGGGAGAGGTCCCCTGATTGACAGGTAGATGAAAAGGACAGCACCAAGTGAAGGAGGTGCAGCTTCCAACTCATGAACTTAAAATCATCTATCTAAGCTGTCCTACTTGACAGCCACACTGTCACCCTGGAAGGCCACGCCCTGCCCCTCCATAATAAAGGAGCAGGCGCACTCAGCTCTTTTTATAAACACTCTTGTGTGACTTGTGACGGGCCGACGACAGGTCTGCTGGAGGCCGTTCCAGAGGAGGGATAATCAAGTCTAGGAATAGAGCTGCGGTGGACACTGCCACTCCTGCATTTCCAGGCTGTCCAGGCACAGAGGGGCCTGCCCGGTGGGGGGGGGGGGGCTTCTCCTGCCCTTCTGTGCTGAGACTGCACCCTGCTCTCCCTGCCTCCAGCCCCATGTTTGCACCACATGGCTGGACTCAGACATCGCTGGGGCCAAGGCTAGCTCTGCTGAGGCCTGAGCTTTCCCCAGGGGCTGATGGTTAAAGTCATTTGCGTCTGGTGTGGCGCTCCCTGGCCAGGGCCCTTGCCGTGATTCAGATCCTGCAGGGGCCCTTGCCATCTGCGCTGTGGAAATGTACTCCCTGCCGGCAAGCAGCTCAGAAAGCTCCTTCCTGAGAGCCCTGCCTAATCCCTCTGCAGCTCACATTTCCTGTACTTGACGTTCTAGCCCCGCGCCACTTAAATCTAGTAGAGCTGGGGAGCTTCGAGACCCAGGCAGAGCCAACTGCCACCTCTGCACAGGTGCTCCTCCCTCCACCCAGGCTCTGTGTGCCCCTCTGCCCTAGCCGTGGACGCCCATGGCCTCGCAGAGGTGGTGCCAGCTTGTCCCCACCGTGAGCCAGCCAAGCCCTCTAGCGTAGGGTGTTCTCCGTTTGCATCCTCGTAGGATTGATGGGACAGGCTGTTGGGTGCTCCTGCTTGACTGTGCTAGCAGTCATGGCTGTGGCAGAAACATATGGAAATGTTCCCCTTTTCCTTCATCTCTTAATTTGGCTCCCTCCGCCCCAGGCCCGCATTGCCCACACAAACCCTGCGTTATTTCACTTCATCATCCCGAAGTGCTTAGCGGCATCTCACAGGAACCAGGGGGAAGCAGCAGCTGTGAGGGCAGAGGCCTGGCCTTGCAGGCTCTGGGCTGTCATGCAAGGAGCAGAGAGGAGGGAGGGGATCCAGGGAGGGGCTGGGATGCTGCCCTGAGGAGTCACATGGATGGTGAGCAAGTTAGTGTTCCATGGTGCTAGCAAAAGAAGTCAGCTCTGGCAGATTCAGCCCAAAAAGGAAGCATCTGAAGAAATACAGGGGCTCCCAGAAGCGAAGTGCAGGTAAAAGGAGGCTTTGGGGTACAGGCCAGCGGTAGGATCAGGGCATTTCCTGAAATCTGGTCAGCAGGAACCTGGTCAGATGAGTGGCTCACTCTACTTGAGATTTAAGGACAGAGCCTGCTGGCCAGGCCTGGATCCTGTTCCCTTTACCTCTTAGCCTGGGGCTTCCATGGCAAAGCTGACAGGCAGAGAGATCCCCTCCACTGAAGCCCTTCCCAGCCCTGACCCTCAGGGGTGCCAGGATGCTGCCTAAGGTGGGGGAAGGAAGTCTGGGTTTGGATGCAGGTGGACCCAGTGGTGAATGCCAGCCATGCACCCGTGGGCTCTGTGAGCTCGGGCAGGTCCTTCACACTCTGCATCCCCCTGTGCACAACATGGGGTACTACACTTCCCGAGTGTACAAACGGAGTGGAAGTGCTTGGGCACACAGTGGGCTCCTCGCTTATCCCTAAGGGAAGTGGACTGTGGCCCCCAACCCAGGTGGGCAGGCAGCCAGGATACAGCTCGTTATTCCAGCGGGGGTGATACTAGGAGTGAGCACAGAAGCAGCGGGCACCTTCCTTCTGTTCCCTCCTCTGCATGAACAAGTGTGGCTTCTTCATCTCTGGGTTCATCCAGTGCCAGGAGCCCTCGGCAAGAGAACCTTCTGTTAAAAGACAGGAAGAACAACTCCTGGCTCCCTGGGGAGCCCTTGGACTTGAGATTCCCTCTGCTGCTCTGTGCATTATCTGCAGGCAGTTTCACAGCCCTTTCATGGTCCACCAAAGGCCCCCTCTGCCTCTCTGTTCCTTTGTGTTTTCCTCCGCCCTGCCTTCAAACAGCAGAATGCCAGTAGAGTCGCCTGCCCCCCTAGGTCGTGATTTTCACAACACTGATGGGCTTGAGGCTGCCTGTGCTCTGCTCATGTCTGTGCGGATAGACCTGTGTGGACCCCAGAGCCGCAAAAATGCTAGCAGGGGAAGAAGTTCAAGGTGGAGGAGGCTGAGGCTACGAGAGGGGTGGGCTCATGAGGAAGGAGCTGTCCAGGGAGCCCAGGACCTGTCCTCTCAATTTTGAATGTACTGACAACACCTCGGGTGCCCCTGGGGAGCAGGGGCAGCAGGTGTCTCAGTGGCTGACCAGGGAACACCTCCAAGCTTTGCCACTGATGGAAATGGATGATGAACACCTCTGGGAGTGACCACCCTCCCGCCTCACTGCTGGTGCCATGGATGGTGATAGAGTGACCTGCCTTGTGCCACATGTGGGCTGCAACATCCACTGTACCCCGGGCAGCACATTCCCGGCTGTGACTGTGGGCCTCGAAGTGCTTGCAGCATTTCCTCTGTCTGGGGCAACCTGGTGAGGGCAGGGGGCCACCTCCTGAGGGAGACTGGGGGCAGCTGCCCAGGGATGACTGTTCCCCACCCCCTTCCTCCTGCCCAATGCCTGTGTCCTCCCTAAAGTGGACATCCAGGCACTCCGGTGGGGCTGCAGGCAGAGAGGTCTAAACGGCTTACGTCCATTACCTGGAGTTCGGGGTGGGACAGGAATTGGCTGCCCACACTCAAGCAGACATCCAAACCCCACATCTCAGTGGGTTCATGGTTGATAGGCTAGGGTGGCAGCTTGCTCCCTTGGTGACATCTAAAGTGGCACCTGTAGGTAGTTACTGGCTTGCTAGGGTGTAGTCTGTTTATGTTTGGGTCACGGTCACGGTGGCTTTTCAAGGAGAGAGCACAGGATGGATAGAGGAAAAGTTGTGTTCCCTGTGTCTCTGCCTCTTAAATAAATTATAAAAACCCACCCCCCCCATCTAATCCCATGCTCTAGAATGTATTTTTTCGTTTTTGTTTGCTTTCTGTCAGACATGTAAACACATACACACTTAAATTTTTTTTTTTATTATTTATTTGAAAGTCAGAGTTACTGAGAGAGGAGAGAGAAAGAGATCTTCCATCTCTGGTTCACTCCCCAAGTGGCTGCAATGGCTGGGGCTTAGCCAAAATATGCAGTCTCCTCAGAGCTGCCAGCACTCCCTCCCTCCTCCTCTCTCCCTTCCCTGCCTTCTGGCCCAACCAGTAGTTCTCAGTCTCCTGCTTTGTCTCCCTGATCCCCCTTACTCTGGTCTCTGTGCTAAGCCCCAGCCAGCCTAACAGGAGGCCAGGGTGAGTAGCTGGCAAGGCCAGGCCCCTCCTTGGACAGCAGGGGATGGCAATGGATGCTCACAGGTGTCCAGTGCCTCTCACCACTGTCTCCTTGTTGTGTTTGCCTTTTTACCAATCTGTAACTCACTGCACACAGGAACACACATGTTGTAAGCTTCCAGGCCATTGAATTTCCACCAGCAGAGCACACCTGTGTCCAGGTCAACAGACAGCCCATGACCCGCCCCCAGAGACTCCCCAGGCACCTAGAGGGTACCCAGCAGCCTGATTTCTCACACAGTAGCTTATTGCCTGTGTTTTGAACTTTATGTGGCATGGCGTTGAGGCTGTGAGGGTCATCCATGGTGCTGCAGGGAGTTGGGGGCTGCCCATTCACTTGTTTGCTGTGCCACTGTTGGGCGTTTGAGTGGTGTCTGACTTTGGATTGTTATGAGAAGAGCTTCAGTAATGAACAACCTCATATATGTCATTTGAGGAACAAATGTACACATTGCTGTTGTTTTTATACCTACATTAGAACTGCTGGCCATAAGGCGTGCATGTGCCTAACTGGAGTTGATAGCACCAAATCGTTTTTCCAAAGAGAGCGATAGGCCCACCAAGCACACACAGGAATTCCGGTTGCCATGCACCCTCACCAATACACAATATTTTCTGTCTGGTTCCCTTTTGTCATTCTGGTGGCTTGCAGGTCTTTGTCTGGCTGGTTTTTCTGTTCCTTTGTTCTATCTGTCTGTCTATGTGCCAGCCACCTTATTTTAATCATCACAGCACCATAGTAAGTGATGAACAAGTTATGTTCTCCGGATTGCTCAGACTATTCTTTGATATTTGCATTTCCATCTAAGTTTTAAATCATTTTGCCAGTTGCTAAAAATGAAAGCAAAACCCTGCTGAGATTTTGAATAATATTCATTAAATATGAATTGGAGAGAGGTGACATCTACACAATCTTGAGGCATTCAATTCATGAACATTGTTTATTGCTTCATGTATTTGCGTCTTCATTATTTGAAGTGCTTTATAGTTTTGAATGTAGACATTTTGCATAATTTTTATTAGACTGATTCCTAGGAATTTTTTCGCATTTAAGAATTTTCCCTTCTGATTGTTTTTGATGATTGAAAAGAAATTTTTTAAAAAATTGAGAGACAGACAGAGTGATAGTTCTCTTTCCCAAACACCCACAATGGCTGGAGCTGGCCAAATCCAGGAGCTAGGAACTCATTCCAGGTCTCCCTTGTGGGTGGTAAGGACTGAACCGCCTGAGCCATCCCCTGCTGCCTACCAGGGTGTGCATTAGCAGGAGGCTGGAACTGGGAGCAGAGCCAGGACTCAGACCCAGGCACTCTGACGTGGGATGTGGCCATCCCAATTGCTGGGCCAAACACCTTCCCATATTATTACTTCCAATAGTTGAGTAGTCTTATTTAGATTTTCTGAGTATTTTCTATCACACAATCTATAAATAGAGTTTTATTTGTTCTTTTCCAGTCCTTGAAAGCCATTTGTTTCTCTTGCTGGACTCTGTTTTGGCAGGGGCCTTGGACAGTGTGCATAGAACTGGGAACGGCCAGCCATGCTGGTTTCCTGTCAGAACTCAGAGGAAATGTTAGGAGACACTTAAGAAATTATGATTGGGGCCGGCCGCGGCTCACTAGGCTAATCCTCTGCCTTGCAGTGCTGACACACGGGGTTCTAGTCCTGGTCGGGGCGCCGGATTCTGTCCTGGTTGCCCCTCTTCCAGGCCAGCTCTCTGCTGTGGCCAGGGAGTGCAGTGGAGGATGGCCCAAGTACTTGGGCCCTGCACCCCATGGGAGACCAGGATAAGTACCTGGCTCCTGCCATCAGATCAGCGCGTGCGCCGTCTGCAGCGCACCGGCCGCAGAGGACATTGGAGGGTGAACCAATGGCAAAGGAAGACCTTTCTCTCTGTCTCTCTCTCTCACTGTCCACTCTGCCTATCGAAAAAAAAAAAAAAAGAAAGAAATTATGGTTGGATATTAAAATTTTTTCAAATGATGTTTCTGCATTTATGAGGTGGTTGTATGATCTTTTTTCATTTTTTTTCCTGTCAAAATGGTGAATTACATTGATTGATGTTAGAATGGTAACCACTCTTGCGTTCCTGGAATAAGCCCCAGTTAGAGGGGATATATTATTTTAAGATGTTGCTGGATTCAATTTGCTAATGTTTTGTGCAAGGATCTTGCCTCTGTCGCCATGAGAGATGGTCTGATATTCTTCTATTGTCTGGCTTTGGTGTCTTGGTGATGTTGGTCTCATAAAACGAGTTGGGAAATATTATCTATTTCTCTTCTCTGGAAGAATTTGTGTGAGATTTAGTGCTGCTTTTCTCTTAAATATTTAGAATTCACTGGTGAAAATACCCAGGCCTAGGGATTTTCTTTAGGTTTCCATAATTAATGCAATTGTTTTAACAGCTATAAGACTTTGCTTCATGGTTTTTAAGGCAGTTTTATTAAGATATAATTCACATGCCATACAATTCATCTATTTAAAGTGTACACAATGATTTTTGTATATACAGCTTTACAACCATCACCAAAATCATTTTTTTATTTTATTGACTTTTTAAAAAATCATTTTCATTTTATTTGAAAGATAGATGGAGCAAAATCTTCCATCCATTAGTTCTCTCCCCCAAATGCCTACAACAGCCAGGACTGGCCCAGGTTCGAAGCCAGGAGCTCAGAACTCAATATGGATTCCCAGGTGGGTGGCAGGGACCCGAGTACCTGAGCCATCGTAAGCTGCCTCCCAGGGTGCTCATTAGCAGAAAGCTGGATTGGAAGCAGAAGAGCCAGAATCCAAACCAGGCCGTCCAGTAAGGGGTGCAGGCATCATAAGAAACATTTTAACCACTGTACCAAACCTCCACCCCTATTAAATTTCAAACTTTAATTTTATTTTTAATTGACATGTAATAATTGTATATATTTGTAGGCTACAATGAATTTCAATGCATGTAAACATTGCATAAGTATCAATAAATTCAGAGTAACTGAAGTCCCCAACATCATTTTTAGAACATTTTTAATTATCCCATACAGAAATCCTGCTTCCCCCCTCCCCCACTCGTCGTCTTCCAATCCCCCTATCACTCCCACCCCAACCACTGTCCCTACAGATTTGCGTATCCTGGACATTTCATATAAATAGAGTCATTCCATATGTGACCTTTTGTGTCTGGCTTATTCTGCTTAGCGTAATACTGTAAAGATTCATCCATGTTGCAGCATAGATCAGTGATTCATTCCTTTGTGTGGCTGACTAATACTCCACTATGTAGCTGTGCCACACTTTGTTTATCGTGACTTGGTTGGTGGGCATGTGGATTTCCACTGTGTTGTGATTAATGCTGCTGGGAACGCTCTTGTGGAAGTGTTGGTGGGAGCATAAGTTTTCTTTTCTTTGGGGTAGCTACCTATGAGTGGAATTGTTGACTCATGCCTCATTATTTTTTACTGCTGAACCATATATGCATAGCCCCAAGTATATTTAACAACTATTGTACCCATGGTCATTTGTTTTAACTTTTGCTGCTGACCAGTGCCCCAGGCATTGCTCTTCAAGCCATGGTCTATGAGTGGTTGCTGGCCCTTGAACCATCTGGCTCTGTAACCAGATTGGAATAAAAACTGGCAAACTTGGGAAACTTTTACAGCAATTGAACCAGTCCTTTTATGTCTAATTTTCGAAAAAAAAATGAGTCAAGATTTTAATGGTTTTTGGCTTTTTAAAATTTCATTGTTCTTCTGCATCATTTTAGCGTGTCTTACAAAAGTATGGGTCCCTGACAAGTGGAAAGTTAGAAGAAAGGAAAAAATAAGGGGCCGCCCAGCAGGGGTAGGTAGAAGAAGCACCATGTCCCCCATGCCTCCGTGTTTGGCTGTCCCCGCTAAGAAGCAGAAGTGGCTGCCAAGGCCCCACTCTGAGCAGGAAGCAAGACTTTGGGGCAGGTTCACGAGAAGGGGTTAGGGGCACCTCACCTTGCATTTCTCTGCCCTTATCCAGATCAGTGGATACCCAAAGTGTGTCCCATCCAGACAATGGATCATGGATGTGCTCTGAGGACATTATGCCTAGTGACAAATGCCAATCACAGAGAGACACCTGCTGTGCCACGCCTCTTGTGTGTAGGGTTTGGAATTGTCAGAGTCCCAGAGACAGAGTGGATGGCAGCTGTGAAGGGGGGGGGCACTTAGTATGGACTGAGAGTTTCAGTGGGAAGTTTTCTGTTGTTTTTCTAGATCCTTGAGATGCACTGAAAGCTCATTTATTTGATGCCTTTCCAATTTCTTGATGTGGGCCCCAATTGCTATAAGCTTTCCTCTTAACACTGCTTTTGCTGTATCCTATAAGTTTTGATATGTTGCATTGTCATCTTCATTTGTTTCCAGAATTTTTTTTTGATTTCTCCTTTGACTTCTATGACCCACTGTTCATTCAGGAGCATGTTGTTCAGTCTCCATGTGTTTGTATGTGTTCTAGAGATTCTTGAGTTGCTGATTTCCAGCTTCATTCCATTGTGGTCCGAGAAGATGCATGGTATGATTTTGATTTTTTGAATTTGCTGAGACTTGCATTATGGCCTAGCATGTGGTCAATCCTAGAGAAAGCTCCATGCAGTAGTGAGAGGAATGTGTGTTCTGTGACTGTAGGATGGAAAGTTCTGTAGATATCTGTTAGGTCCATTTGGTCTATAGTGTTGATTAACTCTGCTGTCTACCTTGCTGATTTTCTGTCTGGTTGATCTGTCCATTGCTGAAAGTGGGGTATTGAAATTCCCCATTACTATTGTATTTGAGTCTAAGTCTCCCTTAAGATCCCTTAACATTTCTTTTAAATATCCAAGTGCCCTGTAATTACTGCATATATTTATAATAGTTGCATCTTCTTGTTGAATTGATCCCTTAATCATTACATAGTGCCCTTCTTTGTCTCTTTTCACAGTTTTTGTGTTAAAGTCTATTTTGTTTGATATTAGGATGGCTACACCAGATCTTTTTTTGTTTCTGTTATCATGGGGTATCTTTTTCCATCCTTTCACTTTCAGTCTGTGTGCTTCTTTGTTGGTAGATGTGTTTCTTGTAGGCAGCAAATAGATGGGTTTTGTTTTTTAATCCATTCATCCAATTTGTGCCTTTTAACTGGAGAGTTGAGGCTGTTTACATTCAAGGTGACTACTGATAAGTCACGACTTTGCCCTGCCATTTTTCCAAAAATATTCCTTTTTTTTTTTTTTTTTACTTTGGATTTCCTTTGTACTTTTACTGGGAGATTTTCTTCCTTTACCTTCTTTCATAGTGATGACCATGTTTCTGTGTTTCTGTGTGCAGCAGAAGCATCTTTGCAGGACTGGATGGGTGGTGACAAATTCTTTCAATTTCTGTTTGTCGTGGAAGGTCTTTATTTCATCTTCATTCATAAATGAGAGCTTTGCAAGGTACAGTATTCTGGGTTGACAGTTCTTTTTAGACTTGAACTGTATCTCACCCTTCTCTCCTAGCTTGTAGGGTTTCTGATGAGAAGTCTGCTGTGAGTCTAATTGGAAATTCTCTGAAAGTAATCTGGCATTTCTCTCGTGCACATTTTAGAATCTTTTACTTATGTTTTACTGTGGAGAGTTTGATTACAATGTTTCATGGTGAAGATCTTTTCTGGTCATGTCTATTAGAAGTTCAATGTGCTTCCTGTACTTGGATGCCCCTTGCCTTATCCTAATTAGGGAAATTTTCTATTATTATTTCACTAAAAAGGCTTTCTAATCCTTTCTTTCTTTCCACACCTTCAGCAACTCTTAGAACCTATGTTTTGGGTCATTTGATAGTATCCTGTAGATTCCCAACATTGTTTTTTTAGTTTTTTAATTCCTTCTTCTTGTTTTTGGTTTGACTGTATAATTTCCTGTGCTTTGTCTTCTAAGTCAGATATTCTTTCTTCTGCTTCACTGATTCTGTTGTTAAGGTTTTCCACTGCATTTTTTAATTTGTTCTATTGAATTTTTCATTTCCAATATTTAATTTTGATTTCCCTTTAAGATTCCAATTTCACGGGAGAAATTTTCTATCTTGTCATGTATGGATTTCATTAGTTCGTGCATTTGCTTCTGATTACTTCTAAGTAATTCTATGATCAACATTTTGAATTCCGTTTCTGACTTTTCTTCAATCTCATCATCTTCACAAACTAGTATTGAAGTGTTGTGGTCTTTTGGGGACATCATGTTGTCTTCCTTATTGTTTCTTGAATTGGTGCAATTGCTATTCAACATTTGTGGAGATACTCCTTGGTTTCTTTGTTTTTTTGTTTTTGTTTTTGTCTGTGGTAGCTTTTATCTTTGGACTATGTCTGAGTGGATTAGTGGAGTGCCTGCTTTCAGGGAATACATGGTGGGAGGTGTGGGGGGTGTGGCCAAGGAGCTCTGTTCAGTGCTCCAGGTTGAAAGGCATGTCTGAGGTAACACACTCAGTGGTGGCATGGTAAATCTTCTTTTTTTTTTTTTATCATGGGGAGGATTGCTTTTGTCTGTTGGCATAGACTCCTCTCCTCAAAGGAGACCAGTGCCTGGGCGCTAGCCCCACTGTGTATATTGTTTGTTTGCTCTGCCACAAGGACCACAAAAAGGATCTGTGGCATCCTCCATATAAGCTCAGATTCTCCAGCAATGTCCATCCACCAGGTAACCAGGGAGCCCTGATGGTGTGGAGCCTTCCACAGTTACTGCCCAAAATCCCAGCCACACTGAGTCCTCCCACACAGCCTCTGTGTTTTCACAGTCCTGGTACACAAGCCTCCCACAGTCATGAGCATCCAGCTGTCTGTCTGTTCTCCCCACCATACTCAGGAGTCTCCACCTAGCTGGTTGCTAGGTACAGACATGAGCTGGCCCAGCTGTTATGTATGTCCAAGATGGCGCCTGCTCTCTGTCAGCTTGTTACAGGATGCATTGAAGGGTGATTGGGGAGAGAGAAAGGATGCCCCCCTTAGTTTTTTCTCCTCTAGTTTGAGCCCAACAGGGCTCTAAGCCAGATTCCCTCTAGGTTTTTCCTGCAGCTATTTTGCCAGTGGCTTGGGCTGCAGTCTGGTCTCACCTGATTTTCCAGCGCTGGTACAGAGGCTCTCGACTACTGCGGTCCTGAGTTGTGGGCATCCTTGCCCTCCACATGGGTCTACTGTGTCTCTCCAATTTGCGTAGTTTTCTCTGCTGTTTTCTCCCTAACTCTTCCCTGAGACTGCACTCTTTCCACTTCTTTTTTTAAGATTTATTTTATTTATTTTGAAGAACAGAGTTACAGAGAGGTAGAGACAGAGAGAGAGGTCTTCTGTCCGATGGTTCATTCCCCAGACGGCCACAACGGCCGGAGCTGCACCAATCTGAAGCCAGGAGCCAGGAGCTTCTTCCAGGTCTCCCACGTGGATGCAGGCGCCCAAGGACTTGGGCCATCTTCTACTGCTATCCAAGGCCATTGCAGAGAGCTGGATCAGAAGAGGAGCAGCCGGGACTAGAACCAGCTCCCATAACGGATGCTGGCACTTCAGGCCAGGGCTTTAACCCACTGTACCACAGCACCGGCCCCCCACTTTATACTATCTTCTCCTAGACTAGAGCAGCAAGCTCCCTCCCTACTCCGCCATCTTAATCCAATTCACTGGGAGGTGATGGAAGGTTCTAGAAGTGCTTGGTGGCAATGGCCACACAGATTGTGGATATACCTTACTGCTGTTGAATGGTGCACAGCAAAATGGCTGAAAGAGTACATTTTACGTTGTCATGTTGTATTTAGGTAGACTCAGCTCTCCCTGGTAGTCTCATTTTGCCCTACCATCCTCAATATCCTGGGCACTACCCCAGCTTACACCTGGCGTTAGTCCCAGCAGGGTGGGTGGCTTGCTGCAGTGACACGGGGCCTCCAGACAGGTGCCCCTGGTTTTAGTCTGCACAGCCGCTCCAGCACAGCTCCAGAGTCCAGGTGGCCTGAACGACACACATCTGTTTCTCTGGGTTCTGGAAGCCGGGGCTCTGCCGTCAGGTTCTGGTGAGAGCTCTTCCTGTTCTGCAGACCGCTGCCCTCTGATAGGTCCTCCCATTGTGGGCCCCTCCCTCACCACCACATAGGCCCCCTCTTCAGATCCCACTGGGTACTCACAGATCAAGGGGGATGCAGACACCCAGTCGCAGGGCCCACTCCCTGACGCACGGCCTTGCCAGGTCACGTGAATGCCTGAAGGCTCAGTTTCCCCTCTGTAAGATGGGCACAGGAATGGCCTCCCCTGAGTTCTAGGGGCTTCTGTGCAACCCTGGTAGAGGGACTGCAGGAGCAGTCACCTGCAGTCACCTCAGTCAGTGCCCAGTTAGTGTTTCCAGGGCACCTTGGACCCTTTAGCCGAAGGCCCATAGCATCGGGCGGAGGACACTATGTCACTCGCCTCTGCAAGGCTGCCTTTTCCAGCTGTTGCTGTGTTTTTTAGATTCAGGCAGCCACAGAGCAAACCATCGCCTGGGGCCTCACCCAAGACATTGGATTCCTCCAATGACCTGATTATTTTTAAAGGGATAATAACTAAATCATGACTAGATAAACAAACTCAGCAAAAAAAAAAAGGGGGGGTTGTGGGAGTCTGGTATAAATGTTCAGGCAGAGGCCTCAGCTTGGCCTTCTACAGGGAGGTCACTCAGGCTTGGCTGGGACAGCACCCAAAAGGGGAGTCCACAGGGGACCCACCCACCCGTGTCAGAAGATGACACACCCCAGCCGGCCTGCATGCACACTTGTGTGTGTGCGTGGAACGTGGCCGTGCCATCTGCCAGCAGTCTCTCCCGTTCTGGTTCTCAGCCGGGACCGTGCACTCTGTCTCCTCTCACCATTCTGAGTTGAGCGTGGTGTGGGCTCAGTCACTGCAGGGCTGACAGACATGGGGCACCTCATGTCCTTCACTGGCAGAGGGGACACACAAGATGCTGGTGCAGGCTCCAGGGCAATGGGAAGACAGGCTGAGTGAGCTGACACTAGCAGTTAGTAGATAGGGAGTTCTGCCAGCAGGCAGGGCTCTGAGAAACTCTCCCAACTTGGCCTCTATAGTTACACTCAGGTACATGATTTGTGGCAGAAGTAAAGACTGCATTAGAAATTAGTGCAATCTGAAAGCCAGTGTATTTGTTAGGTATGTGTTTAGCAGCAGGTAACAGAATCCCTAACTTAAGCACGTAAAGATTTATTTTCCTTGCATGATGATAACTCTAGAGGTGGGTGGAAAGCAGCTTACCTGCTGTGCCGCAACACCAGCCCTGGGCCTTGTCCTGCGGTAGAACCACCCATCTGGGGCCTAGGCTAGTAAGTGCTGAGAGGCCCACGGGGACAGAGACGCTAGGCAGCCATGGGCATGAGGCTCAAAATGGCTCAGCGTGGTGACTCCATGTGGTCGTGAGAAATGGTAGGTGGCTGTTTGGTCTTGTTGCTATGTGGCAGTAGGTGACGAATACACCCTCTCTGAGCAAGATGGCTGCCAACACCAGGCTCAGAAATCCCAGTGCACATGAAGCACTTCTTTTCTGTTGGACCAGGGCAGGTTTAGGATTGAGGTTCATTTAGCCAACGCCAGTCACTTGTGCATCCTGGAGTCCAGCATGGTTGTCAGGGTTAAGACCAGGCTGAAGCTATGCACCTGCTGTTGTGATGATGGGGCAGTCCCAGCCAACACGTGAGCTGGTGTAGGGTGGGGAAGGGAGCAACAGAGGAGGCAGTGGTGGAGAGTTAGTCACAGGAAGTGTGTTGAGTGAGTGGTCCTGAGTGGGCTTAGATGAGAAGGAATTTATAAAGGGCTAATATTTAATCCAGGACTTGGCACAAGTATGGGACTAGGCGAGCAAGCTGCAAGTAGAAGACCCAGAGGCAGGAACGTGTACACTCTGGGTGATTGACAGCCAGGTGAAGACTGGGATTTGGTACGGCATTTGGGAGACGCATGTCACAGCTGAAAGCCGCTGTGTTGGGCAAAACTCCAGGCATGTTTTAGTTCCGTCCCCTTGAATTTAAAATTCAGTTGTCCTTTCAGAAAGTTTCCAGGCGTTTCTGATTCGCTAAGTTATTGGGGCATGTGTGTGTGTGTGTGTGTGTGTGTGTGAGTGCAGGGAGCTGTTTCACTACAAGGAAATCCTGGAATCCTCATTTTGGCATCTTCCCTTTTAGGCTGCTGATCTGAAGAATGAGAGGTTGCACTGGGCTTTTGCAGGGTCCTGGCTGCCCAGGGAGCTGAGCAGCGGCATCTGAGCAGGGCAGCTGCAGTTGGAAGTCAGCCAGGTCCCCAGGGAGCAGACAAGGGATGCCATAAGTGGACACCATGGGTGTTCTCCCCTGGGGTCACACAGTTGTCGCCAGCTCTTTGAAGAAGCCAGGTGCCATTCCCCACATACCCTCTACTCCCCCAGTGCTCACTCAGCCCCTTGGACAGTTAACACGGCAAAGTGCTCCATGCAAGCTTGTCACTCCCCAGCCACCCAGGCAAGCCATCTGGGAGATGTTCCCTTGGAAGGCTGAGCTGTGATCCAGAGGCCACCAGAGCTGGTAGAGGCCCAGGGAAGGGAGGTGAGGGCTGGCTGATCATCTTAGGGCAGAAGACAGAAAGGGCCAGCTCTTGGTTTTGGAAGTCAGGAGGCTGCTGGGCTTGTGCTGGGGAAACGTTTGGACAGCTGTTCTGGCAGAGAAGGAAGTACTCTGCAGCGGATGCTGGGCCATTTGTCATGAGCTTCACAAAGAACCTGAGGCCGCAGAACTTTTCAAAGGAAGTGGGCTTAGTAAGCTCACAGTTCTGTTGTTTAAGGGCATGGCCCCAACAAGCACTGGCTCTGCTCCGGTGAGGGCCTCATGGGGATGAGCGGGTCACAACAGTCGGCAGGAGTGCATGCAGAATGGGGCAGGTACCTGCAAGACAGGACCCACAGAGGGGTTCTGGGGTCAGCTCACTGTCATAAGGCTGATTCTCAAGAGAGCACAATCGGAGCCCCAGGGCAACTGCTGGGGTCCCTCCCACCAGGCCCCACCTCCTAAAGGGCCCACCACCTCCCAGCACTGCCACATTGGGGACAAAGCCTCCAGCACATGAAACTGGGCACAAACCACAGCACAGAGCAAGTGATATCTGGCCCACACCTGCCCCAAGTCTTCTGGCTGTTGCACTGCCCAATGCCCTCGGGACCGCCCTGACTCACCTTCCTGGGGCCTCTGCTCTCTGACCTTCTGCCCGTGGCTCTCTCCAGGCTCTGATCATCACCACCAATTTGGGCTGCATCTCTGAGAGCCCACCCCTATCTTTTCCCTCCCATACCAGATGCCCTGCAGGGTACTCTCAACCACCTCCCCACCCCAACTGCCCGTGGACTGCCCGTGGTCTGCGTGGCCTCTGACCATCCACCACTCCTGGCCCCGGGACAAAGGAGGCCGCCTTTCAAGGGGCGGAATTTGATAGGGAGTAAATGCAGGGAGAGTTTCCCAGGGCATTCTATGTAAAGAAGTCCGAGCAGCAGGATACTGCCATCATTCTTTATCAACAGCCATGGGGTGAGCACGAGGGAACACTGGAAGCTAGCCCTGAGCTTGAATTCGCATTCAGGGGTTCAAGTTCATTGCAGCCTGCCTGACCCCAACCCTGGCCCTGGCCCTGGCCCCTGAACTCTGGAGTGGAAATGCTCCATTGCACACCAGCCGGTCCCTCTCTGCCCTACTAATGCAGATTCCTGCGCAGAGACTCCTTTTATTGCAGATAACAAAACGTAACTGGAACTGGCTTCAGCATCAAAGGACGTTTATGGAGCTCTGGAGTTGGCTGGTTTCAGAAGCTGCTGACGTCCCCGTGGTGGGCTTGCCTGCCTTAGGCTCTGGGTGCTCTGCTTCCTTCTCGGGCAAGCTCTCCCCCTGGGAGGCAGCTCCAGGCCCACATCCCACTAGCTGGGCACCCGGCACAATCCCATAGAGGGTGCTCTCATCCCCCGAACCTGTTGCTGTCACTGGGAGGGGATTTTGGCCGGGCCTGGGTCATACACCCACCCTCAGCTCAGAGGATTGGGCAGCCCCCCCAAGCCCACATAGGCTGAGCCTGTCAAAGGAGTTGGATCCCCAAAGGAACTTGGGGTGATAAATAGAAGAATGGAGAGAAGCGCAGGGGGATGCACAACCCATGGATGTTGCCCGTAGCCCCCACTCCCTCCCAGGTGTTTCTTCTTACTCCCCTGCCCAGAGTCTGCCATGTGCCCACTCTCATTGAGGTCCTTCCAAGCCTCACCTCCTCCAGGAAGCCATCTGTGATTGCTCCAGCACTTTGTGCCTTCTTTATTCCCAGAATGCCTAGGAGATTCATCTTCCTTTCACGCCAGGTCCATGTGTGCTTGTTACCTCCAGCTGTCACCATCTCTGTTTTTGAGCACTTGAGTCCCCCGCCCACCCTACCATGAGGGCAACACTCAAGACATGTATGTCACTGAAGTTGCTGCCGTGGACTTCTCTCCAGTTCTCCTGCCCCTCGGCTGTGCTGTGCCCATGGATGTGTCTCACAGGGTTTCATTTTCCCATGCTGAAGAGGCTTTTCCTGTGAGCCTGGGCTGCTTTCTCTTTTCGCATCTTGTCCTGATCATATCAGGTCCGAGCCATAGGGTCGTGGGATTGGCACCACTGCTGGAGCCTGCCCCGACGTGCGAGCTTAGCCAAGCCGTTTCACCTCCTGCCATTGCTTCATCGCCCTTGAACATGGGAAGACGGGCACTCACCTTGAAGAGAGGACTTAACAGACAGACGAGCCGTTAAGTGAATGAGTGCATGAAGAAATGGATGGATGAGTGACTGAATGAATGAAGTTGTTGAGCCACATGGGCTCCTCTACACAGGGGCCTCTAACACAGGGCAAGAGGCAGCCCCGTCTCACACCTGCCTCAGCTCCAGCTGGTCAGAAGCTGGGGGAGCTTTGCAGAAGCTGTAGCAGGTTTGGTTGGGTAGTCCCACGAGGAGGAGGCAGGGAGCAGGGCTGGGCAGGTCGAGGCACAACCAGCAGCAGCACCTTGCCTGTGCCGGCCATGGGGTGCTTTTCCTGGACTGCATCTGTCACCCATTTTCCTGGCAAGAGCACCCTGATTTTCCTTGGTTAAACGCTCTTCTCCATGCCCAGGCTGCGTGACTTGGGATAGGCTGGCCTCACTGCTTGGCTCCAGTGATAAGCACATTCCAGGCTTTTTCTGCAACCATTAAAATAGTGTTTCTTTGCACTAGGGCTGTAGAATTGATACAATATGTGTCCCCCAGTATGAAGAGGGCTCCCCCAACACAGAGAAAACAGAGCTGAGGGCTGGGAGAGAAGCCTGATGATGTCATTGGAGCACCTGAATCTCCATGGATTTTTTTTTGGTTGAGAGGCAGTACATTCTCTTTGTTTTACACTAATTTGACCCTGGTGCTGACCTTTAAAGATGAAAATCAGGCCTGATAGGCTGGTCTGCTGAAAGTGGCTGCTCCCCAGAGGTGCAATCGTGTGACCCTGGGGCTGTGTCCCTGCTGGCGCTCATTCCCATGCACATTTGCGTTTTCCATGTCCTTTTTGGGGGTCAGGAAAGTAAATGGCCATCCACAGGAGAGATTCTCAGGAAGCAGCCATTGCAGTGAGTGGAAGCCCACAGTCCAGAATTTGTCTGCCCTTCCATAACAATCCTGTGCTGTGCAGTGGCTCTGTCCTAGCAGGGATTCATGGGATACCATGGACCTTCAAATCTGGATGTGTGTGGAACACATTGAGCAGTCTTCCAGTTGTTCATCATTCAACGTCTTCATGAATTTTTTCTGGGCATGTCAGTTCCTATTTTACACACTCTGTTGGTTTGGTAATGGAAATAATTACATGCACTGATAAAGTGTGGCAGCAAATGAAAGCAAATGATATAAAAGCACCCATCTGAGTGCTTCCATGGACACACAATGAAGATCTTCGTCCACAGCTAAACGGGAACAGACTCCAGGGCTTCTCTTCCCTGGCTGGTTCCCAGCAGCTCTGGGCCTTGAGGATTTCTTAGAACTTCTCCATATCATGGAGTCTTTTCAGATCCTGTCTGGGCACACATGAGAGGCTGTGCTTGAGACATGGATGCAGGGCAGGGGTGCATTCTTGGCACTGTCTCTGTGTCAAAGTGGGACCATAAAGCCACCTGGGATGTCCAGAAGTTCAGACTGAGCATTCCAAATCCAAAAAGTATTTACTTTAGATATTTATTTTATTTATTTGAAAGACAGAGAGGGAGGTAGGGACAGAGTGAGGGAGAGAAAGATTGAGAGAGAGATTGAGAGATTGATCTTCCATCTGCTAGTTCACTGCCCAGATGGTCAGGGCTGGGCCAGCCCCAAGCCAGGAGCCAGGAACTCCATCTGAGTCTCTTTCATGGGTGGCAGGGGTCCAAGTATTTGGGCCATCTTCCACTGTCTTCCCAGACACATTAGCAGGGAGCTGGATCAGAAGTGGAGCAGCCAGGACTTGAACCTGAACTCCTATAAGGGATGCCGGTGTTGAAGCTTAACTCAGTGTACTACATGCCAGCCTTCCGAAAATCCATGATGCAACAAGTAGAAAATTCCACATCTGACCTCGCATGACAGGTCACAGTCAAAATGCAAATGTACTAAAAATATTTTATAGAATTACCTTCAAGCTCTGTGTATAAATGAATTTCATGTTTAGGCTTGAGTCCCATCCCCAAGATATCTCATTATGAATGTGCAGATAGCATTTTGGAAGGGACGCCCAAACTGTATGCAAGATTGGGGGTAGAGGGAGACTTTAAGAGGAAGGATTGGGGGAGGGGTGCTATTTGGCCCAACAGTTAAGATGCCAGTTAAGACCCACATCCAATATCAGAGTACCTGGGTTTGAGACCTGGCTCCAGTTCCTGATTCCAGCTTCCTGCCCATGCAGACCCTGGGAAGCAGCAGTGATAGCTCAAGTGACTGAATCCTGGCCTCACGTGTGGGAGACCTGGACTCAGTTCCCGGCTCCTAGGTGTGTCCCTGACCCAGCCCTGATCATTGCAGGCGTTTGGGGGAGTGAATCAGTAGATGGGAGCTCACTCTATCTATGTAACTCTCAAAAATAAAAGTAAAAAAAAGAGGAAGGGTGTCTTCAGCAGAATTGTTTGTCCTATAAGCTACCTTTGGTCCCCAGACTGCCCCTGTGGGTGCTTGGTGCCTGCCAGGGTTACAGTGTTGGGTGTTGGCCATATTGTTGGGTTGTGTGTGGATTACAGTGCACACACAACACGCACACATACTGCCCTGCTGCCTTTGAGTATGAGCTCACAGCCCACCCCGGGTACCTTCCTCCTCAAAAGATACCTTGGTGTCCTCATGTCCATTGACCCCTGGCTGGCCTCCACTTGGGCCTCTGGCATCCTGGGGCGGGGTGGGCCTCACGTTCCTGGTTGTACGACTGGGTCAGGGTTTCTTCAGCTTTTGAAGGAAGCCATGCTGCTCATACCGGGTGCTGAAGCCTGCCCCTGCCCAAGGGCCTGGTAGACAACCAAGCTCAACAGTTGTTCCTGTGGGATATGTCCCGACCTGAGTTCATGTGGACAAAATGTGTCTTCCCTGGGAGGGGAACTCTGCTCCCTGGTTGATTGTTTTCCAAAGACAATAACTTGCCTGGTTAGTTTTCCTCCTTTTTTCTCTCTCCTGCCCCCAAATTACAGAAAACAAAACATCCAGGTCATGTTTCCAAATGTAATTTCATAAACTGAAAACACATTTAAAGTCTCAAAGGGCTGAAGGCACCTTCACCTAGTTAACTCCAAACGTTTCTCATGTTTGCACAGCGTGTAGTCCTGCAGCTCTTTCCTTTTTCAGACAAACTGGAAAACTTGTTCCTTGGCTAAGACCTCCCTTCTCTTTTCATTTTTTGAAATTGTTTTGTTGTGGCAAAGAATATACAGCATGAAAATTGCCTTTTGAATCATTTTAAATGTACAGTGCAGTGACACTGATGACGTGCACAATGTTTTGTGCTGCCATCACCACCATTCCTAAATTTTTTCATCACCCCCAACAGAAACTCTGCAGCCCTTAACCAGTAGCTCCCCATGTACCCCTCCCCCTGCCCCGTGACCTCTAAGCTACTGTCTGTCTGTGATTCTCCTAGTGTAGACATTTCATGTGAATGGAGTAATATGATTTGTGAACTCTTGTGTCTGGCTTATTTCACTTAGCAGTGTTTCCAAGGTTCATCCAAGTTGTAGCGTCCATCAGTATGCCATCCCTTTCCATGGCTGAATAATATCCCATTGTAGGCGTGTACCACTTGTGTTGTGTACATTGCTTGGCTTCAGTTGCTTTTGAATGGTCTTTGGTAGTAAGTTCAATGTTATTCCCATGAAGTCTTCTCTTCGTGATACCATTTGGATGAATGAATGGAATGAAACAGAATGAACACATGTTGACTTGACTGTTCACTATAAACCAGGCTCTGAGATGGCACCACGCCACGTCATATCGTCTCTCACAGGAACGATCCACATAGATCTCACCACCCCACAATTCAGGGAGCATTCTGACCCCTCTCCTTGTGCCTGGGCTGTTCCATTTGTGACTCCTCCTCTGCTGGTTGGGGCAGAGGTTTGCTCAGGCGGTCATCCATATAGCCCTTTGTTGAACACCTGTTGGCCAGGTAATGTTGGGGACACTGGGGATACAGCTCAGCAGCCCCCTGCTTACCTACACTTTCACTTCCTGCTGCCTCCTACAGTGAATTACAGCATAAACACATTAAATGGGATGTTCCAGAAAGAAATGATTTGAGAAGTGTCATGAAACCCACACCACCCCCACTGCATCCCACCTGGAGTGTGAATTAGGCTTGGTGCAGGGCATCCAGGCTGTATTTACTGCCTGTCTAGTAGTCACCAAGTAGCTGTTCCCACGTCAGAATGAGTCTCCTGCTGTCTCAGTGCTGTATTCAAGCAACTCTTACTTTAATAATGGCCACAAAACACAAGAGTGCCTCAGATATGCCAAAGAGAAGCCCTAAAGCTTCCCTTAAGTGAGCGTTCTAGTACAGAAAGAAAAGTAATCATAGGCTGGGGTTGCTAAACTCTACAGTGAGAGTCTTCTATCCATGAAATTATGAAGGAGGGAAAAGAAATCTGTGATATCAGCTGTCACACCTCCAACCACCAATTGCAGTGTGTGGTGAGTGCTTAGGTAAGATACTGACCCTGGGCTCATGCAGCCCTGGGGGTCCTGGCTGCAGTAGAATCAGAGTGACAGGTGTCAAGGGGCTCACGTCTGTGATGGAGATCTCACCGTGCCTTGATGGGCACTCGTGGCTGCTTCTTGGTTGTTGACAGGTGGTTGTGGTGGCTGCAGCTGGTCCCTGTCCTGAATCTCTGTCCCCAGCTGGGATCTGGTCCCAGGGCATCGACAAGGAAGCCTCTCCCAGCACAGCAGTAGACACTTTGCATGCACACAGCCCCAGATGCCTGGGCCTTGTGCACAGAAAGACCCACTCCAGTCCCTTCAGAGAGCACACGGCACAGGCCACATCTGCAACTGTAAAGTCCTTTGCATCAGGAAAGGTGTGAGGTGCCTGAGTACTGTGATAGGCAGGGTGACCACAGTCCCTCGTGGAACATTTGGGGAGCCTGGGGCAGACTAGGAAGGCCAACCCATCCAGGCAGAGCACTGGGAACAGGATGGACAGAAGCCTCTCTCATCAGAGAAGCACTCTGTGAAGAGGGAGGGCCTGGAGTCATCCAGGCAGTGAGAAAGTAGGGTTTGTGTAGCAGTGGGGAGAGGCAGGCAGGGAACCAGATGGCATGGAGCTCGTTCAGGCCTTGTGCACTCTGCTTAGGAGTTCTGAAACTGCCCTGAGCCAGGAGGATCCACAGAGCACATCTTGGGGGAGTGGGTTGGAGCTTGCACTGCAGTCAGTGGTGGGGAGTTTTGAGGATGCCCAGCTTCAGTGCCTCTCAGAGGGCAGGCCGTGGCAGGTGCTTCTACAGGTGTTGAGGAATAGAACTGCTTGGGAGGCTGGTGCCGCAGCTCAATAGGCTAATCCTCCCCCATGCAGCACCGGCACCCCGGGTTCTAGTCCCAGTTGGGGCACCGGATTCTGTCCCGGTTGCCCCTCTTCCAGGCCAGCTCTCTGCTGTGGCCTGGGAGTGCAGTGGAGGATGGCCCAAGTGTTTGGGTCCTGCACCCCATGGGAGACCAGGAGAAGCACCTGGCTCCCAGCTTCGGATCAGCGCGATGCACCGGCCACAGCGGCCATTGGAGGGTGAACCAATGGCAAAAAGAAGACCTTTCTCTCTGTCTCTCTCTCTCTCACTGTCCACTCTGCCTGTTAAAAAAAATTTTTTTTTTTAAAAAAAAGAACTGCTTGGGATTGGGATCCAACTGATAGGGGAGAGAGAGAAGAAGATGCCAGGGGGTACACCCAGGGCTGATTCAGGCTGCCACGAGGCACAGGGTGATGGAAGACAGGTCAGGGCAGTGTCAAGGGGGATACCCCAGCTACTGCTGGTGTCGAAGACTTGGGGAGGGCAGTCACTGGAGCAGGCCAGAGAAGGAGAGGACAAGGCCATGGGCCTGACAAATTCACTAAGACAAGATGTCCCCAGTAAGCAAAGGGAGCCTGCAGATACGTGCAGGTAGGGAAAGCAAGGCTCGCCCAGTGCACCAGGCAAGAGATGCTGTGAGGACTTGGGGCATTGGATGCGAGGTGTGGGAGGGAGGAGAGGAGGAAGGCAGGACAGTGACAGCAGCACATGCTGGGAAAGGTGCATCAAGTGGGGTGCAGGGAGCCCGAGGGCACTGGGGGAGACTGGGAGCGTTGTCTTGAAGACGTCGGCTTCCTGGGTGAAGGGCGAGGGGCCCAGGAATGAGAGGTTTGAGGACGCCAGAGCTGGGTGGGCAAAAGAGCATGAAGGACCCCAGGCACCCGAGGGCCAGGGAGAGTCCTGGACGGAGCACGTCCTTCCCTCCCCAGCCACCAGGGACAGGCTCACACCGAGTGCTCACCCACTTCTGGTCTTCCAGCAGCACTGGGCGGACAGCATAAGGAACTGGGGTGGGGGCAGGGTGGGAGGGACACTGCGGTGAGCAGATGTCCCCTGGAGGCCTGCAGGGGGGTGGATCTGAGCCTGGCACTGTGCCCGCCTGCACATCTGCAGCCCAGCTGCCTCCACGTGTGTACAGCACATGGCTCCTGGGTGGGTGTCCCTTAGAACAGGCAGCAACTTTCTTCGGCCTGGAAAAGTTTGGCTTCAAAGAGTGATTTTCTTCTCTTTGGACTTAGGGGTGGGAGTGGGGGTGGGAGAAGGGGAAGAGTTCCAAATAAAAGCTAGAACTTTGGAACTTTGGCAGAAAACGCAAATGAGACTTGGTCCCTCTTTACTCAGCTTTGTTCTGAAAAAAGAATGTTTTTTAGAGAGGGAGGGAGAGAGAGAGAGAGAGAGAGAGAGAGAGAGAGAGAGAGAGAGAGATTCCCATCCGCTGGCTCATTGCTCAAATGCTGACAATGGCCAGGACTGGATCAGAGCCAAAGCTGGGAGCTGGGCATTCAATCCAGGTCTCCCATGTGGGTGACAGGAACCCAATTACCTGAGCATCACCTGCTGCTTCCCGGGGTCTGCGCTAGCAGGAAGCTGGAGTTAGGGTTAGGGTTAGGGTTAGGGTTAGGGTTAGGGTTAGGGTTAGGGTTAGGGACGTGGGCATCTTAACCACTAAGCTGAATGCCTGCCCTCTGTCCTGAAATTTTAAGCCAAGTTCTGAAAATGCCGTGTCATATTAGAACTTCTGACCAGGGGTTTGCATTTGTGGGCAAGAGTAACCCATGCTCTATGAGGACTTGGGGTTCTGAGGCTGGGAAAATGTGGTATTTTCCCTCCTGTGCATGCTGGATGCAAATACAGACTTTTCCATGCTAGTCCACAGCTCTGGAATCCCACAGCGTCCCTTTAGAATGCTGTTGGGGCAGCAGCTGCAGTGTCAGCTTCCCTACTAGGCCAAGAGCCCCAGGTCCATTCACTTGTGTGGCCTCAGCCCCATAAGCCCCCCTCCCCCCAGGATGTGGCACTGAGTGTCCTGATGAATTTGAACGCAGTGGGTTCACTGTTGGGTGAAGAAACTCTGGGCTCCTGGGTCTGTGTCTTGCAGTTGTCAATCCTTGAGTCCAAGCCTTGTGCTGTCACCAGAACAGTCTTCCAAATGAAGCCCAGATATCACACCTCCCTCCTCCTACAACCTGCAGTAACTCCCTAGTTCCATGGTCATGAGATCTAAATGTCACCACTTGGTACATCCTGGCCCTCACTGCCAGTCTGCAGGGCTCCTCCTCCAGACACACCTGCTCAGCTCCATGCTTGTGCACACTTGGGAATCTGGAGCATGCCCCTCACACGAGTCCTGGTGCAGCTGTAGGTGAGTTGACAAGGTGCTGTGTTAGTACAGAGCCTAGCATCACAGTAAATGCCCAACGCCTGTCCCAGGGTCCCCTGCTCTTGGGAAGGAGGTAGCCAGTACTCAGCGACATCCTGTCTTCACCTCCCTGTCTGCCCTTCTTGAGAATGCTTGTTCCTAGCAGCTCATGCTCCTGAGACACAGTCTTCTCTTTCTCCATACCCCTTTTCCTGGGCATGGGTAAAGTCAATGCAATGAAGTGGATACTGACCCCCAGGTTCCACTCCCAGCTCTGCCTCTCACCAGCTGCATGTCCCTGGGCACTTGTGGTGCCCATGAACCGGAAAGTCACCTGTGGCTTTGACTAGAATGGAGCAGGCAGGGAGTTCATGTTGGCCACATCATCTGGAGTCACAGATACTCAGTTGAGGGCTCTGAAGCCTGGTCGGAGCTGTTGCCTATGGGCTGGGGTGAAGGCATCTCACTCTGTGCTTGGGGCTTTGCAGGTCACAGCAGAACCACACATTGGCCCCTGTGCTCCCCACCCCCATCTACAGCAAAGCTCTGTGTCCTCTCTAAGCTGAGAGTGCGGAGGCTTCCCTATTCCCCCCCCCACACACAAACCCTACCGCCACCCCCAGTTTGCTTTAAACCTTGGGCAGGGCTACCCGTCCCTGGAACACAGCAGTACCCATGGGGGTCTTTCTGCTGTTTCATTTCTCCCTGCACACAGGTGTCTTTCCCCCAGCCAGTGACTGTGTTAATTGGCCATCCACACCTGCCCTGGTATAGAAGCACCCAGGGAACAGCTGGTTCAGAAAAGTCAACCAATGATTTTCTCAAACTGGAGGTTATAAATGTGGTGCACTGACATCTCCATCTAGATGCACAGATAGATTCTTTTCTCATGAAGCAGAATGCCATGGCTGTATTTCTGTAGGATTAATTGCATTTCTACTATGTCATTAATGCTGGCATTAGTAAAATAATACATAGTAAAATTCCACTGTGAGTATTGCACCAAAATTTATTTAACCAGTCTTCTACTGTTGGACATGCAACAGTTTTTTGCTTATAAATAATTACTACAATGAATGGCTCTAGGCATATACATTTCCTTAGAACAAATTCCTAGAAATGGAATTGTCAAGTCAAATAGTAAGAAAGTTTCTAAAGCTTTCAAAACACACAGTATTTCCAAACTGCCTCCTGAAAGGGTCATTATCATTGTATACTCCCCCCAGGAATACACTAGACGGTTCATCTTCAACCAGCAATAAGTGATATCAATTAAAAAATGTTTTTGCAAAATCAATAGGTGATCTTCGAGATGCTAACCCTGATTAATCATTGCAGTGCTCCAGGAGTGTTGGAAATTGTCACCTCATTTACTTTCTTACATTCTATAGATGAGTGACCGTCCCAGAGAGGAGGCTCAGGAGCTGCTTGGGGGTCACGTGAGGCTAGCTGGGAGGGCTGGCAGCTGTCCACCACCACAGGGGACCTCAAGTCCAGGCCCTACTTCCAGAGTTTAGCCTTCTCCAGGGCTTAACCCAGGAAGGAAGGGAACCAGGGCTTCCTGGTGATGGATGACATGGACAGGTAGTCCCATCAGAGTGCGTGGGTCGTGACTTCCAAGGAATCTTAGTTTGTGCAAGCAGCGCTATGATGTTTGTCCGGTGATGCAATTGCCTAACGACATGGTTCTGAGAATGCATCCCTGTTGTTCCGCAACTCAGGACTGTACATGGTATAAATCGTGGGCTGAGAGAGAGCATACAAGCTGCCACTGCACAGCACGTGGTTAATCATCTAAGCCGTGGTCCAGAGAATGCTGTTTGGAAGGAGTACAGAAGGTAGCACGGTCAGGGAAAGCTTCATGCTTGGGGCAGAGGGCAGTGAGGTTGTACTGGGGATCAGGTTGTGTTAGCACTCCATGACCCGGTAGGTTGGGGAGAGGGCAAAGCGTTTGGGCGGCGGAGGTAGGAGAACCTAGATGAGTGAGGTGAGAGCTGCAAGCAGCCTTTGTGGCTGCCCAGGGCCTTGCTTCTCAAACTTCATTGTGCAGAGTCAGCTGGGGGCTTGAGAGAATGCAGGTGATAGTGCTGAGGTCCAGGGTGGTGCCTGAGAGGCTGCACTTACAACCCCGCCTCCTGCCCAGGGCTGTTGTAAACCAGCCTCAGAGAAGATGGGGTCTACCCAGCCCTCTCAAGGGGTTCCTGGGGCCAGGAAGCTTGGCAGCAGCTACAACAGGATTTTCAACTGTCTGAGCTATGACTCTGGATTTATGTGGGAAGCATTAGGCTAGCAGACAGGAGCTGTTTGAGAAAAGTTACTTGTGTGCCAGGCACTGTACAAGTTTGATCTCACTTAGTCCTAATGATGTCCCCACCTGATAAGCTATTTGGTTTCATTCTCAGAGGAACATCAGCCTGTGATGGTCCAAGCAGCTTGCCTGAGGTCCAGTAGTGTCCTGTGGAGGTCATCCCAGCACTCCTGTGCTGCCTCCCCCCAGGAGAATCTGCCTTCAGTACCACCCTAGTCCTCCATGCCTACAGGTTACACACCTGTGCATTCAGCCAACTGTGGATCAGAAATGCTCAGAAGAAAAATTGTGTCTGTACTGAACATGTATAGACTTTTAAAAAAAATTATTTGAAGCGGTGTTGTGGCATAGTGAGTGAAGCAACCACCTGCAGTACTGGCATCCCATATGGATGCTGGATTGAGTCCAGGCTGCTCCACTTCTGATCCAGCTCTCTGCTGTGGCCTGGGAAAGCAGTAAAAGATGGCTCAAGTCCTTGGGCCCCTGCACCCACATGGGATACCTGGAAGAAGCGCCTGGCTCCTAGCTTCAGATCGGCACAGCTCCGGCCATTGTGGCCATCGTGGCCATCTGGGGAGTGAACCAGCAGATGGAAGACTCTCTCTCTCTCTCTCTCTCTCTCTGCCTCTCCTTCTCTCTGTGTGTAACTCTGACTTTCAAATAAATAAATAATTTTTAAAAAGATTTATTTATTTATTTGAAAGGTAGAGTGACAGAGAGAGAGATGTATAACTTCCATCCACTGGTTTACTCCCCAGATGGCCACAATGGCGAAGCCAGGAGCCCAGAACTCCTTCCAGGTCTCCCACAGGGGTGGCAGGAGCCCAAGTAACTAGGTCATCACCTGCTGTTTCCCAGGCACACTAACAGGGAGCTGAGTCAACATGCAGGTAGCTGGGACTTGAACCAACGCTCCAGTATGGGACGCCAGTGCCCCAAGCAGTGACTTAGCCTGCTCTGCTGCAGTGCAGGCTCCATGCCTTTTTTCTTGTCATTATTCCCTAAATAATGCAGTGCAACAAGTATTTACATTAGCAGTTACATTGTATTAAGTATTTCAGGTAATCTGGAGAGGATGTGAAGTCTGCAGGAGATGTGTATAAATTCTATACAAGTACTGTGCTGCTTTATGGAAGGGGCTTGAGCGTCTGTGGAGGTGGTGTCCACAGGGGTCCTGGAACCAGCCCTTCACGAACACTGAGGAGCAACTCTATTTCCCCCAGGGGATCTGTCTCTGTTGTCTTCACCACACTTTGCCAGCTGAGCTGTATTTAAAAGGCTCCAAGTAACATTCACTTCGGGAAAGATGGAGGGGAAATACTTTTGCCTGTTCCTCCTGCTGAGCGCAGCCCTGGATGTTACATGTCAAACAGAAATAAAGCTTGTAGGGTGCAGAGAGGAAGGCAGCCACCTGGGGCCAACAAAAGCCTGGGCCATCAAGCTGAAGGACCAGGAAAGGTGCAGCCAGTGACTCGGGAAATGTTTGGGTAATAACTGCTCTGCCTTAACCAGACCAGTATCTCCCCATCACTGGCACCCCACCGGCGGAGGCTGCCAGGGAGGAGCCCCTCCCAGCCAGGATGGCACCTGTTATGGAGAGATGAGTTTCCCACCCCCACCCAGCAGCACCAAGGAGACCTCAACCTACTGGGTGTCACCAGAGGCTGAGGGGGCGGACCTGGATGTCTACCCGCAACTGGCAGCAGGAAGCTGGCAAACCTAACCTACTCCTGCCAGAGTGGTGCTAGGAGACCCAGCCAAAATAGAAGATTTGAGTAAGATCCAAAGTCTCGTAATATGAGGGTACTTGACAGGATTTGTGGAAAATGCAATTAAATGATACATTTGGTGCAGGTGTTTGCCGTAATGGTTAAGGTGCCTCTGGGACACCTGCATTCCATATTGGAGTGCCTGGTTTCAAGTTGTGACTCTGTTGTCGATTTCAGCTTCCTGCTCTAATGCACACCTTGGTGGAATGAACCAATGGATGTTATCTCTCTCTGTCTCTCTGCCTTTCAATTGAGTTTTTTTTTTTTAAGATATTTATTTATTTATTTGACAGGTTGAGTTACAGACAATGAAAGAGGGAGACATACAGATAGGTCTTCCTTTCGTTGCTTCACTCCCCAAATGGCCGCTACGGCCGGAGCTACACCGATCCAAAGCCAGGAGCCAGAAGCCAGGTGCCTCCCTCCAGTCTCCCATGCGGGTGCAGGGCCCAAGGACCTGGGCCATCATCCACTGCCTTCCCAGGCCACAGCAGAGAGATGGACTGGAAGAGAAGCAACCAGGACTAGAACCCGGAGCCCATATGGGATGCCGGCGCCACAGAGGGAGGATTAACCAAGTGAGCCATGGCACCAGCCCCTTGAATGAGTTTTTTTTAAGCTGGTTTTGAAAGATAAATTTACTGGGGCTGGCATTGTGGCATGGTGGGTAAAGCTTCTGCCTGTACTGCTGGCATACTGTATGGGTACCAGTTTGAGTCCTGGTTGGTCCACTTCCAATCCAGCTCCCTGCTAATATGTCTGGGAAGGCAGTGGAAATGGCCCAAGTCCTTGGCCCCTGCACCCACATGGGAGACCTAGAAGAGGCTCCTGGCTCCTGGCTTCTGTCTGGCCCAGCCCCAGCCATTGAGGCCATTTGGGGAGTGAACCAGCAGATGGAAGATATTGCCCTCTGTCTCTCCCTCCCTCTCTTTCTCTGTAACTGTGCCTTTCAAATAAATTTAAAAAGACTTTTTTAAAGCATGATAAACTTATTTTGGTGCAAATAAGTTTGAAATCCATGACATTTTGTTTTTTCATCACACAAATTTTTCATGGAATTTTTCAAGACCTCTCATAATACATGGATGTCAAAATTATTTTGCAGCAAAATAAACTTAACTTTTTAATTCCATTTTCCACAAATCTTTTGAAATATACTCATGCAATACTGAAAATATCCATGCTTCACCTAACAACACTCATTATAACAAAAACCAGGAAAATTTTACCTTGGATGGAAATGACCATCAGTATGCACCAACACTGAGACAGCAGAGGTGTTAGAATGAGCTGGAAGGAATTCTAAAGCAGCTGTCCTAAAAGAGCTTCAGTGAGCAGTAACAAGCATTTTTTTTTTAAATAAACAAAATAAGAGTCTTAAAGAAACAGAAGAGATAAAGAAGGAAAAATGCGGACTTTAGAACTGAAAAATACAAAGATTAAAATTGGAAACTCATTACACATAACAGCAGGACGGAACGACAGAGAAGGACCGATGAAATGGAAGATAGAATTATAGAAATTCCTGAATAACAGAAAATAGACCCTCTGTCGCCCCTCCGGTGACTGGAGCCTCAGGGATATAGCAGTTACATCACCAGAAACCTGGGAGGACAGGGGAGAGTGCTCGAAACAATGGCCGAAAACCTTCCAAATTTGGCAGAAGATGTAAATCTGCAGTTTCCAAGTAGTTGAGCAAACTCCAGACAGGACAAACACAAAGAAATCAACAGCAAGACAGAAAGCACGGCTCAGAAGCCTTGTGACGAAGAAGCACCCCTGGAAGCAGTCAGGGAGGAGCGACACCACTTCCAGGGGACCCTGTGAGTGATGGAGGCTTTCTCACCTGAAACCACAGCAGCCAGAAGGAAGGAAGTGGGAGCAAAGATCCCTGGGAGCAAAGATCTGCCAGCCCAGAATCCCATACTGAAAATACCCTTCAGGGATAAGCCAGAAATCAAGGTGTTTTAAGATGATGGAAAACTAAGAGAATTTGTCACCAACAGACGTACCCTAAAACGATTGCTGAAGTAAATTCTCAAAAGAAACAATAAGAGAAGGGATCTTGAACCATTTAGGAAGAAGAAAAAAACAATAAAGCAAGTAAAAAAAATACTTGTCTTCCTTGTAAATTTTGTACGTTTAATGATTTAAGCAAAAATTATAACACTGATATGATTCTAAAACTATTAGAGGAAATAATTAAGATATTGCATAACAAATGGAGGAGGGTAGAAGAACTTTGTAAAAGGAGGAGCAGAGGTTTCTACATTTCATTCAAATTGGTAAAATGGCACTACCAGTAGACTGATAAGTTGTTTGTTGCTAACACCTACAAAGTATTACCTACAATACTAGATAGCATTATACTGTATAATAGTTTAATACCTATAAGGTAATGCCTAAAGCAGCCACTGAAAAATAAACCTCTGAAGTTTATCAAAATGGAATTCTTAAAAACATGTTTATATAACTTATAGGAAGTCAGGAAAAATAAAACCTAGAAATAAAAAATAAAACAAATGGTAGTTAAAAGACTACATTGGGTAGATATGTAATGTAGTAAGTAAATTTTTTTTTAAATGACCCAACCAGGGACAGGTATTGTGTATTGTGTTACAGCGGGTTAAGCTGATGCTTCAGTACCTGAATCCCATATTGGAGTGACAGTTTGAGTCCTGACTTCTCTGCTTCCAATCCAGCTTCCTGCTAAGTGCCTGGGAAGGCAACAAATGATGGTCCAAGTGCTTGGGCCCCTGCCACCACTGTGGGAGACTAAAATGGAGTCCAGGATTCTGGTCTCAGTCTGGCCCAGCCCCAGATGTTGTGGCTATTTGGGGGAGTGAACCAGAAGATGGAAGCTCTCTCTCCCACCCCTTCTGTGTGTGTGTGTGTGTGTGTGTGTGTATCTATGTCTGCCTCTCTTTCTGTCACCCTGCCATTCAAATAAATAAATAAATAAATCTAAAAAGTCACCCAACTAGAAACTGTCTACAAAAATCTTCCTTCAGATACGCATAAGAATACAGGTAGGTATGAATGAATGGAAGAAGATCTATCATGCCAGCACTGATCAAAAGAGAGCAAGTGTGGCTCTGTTAATATCAGATAAAGTAGAGCTGATAGCAAAGGAAATGACCAGGGACAGAGGACATTATATAAGGATAAAAGAATTCTTCACCGGGCCGGCGCCGTGGCTCAATAGGCTAATCCTCCACCTTGCGGCGCCGGCACACCGGGTTCTAGTCCCGGTTGGGGCGCCGGATTCTGTCCCGGTTGCCCCTCTTCCAGGCCAGCTCTCTGCTATGGCCAGGGAGTGCAGTGGAGGATGGCCCAGGTGCTTGGGCCCTGCACCCCATGGGAGACCAGGAAAAGCACCTGGCTCCTGGCTCCTGCCAGGATCAGCGCGGTGCGCCGGCTGCAGCGGCGGCCATTGGAGGGTGAACCAACGGCAAAAGGAAGACCTTTCTCTCTCTGTCTCTCTCTCTCACTGTCCACTCTGCCTGTCAAAAAAAAAAAAAAAAAAAAAAAAAAAAAAAAAAGAATTCTTCACCAAGAAGAGATACCAATCCTTAATGTGTATGTTCCAAACAATAAAGCTGCGAAACAGGTAACATGAGGAAGACCTTGGTGGTGATGAAGCAGTTCTGCCCAGATCTTCACGTGGGATGAAATCACACAGAAATGTGCATTCATAGTGCACCAGTGCCAACTTCCTGGTTGTGACTTCCTGCTGTAGCTAGGTAAGATGTCACCATGGGAGAAACTGAGTGAAGGGAACAAGAGTCCTCTCTGTGCTAACCCTAACTACAAGTGAATCTATAATTATTTTAAATTAAAAAAGAAACTAACACTTCCAAATAGCAGATCCCAGGGGCTGGCATTGTGGCATAGCTGGTAAAGCCACGGCCTGCAATGCTGCCATTCCATATGGGCACTGGTTCCTGTCCCAGCTGCTCTGCTCCCTAACCAGCTCCCTGCTAATGACCTGGGAAAAGCAGCCGAAGATGGCCCAAAGATGTTTTGGCCTTTGCCACCCATGTGGGAGGCCTGGAAGAAGCTTCTGGCTCCTGGCTTCAGCCCAGGGCCTGGCCTAACCCTGCAGCCATCTGGAGAGTGAACCAGTGGTTCTCTCTCTCTCTCTCTCTCTCTCTCTCTCTCTCTCTCTCTCTGACTCTACCTCTGTGAAGAACAAATAAAAAATGGTAGCAAATCCCAGTCTGTCAATCTCAACCCTGCCACCAGCTGTAAGCCAGGGGTGCATGCCTGATGCCTTCTCCCTCCTTCTCTTTCTGTGTCTTTAAGATTTGTTTTATTGGGGCCGGTGCTGTGGCGCAGCGGGTTAACACCCTGGCTTGAAGCGCCAGCATCCCATATGGGAGCTGGTTCGAGACCCAGCTGCTCCACTTCTGATCTGGCTCTCTGCTGTGGCCTGGGAAAGCAGTAGAAGATGGTCCAAGTCCTTGGGTCCCTGTACCTGATGGGAGACCTAAAGGAAGCTCCTGGCTCCTGGCTTCAGATCGGCACAGCTCCGGCCATTGTGGCCAATTGGAGAGTGAACCAGTGGATGAACAATCTCTCTCTCTCTCTCTGACTCTCCTCTCTCTGACTTTCAAATAAATTAATTAATTTTTTAAAAACATCATGCTGAGTGAACTAAGCCAGTCCCAAAGGGACAAATATCATATGTTCTCCCTGATCGGCGACAACTAACTGAGCACCAAAGGGGAAACTTGTTGAAGTGAAATGGACACTCTAAGAAATAATGACTTGATCAGCTCTTGTCCTGACTGTTGATGTACAATGTAATACTTTATCCATTTTAGTATTTTTTTATGTTCTAGTACTATTGGTTGAACTCTGTAATTAACACACAATTATTCTTAGGGGTTTAAATTTTAACTGAAAAGTGATCCCTGTTAAGAATTTGGAAAACACTATGCTGAGTGAAGTAAGCCAGTCCCAAAGGGACAAATACCATATGTTCTCCCTGATCGGTGACAACTAACCGAGCACCAAAAAGGAAACCTGTTAAAGTGAAATGAACACTATGAGAAACAGTGACTTGATCAGCCCTTGCCCTGACTGTTGATGAACAACTTCATACGTTATCCCTCTTAGTATTTTTTGTTTGTTTGTTCTACTTAATACTTTTGGTTGAATACTGTAATCAATACACAGTTATTCTTAGGTGTTGAAACTTAACTGAAAAGTGATCACTGTTAAATATAAGAGTGGGAATAAGAGAGGGAAGAGATGTGCAATTCGGGACATGCTCAAGCTGACTTGCCCCAAACGGTAGAGTTAGAAACATACCAGGGGATTCCAATTCAATCCCATCAAGGTGGCATGTACCAATGCCATCTCACTAGTCCCAGTGATCAATTTCTGTTCACAATTAATCATAAAGATAGGACTAAGAGCCAAAGGGATCACATAAACAAGAACAGTGTCTGCAAATAGTAGCTGATAGAATAAAAAAGGGAGAGAACGATCCAACATGGGAAGCGAGATACACAGCAGACTCATAGAATGGCAGATGTCCTAAACAGCACTCTGGCCTAAGAATCAGCCCTTAAGGCATGCAGATCCAGCTGAAAAGCCCATGAGAGTATTTCAGGCATGGAAAACCAAGACACTCTGGCAAAAAAAAATAAATAAATAAACAAATAAATAAAAGATCTCCGCGAGTGAGATCCCAGTGGAAAGAACAGGTCATCAAAGAAGGAGGTACCTTTCTCTGAAGGGAGGAGAGAACTTCCACTTTGACTACGACCTTGTCTAAATATGATCAGAGTCGGTGAACTCAAAAGGCTTCCATAGCCTTGGCAACTCATGACAAGAGCCTAGGGTGATTACTGATGCCATAGACAAGAGTGTCAATTTGTTAAGTCAACAACAGGAGTCACTGTGCACTTACTCCTCATGTAGGATCTCTGTCATTAATGTGCTGCACATTGTGATTTAATGCTATAACTAGTACTCAAATAGTATTGTTCACTTTGTGTTTCTATGTGGGTGCAAACTGTTGAAATCTTTACTTAATATATGCTAAACTAATCTTCTGTATATAAAGAGAATTGAAAATGAATCTTGATGTGAATGGAAGGTGAGAGGGAGCGGGAAAGGGGAGGGTTACGGGTGGGAGGGAAGTTGTGGGGGGGAGCCATTTTAATCCATAAGCTGTACTTTGGAAATTTATATTCATTAAATAAAAGTTAAAAAAAAATTGTTTTAGCTTCAAAAAATATTTGTTTTATTTATTTGAAAGACAGAGTTACACAGAGATGTGTGGCGGGGGAAAAGAGAGAGAGAAAGATCATCCGTCCGATGGTTCACTCCCCAAATGGCTGCAACAGCCAGGCCTGGGCCAGACTGAAGCCAGGAGCCAGGGTCTTCTTCTGAGTCTCCCATGTGGGTCAGGGACCCAAGGAGTTGGGCCATCTTCCACTGCTTTCCCAGGTATATTAGCAGGGAGCTCAATAGGAAGTGGAGCAGCCAGGACTTAAACCGGGACCCATATGGGGTGCTGGTGTTGTAGGCGGCTGCTTAACCAAATATGCCACAGCACCAGCCCTGCCTGGTGCCTTCTGCACTGCGTGACATAAGCTAGTCTAAGGTGTATTTCAACTCGGCACCCAGTGAAGCTTTGTTGCTAATTCAGCATGGAAAAGAGGCACTGAGCAAAAACACAGGCACATTGGAGACCGAGGGACGCTGTGGCAGCCAGGAAGGGGGAGGGAAGCAGAGTCATGGTGTGACATGTGGATGCTGGTGAGCACTGCCCAGGTGTGCAGCAGAGAACACACGTGAAGGTGTCTTGCGCACTGCAAGGGGCTTGTGCTGTGTTAACTGTTGCTGTGGACTTGATGATGGAGGAGGCACCCTGGGGAGGCTGTGTCTGGACACTACCATCAGTTCTTTCCATGTTGCCACCTGGCTGATGACTGTCCAGGTGAGGACGCCCCACCTGTCCCCAGAACCTGGAGCTTAACCTTCAGCAGATCCGCTGGGTTTCGGCTCAAGCAGCGGGTCTTGCTTTAATTAAAGCTGCCAGAGAGGCTGACTGCCACATTTCCTGAGGACCTACCCACAAGCCTTTCTCCCCCTGGAATGTCTTTCCCTTTCTTTACCCCCTAGAAACTAAGTTCAGGCCTCCTCCCTCCCTCCAGCTGCCTTCCACTGCTCTGGATGCAAATGAGAACCCTATTCATTGCTGGCGTGGTAAGAAGGGAATTCTTTTTCTGCTCACCTAACTGCAATGCCTGGGGTCCAAATGACAGTGCTGAGAATCTGCCCTTTTCTGTCTGTTCCTCCAGACTTCTTCATGCTCTTCCATGCCTTGTGGTGGTTACTTGATGGCCCTGGCTGGAAAATGAGAGAGCTTCATTTTTAATCTTCCTAATGTGAACTTCAGGGCTGACTTTCATGCGTTACACTGGGCCATGTGCCTGCTCTGAGCCAATCTCTGGGACTCTAGGAGACCAAGCCTGGGTCCTGTGCCTACTGTGCACGGTTCCATGTGTTGAGAATGGGAAATTGGGCAGTGGTTTCCAAAAGGAGAGGGATTCACTGAGTAGGTAAAATCCAGAGACCTGCCCCCCAGCCTCCCCATCCCCAGGCTGGCTTGGTGCACTCCAATGGCATTTGTTCCTCCAGCCACAGGAGCACTTGCTGTGGCATCAGGCACCTGAAGGTGTGCATCTCTCGTTCTCATCTCAGATAATAAACTTTTAAAGAACTAGGCTGGGGCTGGTGCTGTGGTGTAGCAGGTAAGGCCACTGCTTGCAGTGCCAGCATCCCATATGGACGCTGGTTCATGTCCCGGCTGCTCCACTTCTGAGCCAGCTCTCTGCTGTAGCCTGGGAAAGCAGTAGAAGATGACCCAAGTCCTTGGGCCCCTGCACCCGCGTGGGAGACCTGGAGGAAGCTCCTGGTTCCTGGCTTCAGATAGGCGCAGCTCTGGTCATTGCGGCCAATTGGGGAGTGAACCAGTGGATAGAAGACCTCTCTTTCTATGCCTTTCCTTCTCTTTCTCTCTGTGTGTAACTCTGACTTACAAATAAATAAATCTTTTTTAAAAAAAAAAGTCCTAGGCTATGAACAATAAAAAATAATGGAAAAGAGCAACAGCACATGTATACTATCTGTTGTGCACCAAAGCCTGGGCTGTAAACCGTGAGCCAGATGCTGTTACCCCTGTGCTACCGATGGGGAGCCTCACTGAGGAACTGCATGGTTAAACAGCCAGGCAAGGCTTTCTCCCTGAAAGAGTGAAGATTCAAACTGGAGTCTCCTCAAAAGCATAGAATCATACATGAGCAAGGCTGGGTTTTCTGGCACAATTTCTAAAATGAGAGATCAGAAATCTCCCCAGACCCATCAGTTGTGGGCCTGGATATCCTAAACTCTATTCCAGGTCCTTGTCATACATAGAGATGAGAATTCTACACAGAGATTTGTGCTAAGGTGCACAAAGTGAGAACAAAGTCTATTTGCGAGGTGAGAAAGTGAATGTGCGCGTGTGGGCTGTCCCACATGGAGGAAAACCCGTAGAGTGGGCCAGAGGTTTACCCAAGGTGGGGAAAGGAGGAACCTGAGTAGCACCCCCAACTGTGGCTCGTGGTGAGGGAGAGGGCTGAAGTCCCAGCCACTCTGCTTCTGATCCAGCTTCCTGGGATGCTCCAGTACTTGGGTTCCTGTAACCCAGTTGGAAGACTGGGATGGAGTTCCTAGCTCCTGGCTTTGGCCTGGCCCAGCCCTGGCTGTTGCAGGCATTTGGGGAGTGAAACAGTGGATGGAAGATCTCTCTACCCTCCCTCCCTCCCTCACTCACTCTCTCTCTCTCTCTCTCTCTCTCACACACACACACACTTTCCATTTTTTCCCTCTTAAGTAAAAATGAAAATAAGCATAAATTTTTAAAAATTACTAAGATAAACTTGTTTTTTAATTCCTTTTTTCCACATACTTTTTAAAAGTACTCTCATGTACATATTTGTTTTTATTTCGAAAAAGAAACAATGGAAGAATAAACTGCAGGGTTACAAACCAAACAATGTACCTTGTTTTATAAGCCAGCTTTGGAGCCCTATAAACATTTTACAGAACTAAAAACAAAAATTAAACCCAAAAGAATAAAAACCACCTCTTAACATTGGAAACAAACAGAAACAAATGATCCCGTATACAAAATTGATGGCTTAACCTCCCAGAAAAGTGACTTTGAAACACAGTCATTTGTGCATTCCAAGTGAGGCAAAGAGACAAAAAGAACTTCAAATAAAAACCTCAACTGCATTCAGTAGTCTTATTGTTGGCAATAAAAACAGCATTGTTCTTTTGAAACTATTATATGTATGAATATATGTATTTAACCGTCAGTAATCATCTGCACGTCTCCGGGAACCACGGTTTTCATGGTAAGGGAGGAGGTGCAAATACAAAATCTCGGAAATTAAGTAAAATCTGTCATCGTTAATGAGAATTGGAAACAGCAGGATAAAGTCCTTGCTTTATTCCATAAGTAATTGTGCTAATGTCATTAGAAGCAACCGCAGCCCCCACGCTGCTCTCCTGCCTGGGGTCAGAGCCTCCTTCCCACCTCCCACCCAGTTCTCTGCTGGTCCAGGCATTCATCATGGGGGGTGGGGCGGTGCAGTTGGGAGATGCTTCTGCAGCTTCCCAAGTCTGTCTGGAGGGTGTACCTGGGGTCCTGTATTCCTCCTGATTGAGGCTGCTGCTGCTCACAAGTCCAGAGGGGTGGGGCACCCAGGAAGCCTGAGTCCTTGAAGAACTGCCAGTCATCAGATCAGGCTGGGAACCCTCCTTGCCCAGGCCTGGAAAATACCCTGCAGGCTGAGCTCTGGCTGCAGGAGAGGCTGCTGTCCTGGGGCATGTCAGGATAGTTTAGTCCTGGTCAAGAAGTGGGCTTCCGGCTGGTGCCACAGCTCACTAGGCTAATCCTCCGCCTTGCGGCGGCGGCACACCGGGTTCTAGTCCTGGTTGAGGCGCCGGATTCTGTCCCGGTTGCTCCTCTTCCAGGCCAGCTCTCTGCTGTGGCCAGGGAGTGCAGTGGAGGATGGCCCAGGTGCTTGGGTCCTGCACCCCATGGGAGACCAGGAGAAGCACCTGGCTCCTGCCATCGGATCAGCGCGGTGCGCCGGCTGCAGCGCGCCAGCCGTGGCGGCCATTGGAGGGTGAACCAACGGCAAAGGAAAACCTTTCTCTCTGTCTCTCTCTCTCACTGTCCACTTTGCCTGTCCAAAAAAAAAAAAAAAAAAAAAAAAAAAAGTGGCTTCCCTGGGATTTGTTTTTCTCTGTTTATTTGTTCAAAATAAGCAGCCCTGGCCTCCTAGGATTCTTGGGCTGTGAGTGCAGAAGCCTCGTGCAGGTTCTGCAGGCCCCAACAGCCATGCATTTGTGAACTGCATCGTGGGGGCCACAGCCTGCTGGGCCTGCTGCCCTGTGCCTTTCTCTCTGTGGGTCTGCTGTCTTGGGAACTTCTAGCCCCATGGACAGGCAGTGTCTGACACAAGTATTTCGACTGTGTCCTTGCCAGTGGTTTGACACCTGTCCATGAGTCTGGGCTCCACTCTGAACCCCTGCCTTGTCCCCGTCATGGTCCCCCAGGGTCTGCCAGTCATCTCAGAGATACGGCTTGAAGTGAGTCCTCCATCCAGACATCAGCTGCCACCATCATCTCCAAGACGCCAGCCTGCTGCGTCCCCATTCTCCCTGGCTCCCACTGTCCTCCTGTTCCTGCTCCTGCCCCCTGATGAGCCATCTGTGGGCATCCAGGCTAGCCCCTCTGACTCATCCCAGTGCCTTCTGTGCCCCAGATTCAGTAGTTCACCCTTTCACCAAAGGAGGGTGGGCTTTCAAAAACTCATCTTTTTTTTTTTTTTTTTTTTTTTTTTTTGGACAGGCAGAGTGGATAGTGAGAGAGAGAGAGACAGACAGAGAAAGGTCTTCCTTTTTGCCGTTGTTTCACCCCCAATGGCCGCCGCGGCCGGTGCGCCTATTTAGCCGTGGCGCCGGCCCAAAATCCCATCATTTTAAAACTCAGAGAAGTGAATTGACTTAGCAGTTTCCTGCTGCAGTAACAGAACACCCAAGGCTGGGGGATTTATAAAGAATAGAGACTTGGCTCACACTTCTGGAGGCTAAGACAGAGACAGGGAGAAAGACACAGAGAGCATAGGAGAGCCCCATCTGCTGGTTTGCTCCCCCAGATGCCCACAATGAGCTGGGCTGGGGCCAGGGCTAAAACCAAGAGCTGGAACTCCATCCCCAGCTCCCACATGGGTGGCAGTGACCCTATCACCACTGCCTCCCGAGCCGAGGTCATTAGCAGGAAGCTGGAGTCAGGAGCCCAAGCTGGGAGTCAAACCCAGGTATTCTGACATCTTATCCACTAGGCTAAGTGCTCACCTCCTGCACTCAATTTTATAGCAGCCAGTGTCGTGATAACCAACCCACTACACTCAACGATAAGTGGACATTAGTCCCTTGCCCCTGACCTGATCTCTCATTAGTCTCCTTCTCACAGCACTGTTGCTTTGGGGATGAAGTTTCCGGTGCATGAACTCTGGGGGACACATTCAGACCACAGAAGCAGCTTCTCTCACACTCAACTCCCCTGACTCTACCCCTAGACTATCAGGAGCAAGGGGATGGGTAATACAGGAAATTGCAGGGAGTGGAAAATAAAGACCCGTGAGTCCTTTTACAGTTCAGAGGAGAAAACGACAGGTGTTGCACTGTCTGAATTTGGAGCTCCAGTTGGGTCCAGCCTGGTGTGTCCTGAGATGAAATATTATTCTTCTCTTTTAAAAGAGTTGTGTAACACATGAGAACATGCAAGAGACAGTGTCTGAGTGACAAAGCATAGTACTGTCCTGAACTCCACAGACACAGTGAGAGCTGGCATCTCTCCCCTCCAGGCTCCTCCTGCTCTGCCTGCGCCACCCCAGGGACTCCTCATCTGGAATTTTGTCATCCCTCTTCCCCCTCTTCTTGTGAAATTTCTATTTGGAAATAATTTCAAATTCACAGCAAAGTTACAAAATTTAAAAAAGTACAGTGGACACCCTTGTACTCGTCACCCTGACTCACCTGTTTTACCAGTTTTTTTCTTTATCATCAGGTCTCATACTCTCAGCCTTTCCCCCTGCACATGCACGTGCACACACACACAGAGGCACACATGCACATACCCCACATGTATATGCACACATAATTATGTCAGAACCAGTTGAGGCAGTCCCCTAATGTCGTCCCCTTTCAGTGGTACCTTTGGAATATTGCACAATCACATTATAGCATTCACTTCAGTAAATTGACCTTGCAGCACCACTGACAGCATTTTCTCTCCAGTGTCATGTCATCTGAAATATATCCACAGACTTGGTCTTTTACAACTTTGACATTTTTGTAGAATCCAGCTGTTCCTCCCTTTCTCCCCTTAAAAAAGCCTACCAAGCCCCTTTTGATTTTGCCCAATATTTCTGGAGGTGCCAGGCTATAAATGAAATGCTCTTCCATGCTACTCACATCACTGCAACTCATTCACTGCCAGTGCAGGACACTGGCCCCTGGGCACACATACTGCAAGTTGCTTGCACCTTAGCACATTGTCATAGTCCCTTTTGTGTTCCTATCACAGAATATCATGGACCTAGTACTTTATAAAGAAAAGAAATTTATTTCTCACAGTTCTGGAAGTTGGGAAGCCCAAGACTGAGGGGCCGATTCTCATGAGGGCATCCCAGGATGACACAGAGCTAGTGTGCTAGCTCAGCTCTCTCTCCCTCTTCCTAAAAAGCTAGCAATGCCATCATGACCTCATCTAACCCTAGTGAACTCCAGAAGGCCCCTTCCAATACTATCGAACTGTGAACGTGGGGATTCAGTTTCCAACACGTGCTCTCTGGGGAACGCATTCAGTCTCTAGTAGTGTTGACGGATATTTGGGTGGTTGAGCAGTACTTGTGGGGGAACATTTCCATTGGTCCATGTGTGAGAGCATCTTGTATGGTTTATTCCCAGAAGTGATATTGCTGAGTCATCAACTCCAAGTGTTCAGCTTTTCAAGATAATTACAAAATACTTTCTGACGTGAGTGTGCTTTGACTCCCACTAGCCATAAGTGAGACTTCCTGTTGCTCCACTTCCTCTTGGCACTTGGCATTGATGAACTACTTACTTCTTGACTATCAAATAGTTTGTGAATTACTGTCTTATTGTGGTGTTAATTAGCATTTCTCTGATTACTGATGACATTGAGCATCTTTTCATGTATTCAGAGCATACAAGTATGTGTATCCTTTGCTGGGAAATACTGCTAATAGTAATAATGATAATTAATAATAGTAATACCACCTCTTGGTCACTTCTTACTGTACTGAGAAACTGTTTTAAGTGACACATCGTTTAATCACAACAGCAGTTTTAGGAAGTAATACTGCTCTTAGGCTCTCTTTTTCATGCATTTCTCCCATTTCCGGAAAGACCGGCTGTTTTTTCCTTTCTGACTCATTGACAACTTCTGTTTAGCTGGTGCTGGAACATTGCCCTGGCAGGGGAAGGGCTGGGTGCCGTCTCACAGTCAGGTGGAGTTGGAATCCAGCTTCCTCATGTGTCCTCCACTGACAGCCAAGATGGGGCACAGGGCTGGGTGGGAATTCCAGCTCCCCACATGGAGCTTCCTTACTGGCCTGTTTGGATGAAACTCCTGGCTGCCTCCTTGACCTTCTCTGAGGGTCCTTCTGATGGGGTCAGTCTAGCCTCTCTTCTCAGCCTTTGGTGGCAGAGGTGAGAGTGGGGTCGTCATTTTTCTGTGATGTTTCGCTGGAGTTAGAGCCACTACTGTCTGAAAGTCATGGTGGTGCCAGGGTGTTGGAAAGAGAGCAGGCTTCTGTTGGGGCTTGTTTGGTCTATGCCCCTTGGTGTTGCCTGGTTACAGATACTTCAGCTCCAATCTGGGATATATGAGGCAAAAAGAAAACCCAGGGACCTTACCACTGTGTCATTCCTTGGATCCCAAGGTCCCCAGTTGGTCTGCTTTCTTCTCTGCACAATTAGAGTCTTAATTTTATACATAATTATTTTACTATATAGTGCCCATGGCTTTTAGTTGCACTTGCTGAGAGGAGGACATCCATCACCCTCGTGTGCCTAGAAGCAGAGCCTTTGTTGGCTGGTAGGAGCGCTTTATGTATTCAGTATACTGATCCTTGGTCAAGCAGTGGCGTCAACTCCTACTGAAAATGTCATTACCATTTGCGGATCTTGAAAAAAAAATTCACTCCCAGCATTTTTGACATCTTTTTTAACAGATATTTCTGATTTTAGTGTAATTGAACATATCAATCTTTTTTATTAAAGGACTTTTTTATCTACTCAAAAGGCAGACTTACAGAGAGAGAGATACACAGAGAGAGATCTTCCACCTGCTCATTCACTCCTCAAATGGCCACAATGGACAAGGCTGGGTCAGGGTGAAGCCTGTCAGTCTTTCTGGGGCTCCCACGTGGGTGCAGGGGCCCAAGCATTTGGGCTATCTGCTGCTACTTTCCCAGGCACATTAGCAGGGAACTGGATCAGAAGTGGAGCAGCCAGGACTCAAATCTAGGCTCACGTGGGAGGCCGTTGTCATAGGTGGCAGCTCACCTGTGGCCCAAAGTGCTGCCTCAGGGACTAGTCCTGTCCAAACAGCCACAGTGCAGAAGCAGAGTGCTGAGGTTCATGACTGCTCATCCAGGAAGCCAAATGCCATCCTCAGAGTTTAGGCAAGTAGAAGGGAGAATCTCCTGGGGCAGCCCACGGCCGTGCAAGTCAGGCTCCAGTGTCTCAGAAAACGGTTAGTCGTTGGGTTCTCCATGTTGGGTTCTGCGTGAGGAATTTCTCTCAGAAACTGTGTTGGCAGAGGGGTTGACTTGCTTCTCTGCCTTATGGCAAGAGCTTTGCAATATGTCTCATTTCCATTTGTGGGCTCCCCCCCCCCCCCCCCCCCCCCCGCCCCATGCTAAGCAGCATTGATCAAAACAGGTTCCAAATCTTATCAGTCGCTTTGTCCTTAGGCTTGGCTTCCTCCTGGGGGGGAGGGGACGGGTCACAGTCTTGGTTTCTACTTTGTATGTATGTGCTAATAGATTTACAGCATATTTACCTTTGTAGCCCTTTTATGCAAAGAGTGAAGTTATAAGTAAATTAAGTGAAAGTTTGTATTTCACATTTAGATTTCCTTCCCTTGTGCTCTTCCAGTACCTGGAGTGAAGGGGTGATCTGAGTATTTATGCAGATTCATCTGGCTGCAATCTCTGTAGTGCCATACCCAAGGCCTGAGCAGTGAGTGCAAGTTCCCGTAGGACAGGAAGGCTTGTCTGTCTCTGCCTCTCTCTTGTGGGCAGCTGTGCACAGAGTTCTGAACCACCGCCTTATGCCTTCCTTGTGGACCAGGGGCAGAGAGAGTTGTCCGGGGACCGCACTCGGCTTCAGATTAAGAACGAAACCCTGCATACACTGAGGCATTTCTCCAGAGAGCTGAGCATGTGCCACTCCACAGCCACTCCCCCAGGTGAGCACTTCCTTAAGCTGTGACCCTCAGCACAGGTACTTACCCTCTTTGTGCCTCAGTTTCTTCATCTGTAAAACAAGAAACACGAATGGTTATGAGGACTAAAAGATGAATACGGGCTAAGTGCTTAGAATGTGTAGGAAGCACTCATACAATTATTTTTTACTAATATTTTAAAAAGTTATTGTTGAGCCGGCGCCGTGGCTCAATAGGCTAATCCTCCACCTAGCGGCGCCGGCACACCGGGTTCTAGTCCCGGTTGGGGCGCCGGATTCTGTCCCGGTTGCCCCTCTTCCAGGCCAGCTCTCTGCTATGGCCAGGGAGTGCAGTGGAGGATGGCCCAGGTGCTTGGGCCCTGCACCCCATGGGAGACCAGGAAAAGCACCTGGCTCCTGGCTCCTGCCAGGATCAGCGCGGTGCGCCGGCTGCAGCGGCGGCCATTGGAGGGTGAACCAACGGCAAAAGGAAGACCTTTCTCTCTCTGTCTCTCTCTCTCACTGTCCACTCTGCCTGTCAAAAAAAAAAAAAAAAAAAAAAAAAAAGTTATTGTTACTGAGTCGGTGTTGTGGTGTGTTTGAAGCCACCGCTCGGGATACCTGCTGGTTTGTGTCCTGGCTCCTCCACTTCTGATCCAGCTTCCTCCTATGTACCTGGGAAGGCAGTGGATGATGCCTCTAGGACTTGGGATCCTGCCATCCCATGGAGACCCAGACAGAGTTCCTGGCCCCTGCCCTATCTTGGTCCAGTCCCCACTGTTGTGGGAAATGAACCATCTGATGGAAGATCTCTCACTGTCTCTCTGCCTTTCAAATAAGTCATTGAATACATCTGAAAGCATTACTTTTGTTGTTAAGGAACACTTTGAACAGAGATGGGTCCCTGGAGCCCCCTAACTGTGACATTCCAGGGACTCTTTCTTATCTTTCACTCAGCTTGTCCTGTGAGCCAGCTCAGACCTCGTTGCTTTCTTCTTGTAACCTGCAACCCTCACGGCTGCCTCCTTCCCTCTTTTTTACCCTTCTCCTTGGCCAGTGACGTCCACCCCTACCGTGCCAGTCTCCCCCATAACCTGGAGCATCCACGTTCCTGTCCAGCCTGGCCTCCCTGTGTTCGGCTCACCGTCAGCTCCCTGCTCTGCTTCCCCACCCAAGTGCATGCTGCACTGCTCCGGAGGATTCGGGCTGCTGAGTGTACATCTTCCTCCCAGTCATCCATTCATCCATTGTGTTAGGCAGCTTTTCGTGACCGCCACGAGGTAACCAGGACAACTAAGTGTGCAAACAGAAAAGGTTTGTCCCACTCACAGTGTCGAAGGGCCACAGCCCAGGACTAGGCAGGCCCAGGTACCAGTGGCAGACGGTGACAGCTTCGAGAGGCCCACGTGGTGAGCCAGGAAGCAGAGAGAGGCCTAAACTTTAAAACCAGGTACCTCTGAAGAATTGCCTGTCCGTGCCCTAAGGGCCTGTCTTTCGTGGCAGGGGACCTGCTGCTGTAACAGGATACCTGAGGCTGGGAGACTGAGGGAAGGTTTATTTAGCTCACAGATGTGGAGGCTGACAGCCCAACCAGCATGGCTGTGGCTCAGGGGAGGACCCAGCCTGTATCAGGAGGTGGCAGGAAGCCAGAGAGCAGCAGGGAAGGTCAGGTTTGCTTTTTTGTGTTTTTGCTTTTGTTTTAAGATTTATTTATTTTGCTTGAAGGGCAGAGTTACAGAGAGAGAGGAAGAAACAAAGAGAGAACTCTTTCATTATCTGCTGGTTCACTCCCCAAATGGCTGCAATGGCCAGGGCTGGGCCAGGCCAAAGCCAAGAGCCAGAAACTTCTTCTGGGTCTCCTACAGGCACTTGGGCCACCCTCCACTGCTTTCCCGGGCACATTACCAGGGAGCTGGATGTGAGGTGGAGCAGCCAAGACTCAAAGCAGTACCGACATAGCCAACAGCAGCTTTACCCACTACGCCACAGCGCCGGTCCCTGGGTTCGCTCTTTGATAACAACTGAACCAACCAGGATCTCATGAGAACTACATTAACTCCTGTGAGGCCCTACTCTCCGTGAGCTTCCACAAGGCTCTTCTTCTTGTTTAATTTTTTTACGTATTTTCATTATATTTAAAAGGCACACACACACACACACAGATCGCCCATCTGCAGGTTCACTCCCCAAATACCTGCAACAGGTGAGGCTGGGTCAGACAGAAGCCAGGAGCCCAAAACTCCATCCAGGTCTCCCGTGTGGATGACAGGAACTCCAGGCACTGCAGTATAGGATGAGGGTAACCCCAGAAGTAACTTACCACCTGTTGCACATGCCCACCCGTAAGCCCCACCACCTCTTAACACTGCCACACTGAAGACCAACAACACAGGAACCTTTTGGGGACACACTCACACTGTGCCCAAACCATGGCTCCTCCTTGCCTCTCCTACAGAGGACTATGCGGAGTCTGCCTGCCAACCTCCCTGATATCTACTCAACAACAACAGGAACAGTGTGTCCTTTTTGCTTACTTTATGGAGGAACACACTTTCTGAATAAAACTGAGATACCCTGGGGTATTACAAGACTGGAACTGACCCGCACTCCTATATACCTTGCACCCTGCCCCTCTGTGTTCTCTAACAGCATTGGAAACAGACCCCATTGCAAAGCAAGCCCTCATGTTTGCACACACAGGAAACAGGGTCTCTTAAGTAGTACCAGCTACGTTCACACCAGCAGCGGCTCAGACTTTATGAAGGTCTGTTCTGGGATTTGTGACAGATAGAGGTTTCAGATGCAGTGACATGTGGCCTGGCGTGATTGCTGGCACTGGCCTATGCTGGTGGGATTTGGTTTCCCCAGAAGAAAGCCTTGTCAGAGCCGGTACTGCTCAGTCCTCAAGCCAGGAAGGTGATCCTGCTGGAGTCGGGCAGCTCTGCTTGGGAAAGGCTGCTGTGACTCCAGTTGTCACATGTGCTGGCCACCTCAGGTCCATGCAGGACTGGGGGTGGATGGGCCAATGGAGGAAGTTCTTTCCTTGAGCTAGCCATTTTAAAAATGTATTTTTTTATTTGAAAGGCAAAGAGACAGACAGATCTTCCACCTGCTGGTTCACTCCCCAAATATGAGGCCAAAGCAAGAAGCCTAGAACTCAATCCAGATCTCCCATGAGGACTCATGGGACTCAATGACTTGAGCTGTTTAATGTCTGCTACCTCCCAGAGTGCACATTAGCAGGAAGCTGGAATCGAAAGTAGAGCTAGGACTCCAGTCCAGTTCTCTGATCTGGACGTCCCAAGTGATGTCTTAACCTGTGCAACGAATGCTGGCCACCACGCTGCACCCCTTAAGCTCTCTTCTCCAAGACCCTTGGCATGTGGAGGCTGCCGGAAGGGCTCGAGGGTTGGTCTCTAGAAGTTACCCAGAGGCACAGTGATGCTGGTGTGAGGGTCGCCCACAGGGTGGGGCAGATGGCTCACTGTGAGAGCTCTATGAGTCAGGCTGGATGCCCAGGTAGCAGCATAGGGTGGCAGTTCCCTACTTGCCAATGGGTGCTTTGATATGATTAGTTTCCTCAATTGGAATAGAACTAAAAGGAAAGCTGAACTCCTGGAGAACCCCCACCTTGTTGAGCATCTATAGAATGGTCAAGAATGGTTCATGGAGGCCAGCAGTGTACCATAGCAGGTATCCCATATAGGCACCAGTTCTAGTCCCGGCTGCTCCACTTCTGATCCAGCTCTCTGCTATGGCCTGCGAAAGCAATAGAAGATGACCCAAGTCCTTGGGCCCTGCACCTGTGGGAGACCTGGAGGAAGCTCCTGGCTCCTGGCTTCGGATCAGCACAGCTCCAGTCATTATAGCAAATTGGGTAGTGAACCAGTGGATGGAAGACCTTTCTCTCTCTCTGCCTCTCCTCTCTCTGTGTAACTCTTTCAAATAAATAAATAAATCTTTAAAAAGAGAGAGAGAGAATGGTTTATGGCCCCAGAGGGGCATTTCTACATCTCTTGAGCTCCCTTCTGCTGAAGAAATGAACTAAGGGCCCCTGGGAAATCTTTTCTGTCACAATGAGGATCAGAGCTTCATTCATTCATTGCTCATGCAGTTCTGGAGAACAGGGTTCACCCATTAGATAGAGTCCCTGCTCTCAAGGAACTTGTGACCCACACATGAGCCAACAGTTAAAAGTCTACCCAATACATAACTTAGGAGCATCTTACTAAAGAGCACTTTATATGAATTAAATTATCTATGAGCTATCATTTCCCATACACCATGAGCTGTCACTATGCCCATTTTATAGATGATGAAACTGAGACACAGAGTTTAGTGACTTAACCAAGGCCACAGGACAGCATATGTTGGAGTGGGTGTTCCATTGCAGGCAGTCTGAAGTCTGTGCCCACACAAAGTGCCTGTCAGGAACCCCTGGAGTGACATGGAGGCTCCAAGGGCGTGGGTGGCAGACACAGGCCTAGCCTGGACTTTGCTTGTCCATGGAGTGGGATGATGTGTGCTCTGTTGTGTCCAGTGAACTTCACTCAGTGCAGAGCTGTCCAGCTTCACCCCTGCTTCATTCCTTCTTATGGCCTTCATCTTCCATGGCTGCCATAACAAATGCCATGGACCGGGCAGCTTAAACAACAGAAACCTCACAGTTTCTGCCTCACAGTCCAGGAGGCTCAGAGTCCGAGGCCAAGGCTGATTGCGTTGCCTGAGCTCTGCTTGCTTGCAATGGCCATGCTGTCTGTGCTCTGAGCTCCTCTTCTGAAAGGACCCCTGTCCTGTTGATGTAGGGTCTACCCAGATGGCCTCCTCATACTTCAGTGACTGCTTTAAAGACTCACATGCTGAGGTCTTGGGGTTGGGATGTCAACATACAAATTTTGGGGGCCAGAGGGTTAAGTGCTACCATCCCATGTTGGAGTGTGGATTTCAGTCCCAATTGCTCTGCTTCCAATCAGCTCCCTGCCAATGCACCTGAGAAAGCAGCAGAGGATGACCCAGGTGCTTGGGTCCCTGCACCCACGTGGGAGACCCGCATGGAGTTTCCAACTCCTGGCTTCCACCTGGCCCAGCCCTAGCCGTTGCAACCATTTGAGGAGTGAACCAGCAGGTTCCTCGCCTTTCTCTCTGTCACTCTGCCTCTCAAATAAATAAATAAATAAATCTTTACAACACATTTGAATTTGGGGGAGGACATATAGATCTTATAGCATGGCAAAATGATACTTAGTTTTAATGTTTGTTTTTGATGATTCAATTATTATTATTCAAACATAATATTGAATACTTTTTCAATATCCAAAAGTGTTTGAATTAAATAAGAAAAAAATAATTTTTATGTCAGAAAATTAGAATGTGTGCTTTAATCAGAATGCCCCGCTTTGCCCCTCTCTGTGGTCCCCTCTGTGGCCTTCTGGGCCCAGGCTACACGTGGCTTTCCCCGCCCACATTGGCATTTCCACCTGGGCTGAAACAGGAGCATTTGGTTCAGGCTTTGAGATCCTTCATCATGGTTCTCAGGCTTCAGCTCTGGTCTGCAGGCTGCAGGTGACTCCCCATGCACAAGGCCTCCTTCTCTGTGGGGAGCTCATGTTTGCCCTGGGTGACCCTGCCACTGGCCACTGGGCATTGTGTGGCTTGTTTCACTTGGCCTTGTGTTCTCTGGTTTGTCCATGGTGTAGCAGGTGTCAGTTTCCTTCTTTTTTACAGCTGAGTAATATTCCATTGTATGCATAGCCCAGTTTATTTATCTTTCCATCTGCTGAGGTGGGGAGTGTTGGGTGTCTCTACCTTTTGGCTACTATGGTGAACCCTGTTTGTACAGTATCTGTTCCAGTTCCCTCTTTCACATCCATTGGGTGCACACTTAGGCATGGCATTGTGGGATCCTATCAAAATTATCTATTTAACTTTTTAATTAATTAGAGAGGCAGACAGGGCAGCTCCCATCCACTACAGATTCACTACCTCAATGGCCACAGTGGCTGGGGGTTGACCTGGGCCAAAGTCAGGGGTCAGGATCACAATTCAGGTCTCCCATGTAGATGGAAGGAACCCAGTTACTTGAGCCATCACCACTGCCTGCCAGGATCATTCAGAATCAGGAGCCAGAGCCCAGTATTGAACCCAGGCACTATGAAATGGGGCCTGGGCATCTTAACCAGTATCTTAACTGCTAAGCTAAACACCTGCCCCAGAGGTGGTTTTAAAATGTGTCTGCCACTGTTCCAGCATTTTCAGGGGGAGCTGGCACCTTTTTCCAAGTCTGGCTGGAGCTGGGTCAGGAGTTACCATGGTAGGTTGGAGGAAAGCCTTTGTGGCAGGTGGGTCCCCAGACTTGCATCACACTGGGAACTTTCTGGCTCCTGTAGATGCTGGCTACCCTGGGGAAGATCCACACTGCACCGTGTGTTCCTTGAAAGCCTCCAGAGAATGAGACAGAGCCTGGCACCATGGCTGCTTTCAGAGATGGATTCAACAGATGGCTCTAGATTGGAAATCAGACCTGGCTCTGGCCTGGAGCATCTGGGTTCCAAGTGTCAGGTGCAGAACCCCTGTGATAGGGAGCACTGGGGAGGAACACACTGGATAGGTGGATTCTAGGACTTGTAAGTCCCCCGCTCATTGGTGCAGACTGGATTCAGATTGCAAACCTGTGCAGAGTGTCCCATTCTAAGAACTGTGCCTCTGGTGTGGCTGACAGTGGGGAGAGGGCCCACGTCTCCTCGGTGCTCTCCTCAGGGTGTGAATCACTGCCTCAGAGGCAGCTTCTCAAAGTCCAAGGCAGGCACGCCAGGTTTCTGTGAACCCGATTCCACTCCCAAGTGTCCCTTCTGCCTCTTCCTACTCCTCTGTCCCCCTTTCAAAATTTTGTGTGTTTTTATTTTTGATTAACATGTGTAATTGTGCATATTTATGGAATACAGTGTGACATTTCAGCACATGTACACAGCATGTTCTGATCACCAGATTTCCATTTCCTTTTCATCACTTGATGTTTGTAGCCTCCCAGCTTACATGAAATATAAAATGTGTCATTGTAAACACAAGAGCACTGTTACACTGTAACGCTATTGTCATAAGTCAGAGGCCTCTGCCTGCAGAGCTGACCTGCTCCGTGGCTTTTCGTTGGCTGTTTAGCTTCCAGCTTTCCTTACTCCCTCATCTCTCTGGATTTACCACCTGTCTTTTCTGGAAAGAACCTCTTTGAATTTACCAATTATTCATTTTGTAAGCTTCTACATTTCCTTTTCTTGTTTAGCATCTTTCTAAAAATCTGCCTGTTTATTTAATTTATTTTAAAGGCATATAGACAGACAACTGATTCACCCTCCAAATGCCCTCAGCAGCCAGGCCAGGCCAAAGTCAGGAGCCAGGAGTCCGCATCCAAGTCTCCCACATGCTGCCTCCCAGAGTGCATTAGTAGGAAGCTAGATTGAGACTGGAGCTGAGACTTGAACCCAGACACTCCAGTGAGAGATGCAGGTGTCCCCAGCAGCATCTTAACCACTGTGCCCAATGCCCATCTTAACCATTCATGTGGGTTTCCCTAACTCATGGCCATGTTTTGTCAACATTTTGTTGTCCAGACTCGGCAGTTATACCGTGGACTTCTCTGATGTTACATCATGGTTCATTTCCTGCACTGCATCTTGTTTGTGATGTGGGAAGCCCCATCTCCCACCCCACCCAAAGAAGCAGACCCCTCCCAAACTCTCCATCCTGTCATGGGGACTACGTGTTTGCATCTCCAGATTCTAAACACCCTCTTTTGCTACTTCCTGGGTCTGTTGAACCTTCCCACAGCTTCAGAATGTCCAAGGTTATGCACATTTGTTTTAAGATTTATGTTATTTTATTTATTTGAAAGACAGAGTTACAGAGAGAGGTAGAGACAGAAAGGTCCTCCATCCGCTAGTTGACTCCCTAGATGCCCACAACGGCCAGACCTGAGCCAATCCAAAGTCAGGAGCCAGGAGCTTCTTCCAGGTCTCCCACACGGGTGCAGGGGCCCAAAGACTTGGGCCATCTTCTACTGCTTTCCCAGGCCATAGCAGAGAGCTGGATCAGAAGTGGAGCAGCCGGTACTAGAACTGGTGCCCATATGAGTTGCCCCTGCTTCAGGCCAAGGCTTTAACACACTGTGCCACAGCACTGGCCCCAGGATATGCACCTCTTCTAGAATGTTTTCGGAATTACATGGTCACACAGGAAAGTGATTAATGACTAAGGTGTTGGGTATGCCAGTTGCTCTGACCTGGTTATTACACATTGTAAACATGTATGGAAAATCACACTGGGCACCATAAATATGTGTCTATTCGTTTTTTAAAAAATAAATAGAAGTGAGCCACCAAGTCCAGCCCACACTTTTGGGAGGGCATTCCAGAAATCTGTCAGTACCAGGAATGCTCTCTGCACCAGCAGGCTGTGATATTGGAGGTCATCTTACTGGTTGCCAACAATGAGAATCCAGGATAAAAAGCACAATTCCTAACAGGAAGGTACTTCAAACAGTTTGTGGAAAATGGTGCAAAAAAGTTGTAAAGTCCATGCATAGTTTTTTCATCATTCACATTTTCATGATGAAAGACTTAATTTAATCATAAGAGAGAAAGTTTTTACACTAATATACAGAACTCTGTGAGAAACATGATACTTCGTGGTAAAATTCTAGTAGCTTTCCCACCAAAGTACAAAGTGGAAACAAGACAAGAGAGCTGTATCTACCACTATGACTGTAGAAGGAATTCTAGCTGACACAGCTAGACAAGAAAAGGGCATGGGAGGTGTGGAACTGGGAGGGCAAACACAAAATCCTAACGCTGAGGCTGGTAAGTTTATCTAAAGAGAAAAATTCAGGCATACAAAAAACTAGTTCACAATAATAGTAGATACACTTTCAACAGACACCCAAAAATTATCTAGTTGGTACCCCTTTATGGCCAGATTTACGTGAGTTTTGCACACACACAGTTATTAGCTGACCTGTTCTGTTGGCATACAGAAAGTGACCAATTCATTTCAAACTATTATAGCTACCTAACCAGGGAATTTTAACAAAGAGCATCGCGATTTGAGGGAAGAAGCTTTTGCCATCTTTCCACGTCGAGGCTCTGTAATTCTGTTCCTTGCTACTGGTGTCTTTGTCCTGCAACACGCACCCCACATCCCCCATCACCGTCATTGTACCCAATACAATGCACACTCGGAAGCTGACTTTGTACCTATCACCTGAGGCTGTTGGCAGGCTCTTTCTTACTGTCAGCTTGTGCATCTGTAGGTAGCTCACTTGGCCTGGCATTTCTTTATGAACAAAGCACACCAATTTCATACCGTTGGAATGACGCGGGAAATAGGTGCATGGACTGACCGGTATCATATTGTTGGAATTTCTGGAGCCCATGTTTAGATAGTTCATTTGTTTCTTCTTTTTTTTTTTTTTTTTTTTGACAAGCAGAGTGGACAGTGAGAGAGAGACAGACAGAGAGAAAGGTCTTCCTTTTTCCATTGGTTCACCCCCCACAATGGCCACTGCGGCCGGAGCACCACGCTGATAGGTAGCCAGGAGCCAGGTATTTCTCCTGATCCCCCATGCGGGTGCAGGGCCCAAGCACTTGGGCCATCCTCCACTGCACTCCCGGGCCACAGCAGAGAGCTGGACTGGAAGAAGAACAACTGGGACCGAATCCGGTGCCCCAACTGGGACTAGAACCCGGGGTGCTGGCGCCGCAGGTGGAGGATTAGCCTATTCAGCCGTGGCGCCAGCCTGGATTTAGCTTTGCAAGTGGTAGGTTAACCCACTGTGCCACAGCGCCAGCCCCCTACCCTCCAGCTTTTATAACAACCTCTTGTGAGAATCACCTTCCAAGAACAGTCTCCAGTGGCCTAAGAACCTCCCATAGGCACCCCTTCAAAGGCTCCACCACCTCCCGACAGCACCGCCCTGGGAACAAGCCTATCACACACGGGCCTCTGGGAGCACTCAGCATTCACACCAATCCCCACAGCACAGCAGAGGCCCAGCTGAGCTGAGCTTGGTTAGGAGTGTGATCCCGTGATTCCCTCAGCTTCAACAACTCTCACCAGTTTCTAACTCTTCTACCTTTTTTTTTCACCATGGAGTGTTTTTTTCCTTTTTTTTTTTTTTTAAAAAAAAAGATTTATTTATTTATTTGAAAGTCAGAGTTACACAGAGAGAGAGAGAGAGAAAGTCTTCCATGTGATGGTTCACTCCGCAATTGGCTGCAGCAGTCGGAGCTGTGCCGATCCGAAGCCAGGAGCCTGGAGCTTCTTCCGGGTCTCCCATGTGGGTGCAGGGGCCCAAGGACTTGGGCCATCTTCTACTGCTTTCCCAGGCCATAGCAGAGAGCTGGATTGGAAGTGGAGCAGCCAGGTTTTGAACCGGCACTTATGTGGGATGCTGGCACTTCAGGCCAGAGTGTTAACCCACTGTGCCACAGCGCTGACCCCCAATGGAGTGTTTTCAAGCAAATCCTGGCCTCCTTATGTCTTACTTGCAAGCACTGCAGCGTGCATCTCTCAAGATGAAGAAACGCAAGCTTTCCCCCTCCACGTAACTACGGTGTCATTATCATGCCCAAGACTAATCTGAATCCTGCATGTCACATACTCCAGGCCACATTCATATTTATCCATTTGCCCTCAACATTTATCATCTCAACACACTAAGAGAGTGCTTCAAAGAGTTAGGGAAAATGGGATTAAAAGCTAAGTTTACTTTGGTGCAAAGACAAATTAAAAACCAGTGCAAACTTTTTTAAAATATACATTTTCCATGAATTATGCATGGTTTTAAAATTTTTCGCCAACATAAACTTATTTTGTCATTCCATTTTCTGGGACCCGGTCCCCTGTGTTCTGATCTGAGGCATCAGGAGGCTTTCTGGAATGTGACAAAGAGCTACAAACACCTGAGGGGAGAGTGGCTTCCCCAGCAGCAGGTGACAAGTGAAGCTGCCCAGTGGAAGAACCAAGAGAATGGGGCAGTGGGTGGAGCTTGGGCATCACTGTGGCTGGGGGAGCAAGGCGGTCTGCATTCAGGTCCTGGATCCCAGCCCCAACAGCTGTGTGCAGCTATACCTCTCTGAGCCTCTATTTCTCCATCCGTAAAATGGGAATCTATGAGGGTATCTGCTTCATACTAAATCCTGCACCTGAAGAACCTGACAAATGTTGACTGTCATCATGAATGTGGCTGCCATCATCATCATCACTGCTGGGGTGACCACTGCTGTCCTAGGACCTCATGCCGCCAACCTGGTGGGCCAGGGTCAGTAGGATGCATGGTGTATGGACCAGTGATCCCTTTTGGAATCCAGGTGGTGCTTTGATGCCAGGAATGATGCCCATATCCTGGAGTTCCTGCTCAGAGTCCTTGTTTTCTGATGTCTTCTGTGAATCAGAGGAGGCCAACAGGAGTGCTGGTCCCTTGGGAGGACTCCAGCAGCATCGCCCCCGGTTCCTTCGCTAAACCTGAGTAGATCTGGCCTCAAAGATAAAACAGCTGGCCTCAGAGATTCTTCCCAAACCGTCATCAAAACCACAATTGGGCCAGCGCCGCGGCTCACTAGGCTAATCCTCCGCCTTGCAGCGCCAGCACACCGGGTTCTAGTCCCGGTTGGGGCGCCGGATTCTGTCCTGGTTGCCCCTCTTCCAGGCCAGCTCTCTGCTGTGGCCAGGGAAGGCAGTGGAGGATGGCCCAAGTACTTGGGCCCTGCACCCCATGGGAGACCAGGATAAGTACCTGGCTCCTGCCTTTGGATCAGCGCGGTGCGCCGGCCACAGCAGCCATTGGAGGGTGAACCAACGGCAAAGGAAGACCTTTCTCTCTGTCTCTCTCTCTCACTGTCTACTCTGCCTGTCAAAAAATAAAATTAAAAAAAAAAACATAATTGGATTGCTCTAGACACTCCTCTGTGGACACAGGAAGGGAGGGTTTGGTTGGCACAGGAAATGCCCAGATGGGACCCATTTTAGGGGCACCCACCCAGATGTTCCTGGGGCTGTGGGCTTCGATGTGGGCATGGAAGATGCTGGAAGGGAGCAGCAATTTCCAAGTACAAGAGACCAGAGCTAGGAAAATCCAGTTGGGTCATAAATAAATGACATGCAGGTTGTACAAGAAACGACACTATTGTTCTGCATCCAGAGGCCTGTTCCTTCTGCTGCAGTCAGACGCCTCCTAGCCCAGGGGAACAATTGCTCCACTTAGGCCAGGATAATCCTGGTTTGTTTCCACTCTGTCCCCAACCCTTACTCAGCTCTTCCGACCCCCTAGGCATCTTGGCAACCCATTGAGTCTTCTGTCCAAACCCTGATATCACACCATCTCACACGTCAATCTCCCGAACAGGGTTCACAGAGAGCTTTCATCTTGGGTGCCCCCATGGGCCTCAGGGGGACTACCAGGGTGCCCACAGGCGCCGTCTGGCCCAGCAGTCACAGTTGCTCCTTGGCAGAACCCCAGCTCAGCCCCTTCCATGCTTGCTCTCTCGCCATGGCTGCAGTCTCCTGCTTTCCCCACCCCACCCTACCCAACATGTCCCAGCCCTGAGACCTCCCCCGGCTGCTCCTCAGATAACCCAGTTTTCATGGGTTTAGTCCTCTTTCTAGGCCTCAGTGTTCTCATCTGCGGAATGGGGACCCTCATTCCTACCACACAGGACTTCAATGAGCATCAGACAGGCAAATTGCACCCATCAGAATCAACATCAAAAAATACTGTGGCCTGGTGCTGAGTTCAGAAAGTGCTCTTCCTACTCTGTGTCTTTCTTGGGGGAGAGGGTGGACAGGCAAGGGGCCTGTGTTGACCACGGTGAACATGTGCATTTTCACTTGAAGAAGGCTCAAGCTGTGTGCGCTTTGAAGATGAACTTTCTAGCATCCTTCAAGGTCTGTGTTCCCAATTAGGCAACCGGCACAGGGATTAGCCCCTTCTGCTTTGGCCACTCTGTCTTGAAGACCTAGCGGCGCCTAATAAGGAGAGATGAAAGTTCCTCCTCTGGGGACAGTTCCACTTACACTGTCTGTTTTTCATTTAAACAAAGCCACTTGTTGTCAGGCAAGACCAACTGCTGGGTCGCATCAGTGCCTTGGATCCCTGCATGAATATGGGTGCACCAGAAGCTTCTGCTCACGTGTGGCTCTGGTTCTGGGAATATCTGTGCCTGCCCGGTCACCCTTTATGTCACTGCAGCACCGACTGATGCCGTTGCCCAGTCCTCAAGTTCACCTCAGGGCCTGCTTGTTCTCCAAGTCCTTGGGTTGTCTGGAAAACAACTTCTTCCAGTAGTAAATAGAAATAAAAGTGCTTAAAAGTAACGTCAACAGCTGGGGCCTCTCAGCCTTTTATGGCCCTTTGCTGGTTAGAAGATGCAGTTGGGGCCACTGTTGCTTCTAGAACCCCAACTGTAGTCCTGGGAGGGAAGAAGCATGGACATTCTACCAACCCCGCCCTGTGGACGAGCAGAGCAAGGCCACAGGGGTTGAGTGACACAGGCAGAGAGCCCTGCACAAGCACTGCACAGAGCTTGTGAAAAAAATGGTATGAAAAGATACGTTTATTTTGGTGCTAAGAATATGTGAAATCATACACATATGAGGGTCTTGAGAAAGCTCATGGTAAATGTGTATCATGACAAAACTATGCAGATTTCAAAATAAACACAGCTTCTCATTCCATTTTTGGAATTGAAACCTAGGTTCAAATCTCACCTCTACTCCTTCTTCTGTAGGACCTTAGAGAAGCCAGTCAAGTCTCTTTGAGCCCTAGTTTTCTTATCTGTAAAAGCAAGACATTGGTAATGCATGCACTGAGTGAGGACAGCTTCGAGGCGGCTGTGCTGTGAGATGGGGGTGGCACACTAGCCACTAGCCACTGGCCACTGGCCACTGACTGTGTTCCTGGTAAAGCAACCCCACTGCAGATGGACAGCACACGTGGTGCACAGGCAGCGCATGGCATAGTGCACAGAACGCTGATGGTTACAGTGGTGTCAGTGAAGAGCAATGGGTAGGCAGGATGCTAAGAGAGCCCCCAAGACTCGTGCTCACTGGTTGCAAGCTGGGTGTTCCCTGGGCTTGCGCAGCAGTGCCTCCTACGACTGTGCTGGATGTGTTCCTCCCGCAGTTATGTTACACGGATGTGTTCCTCCCGAGGTTATGTTACATGGTACAGAAAGGGGATTTTGCCGAGGTCATTGAGGTTACTCACCAGCTGACTTTGAGTTCACCCAAAGGCAGGTTGTCTGGGTGGCCCTGATCTGATCACAGGAGCCCTTTCATGCCGGGTCTGGGAATCAGAGACAGAAAAGGTCAGAGGGCTTGCAGCACCAGAAGCCTTTGCAGATCCTGTGGCCAAGCACTAGGGGCTGCCTGTGGGAAGCTGGAGTGGTCCCCAGCTGACAACCAGCAAGAGAAGGGAGCCCTCTTTCCTGCAGCTGCAAGGAACTGAATTGCACCAACAGCCATGGGCGCCTGAGAGGCCTCCCGAGCCCCCAGGGGAGGGCGCAGCCTTGTGACCTGCAGCAACTGTGAGTGGCACTGGCAGCTGCTACCTTTGTGGTGGTTTGTTATGCAGCAACAGAAAATGAACACAACAGGCAAGGGCCCAAGAAGGTGACTGTGTGCATTCCCTGTCATTGCAAAAATATTCCGCAAAGCCTGATGACTCGGGGAGCAGGCATTTGTCACCTCTCCGTTTCTGAGTGTCAGGAATGCAGGTGCGGCTCACCTGGCTGCCTCTCTGGTTCCTGGTTCCTGGCTCCTTCCTTCCCTCCTCTTGGGTTTGTGCTCCAGTGGCACCTCCTCTGAGACCTTCCAGGCCATTTGACGTTTTTCTTAGCTTGTCATGAGGTTGCATCGTGGGCCCTCCAAAGATAGGTTGACTGGGACCTCATTTGGAACAGGGTCTTGCAGACGTAATTAGTTAAGGTGAGGTGGTGCTGAATTAGGATGAATCCCAATGCAATGACTGGTGTGCACATCAGACAAGAGAGTTTAAACCCAGAGGCAGACTCAATGAGAGGCCATGTGATGATAAAGACTGGGGGTGGGGTAGGGGTTGCAGCAGTCTCCTACAAGCCCAGGAATGCCAAGGGTTGCCCACAACCATCAGAAGCTACAAGAGGCAAGGAAGAGGCCCCCTCAGGTGCCTTTCAGAGAGAGCTTAGCCCTGCCCCAAATCAAGGTGGACCACTGTGATGCAGGAGATTTATGTCCATCAAGCCCCAGGTGCATTGTGTTTGTTACAGTGACCACAGGAACCCGAAGCAGTGCTTATTCCCTTCTCCTCCATCTCCTCTCTCTCTCTCTCTCTCTCTCTCTGGGTTAGGGTTTACAGGCCAGGTTCCTCCACTGGGATGCAAGTTTCTTGAGAGCTATTGATTTTCTTTTGTTTGCAGTGCAATTCCTTGTCCCTAACTCAGTGCTTGGAACAGAACTCAATCAAAATGTGCTAAGTTTGGGACAGGCGCTTAATCTAGTGGTTAAGACGCCCATGTCCTATGTTGGGGTGCCTGGGTTTGAGTTCCATCTTGGCACCCAATTCCAAACTCCTTCTTTTTTTTTTTTTTTTTTTTTTTTTTTTTTTTTTTTTTTTTTTTTTTTTGACAGGCAGAGTGGACAATGAGAGAGAGAGACAGAGAGAGAAAGGTCTTCCTTTGCCGTTGGTTCACCCTCCAATGGCCGCCGCTGCAGCCGGCGCACCGCGCTGATCCGATGGCAGGAGCCAGGATCCAGGTGCTTTTCCTGGTCTCCCATGGGGTGCAGGGCCCAAGCACCTGGGCCATCCTCCACTGCACTCCCTGGCCATAGCAGAGAGCTGGCCTGGAAGAGGGGCAACTGGGACAGAATCTGGCTCCCCGACCGGGACTAGAACCCGGTGTGCCGGCGCCGCAAGGTGGAGGATTAGCCTATTGAGCCATGGCGCCGGCCCAAACTCCTTCTAATGCAGACTCTGGGAGGCAGTAGAGATGGCTCAAGTGGTTGGGTTCTTGCCATCCACAAGGGCAACCTGCGTTGAGTTTCTGGTCCCTGGCTTCAGCCCAACCCAGCCTTGGCCATTACAGGCATTTTTTTTTTTAGCAAACCAGCGGGTGGGAGCTCTCTCTGTCTCTGTACCTCTCGAATAAACAATAACAACAACAAAAGTTCATGGAAAAGTAAAACTGAAAGGTAAGTTTATTTTTAAAAAAAAAACGTTGAGCAAATTGATGAATATTCAGAGCAAAAGTCCACAAATCCCTTGTATGACACATTCCTCTATAATCAGAAAGGCTTAGAAATAAATATGACAAATTCATTTACCTGTTTCAAAATGAATTCTTTATGTTTACATCTTACAGTTACAAGTCAGAGTTTTAAGGGAAAAACTTTTTTCAATAAAAACCTCAGATATGAAATCCTGTAAAACAGTTATTTCATTATTAATAAGATAAAGGAATAGAACCATTTAAAATGCATTTTATGTAGCCTATTGCTATATTGTAATAAAATATCTGTGAACTAAATATAATTGACTGCTTTTTGAACAGGTCATTCTTTATTTTTTTTAACGATTCATCTATTTCTTTGAGAGGCAGAATGACAGAGAGAAAGGGAGATACACAGACAGAGAGACAGAGAGGTGGGACAGGGGGGATCTTCCACTCTTGGGTTCACTCCTCAAATGGCTGCATTAGCCAAGGCTGGGCCAGGCCAAAGCCAGGAGCCAGAGACTCCATCTGGGTCTTCCACATGGGTGGGTGTCAGGGGCCCAAGTGCTTGGGCCATCTTCTGCTGCTTTACCAGGCATGTTATCAGGGAGCTGGATTGGAAGTGGAATAGCTGGGACTCGAACCTACACCCAAATGGGAAGCCGGCATTGCAAGTGGTGGCCTAACCTGTTGTGCCACAATGATGGCCCCAAACATTTCATTGAAAAAAAGAAAAAAACCTAGGCGAGGTAGGCCTTAATGCTAATAATGAAAGAAACTGAGACAAAATCCCTGATTGTGGGGCTCCTTTGAGAGTCTGGGGAAAGCTGAAGTCTCGCAGAGCAGCACCCATTCAGCAAACTCTCTGGTGTCATGTCAGGGATTTGAGAATTTCCTGCTACCCAGGAAATTCTAAAGAGTTTTTCAAAGCCAGACCAGGCTCCTCCTGGGGACTGGCCTCGGTTCTCTTGCTCAGTTCTGCTCTCCTTTGGTCTGGTGTCAGGGAGGGCAATGTGCATACAAAAGCTGAGCACCACTCAGCTTGCAGGGACATGAAGTGGTGGCTCTTGTTAAGGGAAGTGAACTCAACATTAGTAACCCACTGTGCTTGTTCTGTGTCTTTCCTTCAAAGCTCTCATGGAGCATGTTTTCAAAGCAACCGTACAGCTCCACACAGTGGATGCTGCCTGTGAGTCATGGGAAGCCTGCATGGGGTACCGTGAGTCAACCCCTGTGGCCTTGACCGACCAGAGGTGAATGTCAAAAGGAACAAGAGAAACTGGCCTTTGGGTCAGACTCAAAAGTCCCCAGCTCTGCCACTAACAAGCTGTGTGAATTGTTACGTAACCAACCCAAGCCTCAGTTTCTCCTTTTGTATAATGGACCTGTAAGGAGTGTCTTTATAGAATACCATAGACCGGGTAAAGTAGAAACAAGTTTATTTGGCTCATGGTTCTGGAGGCTGGAAGTTCTAGAGTGTGACAGTCATCTGGAGCGGGGGTTCTTGCTGTATGTTAACGCGGCGGAGGGCAAGCATGCACCTGCGAGACAGAGAGGAGGGTCAAGCCAAATTCATCCTTCTTACCAGGACCCCCCCCCCATGGTGACACCACCCATCTGTCGTGAGGACACTCCCAAGGCCCTGCCTCCCAACACTGTTGCGCTGGAGGTGAAGTCACCCATACGTGAACTTTGGGGGTCAGGTTCAAAGCACATTAAAGAGTGTTGTGGAAATCGCGCATTCTGAGCACCTGGCACAGAAGTGCTCCCTGCAGGCTACCAATTGTGGCTGCAGCTGTTGCTCATGGGATTCACACTGACAGCCCCTGACACTTCATAATGTACACCCCAAATCTGCCTGTGTTGCCTGAAGTATCTGAGAAACCTTGAAGGATCCGTCCCAGGCCCACTCCAAAACTACCGAATCCAGCTTCCTTGGAGTAGGGCCCGAGTGTGCCAGGCAGCTGCTGTTTGACACTCCAGCCCCACCCTATATCTGGTGCACCCACTCTGGGCCCCAGAAGACTGACTGGAAGGATGTGGCTCTGCTGGGGCTCGGTTGGCTGCCCAAGGGTCCCTGCAGACCAGCTGCGTCCCTTGGGAAAAGGCATGTCCCTCCAACTCCTCGTCCATGCCTTCTCTCTCTGCAGGTCCAGGCACCTGCTGCCTTCAGCAGCATCTTTTGTCCTGGGGCTTGTACCTGAGACTGTTTTAATCAGGTAAGACAGGGAGACCATGCCTTGCAGGAAGAGCGTCAGCCACAGTCCTCCGGAGGAGGAGCAACACGGCAGCCTACAGGGCCGCAAGAGGAAGCACCACCCGGCCAGGAGGCAGAGGAGCAGGGGAAGCCTGGGCCAGGGCATTTGTTATGGTTTCACGGGAAGGCAGTTGAGCAGAGTTAGGATTCCATAGTCTGAATACCTTCAGGGGGCTCTGGGCTGTAGGGGTGGTCCCTTAGCTGTCAGTGCCTGGTCCTGGGGTGATAAGGGCAGGGGAAGTGTTGGTGTGAGAATCTGATAAAGGAGATGCTGGGAGCATGGGTTTTGGACTGGGGTGTCTGTGTATGAAAGGCACATTTGAGGGCAAGTCATTTTCCCTCCCTAGGATAATTCCTAGTGCCAGCCATGGCAAGGTCACTTCTCCCTAGCCAGCAAGACCTCAAGAGGTGAGCACATCCTAAAATATAAAAACACCATCAGTATAGGGGCAGTAGTTGTGCCCCCGGTTGCAGCTCCTGGGACATGTATGACTCTGGCCCACAGCTTTGTAAGTAACTCTGTCTTAAGCACTCCTCGGCTTACCCTTAGGAGCACCCTCTGTTTCCTGCCGGGGACCCGACCTTGCAGGTGCATCTGGTCGCTGGAGCAGGTGGTGTTTGGCACCACCATGTGCACTGTGTGGAGCTGACTGTTTGTGTGCTCTGATGGGATCATTGCAGGGACTGCACAGAAGGTAGATGTGGGAATGGTCACAGCTGGGACAGAAGCACAGATGTTGATGCCCAGGCTCATCTCAGGGCAGTGTTCACGGTGTGACAGCTGCTCGCTGCGGTCCTGGAAGCACCCTGTCCACTGTATCCTGTGAAAATCCAGACACTTCCGGGCAGCGGGTATCCAGGAACACCAGGGAAATTTCTGGATTTCCAACCAAGTGGGCGTCTCGCAGAATGTGTTCTGGTTTCCATACACCTTCTGTCTTGCACCACTGTGGCCCCTCCAGCCCGTTAGTGACTTCCACGTAGACCTTCTCCGTCTTCCCACCATGACCTTGTGCTTGACAGTGGTGGCCCCCATGACTTCCAGTTTGGGGGGATGGCAGTCTTCAAGGCCTGGGGGTGCTGTCTGCATCATAGGGTTTTGGACAGTTCCCCCAGACTATCTTCAGAGCAAGGAAGGCCACTGTAATTGGCAGGCTGGGTTCGCAGGGCTCTGTAGTGGCAGGAGCCCAGGCCTGCTCAGCCAGCGGGCACTGTGCTCATCTAGACACTGGCTTCTAGCTAAGGAAGGGCACGGGGCTAGGGAGGGGAAGACTTGACAGAGCCAAGTGCTCATGTAGCCGGGAGGGTGCAAGCCTTGATGGCCAACTCAAAGCAAGCTGCAGTCCAAGGAGGGGCTGAGCTGGATGTCAATCAACCAGGCCCCTCCACTGATTTCTGAACCTGGCCCAACAGCTGCTCTAGACATGAAGTGGACAGCATACTAGGAGTTTGCAAGGTGACATTTTACAGGTCTGCCTTAGGTGGCTGGAGTGACCACTGGTGCTCTTAGACAGATGGGGAGAGCATGTTTACAATGAATGAACTAGAGTCAGAAGGTTGCCATAAAAAAGGCCATCAAAAGGAGATGTCCAAGAAAAATGTAAACAAAGCCATGTTAGCAGGATGGGTGCTGTCTTTGGCCCCTGTGCAGGGGAGGAGGCTCCATCTCCTAAAGGTTCCACCACCTTAAAACTGTGCCACACTGAGAGCCACGCCTTCAAAACAAGAGCCTTTGCACAACATCTGGTGTTCAAACCACAGCAAACACAGCCACACCTTGAATCCCTTGCTCCCTTCCTGCCATCGGGGATCCCATCTCTTCTAGCTATGGCACCTCTTTGCAAGTACGAGTTCTGTGGCCTCAGGAGAGGCTGTGGTGCAATGCTCGGATGTGGGACTGAGTAATAGCAGCCTCCCCAGGGAAGGTGCTACCCCTTCCAGGAGACACCAGGAGGAAGTCCCCTGTGTGTGCTAGTGCCTCCCTCATCTTCACATCTCTCTGACACTTTCTGATTTCCCTGGGTTTTTTGTGTTTTTTTTTTGTTTTGTTTTGTTTTTTTAGTTTTTTTTTTTTATTTTTTTTAACAAGCGGAGAAAGAGACAGCAGGCTTCAGACTGCAAGCCCCAGCACATTGCAGTATCTGGTTATAATTTAATAACTTCCCTTCTTTGTATTTATTTTTAGAGTTTCTTTCTATTTTTGGCAAGAGAAACTGGTTTTCAGTTTACCATGGCGTATAACATTGACTTTCTAAAATAACTTTAAGAAAACACGAACCCATGTGCAGAATAATATGAAATCAGTTTTAGGAGAGGTGGCAAGTGGCCCTGGCATGGACCTCAGAGCCGGTGTGCAGTGGGGTGTGGATTTGGCAACACACGGATGGAAGCCTAGGAGACCCTGAAAATCCCTTCCAACAGCCTTCAAGCCCCAGCACCCACCATGTCCTTTGTAGTCTTCCCTAACACCCTTGCCCACACAGTACAGCCCAAACAGCAGCCCGCATTGGGAGCACGTGTCCTTGCTTATGGACGTGGCTTCTTTGGGGGTCCAAAGAATGCACTTTCTAAGGTGGGGATCGTGGCAGGCCACACTGGATCCCCAGCCTCTGGGTAGTGGCGGCCCCAGGCAGGCCTCGGGGAGTGTTTGTCATTTAGTGGTCCCTGATCAAGAGGGGTGGGCCAGGGCACAGCAAGCCCCATGTGTTTCCAACAAGGAGAACACTCTGTTCCTAGACTTCCCGGCTCTCTCTGCCAGACGCCTCCTCAGTCCCAGAGCAAAAGCTGCTTCTAAGACGTGGGTTCTGGACAGCAGCAATGAGCCGGCCCCTGTGAAAGCGAGCTGGTAAAAAACATAGACTCCAGTTCAGGACTGGTTTTGGCTGAGTTTCTCTGTCTTAAGCAACAACAGCAGGGGATAGTGCAATGATTTCCCATTTTCTATTTATTCATATCTGTTATTTTCTTCTTCAAAATAAATCCCCAATGTTGGGACCATTAGACCCATTTTACAGCAGGGGAAACTGAGACTATAGCTTGTCCTGCAGTCACACAGCTAGAATAGGGACACAAACCATCAGTCCCCTGATTCCTGTATCCATCCTGCCACCAATGCGGCCTTTCGTGAACCAGACATGGTCGTCCTTCCCCTGGCCATCAGAACCACAGCTTTGATGTTCTCCAGAGCAGCTATGGCCGCAGCAGAGTGCAGTGCTGTCACGCAACCCCCTGGCAGCAAGGACGGAGGAAACAGCTCGGGTATTCCATGATAGCAGTGAGCTCCTGGCTTTGGCCTGCTGCAACGATTTGGAGAGTGAATCAGTGCTTGGAAGAGTCTCTCTCTCTCTCTGGTTTTCAAACAAACAGATAAATAAACATTTCAAAACAAAACAAACTACAGCTTGTAAGAGGACAAGCTAATTGTGTCCATGACAACAGCAGCGACAGGGGCTGCTCTGGCACATTGGCCCAGCTCGTCTAATCTCCATGCTGTCCTCTGCTTTGGGGGTTGGTGGTGTGTGTCCCCCAGGGGTTCACCTGTTGAGAGCTCAGACCCCTCTGTGGTGATTTGGGAGGTGGTTAGGTCCCTGGGGGCACTGCCCAGGGGAGGAACTGGGTGGGATGGTTCCTGGGGGACCTTGCGTTAGTTCTTGAGAGAGCAAGTGGTTATCTAAAAGCCCCTGCCTGCCCTCTGGCCTCCTGCCTGCCCGTGAGATCACCTCTTCTCACATACACTGCCTCCCACTGCGACACCGACACCGTCTGCCACAGAGCCCTCTCCAGAGCCCTGCAGGTGCCAGCAGCAGGCCCTTGAACCTCCAGACCTGGGAGCTGAACCTCTTTATAGAGAACCCAGCCTCCAGTATTGTATTACAGTAATGGAAAACAGACTGATAGTGATGCCCCTATTAATGTTTTCATTAATAGATGATGCCAGTCAGAGGGAGAAGGTTGGAGAGGCATTTTTTAAAAAAAAAAAAAGGCAGAGTTACAGAGAGAGGGAAAGAGAGACAGCAGGATAGAGATCTTCCATCTGCTGGCTCACTCCCCAGATGGCCACAAGGCTGAGGCTGAGCCAGAGCCAGAATGAAGCTGGGAGCCTGGAACTCCATCCAGGTCTCCCACCTGGGTGGCAGGAGTCCAAGTACTTGGGCTGTCCCTCACAGCTTTCTCAGGTGCGTTAGTGGAGAGCTGGATCAGAAGCAGAGCAGCGCTAAACCAGGGTTCATGTAGTATGCCTTCCTTACCCATCATGCCACAATGCCGGCCCCTAGAGAGGCATTTAGAAGGCCCTTGGGACTGTAGACCATGGTAGGTGACTTTGTGTGGAAAGGCCGCCAATCTCCCAAGGTGGAGGGAGTCAAGAGGTGGAGCAGGGGACCCTGGGAAGGGGGGAACATGGATACAATGACATTGGGGTGGAGCCACTTCCCTGAAGATCTCTGCCAACAGCAAGCGGGACAGCAGACGGCTGGCGTCACCAGAGCCCCTGGCTGTCCCTGGTCAGTAATTACGGTCACGAGTCTCCCTCCTCGTGGTACCCACCGCCTTCTAACATGCTGGACATCTACTTATTCTTTGTATGTGGAGCTATCACATCATCTTCTACTCCCATATTCTGCTTGGATGTGAGCAGCACAGGTTAGGGATTACCAAAGGACTCGGAACATTCTGGAGTATTCTAGGAGGGACCACAAAGCACACCAAGGCCAGAGAGCAGCCTCTTCTTTTTACTGCTCTGAAAGTGGCCCAGCCTCACCCTGGGTGCCAGGGGTTGCCCCTCTGAGGGGCCCAGGGATGCTGCACACAGCAGGCTTGTGGAGGGCCAAGTCAGAGTCAGAGAGGTTATCTGCTGCTGTGTGAAGAATGCTTTTAAACCTGTGCCTGGGTTCCTGACCTACTGAGAGAGGAAACAGATGCACCATTTAACCCCTTCTTGCCTCTGGAGGAGCCCAGCGCCTTGGGCCTTAGGGAGCCGGTCAAGCTGGAGAGTGGCCAGCCTTTGTGCCCTAAGGGTTAATGACAGCCAGTGTTGCCAGGACCAGAGCTCTTGGCAGGGTCTCTGAAGGGCCTCCTTGGAAGCTGTCACCTGTCAGGGCCCTGATTAACAGCTGGAAGGCTGGCCCTTGGTTTTGATGGGTTCAGTTGGCGCGTTGTGCCGGGCTGTGGAGGTGGAAGGGCTGTTTTCTTTTGCCACTGGGAGGCCAGCAGCACTTAACAAGACCCATGTCCCCCCACCCCCATGCTGGGCTTCACATATGCTTTTCATGTCAAAGGGACTCTTTTTAGGGCTCTGCTCAAAGCCACCCCTTCATCCTGTTAACAGTTCTGCAGTAAATGCACAGCCCACCTTGCTCTTTACGAAGCACTTCCACAGAAGCAGCAGTGGCCTTTGGGAAGGAAATGAGTTTAGAGCTAAAGACTCCCATTCAAGTGCAGGCACAGCTGTGTGACCTGGGGCCAGTCACGGAACCTCTCAGTTTTGCTTTGGCTACTATTCCCTGCTGCATGGACTTGTTATAAAGCTGAGGTTTCACTGAGGATCCAGGGGCCCAAACCCAGCTTCAGGTTTTTTTTGTTCGGTTTGCACGGTGTTTGAAAGCATTTGAGTTATCAACAGTTTAAAAATACACAAGGTGTCTGCTAAAATTCCAGCTGTCCGGGTTCTTTCGCGTTCAAGTGGGAAGCAGTAGCCACACAGAGCTGGCATTCTTGCATTTCCACAGTCAGGGTGGAGTGGCAGCCACAGCCTTCACATGTGACCTGTGGAGCAATGCTTTATAAATAGCAATGGGCTTGTAGACATGTTATACCAGGGAGAAGGTATTTACTGCATCTAAATAAGGCACGGCAACAAGGAAGCCACCCCAGGGACCACCACCAGGTGAATGGGTGAATGGAGTATGGTGGGTCCCTAGAGTGGAATATCACTGAGCCCCAGTAAAGAGGACATTCAGACACATGTTACAAGACACATGAGGCCGGCGCCGCGGCTCACTAGGCTAATCCTCCGCCTAGCGGCGCCTGCACACAGGGTTCTAGTCCCGGTCGGGGCGCCGGATTCTGTCCCGGTTGCCCCTCTTCCAGGCCAGCTCTCTGCTGTGGCCGCCGCGGCTCACTAGGCTAATCCTCCGCCTAGCGGCGCCGGCACACTGGGTTCTAGTCCCGGTCGGGGCGCCGGATTCTGTCCCGGTTGCCCCTCTTCCAGGCCAGCTCTCTGCTGTGGCCAGGGAGTGCAGTGGAGGATGGCCCAGGTGCTTGGGCCCTGCACCCCATGGGAGACCAGGAAAAGCACCTGGCTCCTGGCTCCTGCCATCGGATCAGCGCGGTGCGCCGGCCGCAGCGCGCTGGCCGCGGCGGCCATTGGAGGGTGAACCAACGGCAAAGGAAGACCTTTCTCTCTGTCTCTCTCTCACTGTCCACTCTGCCTGTCAAAAAAATAAAAAAAAGAAAAAGAAAAAGAAAAAAAAAAGACACATGAACCTTAGGGGCACTGTGTGAAGTGCCGTAAGCCACTGCATGATTTCACCGCTCTGAGTCCAGTACACAGGACACAGAGTAGATAGGCAGTAGGCAGGAGCAGGGAGGAGTGGAGATTGGGGAGTTAGTGTTTATTGGAGACGGAGTGTCAGTTTCCAAAGAGGAAAACCTTCTGGAGATGGATGGTGTGATGGTTGCTCACCAACGCGAGTGTGCCTAATGCCGGAGAGCTGTACCCTTAAAAAATATTCAACAAGGCAGGCATTTGGCTCAGGAGCTAAGCCAGGCATGTCCCACATGCCACATCAGAGGGCCTGGGTTCAATCCTCACCTGCAGCTCTTGACTTCAGCTTCCTGCTAATGCAGACCCTGGGAGGCAGCGGTGATGGCTCAAGTTATGCTTCAGCCTGGTTGTTGCAGGCATTTGAGGATAAGCCAGCAAATAACACACACACATACACACACACACAAACATTCTCTCTCTGCCTTTAAAAAAAAATTTTTTATATGGTAAACTTTGTTATGTACTGGGGACTTTAGGAAGTTCATGGGAAAATGGAATTAAAAGGTAAGTTTGTTTTGGTGCAAAAACATTATGACCTCCAAGCGGTTTTCATAATACACATGTTCTGTGAACCCCTTGAAGACCTTGCATATGTCACTGCAATTAAAAAAAAAAAAACAGCGGGGAGAGGTAGATGAACGTGATTTGCTCGGCGATGCCTGCAGACTTGGGAGTGCACAGCAGATTTCTCCCTCATGCTGTGCCCCTGCTCACAGCAGTCTCAGGAAGCCCACAGCAGCGACTCATTCTTCAGCCTGAGGCCTCCGCAAGCCCGGCTGGTTTCTGCAGAAGAGGAGGCCTCCTGGTATTTACACCATGTGGATGGAGCAGGCCAGAGGGCCTGTACCTGCACAGTGTCCACAGCTGCAAGGGAAGGAGCAGATGTTTGAGCTCTTCCTTGTTTATAAACCAAACGTCTGTTCCGGTCCAGACCCCCTGTGTTTACCTGATGGCAGGGCCTGGGGCAGCCAGTGCGCATTTGGAAGACATCCCCAGGGAGCTGCTCGCCTCTTAGCTGCATGACCTTCAGTGAGTTCATTAACTTCCCCTACCTCAGTCTCCTCATCTGTAAAACAGAGATACAGCAGAGGCTACTTTGAGAAGTCTGTGGAGGTGTGTGGGGCTGGGGGAGGGGCAGTGTGGTGCAGTGCGTTCAGCCTCCTCTTGAGACACCTTCATCCTGCGTGAGAGTGCTGGTTCGAGCCATGCCTCCTCCACTTCCAATCCAGCTTCCTGCTAACAATGGGAGGCAGCAGATAATGACTCAAGTGCTTGGGTCCTCACCACCCAGATGGGAGACCCAGATGGAATTTCTGGCTCTTGAGTTCGGCCTAGCCCAGCCCCGGCTGATGAAGTGAACCAGTGGAAGGAAGATTCTCTCTCTCTCTCTCTCTCTCTCTCTCTCTCTCTCTGTGTGTGTCTGTCTGTCAGGTAGACAAAAATAAATATTTTTAAAAGTTCATGGAAAATGTGTAATCTAAAAAAAAACTATGCATGCATTTCTTTTTTTCTTTTCTTTTTTTCTTTTTTTTCTTTTTTTTTTTTTGCACCAAAAACTCCTTTTAAATCCGTTTGCCCACCAACGTTTTTAGCCATGTTGTACGCACCTTGGAGGGCGTGTCTTGGTGAGCGGAGCGCTGGGCCCTGTGCACAGCTGCAGAGACGGTGCAGGGGTCTTGATCAGCACTGCCAGCCCTGCCTCCTCTGCATGCTTCTCCGCTGTCTTGCTCTCTGAGCTCCTTCCCAGACCCCATTCTGGCTTTACTCGACCAGCTTGAGAAAGAAAACCAATTCACGGACATCCTGGGCCTCCTGAGTAAACACACGCCTAACCACACATGGCAGCGTTTCCACAGGATGCACAAATGTGCTGTGCATCCTCAGGTGACAACAGAAGAGAGACCTTTATCTCACTCATGATCTCACCTGATGCAAAACCTGTGCTGCAGCCTAAGGGTGTGCAGGCCTCAAAATAACTGGAATCTCCAGAGAAAAAAATATATAAAAGCTTGCCGGTGCTGCTACAGTTCAGCTACACTTAAAAAAATTCCCTCTATTTAGCTGTGCAGTGAGGCGTGAAATTGCACCTAACCATCCACTTACTCGGCCTTTGAACAGAGAGCCCTCCCCAGCATTTGTGCAAGGTACGCAGTGCCAGCCTTCAGCTGGTTCTGCTTTGCTAATTATTCCAAATAAATAGCAAATGCTGCCTTCCTGTCTTCTCTCCTCCTCCTCCTGCAGTCCTCTGCTCTGCGTAAATGTTCACTAATTTTCACACCAATTTCCATGTTGGCTCTAGTTCTGACGAGAGAACCAAGGGGGACATTTGTTAATGAAAAATCTGGGAAATGTGATTTGGGAAATGTTCTTTTTATACAGGCATCTAATTGTTGAAAGGATCTGGCTTGTAGTTTGTAGTTAAATTTGTTAAATCCTGGAAGGTTTTGATTGTTTTGTTTTTGTTGTCTCAGTAATGCAGAGGCCAAATTGAGTTAAAAATTTTTCCAACTTTGCATTTGGGCTGGTTTTGTATTTTCATCAGCTGTAATGGATGGGGACTATTGAATAGCACAACAATAGTAATTTAGGGATTTCAGAGCTCAGTAGGGGTGATTTATAGAAACCTGAAGCTCTTAACATAATATTTTGTTAAAAACGTTTCCTCTTATTGTGCCTGATTTAATACAGATTCTTCTCTTTTGTTCTTTATTCCTTTCAATGACTGAAATAAGTTAAATGCATACAGGTTTATCTTAGCCTCCAATGCAAAGATAAAAGGAATCAATATGAAAAGTGCCCTATAAGTTATATCAATGACAGAAGAATGTTGAATTTTCATTACTGACCAGAGTAAATGCCTCAGCTGCTTTTGTTTAAAAGCTGTGTTGGGGATTGGGCCTGATTGCTGGCGGGGGTGCGGGGGGGCCAAAACCTCTGACTTAACCTCTTGGAGACTCAATGTCATCTGTGAAATGCTGGTAATAAAATGAGTCAAATTATGTGGAGATGTTTACCATGCATGCACAGAGCAAGTGTTGAGTAGACGGCTGCTTTTCTCATCACTCTCTCCTCCCTTCCTGCCAGAGGTTTTAATATGCTCCTACTGTGTGCGCAGAGCTGTGTGAGAGCCAGGGAGGCAGTGCCGAGCACACTCACTGATTCAAAACTGCATTTGCAGCTCCATTCACTCTGCTTGCTTTGGGGCATTTTAGGAGCAGCTCCCCCTGTGTCCAGCAGCGTGTCTGTATCTTCAGCCCTAATGTTTGCCTTCAGTCCTATTTATTTGAGAGGCAGAGAGACATTTGGGGAAAGAGAGCTCCCCTCTGCCAGTTCCTTCCCCAGATGCTTGCGGTAGCCAAGGCTGGAGAGACCCAGACATAAGCCATCCCCCACTGCCTTCTGGGATGCGCATTGGCGGGAAGCTGGAACTTGGACCAGAGCCAGGACTTGAACCCAAGCACCCTGATAAGGACCTCGGGCCTCCTCCTCCCCAGCTGTGACTTAACCACCGCGCCAACACCCGCCCCTTCAGATCTTTCTTGAACTTGTTTAGAATTCACTGTGTACCGTCTCTAATTTACACCCTTATTGGGGGAAAAAAAAAAAAAAAAAACACACCCACAGCCTGAGTGATCCACAGCGTGCTTGCCAGGGCTGTTCCGTGCCATTTCCTCAGCTGCACCTCCCGTGGACTCCCTGGGGGTCAGCATGCTGCCCCCCCCTCCTGTTACAGACAAGGAAACTGAAGCCAGGGAGCAAGCAGATCGTCCAGTGTTGCACACTAGAAGGAACGTGCACATGGGGCACCTCGTGACCAGGTCAGATAAGCAGGGAAGTTGCTTAAAGTTTACAATGGACTTGGTATCTTCAGGGAGCATCCCGCTGTCTCCCAGGACACCACTTAGCCCTTTCCTGTGATCGCCAGACCCCACTGCCCGCTCAGGACCTGGTTTTGGAGATCAGGAGGCACACCCGGCCCTGCTCCCCCAGCCCACTACTTAGCCGTTGGCTGCTGCCCCTTGTGGTGAAAACAGGTATTACCGTCAGGAGAGGCTGGCGGGAGATGCCACACCTGAGCTCTCCACAGGGACCAGCCTGGGCCCACGCGTGGCAGCCCTTCAGGAGAGTGCTTTCTGACTAGGCTCAGGGGCTGTGACCTACTGCCGAGCGGCGAGGCAGCCCGAGGAATCCAGCTCCCGGGCCGCAGCCAGTCCCTTCTGGGCACCATCGCACGAGAAGGCCTGCTCTTGCTGCCAAAGCCTGCACCAGACAGCAGCACTCCATGGCGATGCTGCTGGGCTTTGCCGTGGAATTTCTCCTATATTTCCTTAAGAGAAGATCTGGCATGAACCAAGACATCCCATCCACAGGTCCCCAAAACTTGACTGTCACAAAATGAGGGAGGGGCTTGGGATTCTGCAGACCTTGTGCAGATGAGCAAGGACTGGGATTACTTTTTTATCTTTATCTCCTGGTGATAGGCGGTTGGTAAGGTGGCCACACCTTTCATAAAATACATAGCACAGGGGGCGGTGCTGTGGCTCAGCGGGTTAACGCCCTGGCCTGAAGCACTGGCATCCCATATGGGCGCTGGTTCGAGACCCAGCTGCTCCGCTTCCAATCCAGCTCTCTGCTATGGCCTGGGAAAGCAGTAGTAGATGGCCCAAGTCCTTGGACCCCTGCACCCACGTGGGAGACCTGAAAGAGGCTCCTGGCTCCTGGCTTCGGATGGGCACAGCTCTGGCCGTTGCGGCCATCTGGGGAGTGAACCATCAGATGGAGGACCTCTCTCTCTCTCTCCCTCTCTCTCTGCCTCTCCTCCCTCTGTGTAACTCTGACTTTCAAATAAATAAATAAATCTTTTTAAAAAAATACATAGCACGAAAAGATGCTCATGCATTTCCTGGGGTCAGGTACCAGCAAGAAGAAGGGAGATGGGTTCCCAGGGTGAGTCTGTTTTCACAGGAGACAAAAGGCAGCTCCATGGGGGCTCAACTTTGTCAGACTAGGTGGAAGAGTTTCTGAAACTGAGGCTTCTCGGCTGCCCTGTCTCTCAGGGAGGAGCATGGCCACACCCAGCAGACGTTTTCCCTGTTCAGCCTGCTCACAGAGCCCAACTCCTGTGTCCTAGTATGGATGAACCTCTTCCCACTTGACAGAGCCTCACAGTGCGGCTCCTGCATTTTGGTGCAGACCTCAAGCATATCCCGGCCGATGCTCAAGGGTCCACCGCGGCTCTGTCCCATCCGGCACACTGGGTTTGGTTCTCCCCTGCCATGCTCGTCTGTGCAAAGGATTATTATTTTTTGGTTTTGGCTCAGTTATTTTCCCTTTGGGGTAAACCACTGGAGGCTCTGTAAGTCTGACTTGGCCTCAGAAAGGTGCTTCTGTATTAGGTCTACCATAGGTTGTTTATTTTATTAAATCTGGGGATTCTCTGCACGGTGAAAGCTGTGGGTTCATGGCCGTTCAGGAGACTGTTGGAAGTGATTAGGCCAAGGCAGAAATAAACACTCTGTGAACATAACCACTGAGCCCTCTCTGACAAATTCCAAGTTAAACGCTTTTAAACCTGTATTTCTGTAATGATAAAGTAAGGCCAACTCATACTAGGAAACAGAAAATACAAAGATAGAGGTAAAAACTGCCGGTCACACCGCCACCCAGAGCGAGCAGTGGTTCTTGTGTGGCTCCAGTGCCGCTGGGGTGCTTGGGGAGTCTGAGCCGTTGTCTCCATGAGTCCGTGTGCATGAGGACCGAGCCCACTCTCTCCGGGAGTCCCAGGTGGGTGAGGACTGAGCCCTCCATCTCCATGACTCCTGGGCACTTAGGGAACCTGGGCCACTCTCTCCGTGAGTCCTGGCGCATGAGGACCCAGCCGCTCTCTCCGTGAATCCTGCAGCTTTTCTCTCCTTGCCACACCACCAGCGTCTCTCCACCCCACGTCACTGCATTGTTGAGGAAACATCTCAGTTGAAATATCTTTTTAACTCTTTCTGTTGGAGGAAACTTGTACAAAAGTAAAGCACAAGACCCCGGGCCGATCACCTGGTTTCAACAATTATCAAATCAAACCAATCCTGTGTGGGCTATAAAGTCTCCCTTCCCTGGGTTGTTGGGTAACCAGTTGAAGACATGATATCAGTTTCCTTTTCCCAGTAAGTAGTTCAGTATAAATATTTAAAAGGCAGGGACTTATTTTTATAAATTACAAAAATGCCACTTGTTACATCTAAAAAATTTAAAAGTTTAAATATTCCATATCCATTGATGATCCAGTTGCTGTTCAAGCATCCCCAGTTGTGTGCTGATGTTTTAACAGTTTGAATCAGGACCCAGGTAAGATTCATACACTGTGACTGGTTGATCTATCTGTACAGGCTCTTTTGCTTTGTTTTGTTTTTTAAGATTTATTTATTTATTTGACAGGTAGAGTGAAACACACACACATACACACACACACAGGTCCCATATGGGCGCTGGTTCGAGACCCAGCTGCTCTACTTCCAATCCAGCTCTCTGCTATGGCCTGGGAAAACAGTGGAAGATGGCCCAAGTCCTTGCTGCAGGGGCCCAAGCACTTGGGTCCTCCTCAACTGCCTTCTCACCAAAGCAGGCAGGGCTTGAACCAGCACTCCAGTATGGGATGCTATGGCCTAACCCTCTGAACCACAACACTAGGCCCTGGGCAGGCTTTTAGCCTGCAGGCATCTGCCTCCCTCGCATCCATTTTTCCTTGCAATTTCTTTGTGGAAGAAGCCTACAGTTTCCCTCCGTCTGCATTCCTGTGGTGTTATTTAATGTGTTCCCCTGCTGCTCCCCTCCCTGTACCTTGGTGGGTAGATCTAGAGGTAAGGATATTAGTAAGAGGACAGCTGTTCTTCCAGAAGGCACAGGGTGGATGCGGAATCACAAGATGGTGATTCCCCAAGATCTGTTATGTTATTAGGGCTGTGTAAGTTAGTGATATTCAAATCTCATCACTCTGCCAATTAGCTGGAACACTTCTTTTTTTTGTTTTGTTTTGTTTTGTTTTGATGAATTTCTATTTTTTTTTTTTTTCAAAAATATTTATCCTGTTCTTTTAAAAGGTAGAGTTTCAGAGAGAGAAGGAGAAACAGAGAGAGCTCTTCCATCCACTGGTTCACTCTCCAGATGGCCACAGTGGCCGGAGCTGGGCCAAGATGAAGCCGGGAGCCTAGAACTCCATCCAGGTCTCTCACATGGGGTGGCAGAGGCCCAAGCACTTGAGCCATCCTCCACTGCTTTTCCCAAGCCATGAGCAGGGAGCTGGATCTGAAGTGGAGCAGCCAGGACTCGAACCGGTGCCCATATGGGATGCTGGTATCACAGGCGGTGGCTTTCCCTGCTACACCACAGTGCCAACACCAGCTGGAACATTTCTGTAAAGAGGAACATCCCCTCATCCACTATTTTTTTTTTAACAGGCAGAGTGGACAGTGAGAGAGAGAGACAGAGAAAAAGGTCTTCCTTTTGCCGTTGGTTCACCCTCCAATGGCTGCCGCGGCCTGCGCATCACGCTGATCCGAAGACAGGAGCCAGGTGCTTCTCCTGGTCTCCCATGGGGTGCAGGGCCCAAGCACTTGGGCCATCCTCCACTGCACTCCCGGGCCACAGCAGAGAGCTGGCCTGGAAGAGGGGCAACCGGGACAGAATCCGGTGCCCCAACCGGGACAGAATCCGGTGCCCCGACCGGGACTAGAACCCAGTGTGCCAGCGCCGCTAGGTGGAGGATTAGCCTATTGAGCCACGGCGCCGGCCATCCCCTCATCCACTATTTGGTCGCCCTGTAATAGCCCTCACCTAGGAGGAGCAGAATAGCTCTTTTTTTTTTCCCTCCTTATTTACCAGCTTTCAAAATAATGAGTTTGTTCATAAGCTTCCCCCCAAGGAGGGGCCCCCTGAGTTCTGTTTTTAGCACCATTGCACAAGAAGGCCCAGTCTTGCTGCCAAAGCCTGCACCAGACAGCAGCACTCCATGGCAATGCTGCCGGACTTGGAATTTCTCCTATATTTCCTTAAGAAAAGATCTGGCATGAACCAAGACATCCCATCCACAGGTCCCCAAAACTTGAATGTCACAAAATGAGGGAGAGGCTTGGGAGTCTGCAGACCTCATGCCTCCCTGGTGTATTTCAGCCACTGCAGTTGTTTGAATTGATGCTTCGGGCATCCCAGTGGGAGCCCCAGTCAGCTCACGAGTGCTGTTGACATCTGTCCCTCGTGGCCCCCATATAGTCTCTTGGCCTCCTCTGTGACAAGATGGTCCAGGCTTGCCTTGGTCCAATTTCTCTGCAATTACAGAACACCAGAGCCCAGGTAATTTACAAAGAGTAGACACTGATTTAGCTCGTAGTTCTGGAGGCTGGGCAGCCGAGAGCATGGTGCCCGCGTGCGGCAAGAGCCTCGTGCTGCATCCTAACAGGGCAGACAGCATCACAGTGCCAGCTGCTAGTTCAGGTCTCTCCTACTCCCTGCAGGGCCCCCCACCATCACAACCTCATCCCATCCTAATGATTTACAATGTCCCCCAACACCAAACACCACCATGTATGACTTTGAGGATTAGGCTTCCTACGTAGGAACTTTAACAGGACACGTGCAAGGCTGGGCTTCTGAGGAGGAAGTAACTGGAGCCTGGAGCCTGCGTGCTGTGTCTGCCCAGATCAAGAATGCTATGATAAACGTCCTTGCCCTTGACTCGTACGGCTGATCGATTCCCTGGGGAGGCCAGGCTTTCAGGAATGGCTGTTCAAGGCAGGGGATATTGTGAGCCTCACGTGTGCAGTGCCCAGGGCTTTCTCCAGAACAGAGGACCTGTGTCTGCACCCTGATCAGCGTGTTTTGTTATCCCCAGTAGTCATTAACAGCTTAGTTTACCAAACATACTCAGCAAAGTGTTTCTTCAAATTATCAGCCCTGTGTTATTGGGCAGTTATAGGTCTATTCTGGATTGTCTTTGGAATAGGAAGTCTGAGAGTTTTAGTGTTCTATTGATTTGCAAGATATTTTTAATTTCCTAAAGACAGCAATCTTTTGTTAGGTCTGTTGCAAATACTTTTCTCATTTCATTATTTGCCTTTGGAAAATTTAATCAAGTTTGTTGGTCTTTCATTGCTTTTATGCTTAGAAAATCCAGTCCCATCTGATATCAGTTAAATGTTTACCTCTATTTCCTTCTAGTTTATATAAGGCTGCACTGATTCTTTTTTCTACTTTTATTATTTTTTCCACTTTTATTGTTTATTCCCTCACAAAATTACGAAAGTAATACATGTTTGCTGCAGAGTTATAAAACCTTAGGAGACCTATAGAAGGCTTCGTTTGTTTTCACATTTAACTTCTTTTGTCCATCTGTCACTTATGATGGTGTGAGGGTTGGGAGAGCCTCTGGCTGGAGGGTCTCCTGGCACTGTTTGCTGAGCAATCTGGTTTTCTCCGTGTTGTCTGCAAACTTATTTGGCACACAGGACTCGTTTGTTGCAACGCGTGTGGTTATAGACTTCTTAACAACTCAATTTGCTCGCTTGTCATTTTTTCTTTGCAAAAATGTCTTAGGTGTTCTTTTCTGTTTATTCTTCTCGATACACAGGAAAATGATTTTGTCAGGTTACACCATCTTGGTGATCTGTTGCTGGGGACAGCTCCACGTGGAGGGTGGGCTTCCTCCTGGCCGGTGGCCTGGGTGCAGGCTGGTCTCAGACAGGCAGCCAAGTGCTGAGGACTGAGCCCCCTGAGGTCTGGCTGGGAGATGCCCACTGGGAGGGAGATGCTGGGGTCTGGCCAGCACAGCTAGGAGGACACCCATGAGAGACGGCGAGGAGGGGAGGGGTCATGCTGGCTGCAGAGGCTGAAGCAGAAGGCGATTCAGGGTGATTCTTGGTGTCCTGTTCAGCAGCTGGGAGGATATGGTATTCACCCCGAGATAGGACTGACGGCTCTAAGGCTCCATGAGCCTGTGGCTGCAGAGCCCACTTTGTGTTGTTCTCTCTATTTCGGAAGGACTGAGGCTCATGTTGTTGACTGACATGTTGGGCTTGGCTCAGGGCCGCCCTGGTATTCCCACCCCACTGTGATGGAGCTCCCTGTACACTCCATGCCCGTGACTCGGCCCCGCCCACCACCAGGGGCTCTGCTCCTGAATGAGGGTCAGGAGGGGCCTAGAGGAGCCTCGGTTCCCCCTCCCTCATCATCCTGACATTGGGAGACTCAGCAAACGAGTGCTCCATGTTACAGGTTAAATTGTGTTCCCCGAAAAAGATTTGTTTAAGCCCCAGTCCTAACCCCAGTACCTCGGGATGTGCCCTTATTTGGAAACAGGGCCGCTGCGGGTATAACTCATTGAGATGAGGTCAGACTGATGTAAAGCAGGGCTTTCATGCCATACAACAGTGTCCGTGTAGCCAGGCGGAGAGGCACTCTGTGCAGATGGCGGCAGGGCTGGAGCGGTGCAGGTGCAAGCCTAGAAAGGCCAAGGATCACTGCCTCCACTGCAGGCTAGACAGCCACTGACGGATTCTGGCCAGAGCTCAGAGGGTGCAGGGCCCTGCTGACCCCACAGTTTGGACTCAGCCTCCAGAACTGGGACAGAATGAACTGCTGTCTTTTGAAGCCGCCCTGTCTGTGGTACCTTGTGACGGCCCCTGCAGGAAGCTCCCAGGCTCAGTAAAGAACAAGCAATCCCATAGAACGGTGAAACACAGCCATCTCCCTCACATCTCGGAGACCCTTCCTCTTCAGTGGGGGCCTGCGGTTCTCCAGTGACTTGGGAAAGAGATGCTGACCCTCTGCAGAGAGCCAGCCCCAGCCCGGATCCTCATCGGAGCCTCAAAGTTCCACCAGGGGCTATCATCAACCCCACATCACAGGCAAGGAAACTGAGGCCCATAAAACTTAACCATGTCTCGCCCCCAAGAATGCAGGCTTCTCCTACCCTGGCCAACTCACGCTGAGCTAGCCATGGCCGAGCTGGAGCCCGCTGGGCCAGGGACACGAGTTTCCAGCTGACAGTGGACACCCTGTGGGCCCAAGGTATTCGCACATTTAATAACCGTAGGGAAAATGGCCATCTGTTCAGTTTTATAGGTTTTCCAGTTTAAGAACTGGCTTGAATGAAGTTGGGTAATGAGCTTTTGTGTTTCATTTCAACAATCCCCAAGCTTTCAGTTTTCTATCCTGATCCTTGAGGTAGGGTTGGGATGGTGGGAAGTGGCCACATGTTTCCAAGAAAAACTCCTTTTGGCCTCATCATTGATGACTTTTGGGGGCTGTTACTTCACTGCCCAAATGTGTTTATGCAAGGGGACTTCAAAATGTTCATGCAAAGTAGAATTAAATCAAAACTTTATTTTGGTGCAGAAGAAGTTTTTAAAATACATGCTATTTTCTCATGATATGCATTGCTACGGACTTTTCAAAGAGCCCTCAGGTGCAATTGTTATTGTGCTATGAGGTATGAAAAAGAAAAAGGGCCTACAAACACAAACACTTCTTTATTTTGAGAGTGTGATGTTTGATCTCTTTTTATGAAATGACCCGATCATGTGCTGTAATTACCTGGGCACAAAATCTGTGCCTCTGCTCCTAGACGGAAGCTCCTGAAAAATCAGAGACTTTTTTTTTCTATTTTGATTTCTCTAGTCCAGCACAGGCCTGGCATAGAGGAGGTTTTGCAGGATAGCAGGAGATAGCAGTGAGGAATGCGACAGACTGTCTGCGGGACCTTGGGCAAGTTGGTTCACCTTGCTGTGCCTCAGGTTCATCATCTGTAAAATGGGTCCAACATCCATCCAAGTCATCATCATCATCATCCTGGCCTTCTCAAACATCATAGCGAGTTGGCTGATTGAAGAAAAAATGACCCAGCTACATGTAAGGGTCAGTCTCCAGAATCCTGGCTGGCATTTGGTGTGGCAGTTAAGATGCCTGAGTCCCATATCAATGAGTACCTGGATTTGAGTCCCAACTCTGTCTTCCAAGTCCAGCTTCCTGCTTCCTGCTCCTGGAGACCCTGGAGGCAGCAGGTGATGGCTCAGGTGGGTGGGTTCCTGCCACTCACTTGGGAGACCTAGACTGTTTCCAGCCCTGGCTGCTGCAGACATTCGTGGAGTAAACAAGCAAATGTGAGCTCTCTTTCTCTCTGCCTCTTAAATTAAAAAAAAAAAAAATCTTTTTAAAAAAGAGCCCTATTTGCTCTGTGCTCTGGGAATTCTATAAAAGTTGGGCATTTTTAATGAAGGGGCAGATTCCATGGTCAAAGGACACTTGAGTGTTTCAGGATGAATATTGCAATTAACAGAATGGGACAGAAATCCAAGTGCATGCCACAGTTGGGATCCCCACTGTGTTTGTAACAGCACCGTGTCTGCGAGAATTACCCAGGCAGTGAGTGCCTCAGTGAGACAAGAAGAAAAGTCGCTCCAGCCAAGGTTTCTATTTTTCCAATGGCTGAGAAAAATCTGATCGATAATCCTTTCGCATCACTGGAAGATGTTGAAGTTGTAGCGTATGCTGTGTGTGTTGGGTTCTCTTCCCCATAGAACAGCAGCACTTCAGCTTTGTTCAGTATTGCTCCAAAGACACTTGTACGTGTGCGAGCCTGAGCGTGTAAGTGCATGCCTGTCTGTTTCCCACTCTTTTACATCAGCACAGCACACACTGCCCTGTGCCTTCACAGTGCATCTTGGAGATCTTTTCACTATTAGAGAAAATGAGGGCTTCCTCATTCAATCTCTTATTTGGAAGAGAAAGAGACAACAGGAGAGAGAGAGAGAGAGAGAGAGAGAGAGAGAGAGAGAGAGAGCTTCTCCATCCACTGATTCACCCTCCAAAGGCCTACAATGGCCTGGGAGCCAGGAGCTCAATCCCAGTCTCCCCCATGGGTAGCAGGAACTCAAGTGCTTGAACCACTGCCTCCCAGGGTCTGCACTTGCAGAAAGCCGGAGTTGGGAGCTGGAACAGGGAATTGAATCCTGCTCCCATGATGTGGGATGCAGGCAGGGTTAACAGCCAGGCCGGATGCTGCCTTCATTGTCTTAGCATGATGGCATTCCTTCACATGCATACACCCTGGTGTCTTTAACCCACTCGTAGACATTTTTATTGTGTCCTCTGTTTTCCCATTATCAATAACACCATAGAATAAATTCATACACCTATCATTCCCATACATATAAGAACCTCCGTCTGGGGTCAGGTTCTGCAAATAGAGGGTCAGTTAGCATTGCTAAGGTTTTTAAGCTTTTATGTATTGACTTATTTTATTTGAGAGAGAGAGAGATCTCCCATGCATTCGTTCACCCTTCAAATACCCACGACCGTCAGGGCTGGGCTGGGCTGAAGCCAGGAGTCAGGAACTCAACCTTGTCTCCCACGTGAATGGCAGGGACCCAACACTCGAGCTGCTGCATCCCAAGATGCACTTTAGCAGGAAACTGGAATCAAGAGCAGAACCAAGACCGGAACCCAGGCACTCTGATGTGGCTTGCAGTTGTCCCAAGTGGCACCTTAATCATTAGGCCAAATACACGCCCCAACACTGCCAAGTGATTGATTCAGACAAGGTGCTTGTTGCCAAGACTGCCCCTCCTGGCCGGCATCGTGGCTCACTTGGTTAATCCTCCGCCTGCAACGCTGGCATCCCATATGGGCTCCGGGTTCTAGTCCTGCTTGCTCTTCTTCCAGTCCAACTCTCTGCTGTGGCCCGGGAGGGCAGTGGAGGGTGGCCCAAGTGCTTGGGCCCTGCACCCGCATGGGAGACCAGGAGAAGCACCTGGCTCCTGGCTTCAGATCAGCACAGCGCCAGCCGTAGCTGCCATTACGGGAGTGAACCAACAGAAGGAAGACCTTTCTCTCTGTCTCTCTCTCACGGTCTCTAACTCTACCAGTCAAATAAATTAAAAAAAAAAAAAAAAAAAAGACTGCCCCTCCTGCTTTATGCACCTGGTCACAGTACCCTCACCTCAGTGTGTCTACAGGTGCTAGACCTGGGCCCTTCCTGTGGGTAAATAGTGCCTCTGGCGGTGTTAGTCTGTGGGGTCTTTATGTGAGTGTAGTTGAGCCTTTTTTTCCTTTTCTGTGAATTGTTTGATCATAGCCTCTGAGCCTGTGATGTTGGTGGGTTTTTTCCTAACAGCTTGTAGGAGCTTTATGTATGTTGTGGGAATAAGTAAGCTCGGATGTGAATGAATGGACTTGAATATATTTCTTCCCAATGTCTCATTACGCCTTTGATTTCACACATGGTGGTTTTTAGAGATACAGATGTTCTTAATTTTTATGTTTAATTCATTTCTTCTTCTGGCTACTGAGTTAGGTTCTTAACACGCTGACTTTCCAAGAGGACTTTCCCTTGATGTCTCTTAGCCTACTTTGTGGTCTCATGTTTACCTTTAAGGCTTCTATCTCTTTGGAACTTGTCTTGTGCATAGTATGAGGTGTGGTTTCTGCTTCCTGTCCCCAAGTGACTCTCCTATTGGGTAAGTTGTTTGTTGAGCGTTTCATCTTTTCCCCATTACTTTGAGATGTCACCGTTCTTTTATTTTTTATTTATTTATTTTAAAAGAGTTACAGAAAAAGAGAGAGGGGGAGAGAGAAAGAGATCCATCCAATGGTTCATTCCCCAGATGGCTGCAATGGCAGGGGCTGGGTCAGGCCAAAGCCAGGAGCCAGGAGCTTCACCTGGGTCTCCCACATGTGTGCAGGGGCCCAGGCACCTGGGCCATCCTTCACTGCTTTCCCAGGTGCTTTGCAGGGAGCTGGATCAGAAATGGAGCAGCCAGGACTAGAACTGCATCACAGGAGGCGGCTTAACCAGATAAGTAAGCCATAGTGGCGGCCGCCATCAGCATTTTTTAAAGTTAAATTCTTAGACATAGCTTTGTATTTTGAGAGAATTTTTATTTGGTCCCACTTATCTGTATATTCATGTGTCAATGCCATATTTTTAATTATGCAGACTTTATAATACTTGGGAAAATCTAGTGGGGTTGATGCTGCCTTGTTATTCTTTTTTAAAATTTTCCTGGCTAGGCTTGCTTTCTTAGCTTTCTATATGAAGTGTAGAATAAGTTTGCCTATTTCAAAGAAACATCTTGTTGGTATTTTTTGTAGTTAGAATTGTCATCTCCACGATGTAGAGTTTGCCTATCCAATTCCATGGTATACCTCTCCAGTGGTCCAACTCTTCCTCTGCATCTCTTGGACGATTTCAACTTTTTCTTCATGTAGATACTTCTTATTAATGTGTATTTAGTAACTAAATTTATTCATAAGTTATTTCCACTTGCATTTTAAAATAGATAAAATTAGAATGGAAAAAACTAGGATGTTTTCTTCCAGTACATCCTTTTTTTTAAGATTTATTTATTTATTTGAAAGGCAGAAATAGAGAGACAGAAGTAGGAGAGAGAGAGATTGTCCATCTGCTGGTTCACTCCCCAATGGCCACAATGGTCAGGGCTGAGCCAAAGTAAAGCCAGGAGCCAGGAGTTTCTTCCAGGTCTCCTACATGGGTACAGGAGCCCAAGAAGGTGTGCCATCTTCTTCTGCTTTCCCGGGAACATTAGCAAGGGAGCTGGATCAAAATTCACTTAATTCCCAATTTTCTTGGTAACCAGTTAAATCATTACATATAGTCCTTCACTATATGAATTTTACCTCAAACCACTCTTGAAGGCATTTGTTTACCTGGAAATTTCAAGAGACTTGGTAGGAATGGAGGAATTCAGTAATATGGTCACATAAAAAGTTAGCTTATACATCAACAGCTTTCCTATATACCTAAGAAAGAAAAGCAGTCATACAATGCATTGGAAAGGGACTGGAGCTGTGGCACAGTAGGCTAATCCTCCGCCTGCAGTGCCAGCACCCCATATGGGCACCCATTTGAGTCCCGGCTACTCCACTTCTGATCCAGCTCTCTTCTATGGCCTGGGAAAGCAAGAAAAGATGGCCCAAGTCCTTGGGCCTTTGCACCTGTGTGGGAGACCCAGAAGAAGCTCCTGGCTCCTGGCTTCAGATCACTGCAGTTCCAAACATTGAGGCCAATCAGGGAGTGAACCAGCGGATGGAAGACCTTTCTCTCTCTGTCTTTCCTTCTCTCGCTGTGTAACTCTTTCAAATAAATAAATCTTAGAAAAAAAAAAAGTAGTAGCATGTGCTCAAACATACTGTGCAGGTGAAAAGAAAAATTAACTGAGCAGGACCAGCACTGTGGCATAGCGGGTAAACCCACTGCCTGCAGTGCTGGCATCCCATATGGGCACTGGTTCAAGTCCCAGCTGCTCCACTTCCGATCCAGCTCTCTGCTATCGCCTGGGAAAGCAGTAGAAGATGCCCAAGTCCTTGGGCCCCTGCACCCACGTGGAAGACCTGGAATAAGCTCCTGGTTCCTGGCTTCAGATAAGCACAGCTCCGGCCATTGTGACCAATTGGAGAGTGAACCATCAGATGGAAGATTCTCTCTCTCTCTCTCTCTCTCTCTCTCTCTGCCTCTCTTCTCTCTATGTAACTCTGACTTTCAAATAAATAAATCTTTAAAGAAAAAGAAAAATTGACTGAGCCCTAGGGAAAAGGAGGGAACTGTGATGGAGAGTGTTTGCGACCTGGCTCCATCCCCACTTCACTGTGAGGGTGGCCGCCTCTGGGGCCTCAGTTTCCTCAGCTGTGAAACAGGATGAAAGGTGGTTGTGAGGAATCAGGTGAGACCCTAGCTAAGGAGAGCACCCACACGTGGGCTGTCCATTGTTCACTGTTAACAAATGGTGGTCATTGTTATTAATACAGCTGTGTGTTGTAACAGAGACCACCAAAAGTGAAACAAGAGAGAAAGATGCTTTTTCACAGGTGGCAGTACAAACCCTGGTGTAGCGACTCGAGGTTTTGGACACCAAGTGTGTGATGCTCTGTGGCTCTATGAGTCTCAACCTGTGATGTCACCTGATGGTCTCAGAGGACTTCTGCAGCTCCTACTGTCGTGTCATCACTTGGCCTCTAGGAGGCAAGAGAGGGAAGGGCGCAGGGTAGCATGCACCTGAGAAGCTGCACCCATCACTTCTACTGGCTGCAGCCCAGTCCCATGGCCATACCTAACCACAGGGGAATCTGAAAAATGTAGGGCTTCTGCTCTTCGAACATTTTCTTGCTCAGGGAGAATGCACAGTGGAGGCAGATCACAGTGCAAGCCATGTGCTGCACAACCATGTTCTGGTTAACAGCCGACCGCACATGCCAACAGTGGTCTCACAGGATGATTGCAGAGAGCTCCTCTCACCGAGTGACAGTGCAGCTCCTCGTGTCACTGCACAGCACGTTGCCTGTGTGGAGACGCTGGTGAAGACATGCGCACCGTGCTGCCTATTGTTTGAGAATGTACTTGGTCCTGACAGTACATGACTATGTTACTGGCTTATGCATTTATTTATTGTCAGTTTAGAGTATCCTCTTACTTATATTTCAAAAGTACATGGTGACAGCCCTGCTCCGTCTCCTGATGGCCATGAATTATGATTTCCTCTTGTGCATGCCGTAATCTCCTGTTGCTTTATTCATTGTGGCCCCAGGAGCCTAAGCTATCGTCCCGCCTGTATGTACCATAGAGCCTAGATAGGTCGTAGACTGCACCGTGTAGCTGTAAGTGCACTCTGCAAGGTCACACGGGAACAGAATCATCTCAGTGGGGCACTTCTCAGAACTTCTGTGTGTTGTACCGCATGGGATGCACGACTCTGTAACAATGACACCGCCCACCAGTGGCTGCAGACCTAGGCCTGCTTGTGACCTATTATGGCAGACCATGAGCTGACTGCAGTGAGGAGGGCTTGCATGTTTCCCTGCAGGGCCGTGACTGTGGGTAGTTTTACCATATCCAGGTCAGCCCAATGCACTGTCTGGGGCTGCCCTTGGGAGCTCCCAGCTCGTGGGGAGTGGGCTGTGCTGCTGATGGAGGTGAGACCTTGACATCTGGGCTAGCATACACAGGCACCCGTGAGTGTGGTTTGATGACTGCTGGGCTGACATGGGTGAGGAGGCGCTTTGGACGCAGTCAGCCGCGCTGTGAGGCCTGAGTGCTGACCCATCTATCTGGAGCTGGGGAAGAGGGCTCTTTAAGCATAATCTTAGGAACTGGGGAAAACAGACAACAAAAGCTCCCCTGTCTCTGGGGCCACTTCTCTAATTAGGAAAAACAGTCAGCTAAGAGGCGGCAGCAGTGGAGCTGCGGCATCCTTTGAGCACTAGAGCTGTGTTTAGGCCCGGACAGCTCTGCCTTTCATTATCCTGTCTGAGTTGACTTTAATGAGCATTATTTTTAATGCCTTCTTTGCAGGGAGGGGGGAAAAAAGTGCTTTCTGTGTCCAACCATATAAAACAGCTTTATTCACGAAGCTTGAAAAGACAGTCACTGCTATTGGTTCTGTATCAAATCAGAGCCAGAAACCTCTTGGAGTCCTGGCCGGAATGCTAAGGGCCAGTTGCTATTCCGGGGACCATGGGCTTCAGGCTGGCCTGCTCCCCATCTCCCAGCAACAGACACGGGGGAACACGGTGGTGGGTGCAGGGCAGGCCAGTCTACTCATATAGTGTCTCAGGCCTCTCAGGCCTCTAATGCCTTAGTCTGGGTCATTTATAAACCAGGGGAATTGGTTCATCACAGTGCTGGAGGCTGGGAAGTATGTGGTCCAGATGCCAGGCTGCTCTCCTGAGTGGCACCCTCTGGTGGGAGGGCAACAGGGCTCGGCAGAGCCACAGCCTTATTCGCACACTGTGCCCCAGAGTTGGCGTGTTGATTTGATCCCAGTGTGCAGGTGGTGGGAGGCCGTGGAGGCTGTGCCTGCCTACGTGGCTGGTGTCATCACGGGGCAGTGTCATGACACAGATGAGTATGGCCTGTCCCTGGTCCATGGTGCCATCCACTGGGTGCTGGTGCACCAGAAGCTCTCCCCAGGCCCTGGCCCTTGGGTTTAGATCTCCCGGCCTCCAGAACCATGAGCCAGATGGACTTCTGCTGACCACAGATACCCAGGCTCAAGCTTTCTGTTACAGCAGCACAGGACAGACTGAGGCACTCATCCCACTACGGACCCGGTCCCGTTGGCTCATTGCCTACTAAAGGCTCCTTCCTTAATGCTGTTATGTTGGGGGTAAGTCCCATTGTGTGGCTTCTGGGGAGACACCTACACTCAGACCAGAGCAGATGCCAAGCAAGCCGAGTCCCTGCTCCACTCTACGGTGCCACCTGCAGCTCCAGCCGATTCTCTTTCTGCCGCACTGCAGTCTTCGTATTCCCTGCCTTCCACAGTGTTTTCCATCTAGCCACCTACTTATCTGTTCTTCTGTTTCTCTTCCATGTATAATTTTTTTAAAGAATAAAAGTAATAGAACTAAGGACCAGAACTGTGGCGTAGCAGGTAAAGCAGCTGCCTGCAGTGCCAGCATCCCATACAGGTGCCAGTTCAAGACGCGACTGCTCCACTTCCCATCCAGCTCTCTGCTATGGCCTGGGATAGCAGTAGAAGATGGCCCAAGTCCTTGGGCCCCTGCACCTGCGTGGGAGACCTAGAAGAAGCTCCAGGCTCCTGGCTTCAGATTGGCGCGGCTCCAGCCAATAAGGGAGTGAACCAGCAGATGGGAGATCTCTCTCTCTCTCTCTCTCTCTGCCTCTCCTTCTCTCTGTGTAACTCTGACTTTCAAATAAATAAATAAATCTTTTTTTTAAAAAAAAGTAATAGACCTGCATTTGGAAAACAGAAATAAAGAAGAAATAACCATGTATAACCCTACATCCTAACAGCCATAATTAGTTTTTATACATTTCCTTCTAATATTTTAATCATGACCATAATTATTCTCGTAATTATAATTTATAGACAGTCATTTTATCTTGGTTTTCTCTCAGCAGCTTAATAAGTCTTTTCCTAAAAATTCTCTCTGGCCATTCAGTAGATGCATTAAACATTACTTAACCACGCTTTTGTTATACTGTGGCTGACTTCTAGTCTTTCGCCTTTACAGTGTTGTAGCGAGTATTTTTATGCACAGTATGTTGAACTATTTCTTTTGAATAGATTAATAAAATCAAGGAGAATCAAGTTTTAGGGACTCTGATATTGAAAAGCTTGTTACTTTGTGGTTATTACTCATTATGCCAATTTGTAGCACTGTCAGCACTGCTGGCTACTTAGTGCCTATGATGGCAGTGGGTATCCTAACTTTTCTAAATTTTTTCCTGTTTTGAAAAGTCAAAAATGATAACATGGAAAAATTTTTTGCTCCTTATTGGAAGAAGTAACATATGCCTATAAAAATTTAGAAAAGCTGAGGCCAGCACTGTGGCGTAGCAGGTGAAGCCGCCACATGCAGTGCCGGCATCCCAAATGGGCGCTGGTTCAAGTCCTGGCTGCTCCTCTTTCACTCCAGCTTTCTGCTATGGCCTGAGAATGCAGTGGAAGATTGGGCCCCTGCATCCATGTGGGAGATCCAGAGGAAGCTCCAGGCCCCTGGCTTTGGATCAGTCCAGCTCCAGTAGATAGCTGGATCGGAAGAGGAGCAGCCAGGACTCGAACTGGCTCCTATATGGGATGCTGGCACTGCAAGTTGCAGCTTTACCCACTACACCACAGTGCTAATCCCACTTCTTCTTTGCTAATTGTCTATTGTGACTTTTCCTTTTCAACTCTTAAGAAAAATAATTTACACAGAAAAGATATTAATATTTTGCCTTTCATAATACTGCAAAATGCTTTCCAATTTGTCAGCTGTATTTCAGTTTTACTTAGTCTTTTAAAAATATATAAATCTTCTCCTTCTTGGCACCTATTTGTAGTGTTACATCTCAGAAAGGGTTTTTGGACTCCTACACTATAACTATTTCGTTCTAGTGCTTCTAAGATTCAGCTTTCTACACTAACTTAAACTCTTTGCACTTCTTCTTTTCACATGGTTAATGTAAATTCTTATCTATTTTCTTCTCAAAGTAGTAGCAGTTCAAAATTTCACAGACATTCAAGATGTCATAGAGATGTCTGGTTAACTATTTTAGATATTAACTCCTTTCAAATATATAAATTTAATATAATTTCTATGATAATCTTGTGGGATATTTTGGAAATTTGGCCAGATGATTCTAAATTTCACCTAGGAGAATAAATATCTAAAAAACAGCCAAGAAAAATTTAGGCAGGAAGGGTAAAAGGGGCAGGACTTAGGTTATCAATGATTAAAATATAAAGCTATATTGGGCCGGCACTGTGGCATAGTCGGTTAAGCCTCCGCCTGCAGCACCAGTATCCCATATGGCTGCCAGTTCAAGTCCCAGATGCTCCACTTCTGATCCAGGGTTCTCTCTCTCTCTCCCCCCTCCCCTCCATCTCTCTGGGAAAGCAGTGGAAGATGGCCCACATTCTTGGACCCCTGCACCCACATGGGAGACCCAGAAGAAGCTCCTGATTCCTGGCTTCAGATTGGCCCAGCTCCAGCCATTGTGGCCATTTGGGGACTGGACCAGAGGATGGTCCAGTCTCTCACTCTCTGTCTCTCCCTTTCTCTGTCTGTAACTCTGCCTCTCAAATAAATAAATAAATCTTTTTAAAAATTTTTTAAAATATAAAGCTAAAATGAAAACAGCATGTTATCATCACAGAACCAAATAGATCAATAAAACAATAGAAATTTCTGAAACAGACTCAAATGTTAACAAAAAATAATGCAGAATACCATGATAGTAATTTTGACTAATATTCTGAGTTATATTAACAGGTTTGTAATATCAAGCTATCCTCACAGTTCTAGAATATCATGTTTTTTTTTTTTTTAGTCTATGTTTAAATCAGATTTGCTGATGTCTTCAGAATGTCAGTTACCAGCTAAACAGTGTTCCTTCTCAAAAACAAATGGCAAGGGGCATTTTTGGAACACATTTTATGTGCCAGGGACTTTGCACTGTGCTGTGTACACACTGGCTCACATGAAATGGGTAACCTATTACATTTACATATTTCCATTTTACAGATGGGGAAAGTGAGGCTTGAAGAACTTGCACTGTGTTTTGCCACAAAACTGTTCTGTCTCACCATGTCCTATCATTTGCCTCTCAATTTGAAAATAAGAGACAAAGAGGAAAAACGTAATACACAGCCACACATATTTAAATATACAAAGTATAAACTTTGAATATGAGAACAGAGAATAAGGGCAAGCCACTGTGAAACAAATAAGCAACACAATTTCTTGAACTTTAAGATTAGAATGCCTTACTGCAAGCTAATACAAATGAGATTCATAAAGAGATCTACCTAGATGCTTTTGGGGAATGTCTTGACATTTTATTTATATCTTAATGCAATGTATCTTTATAAGTGGCCATATGTTAGGTTACAGCATCATTCCAAAAATCAGAAATTTCACAAGTCTCATTATCTAACCATTAGGCTATACAAACAGAAATAAATAACAGAAGAAGCTTAGGAATTTTTCACCAAAAAACCCTGTTGGATACAAAAGAAAATAAAAGTTGTAATTTCAGGGATATAATGTGCATACATTTTGACAAGCCTAACAGGAATGCATAGAGCAAAGCACCATAATAGCAGCAGGGATTAGAGGCAAGGAAGACTGGGCAACATTTAAAGAGAATATTATGGAGGCCAGCACAGGTAAAGCCACCACCTGCAGTGCCGGCATCCCATGTGGGCGCCAGTTCAAGACCCCGCTTCTCCACTTTCGATCCAGCTCTCTGCTATTGCCTGGGAAGCAGTGGAGGATGGCCCAGGTCCTTGGGCCCCTGCACCCATGTAGGAGACCCAGAAAAAGCTCCTGGTTCCTGGCTTCGGGTCGGTCCAGCTCTGGCCATTGCAACCATTTGGGGAGTGAACAAGCAGATGAAAATATCTCTCTCTCTCTCTCTCTCTCTCTCTCTCTCTCTCTCTCTTTCTCTCTCTCTGCCTCTGCCTCTTGGTAACTCCGCCTTCCAAATAAATAAAAAAAATTTTTAAAAAGAGAGAATATTATATATAGCTCAGAAAACTTTTTAAGACTTTTTATTTACTTTGAAAGTCAGGGTTAACAGAGGGAGAGAGAGACAGATGTTCCATCCACTTTTCACTCTCTTTATGGCTGAATGGCCAGTGCTGGGCCAAGCCAAAGCCAGAAGCTTCATCCAGGTCTCCCACGTGGGTGCAGAGGCCCAAACACATAAACCATCTTCTACTGCTTTTCCCAGGCCATTAGCAGGGATCAAAAGTGGAGCAGCCAGGACACAAACTGGCTCCCACACAGGATGCCAGCTTCGCAAGCAGTGGCTTTACCTACGATGCCAGAATACCAGCCCCTCAAAAAACTTTTAAAGAAAAATATGATCTCTGGCTGGCGCCGCAGCTCAATAGGCTAATCCTCTGCCTGCGGCACCGGCACACCAGGTTCTAGTCCCAGTCAGGGCGCTGAATTCTGTCCCGGTTGCTCCTCTTCCAGGCCAGCTCTCTGCTGTGGCGGGAGTGCAGTGGAGGATGGCCCAAGTGCTTGGGCCCTGCACCCACATGGGAGACCAGGAGAAGCACCTGGCTCCTGGCTTCGGATCAGCAAGGTGCGCTGGCTGCGGCGGCCATTGGAGGGTGAACTAGTCCTAGTCGCTCTTGGTTTCCCTGGCAACTCCCCATATCTCCTCTTCACATGTGTTTCGCTGTGCGTGGATTAGCCAACACTACAGCATCGTGAACGGACAAGCAGATGTTGAAACTGTCACAGAAGGAAGTTGAAACTGCTGGGTCTCCTTTGCCAGGAATGGCCCTTTCTCTTTCTTTGTTCCTGGGAGGGCTCCCTCACCACATGTTCTTGAAAAGCCCCTACCACATTTGATATTGGTCTTAAAACTCCAAGACCGTGAGCCTAAATAAACTTCTTTCCTTGTAAAGTTAGTTGCCTTAGGTGTTTTTGTGGTAGTAACAAAAAGCTGACTAATGCAATCACACGTTCATCATGTACTTTGCCCATATGTCATTCCACCTGTACCCAGGGAAAGCATTCTACTGAACACTGCAGTGGAGAGCCCAGCAGGTGCGGTAAAACAAGAAAAGGAAAGTACAGACATCCAAGTTAGAAGATGTGGAACTGCCTTTATTTATAGATGGCATGGTTATCTACTAGGAAATCCAAAATAATCTGTTCTTCTATAAAGGAAAAACTCTTAGAACAAGTGAGTTAATCAAAGTCATAGAATATAAGATCAACAAAAAAGAATCAGTCATATTTTTATACAGCAGCAACAGATAGTGTTTAATAAACATCTCACTTACAATTTTGTCCCCTAAATGAAATATTTGGATTTAAATAAAGCAGACCTTGTGCAGGATCTGTATGCCGAAAACTGTAAAATGCTTGTGACAGAAACTTTGAAATAAATGGAGGGACCCATCTGGTTCATAGAATGGACGATTCAAAATGGTTTAATATTTCAGGTCTCCCCCAGATTGATTTATAGAATTAAGACAATTCCACTCAAAACCCAAGCAAGATTCTTCATAGATCTCAGTAAATCTACTCTAAAATTTATATAGGGGAGGGGCAGGTGTTTGGCCTGGCTACTGAGATGCCCTCACCCCATGTCAGAGTTCCTGGGCTTGAGCTCTGCTCCTGATTCCAGCTTATTGCTAATGCACACTCTGAGAGGCAGCGGATGATGGCTCAGGTGGTTGGGCTCCTACCCTGGGGACCTAGCTTGAGTTCTTGGCTCCCAGCTTTGGCATCCCCAGCCATTGTGGGCATTTGGGGAATAAGCCAGTGAATGGGTGTTCCTTCTCTCTCTCTTTTTCCTCTTCTGCCTCTCAAACTAGCTTTATTTATTTATTTATTTATTTTTGGACAGGCAGAGTTAGACAGTGAGAGAGAGAAAGACAAAGGGAAAGGTCTTCCTTCTGTTGGTTCACCCCCCAAATGGTCGCTGCAGCCGGTGCGCTGTGCCAATCCAAAGCCAGGAGCCAGGTGCTTCCTCCTGGTCTCCCATGCAGGTGCAGGGCCCAAGCACCTGGGCCATCCTCCACTGCACTCCTGGGCCACAGCAGAGAGCTGGCCTGGAAGAGGAACAACCAGGACAGAATCCGGCGCCCCAACCAGGACTAGAACCCAGGGTGCCAGCAACGCAGGCAGAGGATTAGCCATGTGAGCCATGGCGCCGGCCTCAAACTAGCTTTTGAAATTTATATGGGCAAGCAAAGGAATGAGAATGGCAAAAACAATTTTTTTGTAAAGAACAAAGTTGGGAGTACTCACACTATACACATTACCCAAAACAGCATATTATTTGTGAAAGCATAGTCTCAAAGGTCAGAGGAACACAGTAGAGAGCCCAGATACATGCTTGCAATAGCACAGATGACTTCTTAAAAATAAGACGCAAAGATACTTAGTGCAGAGAACACAATGATTTCAACAAATGGTGCTGGAACCATTAGACACCCATGTGCAAAAACAGAAAACCGCAACTTGAGAAACTGCACACTACATTCAAGCATGTATGTTCCATGACTCAGTAATAAAACAGCCATGTTGATGAGAAAGAACTATGTACTCAAAATGGATCAGAGATGCAAATGTAAACTGTGAAACTAAAAATCTCTTAGAAGAACTCATAGGAGAAACTATGATCTTAGGTCAGGCAGAGAAGTCTTAGGTAAAACGACAGTTCATTCAAAGCTTGTTCATAAGTTAGATTTAAACCAGATTGGTTCTAAGTAGAACAAGGGAGCAGCTGCATACCAGGAGAAAACATTTGCAAATCACACATCCATCCAACAAAGGACTTGTATCCAGAAAGTATAAAGAACTCTCAAAATAACAACAGTAATAAAACAACCCAAGGAAAACATTGGGGAACAGGCAGTGGGAATTAGGGATATGAAGATGGTCTGACTGCAAAGGGACTGCACAAAGGATTGGGTGGGGGGTGGAAGGCTGGAACTGTCCTTTGTTTTGTGAGTGGTGGCAGTTACAAGAACCGATGCATGTTTTAAAGCCCATAGAACTATGCAGCCAAAAAGAAAGAGAGGATGAAAAATGTTATTGTATTTCAGTTTTAAAGCTTCGTACCAGAATTAGGGGGGCATGGCCCACAGGGCCACTTGGTCTGAGTGTCTGGTCTCGAATGACCTTCAATGCAGGGGAGCTTGGATCTGCTCCGGGGGTACTCACGGCTCTCAAGTTTCAGCTTGCACTGAGTGTGGGGCTCATTTGCTGTCTTGAACCCAAACGGCACGTGGTAACTGTTTTCACATGGGCACCGCTTCTTGCCCGTAATGGGTTTCAGGGAATCGCTGTAGGTGGGTTGGGGTGAGGACATGCACATGCGCATCCTCCCACTGAGGATCCAGGCCACACAGGCCCGGTGAACAGCAAGGCTCCTGTGGGACCACACAGAGGCGCAAGCTGCTTCAAATCTCACAGGGCCCTCGATTCCTGGCGACTAAAAGGAAGCAGAGGCAGCCAGGGGAAGGTTCAATGACTGTGGGAGGTCACTATGCAGGGTGGCCATTGTCCTCTGCTGGTGACACACTGTGGGGAGGAGCAGGCCATGGACCCCAGGCGCTATGGCTGGCCGGCTTCCCAGGGTGACTGAGGCTGTCCCCACCAGAGGGTGATGGGGAGGGGTGACAAGGGACCTTCATTGCCCCATGCTTACAGGCAGGACCGTTTGCCACTCTGATCCTTTGATGGGCTGGGCTTCTATATAACAGAAAAAAAAGAAAAAAGTGTATTCATTTGAAAGGCAGAAAGAGAGAGAGAGAAGAAAGAAAGATCTTCTTCTGTCTGCTGGTTCACTCCCCAAGATGCCCACAACAACCCAGGTTGCACCAGGCTAAAGCCAGGAGCCAGGATCTCCACCCAGGTCTCCCATGCAGGTGGTGGAAACCCAAGTACTTGAGCCCTCACCTGCTGCTTCCCAGGCACATTAGAAGGAGGCTGGATTGGAAGTGGAGCAACCAGGACTGGAACCTGCACTCTGATATGGGATGCCAGCATCCCAAGTGGCCACTTAGCCACTGCACCACAGTGCCCATCCTGATGCCTTCTACTTAAAGAGTGGCTTCTGCTGCCTTAAGACACACTTGAATCACCCTGGGACCAGGCGATCTGGAAGCTCCCTTGGGAGTCCTGAGTCAGCAAAAGCAAGCCGATGCTCCTCCAGCCACAAACCCTGACCCCAGCTCTGTGTGAGAGAGGTTGCCGCTCAGGCCTCCCGCTTTAGAGTCCAGAAGGCTTCCCTCTGGGAAATTGCTCTTGACGTGCTTAGGAGCAAAACATCTCACAAAAGAAGCTCCAGATCATTAAATGACGACATTCTAAGTCGTGTGGAAAGGAGGGCGAGCTTTTAAAAATGTCCCCATCTCCACTTGCAAACCTGTTTGTACAAACAAGTCAAAGGCAATTTTCTTTATGGAACCACTGGCAAACAGCCTTGCCGTATGTTTGCGCCTCCCTCCCTTTCCTGACACCCTTCCCACCCCAGCTTTCAGAAGACAGACAGAGTTCAGTCTCTTCTCTCATTCTTTGTGGGGATTCCAGCCAAGGGACAGAGGAGAAAGCAGGGGCCGCACTTGGGGGAATGATCAGGCCTCAGACCTCGGCCTGTTGTTATCAAATTGGGTATCCTAGAGTGCCAGGGGTCTCAGCTTGCAGGTCAAGGCCCCTGTCCAAACAGATGGGAATTCAGGGCAGGGAAACTGAGGCCTGAGCCAGAGGAGCCTGTGCCCAGGCTGCTCGGCTATGAAGCACAAAGTTTCTCCCCTGAAGGCTCAGACCTTCTGTTACCGATGGTTGAGGGCCCTGTCCACGTTCAATGTGTTTCCTTGGTCACTGACCTCAGGCTGGGGTTAGTGAGTGCCACCCACAGTCTGGGTAGAGGGTGCAGGATGCTGAACTGAAGACGGACAGACAGACAGGGCCGGAGGAGGAGCCCAGTCTGCCAGCCCAGTGTCATCACGAGCAGGTCCTGTGGCTGCTGTGTTTCTTCCAAAAGCAGTTTTGAATCTGTTTCTCTAAATGTGAGGAGTGAGGTGGGACTTTCTGTGTCCTATCCATCAAGACCCCATCTCTGTCTTTGAGATTTGAGACCAGGCTCCTAGATCCTTCCAGAGGATCTTGCCGCACATTTGAATTCCCCAGACAGCCCCATGCTCTCCTGCCAGCTGGGTCCTGCTGTCACTGGTCTGGGGTACACGTGGGTGTGGAGAGGAGTGATGCTGATGTGCACCTGAGCAGAGCACCAGCACCTCTCTCTCTGCAAGTTCCCAAACTCGGGCACACACCGGGAACACCTGGGGAACTGGCCCAGCAACCACAGTGCCTGAGGCTCACCCAGAGCTTCTGGTGTGGTGGTGGAGGGGAGGCTGTGAAATCACCTCAGTTGATCAGAACACAGAGGGGTTGGGAGCCGCTGCCCTCAGCACCATGTGTGCACCAGGAGTCAGTTCTGAGCAGACACTTCTGAGACAGCGTTTCCTAAGAGAGCATTCTTGATTCTCTCGCCGTTTCAGAAGTAGACCCAGAAATCCTTTTCCCTTCTAAAACGCATGGATCATTTTTCCAAAGCATTTTATAGTACATGTTGTTAAAAAAAATAAAACCAGATTCCACTGCACATGTCGTATAAACTCATCTGGTTTATATAAGATATTTACAAATTCGGAAACAGAAGGAATTTAAAGATATTTGTGGGTAAGGAACCAGCGTGTTAGTTGTATGTTGCCTCCTCTGTGGTCCACACAGCATATGTGTACATAAACATGGACCAGATACATGTGATGAACCATGGACTGTAAGTGCATTTATGCATGCTTTTCTTGCCCAAATATTTTCAGATAGTAAATTAAATAAACAAAATTATGGCTGTACCTTTCCCCCACCAGGTGTTCGGCATTTGTGCATTCCTGCCCATGAAACCTAAGTATCTTTTAACTCTCAAATCAGTAACTTGAGGAGACCAGTGCTGTGCTTTTTGATTCATTTTTAAAATGAAGTTGGACTGTTTGACCAGGCGCCTGGTGTCCTACATTCTCCAGACACTCTCTGCATTCTTGGCAAGTAATCCCTTAATTTGGTTGGGACCACAGCAGAGGGTCTCAGGTGGGGACAGGTGCCACAGAGAAGCCTTGCCCTGCAAATTTTTGGCCCCTGGTCTTTAAGGGGGGTAAGACACATTGGAGATTTTCCAAGGCCTTAACCAGCAGTCCTGCTTATACCTGCAGGTGACTCACTGTGGCAGTCAGGGACCTCAGAACCCAAGGTTTGCCCTGAGGCCAGCTCCCCCCCACCTCAGCCGCCCCCGCACAGGCAGCTCAGCACATTGAAGCCAGACCCTGGATCCAAAGTACAGGCACCTCCAGGACTGGGCCAACTTCTTGCCTTCCACTTCTCAGCTGATGGAAATTAGGAGGAAGCTGGTGCCAGGGCTGAGGGAGACAGGGATAGCCGTCGAGGGCCTGGATGAGGAATGGGGAGTGTGGGGTCCAGGTGGGGCAATCACAGGACTCTGTGGGATCAGGGTCTCCTCACCAGCCCAGGGCCATGCGGTCACAAGCTGGACTGAGCCCTGCACAGGCCAGCTACACACAGTTCCATCAGGGACATCAAGACAGGGGTCAGCACACATGCACGCATGCACCAAGAACATCAAGAGCAAGGCTCCTGCTGGACCCAGGATCCCGGGGACGTGGCCCAGGTGCTGGTGGCCTTCTGCTCCCTGGGCTCTGGGATGCATTCATCACCTGCAGGGGGGTAAGACACATCACCTGCTCAAATCACCTTGGGTGGAGCCACAGGTGGTTACAATCGACCTTCAAATCTGCAGATTCCACATCTGTCCTGAACGTGTCCAGACTTTTCCCTTGTCATTATTCCCTGAACAATATAGTGTCACAACTAACTGATATAACATTAGCATCACATGAAGTACTACAAGGAATCTAGAGATGATTTCTAGTGTATGGAAGCATGGTGTAGGTTATGTGTGAATACCACACCGTGTAAAGGAGGCACTCGACACCGGGTTTTGGTGTCTACAGGGGTCCTGGAACCAATTCCTTGCAGAAACTGAGGGGTGACTGCACAGTCAGGCGCCGCCACCCCCCCCCCCCACCAGTGTTACACTGCACTGAGGTGGACAACGTGGTGCTGGGGATCCTGGGCTTGGAGACAGGATTCAGATTTGTGACCTTAGGGAGGGAGGCAGCCAGGACCTAAGGAAGTCCTGGGGAGGTGAGGCCCTGAAAGTGCTCTTTCAACTCAGCAGGCCAGAGTGATCGGGGTTCCGACCCCTGTCTCTGCAGTGCATTGATCTAAGGTGAAGCCACTCCCAGGAACAGGGCATGGTGAGAGTCCCATAGGGTTAGCTGTTAGGCAGTGCTGTGGCCTGGACAGATGGGTGGAGAATGAGCAGGGTCATTCTTTGGGTTCCTCCCTCTCCGTCTTTGCTCAACAAGGAGGGCTGGGCTAGTCTCCCAGGCTGCACAATGACACTGGGAGAGTGGCAGCAGCTCACTGGCCTCTCGGTGCTTTTGTCCTAAGCCGGCCCCAGTGAGTCCTGGGAAGAAGCAGAGTTTGCAGTTGGTTTGCGCCATGGTGGATGTTCAGAGCTTTCTCTCCCTCCACCCCCAGCCCTGGCCCTCCTATGACCACGCCTCAGTCACCTGTGCCAGTGTCCTTCAGGGACCTTGATCCCATGTGCCCCATGGGAATCCTGGGGGCCCATCCTCTCCCTGCACCCTCTGCCCTCTCAGGCTCTCGGCCACGACCTCCTCCCAGGATGGAGCAGCCTCCTACCTGGTCTCCCTGCCTGTCTCTCCACGCTGCCCACACAAGCTGAACGCCAGGTGTCTGAGTTTGAGACCTGGAATGCCCCTCCTAGGATGGCATTTGGGGCTCTCAGCCACCTCACTGCACCCAGTTCACCCACCTCTGTCCCTGCCCTCTGGTGCCTGTACCTGTACTGGACATACCTTGCTCACTCTCCCTTCTCCCTGTCACTTGTGCCAACCTCTCCTCCCCAACCTGCTTGGCCTCGCAGGTCCAGGTGCAACCCTATGCTACAGTTAAAATGTCCCGGGCTCAGCAAAGTCTGCCCAGGCTTTCTGTGCCCCCTGTAGGGCTGGGCAGTTATGGAGCTGTGCATAGTGGCCCACAACAGGACTGCCTTCTCTGTCCAGGACAAGTCACGTGCTGTCAATCACAAAAATAAGGCCAGCACACTCCGCGCTCACCATGCAGCAAGGGTGGCGCCAGCTGAAGCTCAGCATGGTCTGATTCATTCCTCGGTGGCAGTACAGGAAGTTACAGGGGATGGGACACCTTCCATGGGGTCATCTCCAAAGCCTGCTATGCACCTCACCTCTACCAAGCCGTACTGTGCAAGTGTGGTTTCAAAAACAGGTTCCCCACCTCTTTGCCCTGAAAGCAGATCACCCGTACCACCTCCACCCCTGATCAGCTTCTCTGGAGCTTCCAGACATAGGTCACAGGCGAGGGACCGGAGTCTTAGCTGAAGTAACTGGTCCAGAGTCACATGACAGATGCCGCGGCAGCCCACCCTCTGAGTCCCAGGGCCCTGCTGCTTTGGACTCTGTACCAGGCTTCACTTTGCCAAGTGGAGGGTTGAAGTCAGAACTCCTGGATCACCCCACATGCTGAAGATCCTTTCACAGCATGGTAGACAAAGTCCCCTGGGGCTCCATGTCTACAAACCCAGGTCAGAGCGCACATGTCCAAGGGAGCCTTTCAGCCCGGGGTGGACCCACGCCCCTGTTAACCTCTTTGTACCTCATCTGGTGACTGAAAGAGAGGAAGGCAGAAAACAAAATACACTCCCTTCCCAGGGCTGCCAGGCTCCAGGGTCTGGTTCCAGAAACAGAAGGCTTTCTTTATTAGCTGTCACAGAAATTTCACTGTGACCCCAAAGTAATTTCCCCAGAGAAAAGCAAATCTCCAGGAGCCAGGAATAGACGAAAAGATTATTGCCTGCCCGCCAGCAAATGGCTTGCATATCCGGTGCTGGTGGGAGTCTAGCGAGGGTTCTGGATTGCTGCCCAGCTCGTCCTCCCAAGGCCCAGGCTTCTGGGAGAGGTAGGGTGGGCCAGCAGCCAGGGTCAGTACAGAGTGCCCTATGGGAGCTGCACTGTGGATGCTAGGACAGACCATCTGGGAGCAGCTCACAGCCTTCCTGGAAGGGCCACATGCTTTGAAGTCAGACCTGGGTTTGAATCCCACCTCTGTAAGTTACAACCCTGAGGCCCTGAGAAGATGATAGTCCCTGCCACCGCTATCATGGGCCTCGGTGTCCTTGGCTGGAACGTAGAGATGCAGGGGAGGCTCCTCGGGAGGGTTAGTGTCAGAGCATCTCCGCCCACCCCATGTGGCCCACCCGAGACAAGACAAGGTCTCCGGCTGAGGTCCCAGTGAGAGTAGGGAAGGCCCCGGGCTCTGAGTTCCCTTCCAGCGGTGTCTGTGCCTCCTCTCCTGTGATCATGCCCCAACCCCAGCCAGTACAGGTGAGGACTGAGGCTCACACACAGCCAGCAAGGGGCAGAACCCAAGGTTTGAGTCCAGCTCAGTCTTTCCACCTTGCTCCACTGTGCCATGGGGAGGTGGACCGAGGGGCCCTATGGGGCCACAGCATGTGTGTTCACCTGGCTTTCCCTCTGTGCCTGTCTGTCCACTCTCCTCCTGTTAGAAGAACACCAGGCACGTGGGATTAGGGCCCCCCAACCATGGCCTGGTTTGAACTGAATTATCTCTGCAAAGATCCTATCTGCAAAGACACTCACCTCCTGAGATCTGGGGGCTTTGGGGTTCAACATAGGAATCTGAGAGATGGGATGCCATTCACCCCATTGCAGAAAGTTAAATCAATCAAGGCCGTGAAGGTATAAGGAAAAATAAATATTTGATCTGAGTCCTAGGTTGCTGGCACCAGCTTCTAAAATCCTTGGCCTCTCCAGGGTGATAAAAGTGTCTTTGTTGCTAATGAGATGTCTGTGGCCAAGCACCCCTGATAACCAGGATGGGGCTGGGCACTATAGGGACCAAGGCAGGATTAGAGGGAAGGAACTGTATGCCCCACCCGTAACACCCCCCGCCGCTGCAGATCATCTTCATCACCAGGCAATGATTACATCAGCACTGAAATTTCTCTCTCTCTCTCTCTTTTTTTTTTTTTTTTTTTTTTTTTGGACAGGCAGAGTGGACAGTGAGAAAGAGAGACAGAGAGAAAGGTCTTCCTTTTCCGTTGGTTCACCCTCCAATGGCCGCCGCAGTTGGCACGCTGTGACCGGCGCACCGCGTTGATCCAAAGCCAGGAGCCAGGTGCTTCTCCTGGTCTCCCATGTGGGTGCAGGGCCCAAGAACTAGGAGCAACCAGGACAGAACTGGCGCCCGGTCCGGGACTAGAACCCGGTGTGCTGGCGCCGCAGGCGGAGGATTAGCCTATTGAGCCACGGCGCTGGCCAGCACTGGGATTTCAAGAGCTTCTGGGTTGAGGGGAAGCTGAGCTGTAGTGGTCTCAGCAGCCCAGACCCCAAGCGTGATGGTGCCGAGGACTGAAGTCCACAGAGTTGGTCGTGGGTGACGGGAGCTCTGGGGGAGCGGCTGAGGTGGAGTCTGTGCCCAGGACAGCGTTGGCAGAGCAGGAGACAACCAGCAGAGGCGCTCAGGACTGGGTGGGGCCGCGGAATGGGCCCTCGCTGACCCCAGGGTCTTGACTCATCAGAAGCTCTTCCCTGGCCTGTGTTCTCTGCACAAATCTCTCCCGTGGGAGCGTGACTATAGGCGTCACTGGCACAGACCTGCAGCCCAGCTCTGGGTGTTGGAAAGCAGTGTCAGTGGTTGTGCCTACTTGCCTTGTTCTGCCCCGTAGCTCAGGGTGACAGACCAACTCCTGAGGCTCCTTGTGTTCCCCAGACTCTTGGGGCTACAGCGTCCGCTGGGCTCAGCCTTTGGGAGTGCAGGAAGATCAGAGGGAGTAGAAGACGAAAACCAGGCTACTTCTCTCACAGTGCCAGCTGTGGGACCAGCCCCAGTGCTCAGCCAGGCCCTGCTCCTGCCAATCGTCAGTCCAGTCCAGAAAGGCAGTAGCTTACTGCTATTGCTAACCTTCAGGCTATTTCTAAAAATTTATTTATTTTGAAAGCATAAAGGACGAGAGAGAGACAGAAAGAGAGCTCTGCCATACATTGGTTCACTCCCCAAATGCCTGCAACAGCCAGGGTTGGGCCAGGATAAAGCCAGGAGTTGGGAATTCCATCCAGGTCTCCCACGTGGATGGCAGGCAATTAAGTACCTGCTGTTTCCCAGGATATACATTAGCAGGACAGTGGATCAGAAGCAGAAGAGAGACTCAGTCCCAAGCACTCTGATATGTCCTCAGTGGTGGTTTAACCGCTGTACAACATCGCCCACTCCCTGTTGTCTGGCTTCTGCGTTCTTCAACACCTGTGTGACGAACCCCCTGCATTCAATTCCTCTCTGCTGTAAATACTTGTGGTGGTTTCCCTTTTCTTCTTAGCTCGACCTTGTCTATATGAATAAATGTAGAGTTGTTTTTTTTTTTTTTTCTGAAGCCTTTGAAATGAAAGGAACGTGTTGTAGAAGTGGCTTTGAAGAACACAGCAGTGATAATTGCACCCAGAGTCTGAAGCTCTCAGGGGAATGCCAGTTCTTTGTTCCAAGACCTGAACCACGTGTTGCAAAAGCCCCTTTGTTTTTCAGCAGATATTTTTTTTTTTTGATTTTTTAAAATGGTTTATCTATTTATTTGAAAGAGTTATAGTGAGAAAGGGAGAGACAGAGAGATCATCAAATACTGGTTCACTCCCCAGATGGCCACAATGTCCAGGGCTGGGTCACATCAAAGCCAGGATCCAGGAGCTTCATCTGAATCTCCCACGTGGGTGGCAGGGGTCCGAGCCATCCTCCACTCATCAGATATTTTAACGTCTTTCATTTCTCATCAGAACCAGTGAATAATTTCTTGTAGGTTTCTGGTTGATTCTATTCTTCACCTATCATGGGTCTTGGTAAACACTGTTTCCTGGCTCCCATGTTAGTCTTCACAGCCAGCTCTGAGGCAGTCCTTCTCACGATGGGATGTTCCTCGGCGAACACTGTGTGGCTGTGGCAGAGGGTATGCACAGTAGTTTCCGGCCACTGCAACAAATTATCACAAATGCGGCATCTGTTAAAGTTCTCAGGCCAGAAGTCTAAGGAAATAAGTCGCATGTGGCTACAACCCAGGTGTTGGCAGGACCGCCTCCTTCTGGGAGCTCTTTGCTTGCTTCTCCCAGGTAAATCTGGAATAATCCCATAGCAAGATCCCTAATGTAACCCTATCTGCAGAGTCTTTTTCATGGAAGATCCTGGAATGTAGGACATGGCTATCTCCGGGGACCACTGTTCAGGCAACCAAAGTCTTTCATCCTGGAAGATGTATTCCAGAACTTTCTCTGTAAATACATAACCATCCCCAAACCAGCTGCCACTAGGTCACACCCCGCACATATGCGTGAGTTGTTCCGAGCTTTGCAGGGCTGAGTTCAGCCCTGCACCCAGCCAGCCCACTGGCCATTCTCCTCCATCCTGTCCTGCCCTCCTCAAGCCACACCTACAGCCTAGAGAACTGTGCTCATTCCCTAATTCCAACTCCAGTGTCTCGTCCAGTGACACCTCCTGCTCTGCACTCCCATAGCCCACGTTTGTATTAGCATGCCCAGGCATCGTGTCGTACTTCTCAGGTAGAGACACGTTCACTCACCTCTGAACCCACCATACCTGGCGAGCACAGCACACGCTCAGGAATTTGGATGGTATTGAATCAGCCCAGCTTATTTTCTTCTCATTTCACAGATCTTATTTCCCAAGTTGCCACTGAAAGGAAGGATCCCACTTTGCTGCTTTTCTTCTCCACCTCCTCCCTGGAGATCAGGAATGAATCCCAGTATTCCCTGCACACTCGCACTCTTTTTTTTTTTTTAAGATTATTTATTTGAAAGTCAGAGTTACACAGAGAGAGGAGAGGCAGAGAGAGAAGAAGAGAAAGAGAGAGAGAGAGAGGTCTTCTATCCTCTGGTTCACTCCCCAGATGGCTGCAATGGCTGGAGCTGGGCTGATCTGAAGGCAGGAGCCAGAAGCTCCCTCTGGTCTCCCACACAAGTGCAGGGGCCCAAGGACTTGGGCCATCTTCCACTGCTTTCCCAGGCCATAGCAGAGAGCTGGATCGGAAGTAGAGAAGCTGGGACTCGAACCAGCACCCACATGGGATGCCAGCACTGCAGGTGGCAGCTTTATCCGTTACGCCACAGCGCTGGCCCCCATACTCACACTCTTATGTGCTTATTACACATGCATGCACACACAGAGACCTAACCCCCAGAGGTGGAGCAGGCAGTATGTCGACAACCCATGGAAACAGGCACAGCTTATGTCGTCCTTGTCAGCGGACTGGGAGCCCCAGAATGGAATTGTGCAAAATCCTTGGGAAATTGGAACCCATTTCTAAAATTCTTGGCAACAAGTGGCAAAACTGTGAGGGCAGAGGCCCAGGAACCTGGGGCCCTGGTGAAGTCACTTGGGCATTTTTGTTAATTGCTTGCATAGAAGAAATTCCTCATGGCAGGTGACCACTTAACTCCCTGCAGGAGGAACTTCGAGATGCCAGCTTTCAGGGGACAGGAAATGAATGTACCATCAAGATAATGTGGCACATTCTGGATTCAGTGCCCACCTGGAGGCTTAAGGTCTCAACATGACAGCTCCACCCGCAAGCATTTAAAGCATCTCTCCAGGTACACCTGAGGGGCGGGGAGCACCTGGCTGACCTCCCTGGCTGCACGTTCTTACAGGGGCAGGGAGTGACTCTAGAGCCTGCCTGGACTAGGACCATGGAAGGCAGCCCTGGCAGAGGGGATGGCCTGGCATACTCAGTGGGGACAGCTCTGCACCAGAGTTCTAGCCATGCCTGGGGAATGAGGAAGGGGGTGGAGGTTAAAGCCAGACCACAGAGCGGAAAAAGCAAGACCCTCTAAGAGGAGGCTGAGGCTCTTTTACAGTCCCCAGTAGGCCATGGGGAGCCATAGAGGGTGGCATAGGGAGGGAGAGGCATGGTCAGGGCCACACACTCAGAAGGTCCTTCTGGCATCAGGATGTTAATCAGTGTTTCGTTACAACCACAGAAACCTGTGGCTTGTGAAGGAAAGGGTTTATTTGTACTCAAGGTTCTGGAGGTTCAAGTCCAAGATCAGGCAGCCTCCAATGAAGGCGATAATGGCAGAGTGTGGAGCTTGTGTGCAGGGATCCTCACGTGGCAAGCCAGGGAGCAGAGAGCCACCCGGCCCAGCTCAGGCTTTCATAGCCAACCCTCCCACCAGAACTACCTGCCAAGGTCCATGCCCCTGTTGACCTAAGGACTGCCCACTAGACCCACCTGCAGACCCTGTAACTGCCTTAAGTTTCTACATTCTTTGCCCTGTTCACTTATTGCTTTGGGTTTAAACATCAGCATGAGTTTGGGTGGCAAAGCATACTCACACCCTAGCTATCGGTGTGGGAAATGAGCTGGAGGAGACAGTGGCCAGGGCTTTGCAGTGGCCACATGGCCTCACCGGGAAATGCAAGAGCTGGACAGGAACTCAAGTCCCCAGCACAGAGCCCCATGGTCCTGAGTTGCCATGGGGCTCCAAACAAGGAAGAGAGCAGCAGAAAGGCCTTTTGTGGGGGAGAGTTGTGTGGTCAGGTGCACTGGGCTTGAGAGGTAGGCAGGCCTAGTTGGGCCCCGGCTCTGCGGTGTGTTGCCTTGGATGTGATGTTGCCCCTCCTGAGGCTGCAGCTGCTCCTCCGTGGAATGGGGATGACAGCCTTGCCTAAGACTGCCAGGAGAGTGACAGCTTTTGAAATGTGCTTGTCCAGCAAGGGGCCTAATGCACCCCGGTGTCCGCATGCCGCTTCCTGCACCTGAGGCTGTGCCTGTACCAGACAAGAGTAGGAAGAAAAGATGCCAGGCTTCAGTAGCACCGAGGCACGGGAGGGATCCCAGGAAGCTCAGAGGGCCTACCTGCGTGCCGGCTCTCAGGACCCCGGGTTGGGGAAGGGAGCTGGCTGTGTGCACTGCAGCCTTCCCCTCCCTGGAACATCTCTGGCTTGGGCTGGATCATCCGTGTGGGCAGAAGAAGGGTTAAAATCCCAATGCTGGGCCTGGTTCAGGCACAAAATCAGGGCCTCGGTGGATAAATGGGCATGGGGAGAAGGGTTTGCCTGCCGGTCAGGCACGTGGTTGGTGCTCAGGATACCCGTTGCTGTGGTTTGAGTTGTGGGCCGTCCCCAGCAATGCTCAGAGTGCAGGTTTGTTCCTCCACGCATCAGTGGTGGGGGCTGTCTGGGTCATGGGGTGGAGCCCTGGTGAATCGATTCTTGCCGGTCCCTGGGAGTGAGTGAGTGCCACAAGAGTGGTTGCCCTCCCATTGTGCCTCTTTTGCACTTGCCCACCCGCCCATCTGCTTCCCTGCTTCCCACACAGACCTCACCAAGTGTGGCCCGATCTTGTACTTCAGCTTCCAGATCTGTGAGCCTTTCAACCCTCTGTTCTTTCTGTGTCATTTTGGGTGCTCTGTCGCAGTGAGCAGACTCAGCCACTTGTGGATAACTGTGACTGGAGACAGCAGCACAGGGACGTGGCAGGGCGAAGCACCTGCTATTTCCAGGACCCGTGTGTGTAGAACACATCATGTGCTAGCTCCCAAGGGAAGGAGGAGGAGAGGCAACATGCTACCAAGCCTCCTGCACACAGTAATGCCTTGGCATTTGGCTGACCTGAATAAGTCTCAGGTCTACTGAACCCCCTCTGAATTTTACTTTCCTCAACTATAAAATGAGTATAACAATACCTCCTTGGATGGTAGTTGTTATTTTTATAAAAATTAACTTATTTTATTTGAAAAGCAAAGAGAGAGAGAGGAAGAGAGAGAGAGAGAGAATCTTCCATCCTCTGATTTACTCCATAAATGGGTGCAACAGCCAGAGCTGAGCCAATCCAAAGCCAGGAACCAGGAACTTCATCTGGATCTCACATATGGGTGCAGGGGCCAAGCAGTTGGACCATCTTCTACTGCTCTCCCAGGCCATCAGCAGGGAGCTGGAATGGAAGTGGAGAAGCCGAGACTTGAACCAGTGCCCATATGGGATGCCAGCACTGCAGGCAGCGGCTTTATCTGCCATGCCACAGAGCCAGCCCCTGGATGCTAAGTTAGAAGATTCAGTGCCCGTTGGGCATTCCAGGAAGGACAGCCTTCGCTGCGGGGCAGTGTGAGGGCCACATGAGTGCTGTGCATCTGTGGGGCCTGGGCTGCTTTCCCTTGTGGGAGCCATATTTGGGCCCTTGTGACCCATCCATCCCAATTTCCGCAGAGACATCAAGCGTGAGTCCCTCCACCACAGGAGCAGGTGAGCACAGGTCCCCTGCCCTTGGGGGCGCAAAGGCTCCTCCCTGGAGGCCAGTGCAGGGTGGGAGGACGGAGGAGCTCTCCATGGCTGGTGTCTTCATAGGGAAGAGTAGTTCTGAGGGTCAGAGCTCCTACTTTGTAGGACAGTTTTAGGTGCACAGCACGACTGAGTGGAAGGTGCAAAGATACCCCATGTACCCTCCACCCCTCACCACAGAGGCACATCCATTAACATCCATAAGCCTACACTGACATGGCATCATGCCCAGAGCCTGTAGTCCACTACACTTAGGGTCCCCACTTAGGGTCCACTCTTGGTGCTGAATGTCTGCGGGTTTGGGCAAAAGTGTGATGTCCTGTCTACCATTATAATATCATGGACGTCAGTGTCAGGACCCCTGAACATTCTCTGTGCTCCGTCTATTCGTTCCTCTCTCCCGAGTCCTCAGCACCCACTGATATTTTTGCTGTTGGCATCCTTTTGCCTTTTCCGGAACGTCGTCTAGTTGGAATCTTGCAGTGTGTCACCTTTTCATTCTGGCTGCTTTCTCTTACACACACAGAAACTTCCTCCACATCTTTTCTCAGCTTGATGCAGCCAATCTGCTTTCTGTGCTGAGTGTGAGTCCACTGTCTGGATGCGCCCTCTCCATTTGTCCACTCACCTGCTGAAGCACATCTGGTTTGCCTCCAGGTGTTAGCCATCAGGAATCAAGCTGCTGTCAACATTCGTGTGCAAGTTTTCACGTGTGGCTTGAGTCTTAAATTCCTTTGAGTCTATACCAAGGAGCAAGATTACTGGGTTAGATGGTCAGAGTGTGTTTGCTTTTGTGAGGAACTTCCACACCCCGTCTGATGCATTCCCACCAGCAGTGAAAGCAAGTTCTGTCGCTCTACATTCAGTGTGGTCAATGATCTGGACTCGGGCCTTCTAGTAGGTATGTAGCGGCATCTCCTTGATGTTTTCCTTCCCACTTCCGTTAGGACAGATGCTGTGGCTTATCTTTTCCATATCTGGTGGAAACTGTTGGGTTCTTTGGCTTGTGTTTTAATCCAGCCATTTGTCTTATTATTGAATTTTAAGAGCTCTTTGTATATTTTGGATGAGTCCTTGATCAAAAAATGTTTATGTCTCTTGCAAATAGTTTAGCTACTCTGTAGCTTGTTGGAAAGCTGATTTTTAAATGCCTGGTTGTTCAGATTGTGCCACCGTAGAGAACCTGGTAGAGTCACAAGCTGCTGTGGTTGAAGTGTGTGTGTTGATGGGAGGTGTGTGTGGTATTGACCACTTCTGATAGTTTACCCAAAAGGGTTGAATCTCAGCAAGAACAGAACCTATACACTGATTTTCAGCACTTAGTTTGGAGCAGATGGAAACAAGGTCTGTGTCCAGCAGAAGGGGAATGCATGGGAGGAGTGCGTGAGGACGTGGTAGCCCAGGGGTTCCTAATGGAGCAGTCATTAGAAATACTGTATTTGAGGGCAGGTGTTTGGTGTAGTGTAATGGTTAAGTGTTGCTTGAGATGCCTGCATCCCATTGTAGTACCTGGGTTCGAGTCTTAGTGCTGCTTCCAGTTCTGGCTTCCTACTAATGCACACTTTGGGAGGGTGATGGCTGAACTACTTGAGTCCTACCACCCATAGGACAGACCTGGATTGAGTTCCCAGTTCTCGGCTGCAGCCTGGCCCACCCCTGGTTGTTGTGGGCATTTGGGGAGTGAATCAGCAGAGATCTCTCCTTGTATATCCATCTGTCTATGTCTCTGCCTTTCAAGTAAGTTAAATAGATAAATACCAGAAGAGAGGGCCGGCGCCGTGGCTCACTTGGTTAATCCTCTGCCTGCAGAGCCAGCACCCCAGGTACAAGTCCCAGTTGCTCCTCTTCCACTCCAGCTTTCTGCTGTGGCCTGGGAGGGCAGTGGAGGATGGCCCAAGTGCTTAGGTCCCTGCACCCGCATGGGAGACCAGGAGGAAGCACCTGGCTCCTGGATTCAGATTGGCGCAGTGCCGGCCGTAGCGGCCATTAGGGGAGTGAACCAACAGAGGGAGGACCTTTCTCTCTGTCTCTCTCTCACTGTCTATAACTCTCTGTCTGTCTAAAAAAAAAAAAAAAAAAAAGGCCAGTGCAGCGGCTCAATAGGCTAATCCTCCACCTGTGGCGCCGGCACCCCGGGTTCTAGTCCTGGTCAGGGAGCCAGATTCTGTTCTGTCCCGGTTGCTCCTCTTCCAGTCCAGCTCTCTGCTGTGGCCCCAGGAGTGCAGTGGAGGATGGCCTAAGTCCTTGGGCCCTGCACCGGCATGGGAGACCAGGAGGAAGCACCTGGCTCCTGGCTTCGGATCAGCGAAGTGCGCCAGCCGCAGCGCGCTGGCCATAGCGGCCATTGTGGGGTGAACCAATGGAAAAGGAAGACCTTTCTCTCTGTCTCTCTCTCACTGTCCACTCTGCCTGTCAGAAAAAAAAAAAAAGAAAGAAAAGAAAAAAGGGAACTAGTCCATGTGATGATGAGGGGGCGGTGGGGAAGAACAGGAGCCACCAAATGAGGAGGTGGGGAATGCAAAGCAGGAGCTCAGAGTGAGCTTCCAGGAGGCCACGGACCAGATAGAAATTCGCTGAAATACCCAGGGGCCTCTGGGCTGATGGGTTCAGGGACAGGCTTTTTCTCCTTGTGCATCTTTGTATATAAGGACAACTATTTACATTTTTTGAAAAACCAAACTGGGGTGCCAAGTCTCTGCTGCCCCTCCTGATGACACAAAGCCCGCAGGCAGGGCTGGGAAGATAAGCCCCTTTGGTATACCCACGGCTGTGGGAGAACTGGCTGCTCTGGCCTCTGGGCTGGACCTGGGGCCCCTGTGCAGACGTCTTCCTGGTTGTGTGGTCAGAGGTCAGAGGAGCAGGAAGCACACCATGGCTGGCTTTCCACCCCTGTACCTGCAGGCAGGCTGTGGCAGAAGACGCCCCTGCCGCTGCTCTTAGGACGGAATGTGTGTTCCCACCGCCCCCCACCTCCCAGGCTGGCTTATACTGGAGCAGTTTTCCAAATAAAAGCTGAGACCAGATAACTAAGGGGACTGTAATTGGAGACAGATGTGATGGCCCCCGCTCTGCAGTCTCCTTTGAAACTGCAGATGGCCCCTCTCATATAGCCTGTTTCATCTCAGCCCCTCCCCGGCCCAAACTCTGCATTAGTTGAGCACCCACTGCATGCCAGATATGTGCTAGCTTCCAGCACTGACATCTCATTTGATTCCCATCCATCTCAGATCAGGCCTGAAGTCTGCCTGCAAGGGAGGAAATGGAGACAGAGCTGGGAGCCGGCAGCGGCAATGTTCTGCTGCCGACTTCACAGGCATCATCAGCTTTCTCTCGTTTTCTCAGTAGTCTCACGAGGTCTTCATCAGTACCATTGTACAGAGGAGGACTTCAGTATGCCCTAAGGCTCACGTGAGCCTCTTTAGGAAGTTGTGAAAAACTGGGGCTGGCAGAGGGTTAAGCCGCTGCTTGCGATCGGTGTCCCAGGTCAGAGTGCTGGCTCAAGTCCCTGCTGCTCCACTTCTGATCCAGTTCCCAGCTAATGCTCCTGGGAAGGCAGGAAAGGCCTTCCCTGTGGAAGGCAGGCTTGGGTCCCTGCCTTCCACATGAGAGACTGGGATGGAGTTCCTGGCTCCTGGCTTCAGCCTGGTCCGGCTCTGGCTGTTGTAGCCATTTGGGGCATGAACCAGCAGATGGAAGATCTCTCTTTCCCTCTCTCTCTCTGTCTCTCTCTGTGTCACTCTGCCTTTAAGGTTACTGGAAAATTGAAGTAAAATACTTATTTTGGTGCAGAAATTCTGAAGTCCATGCATACATTTCTTCACAATATTCATTTTCCATGAATTTTTTTGACGATCCCATGTATGCATGGATTTCAAATTATTTTGCACCGCAATCAATGCCTTATCATTTTCTGTGAACTTCTTGGATTTCTCATGGGAATAGTAAGGGGATAAACTCAGACCTCCAGAACTGTTTCCCCGTCTTGGCTTTTTCTTCTGTCTCCAGTAAAGGAGGCAAGGACCGGGACCACTGTTAGGTTTCCTGGCACAAGAGGAGCATCTCGGTCACCTCCCAAGCCTGTGCTGTGTGGTAACTTTACCCTCACGACGTCACAGGATCCCCGAGAGGATGCTGGGGAGAGCTGGGGAGAGACTGTTGTCTGCCTCCTGGAGTGTGCGTCTGAAGCTCAGGAGACAAGTACCCAGCAGTGCCAGCACCTGACACAACTGTGGGGGCTCAGGTCCAACAGGGCCTTTTCATGTCAAGGGAGGAAGTCAGGGACCATTAGTCCTGACCTGCAGAACATGAGATGTCCTGGCCCAAGCGCCACTTCCCGCTCTGCTCAGCTCCAGAGAGGAGCATTAAATGTTCTGCCTCCGATTGATGTGCACATTTTACAGCCTCTCACAAGGCAGCAGCAGAGCAGAGGACAGGACTGGGACCCAGATCAAAGGGTTTTCCCTGGAGCCTGGCCCTCCCGTGTCTGCATCCCGTGGAGCACAGCCCTTGCCCCAGAACCCCGGGCTGGCGGGGTCGGCTTTCACATTCCCACGACATTCCGTGCTCCATGCAGCAGAGCTGTTGTAACAAGCGCTTTCTCGCCGGTAACCCTTGCCTGGCACAGGGCTGTCGATCTGCTTTGGCGCTGGCCACAGGGGAAGGCCATGTGAACAAATGAATGCCTGATGCGTGAATGGGTGCGTGCTGGCCTGCAAGGGAAGCTGCGTGGTAGGGCTCTGCCCACAGCCTTGGGGCAGGGAGCAAGCCTGGACTTCCTCTAAACCCAAGCATCAAAGAAAGCAAGAGGGTCCTGGGTCCTGATACTTAGCTGTCCTGTGATGACAAGAAAGTCAGTCCTGCCAAGCAGCAGTTTTCTCATCTGTGAAATGGGCTTTTTCAACTTCTTGAGCCTCAGAGTTCCTGGACTTTGTTCCCAGCTACCCCTGGGCTCACGGACGTCTCTGCATGGGTGTTGGAGAGGAATGCTATCGTGTGGCCCACGCCAGCTCTGGGTCCCCGATCCACAGCCTTCCCCAGGCCTCAGTGTCCTCATCACAATGCTGTGGTTTGAATGTGTCTCCCAGAGCTCCCATGTTGGCAACGTAACTCCAGGCCGCATCCATGTCCGCGGTGTGGGATGGGCCCCTTGTCGTGAGCATGGCCTATGATAAAGCTGAGTGTGGCCCCTCTTGCTCTCTCACGCTCACTTGCCCTTCTGCCTTCCTCCCTGGGGTGAAGGCGCATGCCAGATGCTACCAGCCCTTCAACCTGTAAGAAGTAAATCTCTGTCCTTGTCAATCACCCAGGCTCAGACGTTCTGTTGTAGTGGCACAAAATGGACTGAGACACAGGAGGAGATAAACACACCTGGGGACGGCCCAGCGGTGGGATCCAGCAAGGAGAAGGACTACAAGGGGCTTCGTGTGTGTCTCTGTACCATCATGGTGTAATTAGGAATACTCCAGTGACGATGATGCAGTCCCAAATGGGAAGTCCTTCTCTTGAAATTTTCCCACCTCTGTGGTTAACGGCCCCCAGCATGACATAGAAACGCACAGTGTTTGTGTTCCCAGCAGCCTCATAAACACAGGGACGGTGATGGATGGAGACAGATGAGTGGGTGGGAGACTAACAGGTGCCCCTCTACCCAGCCCCCAGCGTGGGAGCTGTGAGTCAGGGAGGTGCTGACAGCAGTGAATGCTATACCTCCCACCTCCACTGGCTGGGCCCACCAGCTGTTTTTATGAGCTGCCCCCGTGGCTGTTACCTGCCTGCCTTTCTGTCCGTCTGTGCCAGAGCCAGATGCCTCTTGTGACTTAGGTTTTGTACTGGTTGCTCAGGAATTCTGCTCTGTTGAGGGCGACCTCTTGTGTGACCCTGCTGGTGTGGCTTTTGGGGAAATGCAGCTGCCTACAGCAGGTGTCAGGGTCCCAAGAAGATGGTCCCAGGGAAGCTTCGCATCTGGAAGGCCCAGAGAGTTCCCTCACAGGGCGCAGGGGGCTCACGTGTTACTGAGACACCGCTTGTCTTCAGAGCTGTGCCTGGAGAGCTGGGCCCCAGGTTTAGCTAACCTTTTATGTCATCTGAGGACTGGGGAGCACAGCTTGGAGAGCTCTGAAATAAAGCCCCCTTTTTCCAGAGGTGGGGGCTGCAGTGAGCCCCCGGCAGCCCTGGGCCTCATCCATGTTTCCTCTCTGGGCTGGCTTCCTGCCTTAGACTTGCTGCCTTCTCTTCTGCTCAAGGGTGACAGCAAGACGGGGCCTTGGGAAAAATATGAGGGCACATCAAGAACATCAGGAAAAATGGAATTAAAAGATGCGTTTATTTTGTTGCAAAACAATTGAGATTCATGCTTGGTTTTGCCCACGCATTTTTCACAAATGCTTTGTTAGCCCCCTCATAGGCTGAATTTTAAAAATATATATATTTATTGATTTGAAAGAGTGAGAGAGACAGACAGATAAAGGGAGGAAGAGCTCTTCCATCTTCTGGTTCACTCCTCAAATGGCTACAACAGCTGGGCCTGGGCCAGGCCAAACCTAGGACCCAGGAACTCTGTCCGGGTCTCCCACATGGGTGGCCGGGGCCCAGGCACTCAGGCCATCTCCTACTGCTTTCCTAGGTGCATTAGCAGGGAGCAGGGAGCTGAATCAGAAGTAGAGCAGCCGGGACTTGAACTGGCACTCTGATGTGGGATGCCCGCTGCACTGCACTGCCAGGCCCTTGAAGTGTCTTTGACATGAGAGGACACAGCAGCCGGGTGGTAGAGGCCAGTCTGTGCTGAGACCAAATGCAGCTCCACATAGGTGTTATGGAGGAAAGTGCAGCTCAAAGAGTGATTTGAGTAGGATTAGCTGCTAGCAAAGGCAGGGGCAGGTGGGAACTCCAGGCCGGGCCTCCCTGCTCTGAGTCCAGTGCCCTGACTTGACTCAATGCTGATTCTTCTCTTACAGAAAAATATTTGTCTTATGGAACACACTCCTTAGGTCAACTTATATCCCCAGAAAAAAATGAGCTCATGACTGTTTATTGACAATGCACTTCAAAAACAGCTTGGGTTACACAGTGGGAACTTCTAACAGTTCCAGAACCTTCTTTTCCCAACCTAATCTGCTTTATTGGGAGAAAAAGAAAGCAAAGGAGCAGAGAGTGCTTGCAGCTTCCTGCTTCTTCCCCTGGTCGGGGGGTGGGGCTGTGGCTCCCTAAAGGGCGTGGGAGGGGAGGTTGTGACCCCCTGCCCAGGAGGGGGAAGGACTGTTTATTTCTGCTTTCAAGAGGGTTTTTCTTTGGGAACTGAGCTCTGTTTGGGGTTCTACAAATAAAATGAAAACAACAAAGGCCCCCTTAAAGTCAGCCTCCCCCCACCCAGGGTGCTGGCGGCCACCCTGAAGCCACCCTTTGTTCCAAAGATTCCTGACCTTACAGGCCCTAATTCCCCTTGCACCAGCCCCAAGGAGAGGACTGGAGAGGAGAGAAAGGAGGCCTTAGTGGGACACCTGTGTGAGCCCCTCGGAGCAGTGCCTCTGTCCCCAGCCGGGCGGCTGCCCACGGGAGGCCTTTCTCAGCCCCACTCAACAGAGAAGGAAATCAAGGCCGTGCCTTCCCCACCTGCTTACCACAGAGTGCCTGCTTCAGCTTCTCCCTGAGACTGAAAACAGGATGGGGAGAAAAAGCTGAAACCCTGGGCCCCCAACCCTCTGGAGGGACCCAGCGCACCGGGAGGCACAGGGCCCAGGGGCAGGGAGAGGGCTCTTCTGTTACAGAAAAACCACCTCAAGGAGAGGCAACCATGGTGCTTGTCTCACGTGAAAGAATTTCCAAGCGGACCGGGCAGTGAGCAAAGCAAGATTTATTTAAGTCAGAAATCCCCTGACACCACTGCCAGGAGGGAGGCTGGCGAGAGGCAGACCCGAGAAACCAGTGCAAGTGGAGTCTTTTAAGCACAATTTGGTGGGGGAGGACCAGAATGGCAGCTAACAGTCAGAGGGTGGGGACAAAACCATCCAAAGGCCAGACTTGCAATGCTGTCTGTCCTGTATGGCTGGCTCACGATGAAATAAAAAGCCATCAGAGAGCTACTTCCCTGCGATGCTTGTGATAAAACTGGAAACTCCGGAGTGGGCTTCAATACTTTCATCTCGCTAAAGGCAGCTTTTGGGGAGAACTGAGCATTTTGCACCCTCTGAAAGAGATGTCCCCTTTCCTCATTCTGACCAGGACCAACCTAACTGCTTATTCGTGCACCTGACTCCTCACACTTCCATCTCCGTCATCTGCCTAATGGGTGAGGAGAGTAACACAGCTGCCCCCTTATCCAAGGCCCCCACTGGGTCCCCAAAACCTTGGATAGCTCTGAACCCCATATATGCAGTTTTTTCCTATAATACATACATGTATATGGTAAAGTTTAATTTATAAATGAGGCGTTCTGAGTCAAGACAGACATGAATATTGTCAGACCAAGGCTGGCCGTGGGGAACTGAAACCACCCCATGAGAGGTGCTGTGTAGATTCAGGGAGACCATTCAGGCTCGTGCACACCCCAGTGCCCGGCACAGAAGATTCTCACCCTGTGTCTAGGGTCACATCAGTGACTTCAGCCCTGTCCTGGCTTTGCTGCTCTCACCCTGTCCTGAACCACTGACCATTGGTATGGCCACAGCCAAGCTGGATGAACATAAGAGTTATGTCCCAAGCCTTGAAAATGATTGTGGAGGTCTGGACGGAAGTGGGCACGGAGCAGGCGGGATGAGGCCTGCATAAATTTTAGGTCTAACCCTAGCAGAGCAAGCTGAGGCTGCAGCCCAGGCGGGAGAACTGAGCTAACCTGATAGTAATTATCATGATGTTAGTAATAATAATAACCAAGCCTTAGGAATACATCAAAGTCTCATTCTTTGTGTGTATTATCTCATTCAGTCATCACTACCCTGAATTGAATTGTACACATTTTACTAATTATGAAATCAAGACACAAGAGAGATTGAGTGATTTTTAAAAGATTTATTTGTTTGTTTATTTATTTGAAAAGCAGAGTGACAGAGAAAGAGGGAGAGACACACACACACACACAGATCTTCCATCTGCTGGTTCACTCCCCAAATGTCTGCAGTGACCAGGGCTGGGCCAGGCCAAAGCCAAGAACATCATCCAGGTCTCCCACGTGGGTGCAGGGACCCAAGGACTTGGGCCATCTTCTGCTGCTTTCCCAGGCACATTAGGAGGGAGCTGGATTGGAAGTGGAGCAGCCAGGACTTGAACCGGAGTCACACAGCTCCTAAGAGCCAGAGCTTGGATTTGTACGCCCATGAGACATGGGTGCGAGGACCTCCACATGCTGGGTCATTCACAGGGACTTCACTCCCTGCAGCCTCGCCTAGTAGCCTAAGGCTGCTTCCTCAGGGCCCCTGCTGGGATTGGGGACACCCTTGACCAAGATGCCTAGGACTGACACATGAAGCTGGATAAATAAGAGTCCCTGAATGAATGTTTGTTCATTTAACTTGAGGGGGAAAATGCTATTTTGTTTGAGGCTGAATCAGATGTTGTTGCTGCAGCCCAGGTTCAGGACGTCCTCGCCTCTGTGGGCGCTCTGCGGTCCTTATCGTAACAGCAGAGACAGGCCACATCTGTTCTGTACTGGAACCCGTCTCATTGGCCTGCAGGAGAGGGCAGAAGGGCACAGGACATAGCTCCCTGTCCAAACTCACGTTCACCACCTACATGGCTCTCCCTCAGCTACAGCCCCCTAGTCCGAGGATGGACGATGATATCTTGCTGGGGGAATGGGACAGCAGTGGTTTCCTCCCACATGGAGATCCAGGATGCTGCCTGCCTGTTGGCAAAGATTAGAAGCTCAGTTGTGCTACTGGAAAGAGCTCAGATTCTTCACCTGTGAAAACCCTGGTAAGTTACATATGGCAAGGAGGGCAGAGGGTTCTCTGGCTGGAGTCTGAAGGCAGCAACCAGCAGGATCCAGCCTCCGGGGTTCAGTTTGTGTGTGGCTCTGTGGGTGCATGTGTGTATGTACGCCTGCATTCTTGTGTTTTACAGGTGCATGTGTATATACATGGTTGGATGTTCACGTGTGACACGTGTGCCTTCACGTCTGTTGTATGTGCATGACCAGAAGAGACAGGGAAGAGGAGTGCCTTAGCTGGGTGGGGCTTTCTGCGAAGCAGACAGGAAGTGCTTGCTCTCTTGGTTCTCCTCTATACACATGTTTACCTGCCTTTGGGGGAGGTGAGAAGTGGGAGAGAAAACAAGTTGTTTTCTTTCAGAGTTAATGCAAGAGTCCAGGCCACTAGGTGGTGGTGGTGACACAGGGCACATGCAGTGCCTGCCCTCAGAGAGCTTACCCTTCCAGTGGGGAAGCAGGTACCAGCACACAGCAGATGCCCCTTTGCTAGGTCAGCTGCTGCTGTGGGAATGAGGAAGTCACCTGCTGCCCACCCAGCACAGGGCCAGGGTGATTCCCCACCCGAGGTCAGCAGAGGAAGAGCAGCAGGACAGCAGGTATGACCCCTGCAGGAGGCTCAGGGCTCCCTCTCAGGCAGCTCCCTCTGTATACCAGGGTCTTTCCACTACAGGACCCAGGCCCAGGTTATCCTCCTGCTGTTTCAGCCCCAGCTTGAGGCTGGGTTCATCAGCTTGAACTTCACACTCCAGGCAAACACAGTGAAGCTGTTGGAAATGCCAGTGGGTTGTGATGGGATCCAAGGAACTCCCCCACTCTACCTGCAAATGGAAACAGTAGCAAGGAAAGTAACACCTCCTGGGCCCACCTCCACGAATGAGTAACAGAGTTAATTCAGCATAAGTACCGTTTCCTCTGCCTAGCGCTGTGCTAACCTTATGCCCTTGCCCACACCAGCCGGCACAGGCTGAGACCTTCCTGGCTCACAGAAGTCCCCCTGCCTGTGGTCTGCCTCTTCTAGAACGTCCCTTTTGTAACCGCTGTCACTCTTCATTAGATCTCCTTGCTCTGTTGCTGTCTTTCCCCTTAGATTAAAACTCAGTGAGAGCAGAGATGCTGTCTCACTTAGTCCTGAATCCTTGGTGCCTGTACAAGTGGAGTGCAGCTCCAGCCCTTGTGTGACAATAAATAAGCAGGAAAGAATGTAGCAGTAGCAGTGTAGCTGAATATGCGATACAAGGGACGTTTCTCTGCTTGTGGAACTGTCTTGGCAACTTCTTCTAGAAGTTGATAGTTGAGCTTATTTTTAACTCTCAATTCTGTGTATCCAGTACCACATTCTGGATCTTGTTTAAATCTTGTGTTTCCACTGGCTTCCTCGGACACCACACTGACCATTGAGGGGAAGGGGATATTAATTCATCACTTCCAGGTAGAGACTGGACGTGCAGGTGTTCGACTCAGCCTGCTGTGACATCCCAGATGAGAAGGAGCTCCTTGTTACTACTAGGAGGGCATGGAGAGCTGCAGCCCCCACCCTCACCACATTACAGTGTGGCTTCCACTGATATCACCAGCTCCTCCACCTGATTTGGGATCTATGAGAAAAAAGAAAGACAAGTCCCAGGGTTCCTAGCTAGTCTGTCTTCTCTCTGCCTTTAGGCATCATCCTGTGAGTGTGTGTGTGTGTGTGTGTGTATACACATAACTCAGGGTTTTAGTTGTACTTAGCAGGAGGAGTAGAATAAACTCCATCTCCCACCAAGTTGTTGTAATTATTATATCCTTAGACTTCTTTCTCAGAATGATCAAAGCTATGTTATGTGTTTTCTCTGGGTAAACTCCAACACTATTTTGGATTTCAGAATAGAGAATCTAGGTAAGATTATTGGTATCTCATCAACTTTGTGGATTAATTAAAGGAAAGCAGGCATCTTTTCAATGCTGAGCACCTAGCTCCCCACCTCCCCAAGAACCAGGATCTTTCCCACAGTGTTTGCTTTTGCAATAGGCCTCAGTATAACTGTTTTAAGTTTTCTTTGCATAAATTCTTTGATGTTTTTTATTCAATGTGCTCTTTTGCCATCCTGTTCTTGTAGCTGTTTTAAAGGGGACACTTTTTCATTGTATTTTCTAATTTTTATTTGTATATGGGAATGGCATTAGTATTTGCATGTTAAATTTTCATGAGTTCTTTTTACTGTGTTCTTTCACTACTTCTAGTGGCTTTTAGCTTGCATAGATCTGGGGTATCAGATATGTAAATAAATGTTTTTTATCCTCCTTCCCTCCCTACTTCGTGGCCCTGTAGAGAACTGTTAGATAGTAAGTGACAGACGGTACTTCTTCCTCCCGTCCCGACTTTCATAGGGGTGATTCCAGTGATTCACCAGCAGGTATGATCACATATCAGATTTCAGCTTGTGACACTTAATAATGCAGGGGCAAAGGCTCACCGTTTTCTGTTCTTCCTCTTATCACAGTGTAGTGAATGAGGTATTCAAAACAAAAATGTTTAAACATACAAAAATCATGGTGGGCATTTGGCCTAGTGCCTCGGTTGGTGTCCTGATTCCAGCTTTCTGCTAATGCAGGTGATGGCTCAAGTAGTTGGGTCCCTGCCACCCACATAGGAGACCTGGATGGAGCTCTCAGATCCCAGCTCCAACCTGGCCCAGCCCCAGCCATTGCAGGCATTCAGGAAGTGAACCAGTGGATGGAAAACTCTCTCTCTCTCTCTCTCTCTCTCTCTCTCACACACACACACACACACACCACACACACACACACACACACACACAAACACACACACACACCCTTGCCATTTGAAGATTTACAAACCACTGTCCTAAACAACTGTTATATCAGGTTCTTGGAGATACTCAGTGGCCGCCTGGCTGAGCTCAGGGAGGGACCCTGCATCTGGAGCACCTGGTACAAGGGCCATCCTTGGGAACGTGCTTTCAGTAATAACAAAAGGATCATGGGTTGTGGATGGCCTCCTTTTCTAAGGCAAAGCAAAATCAAGATTAACATCATAGTGACCTTGTTTCCACACTGGTGTCCTGGTGGGCTTTCCAAGGGAAGGGAGAGACACAGCAAGAGCCCCCACCCCCACCACCCCCACCCCGGTGCTGAGAGGTGGACCCAGGTCTCCATGTCACCCCCCAGGGCCTCCTCATCCTCAGCATCACACAAGTGTTGTGTTGCTGAGGGTCTTGGTCTCCCTTGCAGAACTACTGGCTTCCACCCAGCAGTGTATTATTGAGTGTCTAATGTGTGCAGTGGGGCACCAGGGTCCCAGGAAGCAATGGAGGGGCCAGTCTCACACCTGTCCCCTCACCCTGGAGTACTTTCACTACAAGGAATTATATGAATTTCCCCAGAGGTTTTGGTTTGTTTGTTTTGTTTTGTTTTTTAAGATTTTATTTATTTATTTGAGAGGTAGAATTACAGACAGAGGGAGAGACAGAGAGAGAGGTCTTCCATCCATTGGTTCACTCCCTTGATGGCTGCAACGGCCAGAGCTGAACCAATCCAAAGCCAGGAGTCAGGAGCTTCTTCCCGGTTTCTCATGTGGGTGCAAGGGCCCAAGGACTTGGGGCATCCTCTACTGCTTTCCCAGGCCATAGGAGAGAGCTGGGTCGGAAGAGGAGCAGCGGGACTCAAACCAGCACCCATGTGGGATTCCGGTGCTGCAGTTGGAGGCTTAGCCTATTACCCAACAGCGCCAGCCCAAGTGCTTTTGCGTGTGTTATTCTTTCTGCCTGGACTGCCCTTCTTTTCCTGGAAAACTTTGAGGACATTGCTCAGGAGTCTCTTCCATGGAGCAGACCTGCCCCAATACAGCTGGCTGCTTCTCCCGGTGTCACCACAAGCCTGGCGCCTGCCTCTACCTGCTGGCCACACCACATGCCCCTCTGGGTCCCCTACTGGACTGTGCTCCTTCACTGCTGGATGAATGGATGGCAGGGGTGATTACTGTGACTGAGTGCACTGCTAAGATGCTAATGGCCAGCAGTAGACCACTACTGCTGAAGGGCTTGGTACCCGGTGGGGGACCCGAGGAGGGAGCCCCGGGATAGGAGGCAGACCCCACCTGAACGCAGCGTGCTCTCCGGGAATTGCCTCTGTGCTCCCGGGGTCTGACTGTTCACTCCAAGTGGGGAGAGGTATTAAAAATAAAAGTGTTTAGGGGCCGGCGCCATGGCTCACTTGGTTAATCCTCTGCCTGCAGCGCCAGCATCCCATATGGGTGCCGAGTTCTAGTCCCAGTTGCTCTTCTTCCAGTCCAGCTCTCTGCTGTGGCCCAGGAGGGCAGTGGAGGATGGCCCAGGTCCTTGGGCCCCTGCACCCGCGTGGGAGACCAGGAAGAAGCACCTGGCTCCTGGCTTCGGATTGGCACAGTGCCGGCTGTGGTGGCCATTTGGGGAGTGAACCAACGGAAGGAAGACCTTTCTCTCTGTCTCTCTCTCTCACTGTCTATAACTCTACCTGTCAAATAAGTAAGTAAGTAAATAAATAAATAAATAAAAGCGTTTAAACACACAAAAATCATGGTGGGCATTTGGCTTAATGGTTAAGACATCTATTGAGACACCCAGATAACATATTGGAGTGCCTCAGTTGATGTCCTGGCTCCACTCCTGAGACGCCGGGTGCAGGGCACCCCAGGTAGAGCCTCTGTCTCCGTCTGCCCCAGAAACCTCACCAAAGGCGAGGGAGGAGGCTTTGAACTTCCGTTGGAAAAATCCCCTGTTGTTTGGAAGCTTTTCATGGAAAGGCCTGTGGTTTCGAAGCCTGGCTGGTACCTCCCACGTCTGCCCGCTTCGGGGCGGCCCCAGAAGGCCCAAAGGCGCCTGCGGATCTACGGCTTTCTCCACACAAGCATTTGTTCTTTTCTCTCCCTTGGCCTCCCATGGTCTTTCCTGGAAGGCATCGCAGATGTTGGGCTCCAGCAGTGCACGGGGAAGCAGCTTCAAACCATGGCTGCCCACTGGGAGGCGTCCTGGCTAGCAACTGAAATGACCTCCTGGGGCTCGGAGCCTCCAGGCACCCGAAGGCCTGGGCCTCTGTTGCCAAGAACAGATGCAGGGCTAAGGTCTTTTGTGGGAAAGCCATAGCCCTGCATGGTGACCCCTGGAGTGTGTGGAGGCCTGGGTGCCGGGGAGCAGGTAACTTCTGCACCCCATCGAGCATCACCTGTGAAAGGAAGAAATAACCCCAGCTCTAGGCAGGTGATGTAGCTGTTGAGATAATGCATTGAAATCCTCCAATGGGGAGGGAAAGGCAGCATTGAGTCTCCTTGGGAATCCACAGGAATTGCTTCCAGGACCCCCACAGACTCTGAAAGCCCCCAATGCTCAAATCCCTTATATAAAATTGCATGCTATCTGTGTATACATCCTCCTGTATGTTTTTTAAAGGTTAATTTATTTATTTGAAAGGCAGAGTTATGGGGAGTTGGGGCGGAGGGAACAGATAGAGATCTTCCATGCACTGGTTAATTCTCCAAATGGCCACAACAATTGGAGCTGAGCTGATCTGAAGCCAGGAGCCAGGAGCTTCTTCCAGGTCTCCCAATGTGGGTACAGGGGCTCAAGCACTTGGGCCATCTTTTTTTTTTTAACTTTTATATAATGAATATAAATTTCCAAAGTACGGCTTATGGATTACAATGGCTTCCCCCCATAACGTCCCTCCCACCCGCAACCCTCCCCTTTCCCACTCCCTCTCCCCTTCCATTCACATCAAGATTCATTTTTGATTCTCTTTATATACAGAAGATCAGTTTAGCATACATTAAGTAAAGATTTCAACAGTTTGCTCCCACACAGAAACATAAAGTGAAAAATAATAGATGATTTTTTAAATGATGATGAAATCAGATCAGACCTATTGTCATGTTTAATCCCAGTGAGAGTCAAGTTGGGAATTGATAATTTCTTTTTTTTTTTTTTACAGAAGATCAGTTTAGTATACATTAAGTAAAGATTTCAACAGTTTGCACCCCCATAGAAACACAAAGTGAAATATACTGTTTGAGTACTCATTATAGCATTAAATCTCAATGTACAGCACATTAAGGACAGAGATCCTACATGAGGAGTAAGTGCACAGTGACTCCTGTTGTTGACTTTACAAATTGACACTCCTGTTTATGGCATCAGTAATCTCCCTATGCTCCAGTCATGAGTTTCCATGGCTATGGAAGCTTTTTGAGTTCTCCGACTCTTATCTTGTTTAGACAAGGTCGTAGTCAAAGTGGAAGTTCTCTCCTCCTTTCAGAGAAAGGTACCTCCTTCTTTGACGACCTGTTCTTTCCACTGGGATCTCACTCACAGAGATCTTTCATTTAGGTGTTTGTTTTTTGTGTTTTTGTTTTTGTTTTTGTTTTGTTTTGTTTTGTTTTGCCAGAGTGTCTTGGCTTTCCATGCCTGAAATACTCTCATGGGCTTTTCAGCCAGATCCGAATGCCTTTAGGGCTGATTCTGAAGCCAGAGTGCTGTTTAGGACATCTGCCATTCTGTGAGTCTGCTGAGTATCTCACTTCCCATGTTGGATCACTCTCCCCTTTATTTATTCTATCGGTTAGTATTAGCAGACACTAGTCTTGTTTATGTGATCCCTTTGACTCTTAGTCCTTTCATTATGATCAATTGTGAGCTGAAATTGATCACTTGGACTAGTGAGATGGCATTGGTACATGCCACCTTGATGGGATTGAATTGGAGTCCCCTGGTATGTTTCTAACTCTACCATTTGGGGCAAGTCAGCCTGAGTATGTCCCAAATTGTACATCTCTTCCCTCTCTTATTCCCACTCTTATGTTTAACAGGGATCACATTTCAGTTAATTTTCAACACTTAAGAATAACTGTGTATTAATTACAGAATTAAACCAGTCATATTAAGTAGAACACACAAAAAAAACTACTAAGATGGATAATGTATTAAGTTGTTCATTAACAGGGCTATGCTGATCAAGTCACCGTTTCTCATAGTGTCCATTTCACTTCAACAGGTTTCCTTTTTGGTGTTCAGTCAGTTGTCACTGATCAGGGAGAACATATGGTATTTGTCCCTTTGGGACTGGCTTATTTCACTCAGCATGATGTGTTCCAGATTCCTCCATTTTGTTGCAAATGACTGGATTTCATTGTTTCTTACTGCGGTATAGTATTCTAAAGAGTACATATCCCATAATTTCTTTATCCAGTCTACCGTTGATGGGCATTTAGGTTGGTTCCAGGTCTTGGCTATTGTGAATTGTGCTGCAATAAACATTAGGGTGCAGACTGCTTTTTTGTTTGCTAATTTAAATTCCTTTGGGTAAATTCCAAGGAGTGGGATGGCTGGGTCGAACGGTAGGGGCACTTGGGTCATCTTCCACTGCTTTCCCAGATCATAGCAGAGAGCTGGATCAGAAGTGGAGTAGCCAGGACTTGAAATGGAACCCATATGGGATCCTGGAATCACAGGCAGTGGCTTTACTCACTATGCCACAACAATGGCCCCCACTCTTGTATTTTTTAAAGTCATCTCTAGATAAATACTACCTAAGAAGAGGACTTCAATAAGTTCATACACTCTTTTTTTTTTTTTTTTTTTTTCAACAACACCAACAGCAAACCCAGAGGGATCTTCCATCTTCTGGTTCACTATCCAAACACCTGCAACAGCTGAAGCTGGGCCTGGCAAAGCCAGGAGCTAGAAACTCAGCTTGGGTAGGGAAGAGGAACCCAATTATTAGAGTCAGCAGTCAGACCAGGAAATGAATCCAGGTACTCCAATGTAGAATGCAGGTGTCAACTGACATCTTAACCACCAGGGTAAACACTCACCCCAACTTATCTTTTTTTTTTTTTTAAGATTTATTTATTTTATTTAAAAGGCAGTTACAGAGAGAGAGAGATGTTTTCCATCCACTGGTTCACTCCCAGATAGCTGCAATGGCTAGAACTGTTCCAGCCTGAAGCCAGGAACCTGGTGCTTCTTCCAGGTCTTCCACATGGGTGCAAGGGCCCAAGGACTTGAGCCATCTTCTACTGCTTTCCCAGGCACATTAGCAGAGAGCTGGATCAGAAGTGGAGCAGCCAGGACTCAAACCTGCAGCCATATGAGATGCTGATGCAGCAGGCCAGGGCTTTAACCCAATGCGCCATAGTGCCAGCCCCTCCACAGACTCTTTGAAGTACTCTCACACAATGTAAATGGTTGTTACACTATGTTGTTCAGGGAGAAATGACTAGAAGAAAGAGAGGTGGACATTGAGGAACAGCAGGCTAAGCCACTGCTTGAGATACCCATATCCCATATCCCATAACAGAATGCTGCTTTGAGTCCCCACTACTCCACTTCAGATCCAGCTTCCTGGGAGTCAGTTGATGATGACCCAAGAACTTGGGTCCATGCTACCCATGTGGGAGACCAGGATGAAATTCTGGGCTACTGGCTTTGGTATAGCTCAGCCCTGGCTGTCGTGGGTGTTTGGGGAATGAACCAACAGATGGAAGATCTATCTCTCACCTTCTCTCTGTCACTCTCCTTTCAAATAAATAAATAAGCAAACATTGTTTTAAAAGATGGTCAGAAAAGGAGCCAAGTTTTTTCAAATGTTTTGATCCATGGTTGGTTGACTCTGCAGATGCAGAACAGTGTGTGTGGAGGTCCCACTCTTAGGGAGAACTGAAAGCTTGCATTCACACAAAAACCTCTGTGCAAATGTCTGCAGCAGCTTTATTCATAATTGCCAAAACTTGGAAATAGCTCAAATATGCCTCCCATGGAGCCTGGACAAACAAAGCATGCTACATGCGTGCAGTGGAGGCCCATTCAGCTGTGAAAAACGACAGACCGCTGGTCTACACAGCATGAGGGCGTCTCAGGGGCGCTGTGAACAGATAAGAAAGTCAGACTGAGAAACCCTGAAAGCTTCCATTTCTGCTGCATTCTGTGAAAGGCAAAACAACCAGGACAGCCGCTGAGAGCAGGAACTCCAGGTACACACACCCAAGGTCATAGCAGCGTTGTCCACAGCAGCCAGAGGTGCAGGCAACTCCAATGTCCATGCACAGAGGGGTGGGTAAACCCAGGGTGGCGTGTGCATCCCCTGGGCTGTTACTCAGCCTTAAAAAGGAATGAGACTCTGACACGTGCTTACAGCACGGATGAACTTGGAAAACCATCTGCCAGGTGAAATAAACCAGACACAGAAGGTCAGCTAGTGGATGGTTCCACTTATGTGAGCTACGTAGAACAGGCAAATTCATGGAAGCACAAAGTAGGAGCAAGGCTGCCAGGGAGGGGGTAGGAAGGATGGGCACTTGTTTAATGGGTACAGACTTGGTGTGTGGGACGCGGAGAGCCATGATGGTTGTGCAGTGCTGGCCGTGTGCCTGATGCCATTGAATTGCACACTGAAATGCAGATAAAATGGTAACTGTTCTATTGTGTGTATTTTGCTATGATTTTTTTTTTTCAAAATTATAGGTCCAGACAGAGACTGGTGATTGCCAAGGGATTAAGTATGAGAGGAGTAGGATAGGGTGAGGGCATTTTTGGGGGTCATGAGGCTCTCCTATACCTTGGTCGTCACAGTGATCAGACGAGTAATCGTCAAAACACAGAGAACTGTACACCTCAAAGAATAAACTTTACTCCATGCAGGTATTAAAATAAGTCTGTAAGAGGACAGAGGCACTCCAGCTGGGCTCTGGCTGGTCTCGATGGTTCCTTCATTTAGCCACCTCAACTATTCATTAATTCCACCTGTGCACCAGGCACAGCGCCAGGAACCCCAGTCCCAGCACCCCTCAGGGTGGACGTGGGGTGGATCCCAGCACAGCTGCCTGGGAGGAAATGAGAACCGTGTGGCATGGCTATAACTGAGATAAAAACCATGTCAATGAGCCTTCCCTTGGAGACCAGCTCTGCCATGTGGTGGCTCTGGGGGCTGCGGTCCCTTCCCAAGGATGCGCCCGTGACAGCTCTGCAGCAGCCTCCGCCCCTGCCTCCTCCAGCTGCCTCCCTGGGATGCACCTCTCTTAAAAACCATCTGGAGAGGCTGGCGCTGTGGCGGAACAGGTTAAGCTGCCGCCTGCAGTGCCGGTATCTCACGTGGGCAGGCGCTGGTACTCCACTTGCCATCCAGCTCCCTGCTAATACATCTGAGAAAGCAGCAGAGGCTGGCCTAAGCGCTTGGGCCTCTGCACCCACATAGGAGATCCGGATGAAGCTCTTGGCTTGAGGCTTCAGCCTCACTCAGCCCTGGCTGTTGCAATCATTTGGGGACTGAACCAGTGGATGGAATCTCTCAATCTCTCTTCTCTCTCTCTCTCTCTCTCTCTCTCTCTCAAATGAATAAATAAATATTAAAAAAAAAGAAAAAATCTTTAGTTTTACAAGTGAGAGACACTGGCTTCAGCAAAACACTCGGTCTTGGGCATGGCGGGATCCTGTGGCGAATTCGCGTCGGCAGTCTCCTCTGCCTCTAGCTTGTTTCTCCTCTCCCTCCCAGGGTCCTGGCTATGCCTTGGAATCCTGCCCTTCTTTCCCCCGGGCTGGCTGCTCACAGCCAGAGCTCCTCAGGATGTGAGTGAGTGAAGCATGGGGCAGCAGAGACAAGACCCAGCAAAGCTGACCTCTTGCTTAAAAACAGCACTCCACATCAGCCACTTTCTTTTCATTATTTTCCTTGTGAGAAGCAAGCGGACAGCTTTTACTGAACAGATGCCAGCATCCACACACATGACTTAGGACCAGGCCCCTTTCAGCTCCAGCAGCGCCGAAGTCCACAAGCCCAGCCAGCCCCCGCCTCTGTGTAGGAATCCTCAGTCCACTGCCTCTGACCGTGACTAAGCCAAGCAAGTATCCCAGTGAGTGCCTCGGAATGCGAGTCTTTCTGCCTTCATCTGTGTGACAGACACCAGGAGAGGGTCCACGACGCCAGGCTGCCTGCCTGGGTGCTAGGGACACAGACATGAGAACAGTAGCTCCTCCCTCTGAGAGCCCCCCATGCAAGGGTGGGGAACGTCAGGCCCACGGCCATATCAGGCCCGTGAAATTATTTGGCTTCTTCCTGACGAAGCAACCGCAGGTGGAACTGGAAACTCCATAAATCTGTAACAGGCTAATGTTTAAGTTGGTAATTTTGCATGGCCCTCGGCAGGAAAAAGGTTCCCCAGCCCTGGTTCTAAAGAGAGACAGATTCACAGAAGATGTGCTTGGAAGTCTGTTTTACATCAAACCAATAGAATCCTAATTTTAATTTCATAGTAATATAGAAACAGAGGTTTCTGGGGGGAGGGGCAGGCAGTTGGCACACTGGTTAAGACGCCACCTCTCCTATCAGAGTGCTTGGGTTCTGGTCCTGGCTCTGCTTCCAGCTCTAGCTTTCTGATAAAGTGCACCCTGGGAGGCAGCAGCTGATGGCTCAAGTTCAGGGGAAACCCGGGTTGAGTTCCCAGTCTCTGGCTTCTGCCTGACCCAGCGGCAACTGTTGCAGGGATTTGAGGAGTAAACCAGCAGATGAAAAAGCTCTCCTGTCTCTGTCCCTCTGCTTTTCGAGTAAATATAAATAAACACATGAATAAAGCTTAAAAATAATAATAATGGGGGCACAGCATCGTGGCATAGCGGGTTAAGCTGCAGCCTGTGATGCTGGCATCCCATATAGGTGCTAATTCCGCTGCTCCACTTAAGGTCCAGCTCCCTACAAATGTGCCTGGGAAAGCAGTGGAGGGTGGCCCAAATGACTGAGACTCTGCACCCACATGGGAGACCCAGAGGAATCTCCTGGCTCCTGGCTTCAGCTCGAACCAGCTGCAGCTGTTGTGGCCATTTAGGGAGTGAATCAGGGATGGAACTCTCTCTCTCTCTCTCTCTCTCTCTCTCTCTCTCTCTGCCTTTCAAATAAATAAATAAATCTTTGATAACAATAAAATGGAGCAGGCCTTGTGGCCCAGCAGGTTAATCTCCTAATAGGGACACCTGCATCTTACATCACCACAGTGGTTTGAGTCTCAGCTGTGCTGCTTCAGATCCAGCTTCCTGCTAATGCAGCCCAAGAGGCAGACAATGATGACTCAAGTGCTTGGGCCCCTGCTACCCACAAGGGAGACCCAGATGGAATTCTGGGCTTCTAGCTTAGGCCTGGTCCAGCTCAGACCATTATAGGCATTTAGGCAATTAACTGCAGATAGAAGAATCTCTCTCTGCCGCTCTGCCTTCAAGTAGATGAAAAAAATACTTAAAATAATAATAATGAATAAAAATATTTCACTGTGACTAAATCTTGAAAATAAAAAACAAAAATTATGTTATATAAATGTTATATGACAGATCTGGGAGAATTTTTTAAGATTTATTTATTTATTTATTTATTTGAAAGTCAGAATTATACAGAGAGAAGGAGAAGGAGAGAGAGAGAAAAACAGAGAGAGAGAGGTCTTCCATCTGCTGGTTCACTCCCCAGTTGGCCACAACAGCCGGAGCTGAGCCAATCTGAAACCAGGAGCCAGGAGCTTCTTCCAGGTCTCCCACGCAGGTGCAGGGGCCCAAGAACTTGGGCCATCTTCTACTGCTTTCCCAGGCCATAGCAGAGAGCTGGATCGGAAGTGGAGCAGCCAGGACTGGAACTGGCGCCCATATGGGATACAGGCGCTTCAGACCAGAGCATTAACCCGCTGTACCACAGCACCGGCCCCGGGAGAATTTTTTAAATGAAAAAAGAACAGTTTTTATTTTGATGGGATTGTCAGCAAGCAGGGAGAGCACTGTAAGCTCATTCATGTGTGATCGTGCAGCGTGTCAGTGCAGGGAGCCATTCCCAGAACACACGGGCTCCATCCACTTTCCCTTCGGATTTCTTGGTTTTCTTACTCAAGCCCTTACCTCTCCCAGCAGCCATCGTGTGCTTGCCCTTCCCTTCCTCCTCTTCTTCATTCTTCACTGGGCTAACCCTGCCAGCCCTAGCCCCATTTGTGGGTGTTTGGGCATCTGACCCAAGCATCACTCCAACATCATTTCCATGAAATCCACATCTGTTTGCAAGGCCATGTGCAGTGGGCTTGCACTGGATTACTTGTGGTCACAAATAACCTTCCCAGACAGCAGGTGCATTTACGACAATGTGGGTGATGAATGGGGGAGACACACGTATGAAATGGAGGACTGGTTTTGTAAAGGATGGGTTTAGTGCTCTCTGTTTCTGTACTCTGATGAGCTGCTCTGTGGAGTCTCAGATACTCAATCACTACCGCCTTAAACCTCTGCCCAACCTCAACCCTTTGTGACTCCCTCGGTGATGGCCCCCAGATGAAGGCCAGGCTCCTCTCGTGCCCCTTGAGGCCTCCAGGAGCTGAGGCTGTGGCCAGCTCTGTGTCTAATCTGTGATCCCCACATGGTCCCTGCTAGTTCACATCCACAGCTTTGACCATTCCTTCCCTCCTCCCAAAACACCCTTCACCCTCTACTTCCTGACAGTCACCTGCTCCTTCCAGACTCCCTCCCTCCACCAGGGGTCGCCCTGCAGTTGAACAGTTTGTCCCTGTCAATCAGCCTCTTTAGGTCAAAAACTTATGTATGCACTCATTCACTTCCTTTTTTTTTTTTTTTTAAGATTTATTTATTTGAAAGTCAGAGTTACACAGAGAGAGGAGAGGCAGAGAGAGAGAGAGAGATCTTCCATCTGCTGGTTGACTCCCAATTGGCCACAACAGCTGGAACTGCGCCAATCCAAAGCCAGGAGCCAGGAGCTTCTTCCAGGTCTCCCACATGGGTGCAGGGGCCCAAGGACTTGGGCCATCTTCTACTGCTTTCCCAGGCCATAGGAGAGAGCTGGATGGAAAGTGGAGCAGCCAGGTCTCAAACTGGCGCCCATATGGGATGCTGGCGCTTCAAGCCAGGACATTAACCAGCTGTGCCACAGCGCCGGCCCCATCATTCACTTCTTATTCATTTACCTATCTGTTCATTTTCATTCATTCATTGAGACAGAGAAAACTCCCATCTGCTGGTTCACTCTCCAAAATGCCTGTGACATCTAGGGCTCAGCCAAGGTCAAAAAACCGAGAGAGGAGCTCATTCCAGGTCCCCCACGTGGGTGGCAGAAAGCCAGTCGCTTGAGCCACCACCACTACTCCCAAGTTCTGCATTAACAGAAAGCTGGAGTCAGGAGCCAGAGCCCAGCACTGAATCTGTGTATTCCCATGTGGAACGCTGGCGTCTAAACCACTGGGCAACATGCACAGCCTCCAAATGCATTTTTTTAGTGGTTTCACTTTCAAAACTTCATTTCCCCTCTCCCCATGAATAGACATTTAGATCAAGTACATTGCAGCCTGTAATCATCAGTACTTCACGGAGGTAGCAGGGGCCCAAGCAGCCTCTTTTTTTTTTTTTTTTTTTTTTTTTTTTTTTTTTTGACAGGCAAAATGGACAGTGAGAGAGAGAGAAAGGTCTTCCTTTTCCGTTGGTTCACCCCACAATAGCCGCTGCGGCCGGCGCACCGCGCTGATCCGAAGCCAGGAGCCAGGTGCTTCTCCTGGTCTCTCATGCGGGTGCAGAGCCCAAGCACTTGGGCCACAGCAGAGAGCTGGACTGGAAGAGGAACAACTGGGACAGAAACAGAATCTGGCGCCCCGACCAGGACTAGAACCCCGTGTGCTGGCACCGCAGGCAGAGGATTAGCCTATTGAGCCATAGAGCTGGCCCCAAGCAGCCTCTTGCAATGCAGTTCAGCCTGGTTCTGCCCATCACTGCAATTCGCAGGCTGCCTGTGGTTAACATTCACCCCTCCTTGCCTGCTCAGACAGCACCAGCTTCCATTTTGTGCCACTTCTTGGGGTGCAGAACCCAAAACACTGCAGCCTATGTGAATAAATGTAAAGCAAAATACAAGATGCTGAGGGGGATTCACTGTGAGATGTTGGGCTCACCTTTGGCTGTTTATTTGTCACGAAGGATGTGGACCTGCAGCTTTTGGTTCCCTGTTACCGCATGTATCAGAAAAATTTTGCATCATCATATATGATGTTTTGACTGTTTGTCACTACCCTGCCCAATGTCCCTGTCTTAGAAGAAGCCACGAGGCCAGGGCCATGGTGTAGTGGGTAAAGCTGCCGCCTGCAGTGCCAGCACCCCATATGCGCACCAGTTCAAGTCCAGGCTTCTCTACTTCTGGTCCAGCTCCCTGATGATGCACCTGAGAAAGCAGCAGAAGATGGCCCAAGAGCTTGGGCACCAGCACTCCCATGGAAGACCCAAAGGAAGCTCCTGGCTTCGGTCTGGCCCAGCTCTGGCCGTTGCAGCCATTTGGGGAGTGAACCAGGGATGGAAGATTTCTCTCTGCTTCTGCCTCTCCCTCTTCGTAACTCTGCCTTTCAAATAAATAAATAAAATCTTTATAAAAAAAAAAAAAAAGGCAGGGCCGGTGCAGTGATTCACTCAATTAATCCTCTGCCTGCAGCGCCAGCATACCATATGGGCACCGGATTCTAGTCCCGCTTGCTCCTCTTCCAGTCCAGCTCTCTGCTGTGGCCTGGGAAGGCAGTGGAGGATGGCCCAGGTGCTTGGGCACCTGCACCCACGTGGGAGACCAGGAAGGAAGCTCCTGGCTCCTGGCTTCAGATCGGCATAGCTCCGGCCGTGGCAGCCATTTGGGGAGTGAACCAATGGAAGGAAGACCTTTTTCTCTGTCTCTCCCTCTCACTGTCTGCAACTCTACCTGTCAAATAAATAAATAAAAATCTTTAATAAAAAAAAAAAAAGCAGCCAAGCCAGGTCTTGAACTCAGGGCTGGACCCCTGACATTCCTGCCAGCCTGAAGCTCTGTGCACTAATTCCTGGAGACATGTTCCCAGTCTGGCATGAGGCAGGGCAGCACAGCTGACAAGGAGCTCCAGGGCCTGCCAGGGCCCAGCAAGCCTCCACCCGTGGGACAGGTGGCTCGATGTCCACCCAGTGGACACCAGGGAAGTCCCGGATGCTCAGCTGTTCTCCTTTGAAGCCCACGCCAAACAGTCCTGGGCTGGAACGCAGGGTGCTGGCTGGCAAGGGCAGGAAGTCTCGGGAGTGCAGTCCAGCCAGGAGGATTGGAGCTGACAGCCAAGTGCAGTCCATGTGACTTCAGCTCAGCTGATTCCCTGAGCCCTCGCCCGAGAAGCAGGATCTCACTCCAGCCCTTCCACGCGCAGCATGCAACCCTGGGGAGTCCCTTCCTCTTGCCAGGCCTCGGTCTCCCCATTTACGGCAGCAGGGGGTGAGACCGCCACCAATCCCCTCTCCATGTCAGGATGAACGTGGGGGACAGGGAGCGGCCTGGGCTTGGGAAGTTTCCTCCAGGTGTGAGTGGCTCCAAGCTGAGGGCTCTGGGTGCATTCACCAAGCTTGTGACAGGCACCATCCCATGACAGCTCCAGGGCTGTGTCTGGAGGTACGGGATGACCCCTGCACAGAGCCTGCCCTCGCAAGACCCCGGTGTCAGCACAGCCACACAGGAGCAGATAATGTCAGAGCCTGGATCCTGGCCTTCAGGGTCTCCACCTGTTTGGTTTTGGGACTTTTTCACATTTTGGTATATGAGATATCTTAGAGATGGCATCCAGGTCCGAAAAAAAATTCATTTTTTCATAAACACTTTATATACGTAGTCTGAAGGTAATTTTCTGCAATATTTTAGTGCATCTGAGTTTTTATTTTTGCTTGTGTTTTATTTGAGAGACAGAGAAAGAGCTCCCATTCACTCCCCATATGCCCACAACAGCCCCAGGCCAAGGCTGAAGCTAGGAGCCAAGTAGAAACCCAATGACACGAGCTATCACTGCTGCCTCTCAGGGCCTACGTTGGCAGGAAGTTGGAATTGGAAACCAAAAGCAGGCACTGAACCCAGCACTCCAGCGTGGAGTATGGGCATGCTAACACTGTGCATCTGATTGATAACGAGATTAGGTAGAGAATTTTCTACCTGAGACATCATGGCGGCACCCAAAAAGTGTCCAATTTTGAAGCAATTTGGATTTCAGTTTTCTGTCATCAGGGAGATTCAATCTGTACTGCGTTAGTTCTTTAAGATGGAAACTCTCCTACACATTTACTCAAAGCTTAACTTGTATGCGGCAAGAAACTTTCTAAAAATGGTTAAGGGTCAGGCTGGCCTTCCTGGAGAAATGAGAAGCCAAACAAGCAAGCCTGGGACCCAGCGCCCATGGGCATGAGGACAGGCAGATCCTGCAGACTCACCCCTACCCTTCCTGGAGACACTGGCTCCAGAGTCCCGCCCAGCACCACGTCCTGCCAGTGTCCTCTGACTGCACGAGTGATCTGGTTCCAAGGACAGGTGCAGGAGTGAGGTGATGGGCCCAGCAGGTGCTTGGGGATCAGCACAGCGGTCCCGAGACTTGCTGCTCCTCACATGTTTCCGGAAGCCTGAGCTGCCCTCCCTGCCAGCCTCAGCTGAGCTCTCTGGCTTGTGTGCTGACATCCTGTCGTCATGTAGCACAGTGAGAAGCCAGAGTGGCAGCATCTGTCCATTTGCACACATCCTGACACTCACTGGTGGTCTGGGCTCGTTCGCTGTCCTACTTGCTGTGGACTTTCTTTTTTGACAATACATCCCGTGCATGCGGTCTCTGTAATGTTTGGAGGAAACAAGTGCAGTGAGCGTGTGGCTGTGGGGACAGGGGACAGGTGTGCTGTTGACATTGCTGCTGAGTGTGGCAGCCTTGCTAAGGTAGATAGAATTCCCTCAAAGGGTGCAGCGCGAGGGGGTATAGACATCCCAGCCAATGCCAGAATAATTCCTAAACCCCCAAAAAAGCCCCACACCTAACAGGAGTCACCCTCATTTGAGTCTGAGGGGGAACTAAGGCAACTTTCTGTCCCTGTAGACCTCGCTCTTCCCTACAGTTCACAGAAATGGGATCTGCAATTTGTGCCCTTGCATGTCTGGCTGCTTTCACTTAACATAATGTTTCTAAGGCTTATACAAATCAGTACTTCATGCCTTTTTAGTGGCAAACTATATTCCACTGTATGGATGGATCATGTTTTATTTATCCCTTTATCAACTGATGATGGGTTTGGGGGCTATTTCCACTTTTTGGCTGTTATGAATAATGTTTGTATGAATGATTTTGTGTGAACATGTGTTTCATTTCTCTTGAGTAAATACCCAGGAGTGGAATGGCCAGACCCTGTAGTGAGTCTGTTCAACCATTTCAGGAACTGCCAGGTCAGCTTCTAAAGCTGCTGCATCACCACATTCACACCAGTTTCTCCCCACCTCTCTAGCACTTGTTATTAGCTTTTTTAAATTACTGATTGATTGATTGATTGATTCCAAAGGCAGAGACAGACAGACAGACAGAATCCTGCAGTTTGCTGGCTTGCTCTCCAAATGTCCACAACAGTCAGTGCAGGACCAGGCCAAAGCCAGGATCCGGGAATTCAATGTGAGTCTCCTGCATGGGTAGCAGGGACCCAGCGACTTGAGCCATCTTCACTACCACCCAGGGCCCACGTTAGTAGGAGGCTAGAGAAGGGAGCAGAACTGCAACTGAAACCTAGGCTCTCCAACATGGGGTGCAGGTGCTCCAAGCGCCGTCTTAACTGCTGCGCCACACACCTACCCCATGACCTGTCTTTTTGATTCTAGCTGTCCTCGTAGATGTGAAGTGGTAATTTTTATGGCTTTGGTTTCCATTTCTCCCATATGTAACGATGTTAAATATCTTCTCATGTGCTTATTGGTGATTTGTTTATTTGCTTTGGAGAAATGTCTATTCAAAACTTCTGCTTGTTTTTAAATGGAGTTATTTGTGGTTTCATTCTTGAGTTGTAAGAGTTCATCAAGGGGCCGGCGCTGTGGTATAGCAGGTAAAGCCACTGCCTGCAGTGCCGGCATCCCATATGGGCATCGGTTTGAGTCCCGGCTGCTCCTCTTCTGATCCACCTCTCTGCTATAACCTGGGAAAGCAGTAGAAGATGGCCCAAATCTTGGGCCCCTGCACCCACGTGGGAGATCCAGAAGAACCTCCTGGTTCCTGGCTTTGAATGGGCATAGTTCCGGCCATTGAGGCTAGTTGGGGAGTGAACCAACAGATGGAAGTCCTCTCTCTCTCTGCCTCTCCTCTCTCTGTGTAACTCTGACTTTCAAATAAATAAATAAATCTTTAAAAAAAAAAAAGAGTTCTTCAAATATTTTAGATACATGTCTCTTATCATGCCTATTACTTGCAAATACTTTCTTCCATTCTATAGCTTATCTTTTTACTTTCTTTAAAAAAAGGGGGGGGGGGATTTATTTTATGAGGTCAACATTGTGGCTTAGCAGGTAAATCTGTCACCGGTGATGCCGGCATCCCATATGGGCTCTGATTTGTGTCCCAGCTGCTCCACTTTAGATCCAGCTAATGGCCTGGGAAAAACAGAGGAAGAGGGCCCAAGTGTTCAGGCTCTGGTTTGAGTCCCAGCTCCTCCACTTCTGATCCAGCACCTGGAAAGACAGAAGAAGATGGTTCAAGTGCTTGGGCCCCTGCCAACCATGTGGGAGACTTGGATGAAGCTCCTGGCTCCTGGTTGCGACCTGGCATGGCCCTGGTGTTGCAGCTGTCTAGGGAGTGAATCAGTGGATGGAAGATCTCTCTTTCTCTGTCCCCTTGTCTCTGTCACTCTGCCTTCCAAATAAATAAATATGTTTATTTTTTAAAGTGGAATCATGACTTAAACCCAGGCCTTCAATCTGGGATTCAGTATCCCAAGCAGCAGCTTGCTGTGCCAAACGCCCACCCCCACTCCCTAAGCAGAGGGAGAACTGGCCTCCCTTATCACATTATCAGAACTAGCATGGGAAACATTTGTATGTCTTTGTGGGGGAGGGGTGTCCTTGGAAGCCTGATTTTTTTTAAGTGTAGGAAAAAAATAATAAAATTTGCTATCTCAGCCATTTTTAAATGTTTAATTTGCACATAATGATTGCATCATACAACTATTCATCAAGGACTGTGTGATAATTCAGTGCATGTATGCTGTGTATGATAAGCTAGGGCTAAATTAACTCTAGCCCTAGCTTTGCCCTAGACCTAGGCATAACCCTAACCCTAGCCATAGTCATAACCCTAGGGATAGCACTATCCCTAACCCTAACCCTAAATTGCCTCTTCAATAATAACCCTAACCCTACTCCTAGCCTTTGAGACCAAAATGCAAGGACTCTGCAGGCAAGCCTAGCAGAGAATTAAACCATGAAGATGAGAGTTTGGTGGCAGTGAGCAGAGCAAAGGTATTGGTGAGGGTGGATGGCCGAGGAGGCAGGAGCGGCTGCGCATGCTCCTCCCCCTCACCATTGTCTCCGCATGATTGTGGTGATTCCTGTCTGTGCTTCTCCCGCTGTAGCTCAGGAAAGGGCTTTGCAAGTGGACTGCCTGCGGTCCTTTCTTCCCTGGAGCCACGGTGTCCTGTCTCCGTGGAGTGCCTGGTAGGGGACTCCTCTTTGCTTCTGGGAAGCTTAGGGAGGGAGATAGACACCCCCGATATCCAGGCACAGGCCCATGCGTTGTCAGGTCACCAGGCTGGCAGCAAATGTCCAAAAATGGAAATGTGTGTGCTAGGCCGGTGGGACTGTGGGTGGGTCTGATCCCTGAAGTTTCCTGGAAGAGTAAATTGCCTCTTTAATAATAACACTGAAAAAAAGCACACCCAGGCGCACACACAGAGCCCCCGCTGAGTACAAGCGGCTGTCAGCCTGCAACGCGAGCTTCCCTTTTTCCAGCTGCCAATGAGCACAGCTATGAACTCGCAAGTTCCGTGCACCTTGCTCCCTTCTGCTTGGATATTAGAGGGTCAGGAAAACAGGGACTTTCATTTCCCAAGAAATGTCAGGTTTGCTGTGAGTGGACACATCCACTCTCACGTGGGTTGAATCTGTCTCTGGAAAATCCTGGCAGCCGGGTCAGGAGCGTTCTTATTCCAGGGGTCCCGGTTGATGCTTTTGAAGGTGGGCCTGAGTGAGCCCAGCTCTGGTTCCAGGGAGCTGGCCCTGCTGGGCTTAGTGTCTCCAGCTGTGAGTCAACATCAAACCAAGATGCTGAGGTTGATTAGTTGGTTGGCATCCACAGATGGCAAATCCTCCATCTGTGGAAAGGGCACAAAAAAAATCTCCTAATGTGTCCATTACCAGGGTGGCAGAGAGGAGGTGGGCAAGGCTGCATTAATGTCCTGGGAAGAGTTAGAGGCAGGGAAACTGAGGCAGGACCTAGCACAAATGTATCTAGTTTGGGACATTTGCTTCCACTCTGGTGGCATGATGACACTTGGCCTGCATAGAAGGGGCAGTGTGTTAACCGGATGTCTGTCTCCCTCCCTAAGCTCTCCACAGACATGGCTCATGGAAACCCGGGCACAGCAGCACACAGGGGTCCCCCACCTCCTACCCTGCTGAGTCAGGAGAAGAATCTATCAGGACACTATGGGCTCCAGGGTTAGGGACAGCCCCAAGAGTCTCCATGCCTCCCAGCTGGGGTAAAACAGGACCCCCTGGTGCGACATCACCCCGGGATGCTCCCATAGTCCTTGTCACTGCACTGTGATGGAGCTCTCCCACTGCCAGAACCCCTGGTGGGGGGTGGGGTCAGCAGCCCAGCCTATCTGGATTAGACACCACAGAGGAACAGAAGCCTCTGTGCCCACCTGTGGTGGCTTGGGTGTGGTGTGAGCTTGTCCTCCTAAGGGTCATGGGTAGGAGGCTTGGTCCCCAGTGTGGGGATGTTAAGATGTTAAGATGTTAAGAGCTGAAGGGGGGTGATTCAGCCTCTGGGCGTTTGTCCTTGGAAGGGATTCCTGTAGCTCTCTCTGGCTTCCCATCTCACCCCCGGCCTCTCCCTCTCCCTGCCATGATACCATCCACCCCTAGGCAGGCAGCGCCGCCCTGGACAGAGCCAGTGCCATGCCATCCAGAAGTAGGAGCCAAAAATAACTTCTTTTCTTTATAAACTGGCTGGCCTCAGGCATTTCATTAAAATAATGCAAAAACTCACTTACGCGCCATAACCATCTAGCCAGTCTCTTCCTCCTACTAGATTTTTACGGGGTTTTCTCTGAGCGATCTTTTAATGCTGTAAGACAAGGCACAGGTGCTCCTCTACAGGAGAACTCCAAGCCACAGTCTGTCTGGGACACTCCTACAGCGCTGCCTGGGTCTGAGTGGCTGTCCAGAGGACACAGAGTGGGCTTCCGTGTGCACCCCTCCGAGTATCCCCTTGGGACTCCATGGGTCACACCCCTAAGATGCTCCTGGCTCTGCTTCCTCTGAGCCTTGGTCTCCCATCTGCAAAGCTTGCAAACCCTGACCTCAGAGGCAGGTGCAGAACCTGCTCTGGAGAGCAGAGGGAGGTGCAGGCTGCTAGCCCTGCGTGTTGCCCAGCGGAAGGGCCACTCAGGCCCTGGGGAGGACTTCACTCAGACTCATCCACATGATCTCCATAACCCTGAGGGCTTGGGAGCAGGCAGGAGAATCTGCCTTTGGAAAGCTGTGGCCTCGTTTACGATCCGGATGAACATCGCCTGGATTTCCTGGGGCTTCATCTCCTGTCAAGACTGCACAGCCGACACCTCATGAAATGAGTTTATGAGAAAACAGCTGGTGCGGGTGGAGCCTGGGTTCCTGTGGTGGGATCTGGTATTGAGGAAGGCTCTCTGTCCGTGTGTGGCTGCCGGCTCAGGGTGCTTGTGTCCCAGTGGACAATGTTGTTGTCATCAGTAGCAACTGCTGTCTTTCCCTGCCCACCTCTGGGTCTCCCACTGGTCAGCCTCATCTTTTTATTTCATTTTATTTATTTGAAAGACAGAGTGATGGAGGGAGAAGAAGAGACATAGATAGAGATCTTCCATCCACTGGTTCTCTCCCCAAATGGCCATAACAGCTTGGGACTAGGCCAAGTGGGAGCCAGGAACCTCATCTGGGACTCCCATGTGGGTAGCAGGGGCCCCAGTACTTGAGACATCATCCACTGCCTTTCCAGGTGCATTAGCAGGGAGCTGGATCAGAAGCGGAACAGCCGGGACTTGAACCCGTGCTGCGATATAGGATCGTGTTGCAAGCAGCAGCTTAACCCATTGCACTACCGGGCAGCCCCACTACCTCGGCTTACCCCCAGCCCTGGTTAGCGAGCAGGGGTCTCTGTGGAGAAGTGAGGTGTTCCAGCCACGCCCACAGCACACGCAGAAGCCGTGTGATGACAGCCTGGCTGCTGTGGCTCACGCGTGGCCTCTGCTAACGGGACGGGTGACAGGTCTTTAGCTTTCTTAACCTCTGTCCACTCATGCTGTCTTTCTCTGATGTTCTTTCTGCCTTTGCTCTTTTTTTTCTCTTGGTTCTATGTGAAGTCCTGGGGGAGGTGACCTCAGGCAGGAGTGTGTGGTGCTGGAAGCCAGCCCTTGTCTTTCCCAGGGGCTCTCCGAGGCTGTTTAAGGACACCTCACACACACCCCCACCCACCCTCAGCCCAGGAGGCCCCTCAGGATAGCAATTGTTTATATGGAAACCTGCGGGTATTTTGCTGTGGTAAAACACGCGTATCATAAAATTAGCCACTTTCAAGTGTACCCAGCCATGACATCTGGGACACTCACAGTGCCCACAACCTATACCTCTATCTGGTTCCAGAACGTTTCCATCACACACACACACCCCCACCCAGGAGCAGGCAGGCACTCCCTGTCCCCCACTCACCCCTCTAATGCATCTGACTCTGGGTTTGCCTGTTTGGGTGTTCGTCAATTCTGCGTTGCTACAGTGAAGTAGAAACTGGGCGTTTCTCACACAGGGACTCAGCCGCAGCCTCTGAGCACCAGGGTCGGAGTGTGACTGCATCTCTCGGCTTTTTATGGCTGAATGCTCTTCCCCACTGTGGCCAGATCGCGTGCTGTTTATCCTTGCATTGCCACGTGCATGTCTGGGTTTCTGACTTTTGGCTGTTGTGAATGTGCTCATTACGTGCGAGCTTTTCCTCTTGGCTTATTTTTACAATAAAAGGATTTATTGCGTTTATTGAGCACTACATGGATTTACACAGATTACCTCATTGCGTCCTCAGGGAAGCCTGTGGGGAGGGCAGAGCAGTTCGCCCTGTGGTAGGGGGCTGGGCTGTGCTGTGCCAGCCCCACCCGGGTCCAGGTAACAGCCCTCCAGGGGTCAGGCCCCAGTTTCCCACTTCCCTGGGGGATGGCCCCAGGGAATGACCTCCCAGCTGGGCTTCGGGGCTGGGCTGGGTCCCCAACTCCAGCCACCAAGGCGGTCTCATATCCATGGTCCTCAGTGCTGCTCCCTATGTTCTAGTAGTCTGCACATGAGGAGGGAAGAGGCAGGGCCCCCAACTGTATTTGCTTTCTTTCTGCTACTAGAGACAAGTACCAGGTAGCCTTTTGATGACAGCAAAGAACTAGTTGAGAAACAAGCAAAAATAGAAATCCTGGAAGTTGCCCTCTGTTGGTTTTTTCTTCCTTACCCTCAACAACCTGACTATCCCTCCTGGCAGTGTGGGTATCTCTGGTCAGGATCTAAGTGTTTGCTGTCTACAACCAGTGGCACCTGTGGCTGTGCCCACAGCTCTCAGGCAGATGTGTGACCCCAGGCACATGGCCCATCCTCTCTAGGCTGTGTCCTCTCAATGAGAAAGCCATACCCCCAGGGACAGTGCCAGGATGCACGTGCCCTGGGAGGGCTCTAGCGTCCTGCTGTCGGGTCAGGGCAGGTCACAGAGAGACTCAAGGTCAAGACTGCCACCCTCAGCAAGTCTCTGGGTTCCTACATGGACAAGGAAATGTGCCGATCTGATTGGGATCCCACAAATCCAGACAGAACACCTTTTGGCTAGTGCAAAGATGTGGCTTCATGGATCAGAGCCTGTTGCTCCAATATACAACCATGGCGTTAGGTCACACAGGTGAGAAATGCACCGGGCACTCCTGGCCCGGCAGCACCACACCCTGGAGAGCCTGGGTTGGTCCCTTGTGACTGCAGGGTTGAGTGAGAGTGAGCTTGCTGCCGCCGCCCAGCATGCTGCTTCTGTGCCGTAGTGAATGGGAAATCCCAAATGATGCCCTTGGGGTTGGGGACAGTCGTATACTGTTGTCATTTGTCCAGAGGGGAGTGGGCTCCCATCCCTGGCCTTCCTCCAGGACCCCAGCAGGCAGGAAAGGGTGGCCGCTGCTGCCAGCCTCAGGCAGGGGTCTGGGTATGGAGTTCAGAGCCTGAGTCTGAATCCCATCTGTCTCCTGCCCTGAAGAGAGGCGAAGGAAGATTGGGCTGAGAGGAGGCCACACAGAGAGCCCTCAGGACACCACAGTCACCGCCAGCTGGGGCCAGGCCGCTGGGCTCTTGCAGGACTTGTGGAAAGAGACTGTTCCCAAGGACCAGGTGATGGCCAGGTGTGAAATCCTAGGCTCTCGGCCTTGCTGACCTTGTGGCCCCCGCTGACAGACAGGAATCCCATGGAGGACTTTCATGACAGCTGGGCTGTGTCTGAAGCATCTGCCCCTGTCATGCAGCCGCCTCCTCCCACTGGCACATGTGGGCATCTGAGCCCCTGGCTCCTTCATTCACCTCTGCCTCTACTCTGCCCTCACTGCGACCCAGCCTCTGTTTCACCTGGTCTCCCCACCCACTGCCCGCTGCCCACTGCCTCACCTGGTCTCCCCACCCACTGCCCACTGCCTCACCTGGTCTCCCTGCCCACTGCCCACTCCCCCTCCTGATCTCCCCACCCTCTGCCTCACCTGCTTTCCCTGCCCACTGCCCACTGCCCCTCCTGGTGTCCCTGCCCACTGCCTCTCCTGGTCTCCCCTCCCACTGCCCACTGCCTCTCCTGGTGTCCCCACCCTCTGCCTCTCCTGGTCTCCCCGCCCTCTGCCCACTGCCTCTCCTGATCTCCCCACCCTCTGCCTCACCTGGTTTCCCTGCCCACTGCCCACTGCCCCTCCTGGTGTCCCTGCCCACTGCCTCTCCTGGTCTCCCCTCCCACTGCCCACTGCCTCTCCTGGTGTCCCCACCCTCTGCCTCTCCTGGTCTCCCCGCCCTCTGCCCACTGCCTCTCCTGATCTCCCCACCCTCTGCCTCACCTGGTTTCCCTGCCCACTGCCCACTGCCCCTCCTGGTGTCCCCGCCCACTGCCTCTCCTGGTCTCCCCACCCTCTGCCTCACCTGGTTTCCCCGCCCTCTGCCCACTGCCTCTCCTGGTCTCCCCGCCCACTGCCCACTGCCTCTCCTGGTCTTCCCACCCTCTGCCCCACCTAGTCTACTTTAGACAGAACACCCCACTGGGATGTTGTTCAGCAGGACATTCCAGTGGAGTCCATGCCTCAGGCCCTGCACTCATGTGGCCACCGTCCCACCGTGGCTGGTCCCCTGGCCTCTGACCAGCCGTCCACCACCTCCATCCCAGTACTTCCTCCAAGGCTGGCTCAAAGCTCATTTAGCGTTCATTTGATCTGATTTTCAAATTATCGTGAAATATTCCCATGTGGAAGTTAATATGATGTGACGTTAATGATAAGGACATCTGCAGGTGCAGAGACACACCATGGCATGTAGGCTCAGGTGCTGTAGGTGGCAGTGATTTTTCCTCGTTAGTCAAGAAAAGAAAAAAAATACAAGAGAAATACAGAAACAGACAGAAGGAACCAACACAGCACGCATCCTGGAAACCCAAGTATGTGAGGTCCTGTATAGCTGCACTCAAGTCTCCACATCCCTGCTGCAGGTCCCTGCAACCCAGGTTACAAGCCTGCCAGCAGGTTACAGTCCTGACCTTGTTCCAACTTTTGCTGACCATCTGCACCCTGCTGTCAGAAGCCTTTTCCTGCGACTTCTACACAGCAAACAGATGATTCCTCAGTGGTAAAAAGATCTTGGCCAAAAACAAAAAAAGACAAATGTAGGGGTGGGCATTCACCCTAGCAGCTAAGACAGCAGTTGAGATGCCCACATCCTACATCACAGAACCTTAGATCTTCCTGCTAGTGCAGACCCAGGGAGGCTGCAGCAATGGCTCAAGTGGTTGGGTCCCTGCCACCCACCTGGGAGACCTGGATGGAGTTCCAGGCTCCTGACCCAGCCCCAGCCATTGCGGGCATTTGGGGAGTGAACCATCAGACGGAAGATCTCTCTCTCTCTCTCTCTTCTCTCTCTCTCTCTCGCTTCCCCTCTCCCCTTCACTGCCTCTCAAAACTTTTTTAAAATGACAAATGTAGAATTCTGTGTCACCGAGCATGGCACACGTGTGTAGGGCATCCCCTGGCCTTCCATGTCCTCATGTATGACGCAAACCTGTTGAATTGGATATGTGGTTTCTACTTCCTTGTTTCATCTTTCATTGTTTTTGCCTTTTCCCTACCAATTACAGGAGTGGTATGCACATATAAATTCTTACGTATTTTAAGGAAAACAACACAGTGTAAGGAATAAAACACCAAACTCCACCATCCTCCCGGGGTCCCTACCCCCCGGAGGGCCCCACTGTTCCCAGGTTCCTGTGCTGCTGCAGGCTTTTTTCCTTTGTGTTTACTTTCTCATGGAGGTGCTGTGTGCACAGCGCCGTGTTTAGTATTTCTACATTTGTTTCACATTTTTAATCCCCCTGCCTGGAATGGTGCCTGACTCAGCAACTTTGCACATTTTTGAGTAAGCATTTTTTAGCTGAACACTTTGAACACTGTGTCTTGGAGCTCTTTCTCTTTTTAACGGTCCCTCAGATAAACAGTAATTTAATCAAACTTCTCCAGTGCAGATTCACGGTCTGTTTCCCGTTGAGCTTGATATGTGCAGAGCAGGAAGCTGTTGGGAGGCAGCCCCTGTAAACAGACAGGCGCCTATTTCTGCAGTGAAATGTGTAAGGAGGCCCCGGAATGGGAGCAGCCCGGTCAGGACTGCTTTGCTTTCTGCCGAGAACTGCTCAGTTTGACACACACGCTGGTGCTTGTGGCTTTTGGATTGGCATAGGACGAGGGCATGGACCCATGTATGAAGCACTCAGACCTCTGGGCAGACCTGGCCAGATCTGGGTCTCCCCACCACTGCCACCGGCCCAGGGTCTCTGCTCTCCTGAGATCGGCCCGGAAGACATCTCCTTGCAGATGGGGAGCCTTCCCCGGGACACACAGGCCTCGTCTCCTCACTGCCTGTCCCCTCTGGGTGATGTTACCACCCCAAGCTCTCACCCTCTCACTGGATTTGCCTGAAACCCTTGCGTTACCACCACTTATGTTTCCCAGCCCCTCCCACCCTTCGGAAGTCCAGGTCCTTGTGTGGCATTGGCTGAGCATCAAGGTGTCAGATTCTGGAGATTGCAGGTTTCGGATTTTTGGATTAGGAATGCTCCCCTGGTGAAATCGGAAAAAATAAAAATAAATAAAAATCTGAAATCTGAGAGACTCAGTCCCAAGCATTTCAGATGACTGGTGTGTTCCTGCCTCAGGAGGCCAGTGGGGCTCAGGCTGGGTGGGTGCCCTGAAATTGGGGCAGAATAGGTGTTGGAGACCATGGGTGCTTTCTGAGGGCCTCTAGGAGTTTGTTAATCCCTTGGAGGGTAACATTGTGGCTCTTATGAAGCCCTTCCCTGTCTTACCTCTGCTCGTCCCTCAGCACTGTGTCTGTCCCATGTCATGGTCCCCAAACTCAGAGAGAGAGACAGCACTTCCATCCACCAGTTCACGCCCCAAATGCCCACACTAGCCAGGGCTGGGCAGGCTGAAACCAGGAGTCCAGACTCAATTCCAGTCTCCATGTGGGTGTCAGGGACACACCATCACCTGCTGCCTCCCACAGTGCACACAAGCAGGAAGCTGGAACTGGAAGTAGAACCAGGACTTAAATCCAGACACTTGAATATGGGATGCAAATGTCCCTAGGGGAGTCTTAGCTGCTAGGCCAAACACTTGCCCCTTTGTTGCAACTCTGCAGGCACCTTTGGATAAACCAGTGTCAGAACTGACTGCTGAAAACGTGGGGGCTCCGTCTCCAGTCTGTGGAGTAACTCAGCGCCCCGGAGGTGAGGGCCAGAATTTCACTTCTCAAACATTGCACAGGGGTGGAAGTTGGGAGTAGTGATTAAGATGGCACTGTAGATGCTCTTATTCCATATCAGACTGCCTGCCTCCAGTCCTGCCTCTGATTCGAGGAAGCAGCATGTGATATCTCAAGTAGTTGGGTCCCTGCCACCCTCATGGGAGACCAGATTGAATGTTGGGCTCCAGGCTTCAACCTAGTCCAGCCTGGCTCTTGCAGACATTTGGGGAGTGAATCAACAAATGGAAAATCTCTTTCTCTCTGTCTCTCTGTGTCTCTCTGCCTTTCAAATAAGATGAAAAATAAATGAATAAGAATGTTTAAAGGCCGGCGCCGTGGCTCACTAGGCTAATCCTCCACCTTGCGGCGCCGGCACACTGGGTTCTAGTCCCGCTCGGGGCGCCGGATTCTGTCCCGGTTGCCCCTCTTCCAGGCCAGCTCTCTGCTGTGGCCCGGGAGTGCAGTGGAGGATGGCCCAAGTACTTGGGCCCTGCACCCCATGGGAGACCAGGAGAAGCACCTGGCTCCTGCCTTTGGATCAGCGTGGGGCACCAGCCACAGCGGCCATTGGAGGGTGAACCAACGGCAAAGGAAGACCTTTCTCTCTGTCTCTCTCTCTCACTGTCCACTCTGCCTGTCAAAAAAAAAAAAAAAAGAATGTTTAAAGAAAGCTCCATGCAGCACCCCCCACCACCACCACAGAGGTGGAGCACTGTGCTCCCTCTGGTGGTCCAGGCAGTGTGGGCTGGGGAAGCGGTTCTGTGTCTGGCAGATGTGAAACATCAACCCACTAGGGGATACTGTTTGTTCTAATTATGTTAACAATAGCTCTCCTCAGCTGATAGGGGTCATTACCACCTCCTGAGGCTGACTCAGGCAATCCCCTGAGCCCAGCCCCTGTATTACCTCAATCTTGTGCCACCAGCTTCCCGCCAGACGACCCTGCTCCCCCCACCCCCACAAACGCATTTGTCCTTAGGTAGTCCTCCGGGGAAGATCAGATGGTTAAGATACAGGCACTTCCTGAGGGCCCCCACCCCACCCCCGCCGCCGCCCAGAGAGGGCCTCCTCATGCAGTGGCCTTTTCAGGGGAGACTACAGTGGCTGGACTTTGCTTTGATGATGTTAGGAGAGACTGGCTTGGAGCCCCCTCCATTCTCCATCCTGCTGGGACTCTGTGTAGCTTCCTCCTTGTCTCCTGGAAGTAAACAGGATGTGACTCCAGCACTGGGGGCTGGGGGCAGGATCCAGGTTGCAACCCCTTTATTCAGATAAGCCCTAGGCTCTGCCTAGCTGTGTGCCCCCACACACACCGGGATCCTCCAACCTTTACTGAGTTGTTCCTGTTTCCTTGGTGCTAAATGGAAGTGAAAGGCTGGTTGAGGATTACAGGTGATGCAGAAAAGCACTCAGTGTCGCTGTGGTAACCTGGCCCTGACTGGGGCACCCACCCACTCAGCACACAGGAGCAGGCCCTGGCAGCAAGCAACCCTGGGCCTAGAAGGTTGGGTAGGAGTTTGTCAGGTGGAGGGAGATGGATGGAAGAGAACCACAGAAATCCCGCATGTGTGTGTCCTTTGAGGACCCACGAACCTGCAAGTGACAGAAAATATGCCGTTACCTGGTACTAGCATTCCACCTGCCCCACAGCACTCTTTTGATGGAGGGTCCTGCTCAGGTGAGGGTTCCGAACAGGTGTGTTGAAAGGTAACCCCGAATGCCTACTTTGTCACATGTGCCACATGGTAATGTCAGCACCTGCCCCTCCTTGGGCAGGGGGACGCCCACCAGGACAAGGATGAGAAGGAACAGGGTGAGAGGTGTTTGCAGGAGGAGCGGGCAGGTGAACGGTCTCAGGATTAAGCCCCTTGGGGGATGCCTGGAGGGTGGCAGTGGGTGGAGCAGGTTCAATTCTGTGTATCTGGGAGTGAGGGTCCCACCCCCAGCAGGGGCTGGTGATATTGCTACATCATGCATTCATCTCATCCCCATCTTATTGCTGTGCCCATTTTATAGCTGAGAAAATCATGACTATGAGGGTGCCAACGTCTCTGGCCACCCAAAGGCACAGAGCCAGCTTGGCGATGGCTGCCCCAGCACTCACTCCCACGTCAGAGGCTTTGGTGTCTTTTCATGCCTTTGTTTTTTGGAAAAGGAGGCTGATCTCCTACTCCCAACATGTGCTCCCTTAGAGTTCACATCATCCCTAGGTACCTTAAAATATCCAATACAGTGTACAAGCTGTGAAAGTAGTTGTTACTGGATCGTTACCAGGAAAACATCTGTATGTATTCAAGACAGATGCACATTTTTAAAGATATATTTATTTATTTTGAAAGAGTTAGAGAGAGGGACAGAGGGAGACCTTCCATCCACTGGGTCACTCCCCAGATGGCTGAAACCAGGAACCAGGAGCTTCATCTGGGTCTCCCATGTGGGTGCAGGGACCCAAGCACTTGGGCCATCTTCCACTGATTTCCCAGGCCGTTAGCAGAGAGCTGGGTTGGAAGTTGACCAGCCGGGATACAAACCGGCACCCATAGGGGATGCCAGCATTGCAGGCAGCGGCATTATCCACTACACCACAGTGCCGGCCCCAGACGCAACTTGTTAAAAAGGCATTTTTAATCTGCAGTTGGTGGAGTCGGTGGATGCTGGGGGTCAGCAGCTTCAGCCTCCCCCAAGAGCTTGAAGCCGCTTCGCCCTCCTCTCTCCCCACCCCTGCAGCCCCCGCTGCCCCCACCCCCACCCCCGGATTTCCTCTTGTGGTTTTTCAGTCCCTTTTTGGCATCATTTGCCCTTCCGTCTTGTCTTCCTCTTGGCTGCAGATTTCTGTTTACTACGGCCAGGGCCAACTCCAGCACCAGAATTGGCCACTGAGCCTCTGCCTAAAAGTTTTAATGAGAAACAGAGAACCTGGAGGCAGAAGCTCCAAGAGTGGGAGCCGCCGTTGCTCCCCGCCGGGCGTGGTTCTGCGCATGCGGCCCCGTACCTCCACCCAGGGCCACGCTCGCCCCAAATCTCAGGTTCCCTGGGTCATTCCCATTTCCAGAGGGCGAGCCCAGCTGCCCAATCACCTCACTTCTTCAAAAGGACACAGGAGGGCAGAGCCGTGAGTGAAATCGCCTGGTTTTTTGCCAGGGCAACGCCTTCGCACTGAACACTAAACGCTCTTTGGGCCGGACAAGACCCGTGGGCAGCGCTGGCCCACTGCTGGTCTTGCACAACTTCCAGTCTGAAAAGCCACCCTGGATTTCCCATCGACGACTGTGGCCGATTTGATTTTTTTTCTTTTTTTCCTAAGAACCTTCACCCACATATTAGAACTTTAGAGCTGTAGTGTGGAGTCCAAGTTAAGCGGTGAAAGTTTAACCCCAGTAGTAATGCTCACAGCTGTGAGGTTAATGCTTGGGAACGTTTTCAGATTCAGTCGGACTTCATGGAACCCCCTGGGGCAGTGGGGCTGGCATCCTGTGGACGGGACAGTGGAGGCTCAGCCGGGAGGCTGGGGGTGCTGGGCTCAGAGTTGAGAAGAGAGGTACCTCTAAGCTGGAAGGAAGCCCACCCCCCGGGGTGGGACTGTAGGTGCAGGCTCCCCTCCCAGGGGGTCGGGGACAGTACTCAGAGGGAACTTCCAGTCCCAAGCTCCAAGCATCCAGGGTTGAGCCCAAGGTCAGCTCACCCAGCCAAGGGGAGTGGGGGTTGTGGCGGGGTTGGTGGGGTCTCAGCTGGAATGGAGGCCTCCGAGAGACCCTGGTCTGACACCCCTGACTGTAAAGATTTTAGAGAGCAGTGGATCAGAGGCTGTTCATGAGCTCACTGTTTCACTCCTGCTGGCTGTCAGCGGGATGCAGGCACCTGTTTTGGTCCTGGTGTGCCGCCTGCTGACCCATCAGGATTAAGGGACCGGAACTGGGATTCCAGCACTGCAGGAGGCAGCTTTACCCACTACAGCACAGCACCGGGCCCTCTGGGCAACTTAATACCCAAAGTGGTGCAAATACTGTGTACATAGTTGTTATGCTGTGTTGTTTAAGGACAATGACACATGCACATTCAGTATAGACAATTTTTTTCCAAATATTTTCTATCTAAGGTTGCTGGAATCCAAGGGTGCAAAAGCCATGGGTGTAAGGGGCCAAGTGCGCACTGCATTTCTGTCACTCTTTAAGCACAGGGTAGGAAGCCATGCACAGGCCCACAGGGCTGCGGCCTGGCTCCACTCCCCCGCCTGCCTGCTCTCCTTCGTGGACGTCCCTGTCCACCCTCCCTAAGTCAGTGCTTTACTTTGCACAAAAGCCTTGGTAGGGACACAGATGAGAGACACTTCCGTGGGCACACTTGGCAGAATTTCGGCTCAGGTCCGGGATCTGGGCGAGCCGAGGCACTGACTGGCTTGCAGCCTGTGTGTGCCAGTGGTTTTGCTGGTGAGCGTCCCAGGCTGGCCTGACTCAGTCCCGTGGGCCCACGTACACACGGCATGGAAGCTTGCATCTGGCATGCATCTTGCCTCTGTCATGGTCCCTTGCGTTTTGGCCCCTTTTTTTCTTCCAGATTTTCATTCTGCCCTGTTGAACTCAATGTGATTTTGTGGTTTGTCTGGAATTCTTTTTGGCCAGAAAAAAAAAATTAGGGTGAAGCTTCTCTTCAGATCTGCCACAGAGTGTGAACGCCTCTCACCCAGGGCACTTCCTGTCCTGCAGACAAGTTTCCTGGGAGCTGGGATTGCGGAGCAGGGGTCTACACAGGGCAGGAGGGTGGTGTGTGAGGAGAACTGCATCTCCCCAGGGATCGAGGTGTTGAGGGCCCCCAGGCCTGCTTCCATCCCCTGGAGAGGACAAGAGACTCACCTGCCAGTTGCTCCAGGCCCTGCCTGCTTGCATTCACGTGACTGATGTGAGATGCTATCCCACACCCCGCCAGCCCCCAGGGGCAGAAGGAGTTCCGTGGATGCAGCCTGCAGTCCCCACCCCACATGGACAAGAAGGGAAACCTGGAGGGAGCTTTTTAAACCCCAAAGAGGCACAGGCAGTGAGCAGAATTCATCTCTGCCACTCCTCCTCAGCTCCCAGTGTTTTTACCCCTCCTCTCTCAGATTGCACTGGCCAGTTCCGCTGCTGTGAGGGGTAGCCCCCAAGGATGCTGGGGGTGCGTGTGTCTGCCACAGAGCCAGTGACAGTCAGGTATCAGGCACAGCCACGTCAGAGGAAAAGCATGTTTGTGCCCTTACAACCCAGGAACAATCCAAAGTGCTCAACGTCCAACTAAACAGCCATGCCTGGCTTGGAGTGGCACCAGATACACCAAGTCTTCCTGGAGGGACGTGGCTAGCTGGTTGTGCAGCTTGCGTTCAGAGTTGCTTCAAACAAGGATGAGGTGGAATGAGGAGGGAAGGATGAGCAGGTGGAGCTCTAGAGCTCAGGGATTTTGAGGGCGGTGGAACTACTACTGATAGTAGATACTACAGTGGTAGCTGTACCCTGTCGACGCTGAGCTCCAAGAAGAGAGCCTGAAGTTAGGGGACGGCAGCCTGCTCGGCTTTGGATCGGTCCCCAGCCACCCAAACACCTGGCTCATGCAGCAGGACCCAGAGACCCCCTGGAGGTCTTCTTGAACGCTTGGCGAGGCCAGTTGCTGCAGCCCTCAAGAGGACACTCCCAGTCCACACTGGGCTTGAGTGTGCCAAATACCTGGTGTCTGGGGATCCTCTGTGTCAGGAGCCTGGGGCTCATTCTGCCTGAACTTGAGCACAGGCCTGCGGTGCTCCTTCCCTGCTCCAGAGGAGGAAGAGGGGCTGGCAGAGAGGGCTGACCCACCCAAGGCCAATCAGCCCCATCAGACTGGCAGCTCGGTTATGGGGAATGCACGCTGGCGCGGGCGTCCACATCTGGACATCACCAGACACCCGGGAACAGACGCCATCACTCTGGCTGCTGGTTTACACTCCAGCAATAGCCTCCTCGGCCACTGGGAACCGCCTGACCCGACCACAGCAGAACTGCATCAGACCCCAGCCCCTTCAGAGAAGGGTCTCTCACACAGGCCATGCAACACTCAGTTTCAACAAACACTCACTGAATGCCCACCACATTCCAGGCCGTCCCCGACACCTGCAGGGCAGAGGTGCAGGAAGCCTAGCCAGCCACGGAGGCATGGGGGTTGTGCAGGAGGCCCCGCTCTCTGGGTGAAAGGACTTTTGAGGGAGACCCAAATGACAGATGAGACGGTGACAAGCACGAGAACAGGCGAGGAGGGGAGCATGTGACTCCAGCAGTGCTTGGGTCACCAGTGAGACGCACTTACGGGATCAGGAGATGATGCATTTTGGTGCTAAAGGAAGCTGGGAAGTGGCTCAGGGCTGTACAGGTGGGGACATGGGGACTTGTTCCAGTAGCAGGAGTGGGGTTTTTGAGGAAGGGGTGATCTGAAAGCACTGTCCAGGGGGCAGGCCAGATGGAGGGACTGATGGGCCCAAATGGGAGCGGTGGGGGGCAGGGGCGGGTGGGGGAGGGTTGGGAAGGTACAACTACACAAAGCTGAGCGAGAGGAGATTCAAAGCCCTGAAGGAGGCATGCAAGGGAAACTGGGTGCTGGTGGGGCCTTCCCTCCACACCACACAGCCAAGCAGGGCAGGGGGCAACCTTTGCAGCCCACAGTGAGTTCCCTGGACTCACCCTGGGCTCCGGGGAGGAAGAGAAGGATCAGACTCAGCCCCGCCCTCGGGGACTCACTGTCTCCTAGAGGAGATGGAGGACAGGACTTCGTGGGGGGGCACTCCCAGACCATACATGGTAGCTCAGCTGTGCAGGGTTGCAGCAGGGTTCAGGCCCCAAGTGCGTCTCCAAAGAAAGCCTTGGGTGCCCTTGACCTCTACCCCTTCCCTCCCCCCCTCACCCACATGGGAGGGAGACCATCGCCACCAGGACATGGCACCAAGAGAAGGGAAGTGGATCCCACCAACGTTAGGAGGAGCTCCTGGGTGGGGGTCAATTACTTGGAGCTGGGCTTCAAGAGTGAGGCTCGGCTTTCCAGGCAGAGAAGCACAAATTGCAAACAGGGCCCACAGCATCAGAGAGGAAAAAGGGGGCATTGCACACCCCCGTGGATGACGAGGCCAGAAGCCGCACCCTGCCCGGCCCCCGGCTGTATTCAGGGATGGCAGAGCTGAGACATTCCCAGAGGCCTCGGTGCCCACACCCTGTGCATCAGAGCCAGCCCCTCCCCCACGCCCTCCTGTGAGCAGCTGGGGCTGCAGCACAGTTATTTATCTAATGTTCTTGGATGAAGTCCCAAGAAAACAACTGTGCTTATTTAAAAACACACACACAAAGCAGCATTGTCAAGCCCACCCCCAAAGAGCAATTGTGTGGAGAGCGTTAGTGCTGTGACCGTTGGCGTCCCCATTGATGTATCTGCTTGTGCATCCATTTATTGGCCCGGATGACAAGAGGGCCCTCTTGTTTAATGAGCCCAGGCTGTATTTAGTGGGGCTATGAAAATACACAGCCCGGGGCCCAGGCATCACTGGCAGATCCTAGGCAGGAACCCTGCACAGTGCCAGTGTCCCTGTAAGGAGTGGCCCATAGTAGAGACATCAGCAGTTATAGGGGGTGGGGGCACTTTTTGCAGCTCAAAGTGTCTGAAATCACCCCCAAACCTCCTAACTCTGGTTGGAGTCAGCTACAACTTGCTCTGGTGATTCTGCTCATTGACGTTGGAGACGGGAGGGGCGGGATCAGGGAGAGAGGGACCTGTGAGAGACTGACATGACTGCCCCCACCCCGGCCCCCAGATCCACCGGGTAAACAAGGCCCTGAATTTCAGGGGACCAAGGCTGAGGCCTCTCCACAGCTGGGCCCCACCCTTGGGCCTGCTCACTCTCAGCTCAACCTCCTGAGAGCCTGGAGCTGCTGTCCCGTGCACTGCCGACAGGTTCATATCCTGGGATTAGGAGAACAGATGTCGGGATGTTTGAAGGGAGAGGACTTCTGTCGGCTGGGGGATGGGCTGCCAGGGGTCGGCAGGGGTGAGTGGGGAGCAAAGTGTTGGAAGTTCAGGAACCGGGCCACGGTGAGCACCAAGGCCCTGAGGCACAAGCCGTCGCTGATCTGTCTCCTGCCTGACGGCTGGTCCTGGAAGTATTTTATCCCCGTGCATTCCGGCTTCAGACAGGTGCTGACAAAAACAACCTTCCATTTTTTTGTCCGAGGAGGAGACATTTGGACTGCAGTCTACCTGGGATGTAGCTGGTTGGTCTGATCAGAACAGTGACTCAGTAAACGCTGAGTGAGTGAGTGAGTGAGTGAGTGAGTGGGCCGCTGTCAGCTGGAAGCTCATGTCCTGGCTGTAGGCTCTGTACTCAAGCCATCTTGAAGACATAAAGTGTGTGCCATGGTCAAATAGACAAGAGGGAGTCCTGACTATCAGAGAGCAGATTTAAATTCAATGATCACTGCGGATAGGGCGAGACTGAGAGGAGGCAGGTGTGTCATTGGATCCCCCTGAAATGCTCATTGCACTGTTAGGATTTAGGATGCTTTATGTCACGAGGAAGACCAACTTAAACTGGTTGAGACAGAAAAAGTGAAAGATCCGGGTGCGGTGTGGAGCAATTTGGCTTCTGCAGGATGGGTCTGGGGGCCATGGGGCCTCTTTCTCCCAGTGCCAGGGTCTGCTTTGTTTCGTGCTGGTTTCATTTGTGGGAAGTGGCATCTTCAAAGCTCTAGTCTCACTCCATCCACAAAAGTTTTATTTATTTGTTTATTTGAAAGGCAGGGTTAGAGAGAGAGAGAGAGAGAGAGAGAGAGAGAGAGATCGTCCATCTGCTGCTTCACTCCCCAAATGCCCACAACAGCTGGAATCACACCGACGACACTGTCGGCTGCATCAAAGTAGAAATATGTCTCTGGGTAACGGGAACAAACCACTCTGCCACTGGTGTGTGTATTTACTATTTTAGTATTACTTTAGAGTGCACTCCTTCTACTTATTAAAAAAATGGGAGGTTTTGTGGCACCGCAGATTAAGCTGTTGTTTGGGATGCCCCAACTTCTCCACTTCCGATCCAGCTCCCTGCTTATGCCCGGGGGGGGGGGGGGGGGGGCAGTGGAGAATGGCTCAAGTACCTGAATTCTTGCCGTCCACAAGGGCAACACCGGTGGAGCTCCTCTGATTACAGCGTGGCCCAGCCCGGGCTGTCCTAATCATTCGGGGAGTGAGTAAACCAGTAGATAAAAGGGATCTCTCGCTTCCTCTGCTTCTTTGACTCTCTCCCTCTCTTTCTCACTTGGGCTTTTAAAAACATTAATAAACTGCAAAACATAAATGATGGGTTTGCTGTCCCCAGTGGGCTGTGTGATGACGGCAACTCCATCCATCACATGCCTTCCTCATCTTCCCGCACTGTCAAGAGGCCTCAGTCCAGCCACTGGCCGGCGCTGTCCAGCGTGAGTGCTCACTGGATGTTCCCACAGGGCAATGCACTCACGTGCAGCTCTCAGAACCCGTGCTTGTTTTCAAGGTGGGGCACTGAGGCTCCTACAAGTGCCTGCCACCAGTCCCGTAGCTGTGGAGGGATTTGAACGCAGAGCTGTGTGCAGCCGGTGGCAACTCCTGTGCAGGTGCCCCTGCGATCCTGCCCCCCCCAAGCCTCCCCACCAGGAGCAGGTGGGGTACAGGGTGGGGGGCAGGGTGCAGCTTCCCTTAGATATCTGTGTTACTCCCTCAGTAGCTGCTGCCACTTTAACCTAACCAGGCCCCACTGGGTAGAGATTTTGCAATCTGATAAAGAAAATTACTTCCCTTGAAAAGATCTACTCTTCCTCTACCTTCCATGATGTTCAGGGACTACAGTTTCCCAAGCAGAAACCCCCATGCTAGGTCTGACAAAGAAGGCAGTACCGTCCTGGCCTGGAAGGGCTGAGTTTGTGAGACGGGGTTTGCACGGCAGAGGTCTGGAGTCCCAGGGCATTTGGGCCGTTTATGGGGACCCCAGAAGAGAACTGTCCCCGGAAACCTGGAGGTGGCTGGGGCTGGCTGCGTGACCTCAGGGAGTGCTCACCCTTAACCCCTGCCCTGACCTCAGGAAGCATTCATCTTCAACCCCGCCCCACACCTCTCCCCATGCACAGCCTCCCCTCCCTCTGGCTCCCTTGTTCTCCCTCCCCCTCCCTCTGTCCCTTGAGGAGGAAGCTTGGCTTCTGGGAACCATCACAACCCTGCCCTGTCTGCCCCCTAGAAAGCAGCTGGGTCCCTGAGCGTCAGACAGAGCCATCCCTCGGGGCTGCCCTTGCGGCTTGGGCTCTGGGCTCCTCACCTGCTTGGGTAAATGAAGATTTACTGTCCCTGCAGAGCCAGTGTGCAGCCAGAGGGAAATGTAGACAGGCTGTCACCCGCCAACCCCCTTAACCTCTCCTTCTCATCTTCCAGAAGCCTTTTTATTAAAACCAAACAAGGAAAACGAGCGTTCCCTAGGGCCCCACACTCTGACAGGAGCCAGACTTCGTGATCTGGTTTCATCTAGGCAGCAACGGGGGGGGGGGGGGCGCCTGGGGAGGTTAGATGACTTGCCCAAGGTCACTGCCTGAGATCACACAAAGACTGTTGCAGCCCTGCAGTCAAAGCCAAGTCCGCCCTCCTGTAAGACCCAAGCACTTGCCACTCTGCACACGCTGCCCCCTGCAGCCTCTGTGCTCCTCTCTACATTTCTTACTGCCCCCTTTCAAGCCCAGTCAGAGGTCGTTTATGATACACGAGGAAGGGACATCTGACCTGGAACAAAAGGCATGAGTTTGGTTTTTGTTTTGTTTTGTTTTGTTTTGTTTTTTTTCTCTTAATATAGTCAAGGTAACAGAACCATAGATCATTTTCTGTTTATTTAAAAACATTTTTACTGGGGCTGGCATTGTGGGGCAGCAAGTTAAGCCACTACCTGTGACACTGGTATGCCCGGTTTGTGTCCCAGCTGCTCCAGTTTTAGTCCTGCTGCCTGCTCATGGCCTGGGAAAGTGGCAGAAGATGGCCCAAGTGTTTGGACCCCTGCCATCCAAGTGGGAGACCTGGATGTAGCTCCTGGCTCCTGGCTTCAGCCTGGCCCAGCTCTGGCTGTTGCAACCACTTGAGTAGTTGAACCAGCAAATAGAGGACCTCTCTGTCTCTTTCTTTCTGTAACTCTTTCAAATAAATCTTCAAAGCAAAATATTTTTACTGAAACTTTTATAAAAAAGCTGATATGCATTTGATATTTCAGTGACGACTATATAAATATTTTATGTTTGTGTGAGTTTATACACACATCTATGAAATGAGACCTGGGTGCATCCTAGTGCATCCTATGTACACATACACGTGCATATGTATCTATTTTAAAATTGGTGTGACATTAAGCAAAAAGGAAAACTGGACAATTGAGCTGACAGGTAAATTCCTTTGTATTTAATAGGGGCAAGCATTTTGAAATTGAGGTAGATATTTCATTATGAGGCAGAACTTTAACTGACAGAGGCCCTCCTCTTGCAGATCCCCTGCCCTTGTGGTGTCGCTCAGATCAAATTCCAAAATATGTTTTCCTTTAAGGAACTCACTAAATCGCTTCCCCTGCAGATTGTTAAAACCCTCAGAGGCTCACAATCCTCACAAGCTCCCAGCAAGACCCTGCCTAACCTCATTTCTCCATAAAGGCCCTGAGGACTGAGACCGCCCAGCCCAGTCCCGCAGCCAAGCTGGCCAGGTCCTGCCCACCCCAAACGCTCGGACAGAACATTCTCCAGAGGGGGAGGTCACCATCAGAGGGGATCATCGTTGAGACTTCAGAGAGCAGGTCACTGGGCAGGCAGGCCTCAAGGGCACTTCCTGCTGGGCAGCCTGGGCCCTCCAGGGAGGGAACTCATGCTTAATGCAATTAAGGACTGAAAGCAGAGGGAAACAGGAAAACAGTCTGCATCATGTAGGGGAACTAAAAAGCTTTAGCTCTGTCCATTGTTCCATTCTCCTGCAGAATTCAAACACTATTTTCATCTGATTCTAAGAACTTTTTGAAAAATCCAAACTAACTTGTTGAGCACTTATTAGTGTCAGGCTCTGTTACACAGTTTTTAGGGTTTGTGGTTTTTTTCTTTTGCATTTATTGCAAAGGCAGAGTTACAAAGAGCGAGAGGAAGAGACAGAGAGAGAGAGAGAGAATCTTCCATCTGCTGGTTCACTCCTCCAAATGGCCACAATAGCTAGGGCTCAGCCAGGCCAAAGTCAGGAACCTGAAACTTCATCCAGGTCTCACATGTGGGTGCAGGGTCCCAAGGACTTGGGCCATCTGCTGCTGCTTTTCCAGGCACATTAGTAGGGAGCTGGATCAGAAGCTGAGCAGCCAGGACTTGAGCCAGTGCCCACATGGGATGCCTGCATTGCTATGCAAAAATGTCAGCGCCTTGCACAGTTGTTACACACAGTATCTTGAATTATCTGGCGAGGCGTCAAAGAGACTAACAGGACAGATCCGCCGGGCTGCAGCGGGACCAGCACCCTTGTGTCTGAGGCCTGAAGCCCAGGCTCCTTCTCCTGCTCCATAGCCAATCCCCACACCAGGCCCATGCTGGAGGCTGGGACCTCCAGGTGCACCTGATATGTTAAGTTCATGGTCTGTTACAGTTCTATTCCCCAAGGGAAAAGAAGCAACCTGGTGGTGGTGGGGAGTAGAAGCAAACAAAAAGAAGAGGCTGGTTTTACCTTTCTACTTACATGGTCCACCATCAGTACACCGTGCATGAGAAGTGTAAACTTCTCATGAATTCTTCATTCTTTAGTCTCTTGACAGTACCTGCAGGTAGCATGCTGCAGCCCAGAGTTCCCTGTGCTGGAGGAAGCAGCCCTGAAATGGGAGTCTCCCTCTGCCACTATGGGCCTCTACTAGAAAATGAAGAGGGTTCATGGTGCAAGTGTTCATGAGAGAGAATGAGATTCCTTGGCAGATGGTGCATTCCCCAGCATGAGGAGAAAGCAGAAATTAATTGGAAGATCATTATGGAAAAGAAAAAAAATGCTGAATTGGAGTCCACTAGAATGCGAGTGTCTCATGAGCAGTTCCAGGTCTGAAGCTGCACTGCTAACACAGGGTCCGCCATCTGACAACATGGGAGATGCTGAGGAAATGTTGCCTGGATGGATGGACGAATGGGTGGGGAGGTGGGTGAGTGGATAAGTGGATGGGTGAGTGTGTGAATGAGTGGGTAGGTGGATAAACACACAGAAGATGATGGATGGATGGATGGATGGATGGATGGATGGATTGGTGGGGCTGGATGGGGGAGTGCATGAGCAGACAGATGGATAAGAGGATGAACATACCTCCAGGCCTGGGTTGAGGTTGTGCTAAGTGACTACGAAGGTCATCCCTGACTTCCTTGCTGCTATCCCAGAAGTCCTGACTCATACAGCTTCTCACATGTCAAAGTCCGTGGAGCTTTGATTGGAACTGTTGAGTTCTGTGGGGGGTGTTCCCAGTGCCTGTTGTAAAGGCTTGAAGACTAAAGGAGGAAGTGGATGCCAAGTGCCCGGCACTTCGTAAGGAGCTGGGAACTGTTGGCTGCTGTTGCTGTCGAAACAGGAGGAGGAGGCAGCAAAATGGATAATGGTGCTGATGGGGAGGGAAGCTGGTTCACTCCCCAGATGCCAGCACCACAGGGGACAAAGCCAGGAGCCAGGAACTTCATCCAGGTCTCCCATGTGGATGCAGGAACTCGGGCATCATTCGCTCATGTTTAGATTTAGGGATCAGGAAAGGAGATCCACCAGTCCCTGAGTGCTAGTCAGTGCTAGCAGGCTGTGTGGGCTGGGGTGGGGGGTTATCCCCCAGAAGACACTATCATCCTGTCTGAAGTCTCCATCTGCCGTGGCTTCCTCCCCCAGCAATCTAGGCCTGCAGTCCCCTGCACACATTGAGAATGTGCATGGTTCTAGGCCCTGAGGCATGTGGATGAGTCAAGAGGACATGGAGCCAACCCTTGGCCCCAGACCATGCACCAGGAGAGGAAGCCCCATCAGCCCCTAGGGTCTGAGTCACATCACAGGGCAGGGAAGGGGCTGGGAGCTTGCCAAGGGTCGTGCCAGGAGGCGCCAGCAAGACAGACTGGAGACCAGGCAGCTCTGGCTCTGGGCGTAAGGACTCTGCCTGCTGCTCCCCAGCAGCCCCCAGGCTGCTGCACTCCCAGTGGGGCTGGCAGCCCTCACCCACCCCAAGGGGGAAACCTGGTGGGGAAAGGGGCAGGGCACTTGCTGCACCAGTTCCTTGCACATTTTGAACATGAGGCCCGTGTCGTGTACGTGATTAGCAAACGTTTTCTCCCATTCCGTGGATTGCTTCTTCATGGTGTTGACTGTTTCCTCGGCTGTGCAGAAATTCCTTAGCTTTATGGAGTTCCACGTATTAACTTTTGCTGCCATATCCAAAAGGTCATTGCCCAGAACAATGTATAGGATTATTCTTGTTTTCTTATAGGAATTTTATTAAACCAGTTCTTACAAAACATTTTGAGTTTATTTTTGTTTTTGATGTAAGGCAAGGATTCTATTTCATTCTTTTCCATGTGTACATCCAGTTTTCCCAATGCCATTTATTAAAAAGACTATCCTTTCCCCAATGTTTATTTTTGGCGCTTCCCCCCACCAAAAAATGGGCAAGATATTTGAATAAATATTTTCATGAAGAAGATATACAAATGGCTGACAGGTGCATGGAAAGGTCTCAGTGTCACTAAATATCAGGAAAATGCCAATGATAATTGCAGTGAGATATCCCCCACCCTCTAAGGATGGCGGTTATCAGACAGCCAGAAGATAAATGTTGATCAGGATGCAGAGAAAAAGAAACCCCCACACACTGTAGCTGAGGATGTAAATCGGTACAGCCATTATGAAAACAGGGTGCAGGCTCCTCCAGAAATTAAAAGCTGATCTGCCATGTGAGTGAGCAGTCTCCCTGCTGGGCATATATCCAAAGGAAATAAAATCAGAGTCTCAAGCACATTCCTGCACTGCTCTATTCCCTGCAGCACCATTCATAAAGCCCAAACAGGGAGACGACCTGAGTATCTGTCAGCAGGTGAGTGTGTGTGTGCTGCAGACACCACTCAGTCTGAAAAAGAAGGGCTTTCTGCCTCTTTCAGCAACATAGATGAACTCGGAGGACATCAAGCCAAGTGGAATAAGCCAGACACAGGAAGACAAACGCTGCATGGTCTCACCTAAAACATCCCAGTCATAGTAGAGGGTCAGTGGGTCATTACTAGGGGTGGGGGTGTGGGGAGAAATGGGAGATGTTAGTCAAGGGGTGCAAACATGTGGTTGTAAGGTGGGTAACTTCTGGGGACCGGAGGGGCAGCATGGTGACTGTAGTGAGTGGTTCCGTATTGTCCACTTGAGGCTTGCTAAGACTAGACCCTAAGTGTTACACGCACACGCACGCACACACACGAGTATCCATGCGGTGAAGGGTGTGCCGATTAGTTGGGTTGTAGGAATCACTTCACGATGTATATCAAAACATAAGGGCATGTTCTGCATCAGAGTATCTGGCTCAGCTCCTGACTCCAGGTTTCTGCTGATGCACACCCTGGGAAGCAGCAGGTGAATGGCTCAAGTAATTGGGAGACCTGGATTGAGTTCCCAGCTTCCGGCTTCAGCCCTAGCCATTGTGAGCATTTGGGGAGTGAACCAGCAGATGGGAGTGTATGCTAGTTCCTCTCTCCCTCTCTCTCTCTGTCTCTTTCTCATACATACATACATACATACATACGTAATTTTTTTGAAAATTATGCTGCACACCTAGAATGTATGCAGGTTTTGTCAATTATTCCTCAGTAAAGCTGATAGAGGGGGAGGGGGAGGGATGGCCCCTTCCCCTGGCATCCCTGTGCCCTCACTCAGCCCTCACTGCCCTGGTGGGCAGACCCAGCCAGCTCTGCATGGGCAGCAGCAACAGCCCCTTTTTGTGGAAATGCTCGTGGAGCCTTGAAAGGGGCTCCCTCTGCTTCCTTTGCTCTTGTTTCTGCCCCCTCCCTTCTCTCCCTCACTCTTGTCCCCTCCCTTCCTCTTTCTGTGAAGAGGGAACGCACGCACACGGCCCGTGTCTGCATCGCACCGACACCAGGTCCTCTGCCCTCGGCAGTCATCCCGTGCCCTCTGTACCTTCCCAGATCTTCAGCAAACTCCCCCTCTGGGACACTTCACACATGCTTCTTCACCTTGATTTTTATTTTGTTTTTATTTATTTATTTATTTATTTTATTTGGAAGAGTTACAAAGAGAAAGAGGGAGAGACAGAGAGATCTTCCATCTGCTGGTTCACTCCCCAGATGGCTGCAACAGCCAGGGCTGAGCCAGGCTGCAGCCAGGAGCCAGGAGTTTCTTACACGTCTCCCACATGGATGGCAGGGGTCCAAGCACTTGGACCATCTTCCACTGCTTTCCCAGGCATATTAGCAAGAAGCTGGGTTGAAAATAGAGCAGCCAGGACTCGAACCAGCTCCCATATGGGATGCTGGTGTTGCAGGCAGCAGCTTTACCTGCTATGGTGCCACAACACCAGCCCAACCTTGCATTTTTAATACCGGTTTCATTGAAATACACTTCACACACTAGGGCAGGCACTTGGCACAGCACTTGAGACACTTGCATTGCGTACCATCGAGCCTGGGTCCAAGTCCTGGCTTTGCTTCCAATCCAAGTCCCTGCTAATGAGCACCCTGGGAGTGATGATTCAAGTGCTTGGGTCCCTGCCACCCTTGTGGGAGACCAGGATTAAGTTCCAGTCTCCTGGCTTTGGCCTGGTGCAGCCCCGGTTGTGAACATCTGGGAAATAAACAAGCTGATGGAAAAATGGATCTCTCTCTCTCATAAAATAAAAATAAATAATAAAAATTTAAAAGCAATAATAGTCCATACACATGCAAAAGGACACACTTCAGTGTTTTTGACACAGTTGGCCTCCGAATCCACAGATTCTGCATCCTCTGAGTCCACAACCTTCAGGTGGGAAATATTCAGGAAAAAAAAATCCCTCTGTACTGAAATAGATTTTTCTTATTAGTCCTAAAAAATGTAGTTTCATACCTGTTTACATGGATTTTACATGATATAAAGTGCTAGCAATGGAGAGATGATTTAAAGTGTGGGGGAGGCCTGGTGCTGGTTCTATGCAAATGCTCCCCTGTTTCACAGAAGAGGGTAGACTGTCTGGGGATTTTGGTAACCAGCTGCTGGCGGATACTAAGGAGCACCTTCATACTCCCGGAGAGGTGCAGCTACCCACAGCCTACACAGAGCACAACCATGGCCCCACGCCCATCAGCTTCACTCTTCTGCGCCCCCTCCTGGACAGTGTGTGTCTGGGGTGTCCCCCGGCTTAGGTCTTTCATCCTGCTGTTGCGTGCTTTCACATTGCTTTTTATGTGTCAAGTTGTCTTGGATGTCATCCCATATCAGGACATATAAATCTGCCTTGTTCTTTTTATCTTACTCTATTAATTTTAATAGGTAAGATAGTCATAATTCAAGATTTAATTGGCACAAAGAGGGGAACGATGAAAAGAGTTCCTTCCTCCCTCTCCTTTAGCAACCAAGTTGCCCTGCCAGGGGTAACTAATGTTGCCAGTGACCCCTGCACCCCAGAGAGGGTATTTTCCAACCATACAAATGAGATCATCTATTTTTTAAAAAATTTATTTATTCATATTTTATTTATTTTTATTTTGAAAGAATTACAGAGAAAGAGAGAGAGATCTTCCATCCGCTGGTTCACACCCCAGATAGCTAAGCTGGGCCAAAGCCAGGAGCCAGGAGCTTCTCCCAGATCTCCCATGTAATGCAGGGGCCCGGGCACTTGGGCCATCCTCTGCTGCTTTCCCCGACACATCAGCAGGGAGGTGGGCCGGAAATGGAGCAGCTGGGACTCAAACCAGTGCCCACATGAGATGCCAGCATCCCAGACAGTAGCTTTACTCCCTACGCCACAACACCGGCCCCAAGTTTATGTATAAAAAGTCTTTCCCTCTCTTTAACTTAGCAGTAACAGCACACACATACTGTCTCTTGTTTCTACATCATAGGCTGAGGTTTTTTCCCTCAGGTGAAATTTCCTTGTTATTTTCAAGGACTACATTTAATGATGTTTGGAATGAGTCGACCTGAGAAAGTAATTCCTAGAAGTAGCCTTGAGGGACACAGCATTTGTGAGAAAATGCACTGATTTCCCTGCACAGAGATGGGTGGGCCCCGTCCCTTCTCTCGGTGGTGCAGGCAAAAACACCTTCTCCAGGCTCTGTGAACCCCTGTGACTTATTTCCTTACAAGCACAGTCATGCACTGCTTTAAAAAGGGGCATCCGATATGGGCGCCGCATTCTAGTCCCTGTTGCTCTTCTTCCAGTCCAGCTCTCTGCTGTGGCCCAGGAGGGCAGTGGAGGATGGCCCAAGTGCTTGGGCTCCTGCACCCGCATGGGAGACCAGGAGAAAGCACCTGGCTCCTGGCTTTGGATCGGCGCAACACCAGCCGTAGCAGCCATTTGGGGAGTGAACCAACGGAAGGAAGACCTTTCTCTCTCTCTCTCTCACTGTCTATAACTCTACCTGTAAAATTAATTAATTAATTAATTAATTTTTTTAAAAAGAGGGGAAGAGTTCCAAGAAAGGCATCATGGGGCACTTTCGTCATTGTGCAGACACCATTGAGTGCACCTACACACACCGGGGTGGTCTGGCCTGTTGCACACTTAGGCTGTCAGTACAGCGTGTCACTGTGCTGTAGGCAGCTGTCAGGCAACAGTGTGTGTGGGTCTGTGCATATCTAACCTTGGAGTACACGAGTGTCTCAGCCCCCTGCTCAATCCCGGGACCCCCATCACAGATGCAGCCACCTGACAGACTGCATGAGAAACAGTATCCCCCGGCATTGTCATGTATGGGTTCTCTCCTGACTGAGGAGGAACCTGCTGCCCCTGGAAGGACTGGCCCAGTGACATCCTCGCTCATGCATCGGTCAAGTGTTCGTTCAGCTTTTCCTCACTGGTGTTGGGAGTAGTTTAAGGACATTTTCATATAAGTTGGAAGGATTTTCCCACACAGTTTTGTACTTGTCTTTTGGCTGCTTTGGGGTTTATTATTTTGGGGTTTGGGGAGGAGTCATGCGAAAAATATTTTCATGTAGGCACATTCATCAGTCTTTCAATTTTATGGCTTCTGAGATGTGAAAGAGCCTTCCCAAATCAGAGAGTATAAAAGAAATTTATGGCCCTTCTAGTACTTTTACGGCTTCATTTTGCTCCATTCTTTTTGAAGGCAGCATAGAGTTTCAGTGCACGAGGACGTCATAATTACTTCTCCAGTCTCCCATTATTGGACACTTGGGTCGTTTCCAGTGTTTTCCCACTAAACATGATGCCGCCGCAAATCCCTGCGTGCATGGTACTTCTGTGCACATGTGGATGCGTATCTGAGGAGGAATTCCTGAGCATGGAATTGCCGGATCAAAGAGCTGGAGCATGTGCTGTGGATAGAGAGGGATGCCGTGTTGCCCAGCAACTCTGAGCAGAGCCACACCCGCTCCCATAGCACATGCCCACCCTCTCTTCCTGAAAGTATTCGGGTAGGGAGGATGGATGGTTAAAAGAACACTCCTTATCAAACTGATAAGGTCAATCACTCATAGCACTGAGGCCACTTGGTCTCATCTCTCCCTTCCTCTCTCGTTCACTCCTGGGCTGCCCCCCTCCACCGACTGGACTGGCAGGAAGCTGGATCTGAAGTAGGGGTGCCGGAACTCAAACCAGGCATCCCAGGTGGAGTCATAACTGCTGTGCCAAATGCCCAGCCCTGCAGTCTATCTTTGTGTTTCCTTGGTTTATAGCATTTCCACCTTGCTAATTTAGCGAAAGGTGGTCATTTTATTTCTTTCTTCCGTTAACAGAGAAAAAACTCACAGCCTTAAGGTATTTTGACAACTCTGCCACTAGTTCTGCAAGTTTGATCAAATCCCAGGACCTTGGAAACCCACTTGCTTCTCTGCAGGACAAGGACAGTGCAGAGGAAGGGAAAGGCTGCATAGCTTGGGGCTCACAGGCCATTCAGCCCAGGCTGCCCTGCAAACACCGAAGACTATGGCTTTCACAGGAATTTTGCTGCCTGGCTGTTTGGGGTGGTAGGGGCAGAGGGAGCTTCTCCCAACCCCTGCTCCCCCTCCAGGTCTGGGAGGGAGAAAGAACATGGGAGTAGCCAGGGTTCCTCCCATCAGGGTCCTCTGCAGGGGCTGCCTCTCCTGCACCACACAGACCCCCACCTTGGTGGGGAGGAACCTGGGGCTGGTGCGGCCAGAGAAGACAGGAGTGGGGCTGGGCAGGGGGCACTCGCGCGGGGGCTGGATTCCACAGCAGGAAGACAAGGCACACCACAACCGTGGGCAGGCCCTGGAGAATGCCAAGGCAGGAGGGGCGGAAGCAGGAGGCTGGCAGGCACCATTCTCCACTGCCAGACCCGTGGTGACTTTCAGAAAGGAAGCCGTCCCAGCGTCGCTGCCCTTGTCACCCTCGTGTGCACATCCTGGGCAGCTTCCGCTGGCCTACAGGGCAAGGGGCCTCTTCCCCCACCTTGGCCTCTTCTTCCCCTCCAGGGCCCCCCACCCCACCCAGCTGCTGCCTGTGCCCCCTTTTATGTCTCCAGTCCCAACTCATTGCCACGTTTTTTAACCTTAGGAGAAAAAAAAAAATCCAAGCCTGGAAACCTCTTAATACAAACCAGATGAGGGGCTGGCGAAAATGTTTTTCTCGGCATCAATCACCAGAGTGCTTGCTGTGCTGAGAACCTGGTGAGCCCCTTCCAGACCCCGCTGGGCGAGGCACGGGCAAACAATGGTGCCTTCTGTGTGTTCAGCAAAGCGCCTTCTCCCTGTGCTTACCCCACTGCTCCGTGGATGCAGGTGGGATGTGGGGGCCGGCCTGGCCTGTGCAGGCTCAGAGGCTGACCCTCTGCCCCGTGTTCCTCCCGCACCCACCCCCATCCCGGGGCCAGGAGCAGTGCAGGCCTGGGGTCTCAGAGGGGAAGCGTTGGGAAAGTGGTGGCTTTGTAGCAGGTGGCAGCAAGCAGACCTCAGGGCCTCCTGGAAGCCCTTCCCTAACTCAGACTTAGGAAGACAGGCAGCATCAGGATTCTACAGGGTCCTCTGACCCGCACGAGACAGTGCCCTGCACCCAGGTAGGGGGCTCAGCCTCACATGCTGAGTGTTGAAAGGACGTGACAGTGCTTCGTAAATCCTTTAACAGCTGTGAGATGACATCATGTCTGCTCAGCATGTGAGTGCCAATGCCCACCTAATCCAGCCTGGTGTGAATGGTTGAGGCCATGCCGCCAGCACTGACCGGTTCAAGGGAGGCAGAAGACCCACGACCACCACGCAGCACCACCAGGGGACAAAGGCCTTGGCCCAGCCAGGGCCAGTAGTGGATGGCTTCTTCCTGCCTGAGGTCTCCTCAGCTCAGGAAGCCTAGGGGGAAGACAGCCATCAGGTCTGAGGACCGGGAGGGAAAGCAGGTGACAATACCCGAGAAGCATATGAGCTGCAGCAGGAACAGAGATGCCCTGTAGTAGGCCTTGAAGATGGCACTGAGATGGTGGGAGAGGCCTCCCAGCCCAGGGCAGCAGGTGAGAAGCCCAGAGGTGCGATGGGGGAGGGAAGTGTCTGTGCAGCCGCAGCCAGGTGGGAACAGGGGCCAGGGCCTGGGGCACAGAGGCAGCAGAGGCCAAAGAAGGCCCCTGGCAGATGCCGCTGAAGCTGAAGATCATGGAAGTGGGGCAGTGCAGGAGACCAAAGGCCTGGACCCTCCTCCGAAGCTCCAGGCCTGTGCTGTAGTACATGGAAGCCACTGGCCCATGTGGCTATTTTGTGGAGTTGGTATTTTTGCTTTGTTTTTAATCAGACAGGACACACATAACATAAATTCTCCATCATTTTAAATTGTACAATTCGGTAGTCTTTAGTATAGACCCAGTGCAGTACAACCATCAGCACTGCCTATTTCCAGAACATTTCCATCACCCCAAAAGCAAGCAGTAGTGGTTTGAATGTCTTCCTCTCCACCCTCCACCACCATCATGTTGAAATTTGATTGTAGCAGGGCTGAGAGGCGGGACCTTTAAGAGATGATGATGGCATAAACGCTCTACCTTGCAAATGTGGGTTGACTGTGGGAGGGTAGGGGGGTCTTATCCCAGGGGTGGGCTCTACTCAGCTCACACTCCACCCCTCCCACCGTCTCATTGGGAACTTGGAGGCCCTCAGCAGAGCCCTCCAACACCATAAGCCAAATAAACTTCTGTTATTTATAAATTACCCTGTGATGTTCTGTAACAGCAGCAGAAAATGGACTGACAGAAGCCCTGGTTGGGGCAGGTATTTTGCTAGCAGTTAAAACACTGCTTGGAATACCTGAGTCTCGCATTGGAGCACCTCGGTTCAAATCCTAGTTCTGCCCTTCCAGCTCCCTGCTAATGCACACCCTGGGAGGCAGCAGGTGATGGCTTGAGTGCTTGGCTCCCTGCCACCCATGTGGGAGACCTGTGACTGAGTTCCTGGCTCCTCGATTTAGCCTGCACTGGGAGCTCGCTCGCTCTCTCCCTCACTCCCTCCCTCTCAGACTAATAGAATAAATAAATCTGTTAAAGAAGGAAGCCCTAGCAGTGACTTCTGGCCACCCTGGACTTCCGGTCTCCGTGGGCCTGCCCCTCCTGGATGTCTCCTGGAGTGGAATCACACAGCCTGCTGCCTTTCTGTCTGGCTTCCTTCACTTCATGCCAGACTTCCAGCGGTCCCCCTTGGCTATTTACACTGAAATTGAAGTTAAATAGAGTTGAGAACTCAGCCCTTGGGTCGCACTCATCACATTCCAGGTGCTCCAACACCACGTGTGGCTTGCGGCTTCCACGTGGGCCGCCTGGGAACTGCTCCTGTCATCGCAGAAAGTTCTGTTGGCAGTGTTTTGAGTGAGGATGGAGCGCAGGAGGAGGAGGCCAGGGCTTCTGGGCCCTGCCCTGCCCACCAGGTGGGAGTGGACGCCTTCTCAGGTCCCCAGGGATCCCCCAGTGGGTTTTGCTGTTTCAGAGACTCTGATGGAAATCAGCCTTGCCGAGGGACCAGCCGCCCGCCAGCCCAGCACTGGGTTGACCCCCTTCCGCTAAGTTCTGTGCGCCCGGCGCAGGGCAGCTGCCTATCTGCAGCCATCAGGCACTCCGAGTGGCCCCGCATATGACTCTGATTAATAATGATGGGAAAACAAGCTCGCTGTTCCTGCAGAAATGCAGCCTGGGACACAGGATCTTTTCAGGAGGGGGCAAAATAATAAAAAGGGCCCTTGTGTGATCCAGGTCTAGGGGCGACTATTATTAGCATTCTGTGGATGGCCTTTGGGGAGTGTGTGAGAGCACACACAGAGGGTGTGTGTGTGTATGTGTGTGTATGGCATTTAAGTGTTTGTGTATTTTTGTGTTTAATTTTTAAAAAACAATTTAAACATACAGCTTCCCTTTAGCCCCTGACAGCATACAAGGATCATTCCAAGGAGAAATTTTGAGGTTTCCAGAGCCAATGGGTGTGCTTACATCACCACTCATAAAACCAGCGTCTGAAACTCATTTCTGTTTAGCCAGTTTCTTCTTTAAGGTTCAAGCAATACGCTCAGTGTAAACATGAGCAAAATACAGGTATCTTTGACTTCTGGAGGAGAGAGAGAGATCTTGGTCAAAAAGCATGCTTTGTAAAATGCATTCAGACTTTTGCAAAAGTATCATGAACTCCCACAGATGGAGCCCACACCAGCCTCCCAGATCTCAGCCTTGCTCCACCCCCATCATTACTTTGATTTACGACCAAGTTGTCTTTCTTGTAAAATGCCTATAGCTGCATTTTGGGATCTGTCCAATCAACAGTCTGCCTTTTTTGCTGACATGTTTATGGTTCCAGCTTGTCCCTTGCTTTCCTGTGTTTCTGGTTAGCCCCTTCTTACTGTAAAGATCGCTGTCCATATGTCACTTAGCCAAGACAAGGATTCCCCGCGCCTCCATGTCCCTGGATGTCCCCATGTGCGATTCCAGGCTTGGTTCCTCTGTTTGTTTATTTTCTCTTTACTTTGGAGTCGGGGCAGGAGAAAACCATCTTTGCTCCAGAATGCAGTTGCCTTTGATCTGCGCGTGTCTTGGAGTGTGTTCTGGACTTCTCTTCTCTCACTGGAGTTCCTCAGGGTTTTCCACGGCAGATTCTTGCAGCCTTCTGCATTTGAGAGTGTTTTGGTCCTGCCCTCCCACTTGGGTGACAGTGGATACTCACTTCATTGCTTGTATTTGTCCATTTTCTGTTACTCCAATGAAGTGCCAGAGGCAGGCTGCTTTATAAAGAAAAGGAGTTCATCTAGCCAGTGCAAAGGTCCAGAGGTGGGCGTGGGGGTGGGGTGCCTCTGTTGGCTGCAGAGGGCAGGAACCCAGGTGATGGGGCAGGGCTAGAGAGGGTTTCCAGGATGCACACACAGCCCACAGAGAGGTCTCTGGGAACAGGGCCTGTGGCTCTGCGTGTCGGAGCTTTGGAGACTTTGCGAGGGCTGGGTTTGTTCTGGATGGGGGCCAGCCCAGCAGCACTGGCACCTTAGGGAGTGGGCTTTGGCTCAGCTAGAGTTTTTCTAACAGGCAGAGCTGTCCAAAGGTGGAGTCCATCTCTCTGAGGTAGTGAGCTCCTCATCAGAGAAGGCATTCAAGTAGAGGTCGGCTGAGCTGTGTCCCGGAGGTGGGAAAGGAATTGCTGCCTAAAGCAGGAGCTGTGACTCACTCAGCCCTAAGGTTCTGTTTCCAGGTTCCAGGGCTTGTTGCTGGTGGAGCCAGGCTGCAACCAGACCTGGGCTGCCTCACAGTCCTGTCTTCCGGTCACGTCAGGTGCACCTGGAACCCAGGCAGATTCACACTTGGACCCCGCCAAAGTGCAAGCACTTGGCCACCCTCAGTTGCAGGTGCCCTAGATCTGCTGAGCCCCCAAACAGAAGCACCTGGTTCTGCAGTGCACTCAGCCCTCTGGTATCCGTGGCTCCACATGAGAGGACTCAACTGACCTCACATAATCCTGGGCGGGAGCAGGGGGATATGTCTGTACTGAACACACAGAGACGTTGTTTCTTGTCATCATTCCCCAAACAATACAGTGTAACAACTGTTGGATATAGCTTTTACATGCACTGGGGATGTTGCATAGACTAACAGGCGTTTCTAAGTAGCGATGATGGAGATGACAGAACATATATGGGAGAAAGTACCTAGGTTCTTTTCTTTTTTAATGCTTTTTTATAAATCCTTGTGTGGAGGGCTGACTTTTAGTAGATCACAGCGAGGAAGCTGCTCTGCTACATACGAAACCCCCATGTACCTAAGTTCTATGCAAGTTACTAGGGACTTGAGGGGCTGCAGGTTTTGGTGGCAGTGAGGGGGTCTTGGAAGCAATCTACAGGGACGCCGAGGGTGCACGTGGTTTCCATCAAACACCAGCTGATGGCTAAGGCTAGTGTCCCCAGAGATCCAGGAGTCACCACAGCTCTGGGGGAGCAGCCTGTGGTGCTCCTGGCCTTAAGGGGCTTCTCAGAGGACCTTTCTAGGATGTTCTCAGCTGCACCGTGCTGTTGGGGGAAGGGGATCCTCGATGTGAGTCCAGGGGCAGGGGGAGGGGCTGCCGGCTGCCACCCTGTTTGGTGCCCTCCAGACCTCCCAGAATCAGGTGCAGAGATGGACACTGTCCGTGTGCAGTTGGTCTTCAGCACCTGAGTTCTTGGTGTAGTAACTCAAAGCGAGGATCAGACTTTACCTGGCCAAGCCTCAGCTTCCCAGAGATGGTGTGGGGCTCTCAGTGGTTCCCCCTTCATGCAGTTGTCAGAAACCTGGGGGTTGTGGTCCATGCAAACTCCATAAATGTCAGGAATCGCCCCTGTAATAATAATACTAGTAACTATATATATATATATATATATATATAACCCGTATTAATATATACATATGTAGACATACTTTATAACAGGCTCATAAAACATAATTAATTATCTAAATTATTACTGTGGACAATGAATGATGAAGATAGGGAGAATGCAGAGAAACCCAGTGTCCAGGCAAAGAGGCAGCCTCGGCCCCCTCCCCCAGTCTCGGGGAAGAGCCCCCACACTCCCAAAGCTGGGACTTATGGATCTGAGTGCTCCCGACCCCGCAACTCCCCGACTCCTCCCCCACCCCCCACCCCGGTCCGTCTGGCCTGCAGCCCAATTTGCGGAGAGATCGTCTGTTTGAACGCACCGCAGTTTATGGAAGGTAACTGCGTAGTTTGCCAGCGCCCTGGTGTGCTGTTGTACAGAAGGCTGCAAGCCCGCCTCTCCTTTCAGGGACGTGCTGGGCGCGGGCCAAGGGGCGGGGGTCCAGCCAACGCATGCGCCGCACCAACACCGTGCTGCGCTCCCTCCCCGGACCACCCCACCCCAGCCCCAGGCCTCACTCCCAGGGAAGTCAGAGCCGGAATCCCAGACACCGCAAGGACAGAGGGCGGGAGCTGTCACTGCTGTTCTGCCTGTGCTGCAGACATGAGGGGTTTTTTTGTTTGTTTGCTTTGCCTTGTTTTGTCACAGCTTGACCTTGTTTTTGTTTTATCTCTGCCGTATAAATCTGTATAGATCCGCATGGATACAACCGCATAGATGCTCAGCCAGCAGACGCAGTTTTATTCTTTACAAGAGCAAATCACTCCCCAGTCAGCCAGAGCCCTTGGAAACCTGATTCTGCTCTGCTTTTCCCTCTACTCTTAGAATTTCCAGCTTCCCTCCATTTTAACTTTTGTTTATTTTGTAAAGCACCGTGAAGCCAGAGATGAAACAGACTGCTCTGCCAAGAGCAAGATGAACTGTTAGCTAGATGCTTTCTTTCCTAGTGGTTGAAATGAAATTCACATAACATAAAATATGCTTAATCTGACGAGTCGGGGGATTGTGGACATTCACAGGATCATGCAACCCTCACCCCTGTGTAGTTCCAAGACATTTTCAGCACCTCAGACAGAAAGAGCAGCAGTGGCCCCTCATCCTGCCTTCCCCCAGCAGTCTCCGTGGCTCTGTCTGTCCTGCAGGTGTCGTTGACATGAAGTCATGCAGTATGTGGCTCATTTCGAGGTTCTGAGTGCACCCATGTTGTAGCATCTGTCAGCATTCCCTCTGCGCTGTGTGCATGGCCCCACTCTGAGCCGCTGGCTCACTGATGGACTTGTGAAGTGTTTCCACTTTGGGCTACTTTGCGCAGTGTGCTGTGAGCATCCGAGTGCCTATGCTTGCTTGAATGCTTGTTTCCAGTAAGCTGAACCGAAGAACAGTGCTTCAGAGAATTCAGTGAGGGGCGGCCATTGGGCCTCAAAGTTAAGATGCTAGTTAATTTGCCCACATCCCATACTGGAGAGCCTGGGTTCGAGCCTGGCTCCCAGCTCCAGGTTCCTGTTAATTCAGACCCTGGGAGGCAGCAGAAATGACTCAAGTACTTGGGTTCCTACCATCCACGTAGGAGAGACCTAGATCAAGTTCCTGGCTCCTGATTTCAGCCTGGCCCAGCCCTGGCCGTTGTGGGCATTTGGGGATTGAGCCTGTAGATGGCAACTCTTTCTCTAACACTAAAATTAAAAGTGAAATCAAAATGCTGTATTCTTTCCTTTTTAAAAATTTCAGAAATGGAATTAAAATGTTTATTTTGGATGCTAAAAAAAGATGAGAGTCACATACAGATTTTTTCATAGTACACATTTTCCATGAATTTTTTTTTTTTTTTTTTTTTTGACAGGCAGAGTGGACAGTGAGAGAGAGAGACAGAGAGAGAAAGGTCTTCCTTTGCCGTTGGTTCACCCTCCAATGGCCGCCGCTGCAGCCGGCGCACCGCGCTGATCCGATGGCAGGAGCCAGGAGCCAGGTGCTTTTCCTGGTCTCCCATGGGGTGCAGGGCCCAAGCACCTGGGCCATCCTCCACTGCACTCCCTGGCCATAGCAGAGAGCTGGCCTGGAAGAGGGGCAACCGGGACAGAATCCGGCGCCCCGACCGGGACTAGAACCCGGTGTGCCGGCGCCGCAAGGTGGAGGATTAGCCTATTGAGCCACGGCGCCGGCTCATTTTCCATGAATTTTAAAGACCCCTGTTATACATGTATTTCAACATTTTTTGCACCAAATAAACTTAAAAATTCCATTTTCTGTGAACTTTTTGAAACCCCTCATGTGTGTCAGAGTGGAATTTCTGCATCCTAAGGTAACTCTGTGGTTAGAAGTTATTGAACACCTCTGCAAGTGCTAGCCTGTACCACCTCATCCCCTCACAGCCCCAAAACTCTGCCCGTTCTGGGCCCTTGGTGTGCGTGTCCCTGCAGCCTTCTTTCCCCCCACTTGTCTGCTTTGTTGTTGTGTTGGACAAGAGGACTCTCAGGCTGACCCAACACAGCCACACTGGTGACAGTGCAGGGTGATTGGCATGCTGTGTTTCGTTTGGAATTCTTTGTCAAGACGTGGTAGATAAGTTCTCACTCAAACACAGCAAGAAGCTGGCACTGTGCAATAACTGCAAATGATCACAGTCCCCTGGACTTGTTACAGACCCTTTGCCTTAAGTTGTCCGTCTGTGTTGACAACAGGTTCTGCTGAAACTCTGTCTTCATCTCTAAAGAGTGACACTAAGACTGCCATCTGTGTGGCTGGAAGGCTTGCCAAGCTCTAGCGTGAGGGTCTTCAGATAGCTTCCATGCACCGGGTCTCTTCCATGCACCAGGGCTTCGGGCAGTGTGTGCCCAGGTATAGCAGTCATGGGATAAGCGGAGCAGACAGCATCTGTGTTTTTCTCCCTTGGATGGATGCTCCAGGGCCAGCCCATGGGCCAGAGTGTCTCTAATGATGGACGAGCTCCCAGACCTGGGTTGGGTGTGACACAGCAGCCCCAACAGCTACTGCCCAGGGGCAGAAGCACCAAGAAGGCAGTATGTGCAGGGGTGGGGGGTGGCACAGCACATTCCACCAATTGCCCAAGCTCTGGGACAGGGTCAGAGGATGCAGAAGGAGGAGGAGATAAAGGGCATGACCAGCCAGAGAAGCAGCTGGACCACAGACAGGACAAGGACTGCAGGGCTGCAGTGGGCAGAGGAGGGGTGGGCTCCGGGCTTTCCATGTCACAGTGAAGAGCTGCACTTGCTGCTTTGGGCTTTGGCCACAAGGGGGCAGCCACAAGCCAAACCCACACTTGCCAGGGTTTTCTTGGTTTTAAACCATGAGTCAACAATTTCAAATAAGGGTTAATTCTTTAAAAAAAAATCTAGCTTCTCTGAAAAAAATGAAAATATCTGGAAACAGTTGGCTATATCTAGGTAGAAGCGGCTCCCTCCGGGGATCCTGTCTCTCCAGCCCTGAGACAGTGTCAGTCACCGTTTACTATGGGCTTGCATGCTGCTTTCTCCTAGCAAAGAAAGGCTGCTCTGGACCACACCTCTGTGATTTTCGCTCAGTGAGTCTGTTTTTGTCCCTGGAACCTGCAGCAGAGTTTGAAGCTTGGCCAGGGGGTCTGGATTCACAATGGCAGACAACGGAACCCACTCCAGCTCATTTAAGTAAAAAATGCCAGATAGGGGTATGAGGGAATCCGCAGCCCTCCAGGCCAGAGCTTGCAGGTGTGAATTGCTCCCTGGCCATGCCTCCAGACCCCTGCCAACAGCTCTGCTGCCAAGTCAGGAAGCCGCTCAAAATCACACTGCCTCCACCAGCAACAGGGGGTGCTCTGAGCCCCAGCGCTGTCCCCACGAGCTCAGCCACAAATCGGAATACGTTCAGATGCTCCCGGCTGGTGCAATGGCAGTAACACCTATATCCCAGCAGCAGGAAAGCAGGGGGAATTTGCAGTGCGAGTTTATCCCAGTGAAAGTGTCTAGATAAGGGGAGAGCCATCACGGTGACCACTGACCACTCCAAGCTCTGGGGAAGGCAGTGGTTTTGATGTCTGCAAGGTCACCAGCAGAGACTGCACCAAGCCCCTCACCAGGGAAAGGCACTGGCCAAAGAGAGGATGACCCCAGGCCTGCAACAGCCCCACAGCCCAGGGTGGTCCCTGGCAGGCCAGCTGGGCAGCCTTCTGGCAGCTGTGCTACCCCCACCCGCACTGGCCAAGTGGCTTCGTGTGGCTTTTGCGTGCCTTCCTCCTGGCCTGGCCCTGCGGGCTGACTGCCCAGGCTGCCGCTCGAGCAGCTGTGACACTATTTCAGAACTCTTTGTTCTCTTCATGGAATTTAGAGGAAGCCCCTGCCAGCTTGGAGACTGGGCCCAGCACTGATAACAGCTGGGATTAAAAGATGAAAAAGCACACAAATGTCCCAGCTCGGCCTGACACCGAGAAGCCAAGTGTCTATGTCTCAACCTTGCAGCCTGCGGCATTTGTGCCCGCCCCACTCTCCCTCCGACTCTGACTGTCTCTGTCCTCTGAGCTCAACCTGCTAAGAGCCATGCACAACCGGGGCATCCATCCTGCCCTGAGGGC